>NW_023601104.1:101949097-102626565 GCF_014898055.3 Talpa occidentalis
CGGATCTCACAGCCTCCCCCGCCCCGGCAGCTGGGGCGCCGGCCCGGGCTGGCCATCGGGCCTGGCTTCCCTGGACGGGGAGGACAGCCCCTCGCTGCCCAGGCGGGCCGCCTCCGGCGAAGGCCAGTGCTCGCCGCCCGCTCTGGTGTCTGGCCCGGAGGAGCCGCGGGCAGGGCCGGGAGGGGCGGGTCCCGCTGCGGCGGGGTGGGGAGCCCGGGGGCCTGTCCGGGAGCCTGCCCTCACACCAGCCGGGGCAGCGCAGCTGAGCCCACTCTCCTGGGCCTCGGGTTCCCGCCCTGTTCTGCCCATTCCCTCGCTCCCCATCCCGAGCGAGTGCCCCGCGGTCACCCATGAGGAATCGGAGGCTGGAAGGAGGGTAAGTCCCGGGGGTGCCCCGCCCCCTGAGCAGAGGCCCAGCCAGGCAGGGAGGACCTGGACCAAAGCCACTGGGGCGAGAGAAGCCCAGGAAGAGGGTACAGGCTGGCCCTGGGGCAGCGCCCACGGGGGCACATGGGGGCTGCCTCCCTTGACCCGGGGGCGGGGCAGAGGGGGGCCCTGCGGGGCGCTCACGCTTCCCCCGAGTCGGGGTGGGCATCCTGAGAAACTCCACCAGCCCAGAGGCCCAGCACCCCCCACCCCCAGAACCAGCCTCCGCCCCTGAGTCACAAGGCACCGGGCGCTGCTCTGGCAGGGCTGGGCGTTCCCCGCACTGGGCGGAGGCCCCGCCAGACAGGCCTGGGGAGGGCCTGGACCACAGCCACTGGGACGAGGGACCCCGAGGAAGAGGGTACAGGCTGGACACAGCATTCTGGGAGGGCCCTGAGTTGAAGGTCCACCTGGTAGGGCAGGAACCCCCATATTTAAGAAACAGTACCCCAAATCTGTTCCAGGGCAGCCTTGTGGGTGTAAAGGGCTACACCCCAAATCTGTTCCAGGGAAGCCTCGTGGGTGTCAAGAACCAGGGAGGACAGGCTGACAACTGGGAGAGCAGACACACCCCAGGCTGGGAACTGAGGCGGGGCCCAGGCAGCCCGGGAGGCCAGCCCCAGCCTCAGGACCCCCGGGGCGGGCACCTGCAGGGCGGAGATGGGGGCAGGAGGGGGGCAGGCCGCGGCCTGGGCAGGCAGCTGGGTGCTGCCGGGTGGTAGCAGACCCATGTCTCTTGCACCCCTCACACAGATCGGGGCTGCGCAGATAGCAGGAGGGCCCTGGGGCAGGAGGTGAGGGTGCCGGCCCCCCGCCAGCCTCAGGCTGCACCATCCCGTGGGGGCCCTGAGGGTCCTGAGGGTCTCAGCTCGGCCCAAGTGCTGGGGAGGGGGCCATGGCCAGGCTGGCCAGTCCTCGGCGTGACAGTGCCGGTGGAGGGAAGCCACAGAGCCCACTCCACAGGGGGGCTGTCCCGCGCCCCCAGCCCTCCCCGCTTACACCAGAGCGCCCCACCCGGCGGTGCCGGTGGGAGGACCAGGAGAGGCTGGTACTGCGGGGGTGGCCTGGGCGGTGGCGGCCGGGGCCGAGGCGGGCAGAGGCCCCTGGTCCACACCGGTTGCGCCTACAGGACATGGACTATCCAGAGCGAGCGGGGACTGCGTGATCGAGGGGTGATGGCCCAGGGCAACCCCCACTCTCCCTGCCCACAGGGCCTGCGGCTGGCACCAAGGGGGCTCTGGGAGAGTCCAGAGGAGGCCCCGGGGCTGACTGTGCTTAAACAAGCTGGCTGTCGGGGCAGGTCAGCGAGGTCTGGAGGGCAGGAGGGCCTGTCCCAGGACTCGGCCGTGCCGGGGCTCCGCAGAGGGGCCTGAGGGGCCCGGCACTGCCTGCCAGGGGTGTGCTCCGGTGTCCGCGGGGCAAGGGTAGCACATGGGTCCCTCCCGCTCTAGCGCACGGCCTGGGAGGGGGCAGGAGCGGGTGCAGGCTGGCCCTGGGGCAGCGCCCACGGGGGCACACGGGGCGGCCTCGCCCCATCCTGGAACTTCACCGGTCTTGGGACTGGCAGACTCTCCAGAGCAACACCCGCAGCCAAGGGCCCAGCTCCCCAGGGGGCTCCGGGCGGCCCTCGCCTGCCCCTGCCCCGAGGCAGGGGACCTCCTGTCTGCCTGGGCCTGGGGCGGCGGCTCTGCCACCGGGGATTCCCATCACCCACCCTTCTCCTCGCCCCCCACAGTCCCCGGCACAAACAGCCCAGAAGCCTCTCAGAGTCTGGCGGGGCCCCCCAGCTCCTCAGCTGCTGCCAGGCCAGGCCTCCTGCCCATGAGTGAGCTCAGCCAGGCTCCTCCACTTCCCTCCCCTGCCCGCCAGCCCTGCCAGCCCGGCCCCTGGCCCAGACACTGGCTCATGCCTCTGCGCACCAGGCGACCGTACACAGCGGGCACAGTCAATGCCCGTGCAGGGAGTAGAGGGGCAGGGCAGAGCTGCAGGGGAGACTGGACTCTCCCGAGGGCGACTGGCCTCTGTGCTGGGAGGGCAGCAGGTGTGTCCCCTGGGCCCTGTGCACCCACCACGGGCCCAGCCTAGCCCACCCACCCGGCCTAGCCCTGGGCTGCAGCAGCCCCTGCGCCCGCCTGAGGCCCTGCGGTGGGCAGCCCTCCCAGCCGCACGCACCCCCACGGGGGGCCCTCCAGGCCGCGGGCTCTGGTCTCGAGGGTCTGCCTGGCCCGGGACTGCGATGGCGCTTGTGCCCTGGCCATGGTGGATGGCTCGGCAGGCCGGGCAGCGCGGGGTCCAGGAGATGCCTCCACTCTGTGCCCCATCTGCCCCTGCTGCCCACCCCAGCCCCACAGACCTGCTGGGAGGGGAGGTGGGCAGCCGCCAGGCTGGGCCAGCGGGGCTCTGGCGCGGTGGGCACAGGGCGGGCAGCCTGCTCACCCAGCTCTCCAGGCGATGTGATCCCCAGAGTGAAGAGCCCTCAGCTTAGCAGGGTGGGCGGGGCCCGGACCCCGCCCCCTCAGCTTCTTGGCACTGGGGACCCGGCCCCACCCCAAGTGCCCCAGGCAGGGCTGTGACAGGATGAGGGAGGAACCGTCCCTGGCTGACACTGTTCCCCGCCCGCCCCGCCCTGGGAAAGCACAGGTGGTCCACACCCCACAGGCCCTGCTGGGGTCCCTGCAGATATCCCAGGCACCCACCGGACACATCTGCTCCATCTGGGACCCCTGCGCCCCGGCAATGCGGCCCCTCAACACAGAGTCAGCTGCCCTGTGCAGCTGCCCACAGCATGAGGAGGCCCCAGGGCCAGGGCGGGCCGGCCAGGGGTTCAAAACCCCCAAGCCACCTGGTCCCAGAGCTCCGGCTGGCCACCTCTGCTGACCCTCACCCTGGACTGCCCCCCGCAGGACGGAGGGGGTGGACACAGCTCTGCAGGTGCGCAGGCCAGGGCAGGCCCTCTGGTGTGAGCCCAGCTAACTGCAGATCTCCCGCCCCACCCTGCACCCCACAGCTGATGGGGCGAGGCCCAGCTGGCTGTGGGCACCTGCACCCCACAAGCAGGCCTGAGCAGGCCCTGGGTGGGGGCAGGGAGGCCTGCCCTTTTTCCAGGGCGCGATGGGTGTCTGGGGGTCACTCCAGGTGGGGCCGGGGACTGTGGCCCAGTGGGGACTCCTGGGGCAGCCAAGGGCAGAAGGCACAGAAGGAGTCATGGGGGGCCGCCCCCATTCAAGAAGCCAGAAGTGGCCTAAGGTGGGGGCAGCAGGAGGATCCCAGTGGGTTGAGGCTCAGGGTGGGAGGCGGCCCCAGCACCCATACCCCTGCCTGCCCAGAGTAAGAGGCCAGAGGTCTTGGGGGACCACCAGTCCGGCAGGACCACCAGTCCAGGACGGGGGCATCACCTTGGCCCCGCTGCCCCCCAACCTGAGGAGGATGCTAGCGGGAGCAGGGCTGCCACACCCCACCCCTCCAGAGTTTGGGGGCCCCAGCTGACCACTCTGCTGAGTGCTGCCCTCCACCTGCCAGCTCCCTGGCGCCCTGGCCCTTGGTCGGCCCCACCTCTCCAGCCAGAGGAAGGGGCACAGCCAGACCCCGCCCCGCCGCCCCGCACTGCCCTGCTCCCCCCAGGGATGCTGCCCCACACCCTGCCCCCAGGCCTCTGGGACTCCGAGCCCCTACACTGGCTGCTGGGCCCACCCCAGCCGGACCCCGCTTTCTCCCACACTGCCCAGCCAGTGCCACAGCCATCCCGGGGGAGGGACACTCTGGTCCCTGCCCAAGGGGGTGCTGCAGGCAGGGGGAGGCCGGGCTGTGGCACTGGGGCCTGGGGGGTGCCCCTGAAGGGATCCAGTCCTCCAGGGGCAGCCTGACTCCCCTCAGGGAGGGGCTCCGGCCCCAAGTGCGCCCCCTCCCCGTGCCCAGCCCAGGCTGGGGGCCGAGGGCAGCAGGACTGTGGTAGCTGGGCCAGGGCCCTGCTGGGCACCTCCGTGGGCCCGGCCGGCCGCCAGTGACTGAGCTGCGAGGAGCGTTCCCAGGAGATGTGTCACCCGCGCCTCCCAAGCAGGCCTGGCGGGGACGGGCCGCCGCGGGGCCCACCGAGGGCCAGGGAGCAAGGGCATCCCGGGAGCCTGGAGCGTCCAGGGGCAGGAGGAACAGGGAGCCCCACCAGGGGTCCAGCCGCACGGCCGATCCCTCTCCTAGGTCCGCACCCAGCCCACAGCCGGCCAGCCCCACCTTGCTGGGCCTTGCTGCCCCCGGAGGACTGGAGAGCCCGCCCTGACCCTGCCTCCAGCCTGGCGCCCTGGTGTGATGTGCCTGCAGGAGTCCCCAAAACCTCTCTGGAGAGGGGCCGGGGCCTCCTACTCTCTCCCACCCTTGGGGCGAGCGCCTCCCCCAGTGGCCGTGGGGGGCGGGCAGAGAGCCCCTAGGCCCGCCCACACCAGACCCCCGGCCTCCTGGGCCCAGCTCCATCTTTCCATTTTAGAAAGTGCTTCTGATTATTAAATATTTATCCCGCCAGGGCGGGCCTTAGGCTCCTGGCTGCTCTGGCTTCCAAAAAAAGAAAAACAGCACCTGGAGAATCCGCGGGCGGCTCAGGGCAACCGCACCCCAAGGCGGTGGCCCTAACCTGGGGAGGGCAGCCTCGGGCACGCAGCTGAGGTGCCCTGCACCCCTCAGACCTCAGCCCCACCGCCGGCCTCGTCCCCTCTGGGGGGCTGCCCTAGCCCCTTAGGAGCCCCTCCCCATGCCCTTGGAACACAGCCCTCCTCCCACCTGGCCTCCGCCCCAGCCCCTCCCCCACGGCACCGCCACCCCACTAGCGCCTTCCTACACCCCAGGCACAGCGACACCCCATCCCACCCCAAGATGCCCCCACCCGACAAGCCCACCCCAGGCCCCTTGCTAAGCTGTGCGCAGGCCAGACCCCCCAGGTCTCTTGGCTGTACTCTTTTCCCCGCGGAGTGGCCCTTCCTCCAGGAAGCCCTCCCTGCCCGCCTGCTCCCTAGGTTTTGCCGATGACAGGAGTGACCTGAGTCTGCCCTGTCCCCGCTGAGTGGATGGTGGTGGCCCCCGCTCTGTGGATGCACGGCCTCCCACGTCTCGGGCCCGGGACAGACAGAGGGTGGACAGATACCCCACGTCCGGGTCGGCCTGCTCCTGCCCCCACCCTGGCAGAGGACCCAGCTGGGGAGAGCGTGGCTTCTCACTCCTGCAGTGGGGGACAGGGCCCCAGTAGCCGGTGTCCCCCAACGGCCGGGGGTCCTCCTGCCCGGTGCCCCACCCCTAGGCAAGCCAACCCAGGGTCCCCCTGAAATACCCAGTCTGAGAAGTCAGAGTGGGCCCCCATCCAGGGGCTTCCTGGAAGAGGAGTCCGGCAACCTGCCGGACTGAGGTGGAGACGCTGCACGGGCATCGCTGCCCAGCACAGCCCCACGAGCCCCAAGCCTGAGGGCCCAGCCACGGGCTTGGCACAGCCCCCCATGCACTCCGCCCGCCCCTGCCCGCCCGGGGCCGGTGGGGCAGGGCCCATCTGTCTAGCAGGAAAGGAAGCAGGATACTGGCCACGGCCTGCGAATCGGCCCCAGGAAAGCGCTTGGGGCACCAGGCCCAGGAGCCCGACTGCCCCTTGCATGCCGCGGGGCTGGGCCTGAGGAGCCGCCTGGGAGCCTGGGAGACCCCGGGCAGCACAGCGGCGGCTCCCAGGTCTGCTGTGTGCAGGCCCCGGCCGGGCGGCGCCCGACCGCAGGGCAGCTGTGCTCCTGCCGCCGGATGTCAGCCCGGTCCACGGCCCCATGCTGCCCCAAGCTCACAGAAGGGGCGCCACCCCGTCCCGTTGGGAAAGGGGCCTGGGCCCCCACTGAGGAGCCCCAAACTCCCTTCATGGTGTGCTCCACACCTGGGATCTCCCTGGATCTGGGGGGCATCGGGGAAGGGGTGGGGCGCTCTGGTCAAGCCGGGGGCTCGTAGCGGCGAAGGTGGAGTGCACCCCACAGCCCAACCGCGGGCCCGTGTGGCTCTGGGAAGGGATCTACTGTCTGCGGCTGGCCGGGTGGGGGGAGCTGCGGCCCGTCCAGCGAACCTGTTGGTCCAGCTTGGGGGGAGTGCTCGTCGAGCTCCCGTCCCTCGCTGGGTCGCGCCTGAGGCGTGGGGCCCGGTGCAGGGAGGCTGGTGGCGGGGGTCTGTTTCCAGACAGCTGTGGGGGGCGGGCTCCCTGCTGGGGCCACCGAGGGGCTGTCAGGAGGCTGGCGCCGGAGGATGGGTTTGGACTGGGTGGGGGTCTGCCCACCCCGGGTCTGCTCGGAGGGGACAGGCTGGAGAGCTAGGACCGGGCACTGGGGCGCCCCTGTCTGCCAGTGGGGTTTGGAGCCTGTGTCAGAACCCCAGAGGCTCTGATCCAGCAGGCCTCCCACGCAAGCCCAGGAGCCCTGGAGCCTGATTCCTGAGTGCAGCTGGTGGCCCCAGGGCTGGAAGCAGCCCCAGAAGTTGGGCGGGGGGGGGGGGGGTCGGGGTGGGGGTGGGCGTGGGCTCTGCAGGCAGGGTGAGAAGGCCCTGGGCCCTGCAGTTGGGGAGTCTGGGTGGGTGGCACTGAGCCAGGAAGGCGTCACTCATGGAGCTGGAGGCAGAGTAAGGCGCCCCAAGTCCTGCGGCCCCACTTTGGCCCTGTGGTGCGGCAGATGGGATGTGGGCTGGCCCCGGTGAGGAAGGGCTGGGCCCCCGACACGTGCGGCCACCATTCTCCCACCTGCTGCCCAGGGCAGGGCAGGGCGCCTGGGCTCCCAACTGGGTGAGGGCGGCCACTGGGCAGTGGGGCCTTCACACCACACCTTTGGCCTCGGTCTTGGCGCTGGATGGACAAACGGGCCACAGGAGGGCCTGGGGGCTCCTGCTGAGGCAGGGGCGTGCCCAGGCCTGGCCACTCAACCTGCTGCATCAGGGTGGCCCCTCACCATCGATCACTCCTCCCCAAGGAGTAGGGTCCAGCCGCGCCAATGCAGCAAGGCCCCGCCCCCTGCGGGCAGCTGGCCTGGTGTCCAGGGTGTGGCCAGGCTGCGGCATTACTGACCTGCTGCAAAGTCTGCCCCTCCCCACCCACCCTCCCCCAGGCTGAGACAGTCCCCAGGCTCACCGCAGGGAGGGGCGCCGGAGAGGGCCTGCTGCCACCTATGGTCAGAGCTGAGGGAGGGGCACTGATGCCCCTGGGGTCCCACCCACGGACAACACCCACCTTGCCCTCCTGGGCCTGAGGTCTGACCCCAGTCCAGTTCCTGATCAAGCCAGAGACCTGAGGTCCAGCCCCGCCCCAGCCAGCACCAAGCCAGAGGCCGGCCATGCCATGGGCTCAGCCCAGCCCAGCCGGGCAGTCTCCCGCCAAGGCCAATAGCCCTACCTCCTGGTCCAGTCAGCCACTGGCCCCCAAGCAGGTCGGAGGCCAGGCCATGCGGCAGGCCCCCAGGGTCCAGCCACACGTGCTGACCTCCCCGGTGGCCGCCTCCAGGGCCAAGACAAGCCCCGCGTCCCAAAGCAGGAGGCGGTGACAAGGGGGACGGGCGGGAGCGACCTGCGAGGCGGGGACAGGAGCGGGTGGCGGGGACAGGTGCAGGCGAGCGTGGGGAGGGAGGCGGGAGGGAGGCGGCAGACCCTCAGCAGCCGAGGCGCCCCGAGCGCGGCCCCGGCCCCCCGCGGCCCCCCGGCCCCCGAGGCGAGGGAGGGCTGCAGGCGGGGAGCGCACCGCTGCCGGGGGCTCCGGCCCAGGCGGGCAGCACCACGTGGAAACAGTCGCACATCGCGGCGGCCGCGTCGCGTCCCGGCGTCCCGGCCCGGCGGCCCCGCGGGCGCGCGCTCCCCCTCCGCTGCCGCCGGCGGCCGGGCTCGGACTGCGGGGCGTCCGCACCCCGACCCGCCGGGGCCCGCCCCGCCTCTGCGGTCGCCGCGCGGCGCTGCGGCCTCAGTCAGCCCATTGGCCGCGCCCGCAGGCCCCGCCCCGCCCCGCCCCGCAGGCCCCGCCCCGGTCACCCCGCCCCTCAGGCCCCTCCCCGCCCCTCAGGCCCCGCCCTGCCCCGGTCACCCCGCCCCGCCCCGCAGGCCCCGCCCCGCCCCGGTCACCCCGCTCCGCAGGCCCCGCCAGCCCCCAGGCCCCGCCCCGCCGGCCCCAGGCCCCGCCCCTCAGGCCCCGCCCCGGGCCAACCGCCCCGCCCCACAGGCCCCGCCGCGCCCCGCCGGCCTCGCCCCTGGTCACCCGCCCCGCCCCGCCCCTCCCCACCGGCCCCGGTCACCCCGCCCCGCAGGCCCCACCCCCGGTCACCCCGCCCCGCCGGCCCCGCCCCTGGTCACCCCGCCCCGCCCCGCCGGCCCCGCCCCCGCCTCACACCTCGGCGCGACCCCCAACCCCAGGCCCCAAGCTTGGCCTCGCCCCGTCCGTGCCTCCAGTTGGCCTTTCTGGGTCCAAAGAGCAGACTTTGGGCCCCCCAATAAGGGGCCTCCCGGGGTCCCCAGCTCGACCCGCGCGCCCGCCTCCACCTCCGCAGCGGGGCTGCGGGCACAGCCAGCGCGGCGCGCCGGGGAGACCCCGCTCTGCCGGGCTCCGGGCCCGCGGCCCGACTGGCGGGGAGCAAGGAAGGACCCGGGATGGCGGCGCGGACCCCGGGCGCCTGGCTGGGCGGGGTGGGGCCGCCGCGGGGAGACAGTGGCGCCCCAGGGAGCCAAGCCGGCGTGGACGCGGAGGCGCGGGGGGCCTGCTACCCGGAACCCCAAGACCCAGGGGCACGCGCGCCCGGGAGCGTCGTTCCCCGGGCTGCGGCACGCGCACACGCCACCACACACGGGCGCCCTGCCCGGCGGCCCGGCCCAGGCGCGCACGCACACTCGGGCACACGCGGACGCGGACGCGGACGCGGCGCCCCCGGGACCTGCAGGCGCCGCGCCCCCCCGCCCCCCCGCCCGCACAGCGGGGTGACGCAGCCTCCGGGAAGCGCAGGTCAGCCCGGCGCTCGCCACTGCCCGGAAGGGCCCCGCGCAGCAGCGGGCAGCCTGTGCTGGGGGCACCCCGGGGCGCGGCCGCCGCGCCCCCTCCCTGTGGGGGGCTCTGACACAGACCCAGCTGTGCCCCACCCCGCCGAGTGGGCGACCTTGGTGAGGCGGTGTAGACCCCCGGCGGCAAAGAGCCCGATTGCCCCCCCTCGCCCCCCCCACGCAGAGCGGCGGGGTCCAGGGGCGTGGGGAGGAGCAGGAGGGGTCCAGGGCAGGGGCTCTCCTGGCCGCCCCTGTGCAGGTGGGGTCCCTGGTGGCTAGGGCGGGGAGGCTGGGGGAATGCTTCCCGCCACCACCGCCCCTGGCCCTGCGGGGAGGTCTGGGTGGGCGGACGCTGTCCCACTGGGGTCTTGCGCCGTCCGCAGCAGCCCCCTGCCGCCCTGCCGGAGCCGATGGGGGCTGTCAGGGCAGTCGAGGACCCTGCCCACTGCCCCCACCTCCCGGAAGCCCCCCTGTAGATAGGGGTGAGCCTGAGTGTCTGATGTCTGTGGAGAGCTCTGCAGCTCACCCTGCAGTCGTAACTGGGGGGCTGGCCCCAGAGAGCCGGCTCCTGACTTCACCTCTGGGGCCAGCCGGCAGCCCTGCCTTCCAGCCTAATCCTTCCTGAGCCCAACCTGGCCCCCAGGCCCCGGGGGAGGGAGTGGAGGTGTCCAGGGGCTGGGGAGCCCATGCGCGCCTGCCCGTCTCTCTAGTGGAGTCCAGGTGGCACACACAGGCTGGGACGCCTCCCTGGATGGCCCTCAGCCCTGGCCCCTCCATACTCAGGGGTCTCAAGCTTGCTGGCAGTCTCCCTGAGCTGGAAGCTGGGTACTGGGGTTCAGGGTGCAGGCAGTAATGGGCCCAAAACTGCAGGCCCAGACCTCCCCTAGCCTTTCCAGCAAGTGGGGAAGCCCAGCCCCCAAGGATCAGGCTCCCTGCCAGAGGGCATGAAAAAGGGGGTCGCCATGGCTCCTCGGCTGCCACTGCCCTCCATCCCCTAGCCCTTTGCATGGAGATGGAGGGGGGGAGACCCCAGGACTACTCTCCCCCAGCAGAACCTGAGCCAGGCCCAGGGGCTGGTGCTCTCCCCAGAGAAGCAGAAGACCTGGGTGCCTCTTGGGGCCGGGGCCCTCCCTGCCACTCTTCAGACGTGTGGGGGTGCCAGGCTGCTCTGTGCAGGGTGGAGGCCAGGGGAGCAGCACCCAGCCCTGTATGGATGGGGCTGGGCACGGTGGCCCAAGAGGCGGCTGGGTAGGCAGCGGGCGCTGTCTCCTGACCACACTGGACCCAGCCCTCTGCAGCTCCTGGAGGGCTGTGGCTGGCGGCGCCACACACCCCGCTTCAACAGGGACTGGCCCCCCTGGTCAGTCTGCCCAGCAGGTGAACCTCCCTGTGTGCAGCCTGCCCTGCCCACCTGGAGGCCAGCCCTCGGCAGCTGCCCGTCCTGTCCAGCATGCCGCTGCTGGCCCTGGCTGCCCCCCACCCCCATGTGCCAGTCCCCGCAGCCCTGGGCAGGGGCGCCTGCCTCTGGGGGTTTCGGGAGATGCTTTCCTTACTTTGTCTGTGTCCAGAGACAACGCCATACCTGGCTCGTGGCCCCCCCTTAAGGACCCCCAAAACCACACCAGGCCGACAGCAGAAGCCGGGACCCTCTCCCCAGCTCAAGAGCCGTAACTGCAGCAGGATGGGCCAGTCCAGCACTCGGGCAGCGCAGCCCCTGGGGGGCCCAGGCGGCCTGCAGGTGGCGCCCTCGGCACAGAGGCCTGGCCCCGGTCCACACCCCAGCCCAGCCGGGCCAGGGGAGCCAGTTCCACCCAGCAACACACCTCACTTTGGCCTTGGGGCCTGGGCCTCACCCTCCTGCGCCCGTCTAGCTCCTGTGTGGGGGCTCCGCGGTGAGGTGGCATTGGGTCAGAGGGGCCATGCCAGGGCTCCCTGCATATCCCCATGCACGGCCCCGAACCCGGTGAGCACAGAGGCGCCCAGAGGGCTCCCAGGAGGCTGTGTCCCAGCTGGCCAGCTGGCCCAGGAACCACCCCTGGGCATTCCTAGAGCCCATCTTCCGGTCATGGTGGGGGCGACCGGTCTAGTGGCCGAGCAGCCCTTTCTGTCCCTTTGGCTGTCAGGGACACCTGGTGGCAGCAGGGCCTAACCTCAGACAGCCTCTCCCCCAAGGCCCCCCCAGGGAAGTGGGAGGCTCCCCACAGTCTGAGAAAGAAGGGGGTCCGCAGGCCCGGGGCTCCACGCTTGTCAGAAGGCACAGGACGCTGCACCCTGATGGGGGCCAGCACGTTTCCAGGTTGGCTCCAGGCCTGGAAGACTGCTGTGTGGAGCTTTGGGGCCCTCAGTGGGGTGCCCCTGCGAGGACCCTGGGGCTCCCTGCGGTCCTAAGGGCCCCTCAGAGCGGCCCAGGAGGTGGCAGCGGCTGAGAAGCCCCCTGGCTGGCAGAGCCCCAGTTCTGATCCGGGCTTCCCTACCCAGGCATGGGGAGGCCTGGAGACCATGTGGGCCCGGACGGGGGCTGCAAGGAAACCCCATCCTAACCCCCAGCAGGGGCCTGCAGGCAGCTGAGGGCTGGCGGCCCTGGGTGGGCGTCCACAGGCTCGGTGGCGGCGGCAGCCAGGCAGCCCGCCCAGCACACAGCACGGGCCCCACCAGAGCGCGGGCAGCAGAGGCCCAGTCAGGACTGAAAGCCACATCAAGAGAAACGTCCCGACGGGGGAGGGAAGGCAGGCGGGCCCACAGCCTCCCGGCCGGCCAGCAGAGCTCAGGCCGAGCAGACTGCACAAGAAGCTGAAATGCTGAAGCGGAGAACGGAGGGCAAGTCCAGCGTGTCTCTGGCCACTGGTCCAGCTCTGCTGCCCCCTCCAGGCAGGTCGGCTCACTGCCACTTCAGAAGCCCCAAGGCAGGAACCCCTACCGCTGCTCTGTTCCCCAGGGGCTCCCCAGGGGCGGGGCCGGCTATGGGCTGCCGGCAGCCGCAGAGGCCCCGGGGGGCTTCCTGGAGGGAGAGGCAGGACTCGGCAGCCGCTCAGAAGCCTCTGCCTCCGTCCAGACCCAGACCCTGGGGGTGCCTGTGGGGCCCGGTCTACCTGTGACGTGAGCACACCGGCCTGGGGGCCTGGGGCCGGACACCAGCCAGCAGCCGCAGTCCCCTCAGGAGCTCAGCTGAGACCCAGCCTTGTTCTGCCTGGGACTTCAGGCCCCCACCTGCCAAGGGGCCCCCAAATCAAGGTGGGCAGCCTGGCGCAGCATGTGCTTGGGGTGGGGAGCCCCGGGCGCCCGCCCCGACCCGCCTGGCAGAGCCTGTGCACCCCGGCTCCCATGGAGGCGGCCTGGGGTGCGTGAGCCACGTCCACGGGAGAGGTCCCCTCGGAGGGCAGTGTGGGGGCTGTGACGGAGACGAGGACCACACGCCCCGCCCTTCAGGGACAGTTTAACAAAGCGGGTGACGTCGTGCAAAGCGGGTGACGTCGTGGGTGCCCGGGGGAGGCCCCCCAGCGCACAGTGGCCCTCGGAGACCACGCCAGACCTGGAGCCAGAAGAGCCACAGGCCGAGCGGGCGCTGGCAGCCACCGTGGCGCAGACCGTCCGCGAGGACAGCTCAGACTCTAGAGACCCGAGTACAAAACATTTAAAAAATATCGCTGAGACATAGCAGGGCCCCAGCACACCAGCGTCCGACGTGGACCCGGGGACACGACGCGGGACACGCGGGTGCCAAGCCAGTGGGGCGCCCGGCGGGAGCTGGAGGCTCAGGCCCCCACCAGGACGCCAGCCACGTGCTCCAGCTCCCCCAGGTCCGGCTGGCAGCCGCAGCCGGGAGGCGAGGGGGTGACAGCGGCGAAGGCCTCCAGCCCTTCACCGAGCCCCGCGGTGCCGCCGGCCACCCCCGTCAGCACGGCGTCCAGGCCATAGTAGGCAGCGTCCACGTCTGAGAACAGCTCCCCCACTGAGCTGGGGCTTTTACTCCCCAGGGTTTCCAATATCTGGTCCAGCGACTTCTGGAAGCTTCCTCTGCTTTCTCGAGGGCTGTCCACCTCCTGGAGGCTGCTGGGCAGGTCCCTCGGAGCCAGGTCCTGCTCGTGGCCGGGTCCTTCCCGCCCCGGGCGACACAGGAGGTCTGTGGACAACAGGCGGTCGGGGAGCGCTCGACCGGTGCTGGGGGGAGCCCCCGGCCACCCCATGCCGTCGCGGGCCATCTCCTCCCGAATCTGCCGGACCGTGTTGGCGATGAGAACGGAGCGGCACAGACTCGGCTCCGCCAGCATGTGGCACAGCTGAAGCTTGACCAGAGACATGTCCAGGAGCGACTGCCGTTGCAGGCCATAGGCCAGGGCGCCTCCCGCCTCGCCCTCGCGGTCCCGGTACTTCCTCTTCAGCCCTCGTGCCAGCATCGCGTCGCTGGAACCCAGGAAGACGCCGTTAGTGCCCGGCCCGGCGGACACCCCCATGCCACCTCCCTCCGCCCACTGTTGGCTCGATGGGAGTAGCCGACAGCCAGGCGACGGAGGTCCCGCCGGGCCCCAGGCACTTGGCCCCCGTCGCCCCGCCAGGCTCAGCGCGGGTGATGGAGGGGAGGGACCAAGCCTAGCCTCACCCGCACCGGGCTGACCCCTGCCCCATACAGCCGGTCCCCACGGCATTCCCGGGGCACCTCCCATCCCAGCCGGGGCACCGTCCCACGTGCCAGCACAGCCTCAGTCCAGAGGCCTGCCAGGTGGCGGGCGCCCTCCGGCAAGGCCCGCAGGAGACCCCCGGGGGAGGGAGAGCACACGCGCCCGCCAGGGTCTCAGCCCCGGAGTGCTCTGCGCCTTCACGGCACCGTCTCCGCTTGTAAACAAACCCGAGGCCAGGGCAACCGAGCCGGGCACTGCGGGCCTCCTGGGGGCCCAGTCCCACTGCTCACCTTGCTCCAGCGGACGCCATGGCGGCACCACCGGGCGTGGGCAAGTCCACACAGACTGTGGTCCCGAAGTGGCCCTGAGGGCCGCTGAGCAGAGGGGGACACAGACCCATTAGGAGGCCTGGTCTGAGGCGGTGCCCTGCAGCCCGTGACCCCCAGCACAGGCCTAGCGGGGCCCCAGATGGGCTCTCAATAAGTTTTTGGGTCTTGGGGCCCTGCTGTCCACAGAGGACAGGGGTCCATCCCACACCCAGGCCGACCCTCTGATGCCTACTTGGCACAGCGCCAACTTGGGGGGCCAAGGCAGTGCAGGTACCGCCTGGTCCCAGCAGTCCCCGGTCTGGACAGTGGGACCAGCACAGACCCGGCACTGCCCAGACCTGACCACCACGTGAGACCACTGCCAAGCACCCCAGCACCTTGCCGGCGGCCACCCTGGGCCCGCTGCACCAGGCCCCAGTGAGTGGCCACGGCCAGCAGGCCCGAGCTGCAGCTGAGGGGCAGCCACTGCCCGCCCCCACTGCCCGAAGCAGGCTGCAGCCCACCCGGTCCCCAGACCAACCGCGCTGTCTAGAAAAAGGCCACGGCTGGCCGAGCTTTCTTCTCAACTTTGGTTGTAAAGGGAGGGAGGCTGAGCGCGGGAGCAGCCTCTGTAGGAAGGTGCAGGCCCCGTCCGCACACGCAGGGGTGCCTGGCTCCTGCGGGCTTGAAAGGGCCTTCCCTCTGCCCCGCCGTCCTGGCGCCATCCCGGGTGCACCGCCCTCCCGGTGCCTGGCGCCAGGAGAGGGAGGCAGGAGGCCTCTCCCGGGAAACTGTCCCACAGCACGCTTCCCTGCTGGTCCTATTGGGGACAGTCGGCTTCAGGAACGTCCAGCTCAGGGGTCCCTGGCAGCTTGTGTCTGCCACTCGCCCACACCTGCACCGGCCGGCTCCCCCTCTTGCCCACGCCTACCCTGATGTCAGCCTCCACTGGCCAGGGCGCTGGGCCAGACGGCACGCCAGCTTCGGTGCCCAGGTGGGCACCTGCTCCCCGCCAAGCCGACGGAGAAGCAGGCCACCGAGCGGGCAGGGAAGGCGCAGCGAGAGGGACTTCGCGCTCCTCAAAGCAATTCAAACCAGGACACAGGGACGGCGGCGCGCCCCATGGCTGGGGGCAGCTGCTGCGGCGCCGGGCGCCCCAAGCCAGGGCTGCAGGCGGTGTCCTGCCGGCGCCGGTCTTGCGAGGCGGCCCCGCGACCCCAGCGGCCCGGCAGCGCGCCCCGCGCGGCGAGGAGCAGAGGTGGGGAGGGCGACGCCCGCCCGGGCCCGGACAGCCGGGCGCGGGCGCGGGCGCGGGGGCGGGGGCGGGGGCCGGCCGGGGCTCCCCGCCGAGGGCCGCCCGGGGCGGCTGCGCGGACCTGTTCTAGCCACAGGCTCGGGAGACCCGACGCCCCGAGAAGCGGCCTCGCCACGCGGGGGGCGGCAGGAAGCGTTTCCCCGCGCGCGGGAGCGGCGGCGGGACCCCGGCCCGGGCCGCAGAGCGGGGGTCCCCCGGCCGCCCCCCCAGCCCGGCCCCCCGCCCCGGCCCGCGCCCACAACCCCCCGCCGGCCGCGGGCGCCGCTCACCTGGCCGCCGCCCCCGGGCCCACCTGGCCGCCCGCGCCGCCGCCGTGGGAGGGGCCGCGGGCGGGCGGGGCCTCCGGGCGCCCACAAAGGGTCTCCGGGCGCCGCCGCGGGTTGGCCGAGCGCGGGGGGCGGGGCCTCCGATTCAAACCGGGGGCGGGGCCTCTGCGCGGTTCCCGCGCCGCCGCGCGGGCCGTTGGAGACGCGCTCGCCCAGCTCCCAGGGCTCCCCGCGCGGCCCCAGCGCGCCTGCGCCAGCCGCCCGGAGCCGGGCCGTGGGCGGGGCCAGGCCGTGGGCGGGCCCGGGCCGAGTAGTGGGCGGGGCGGGGCCGTGGCGGGGCCGGGCCGCGGGCGGGGCGGGCGAGAGGTGAAGATGATCCGTTTTCATCGGAGAGTCTCAAAGAGCGTCCCGGCGCCGTTTCGCGCGCCTGCGGCCCGCGCACCCCGGCCGGGTGGGGACGGCCCGGCGCGCAGGGGCACGCGTGGCGGCGGCGGCCGCAGGGGCGGGCGGGGAGCCCGCGACGACCGCGGGGCTGGCGGGGGCGGGGCCGGCGGGGCGGGGCCGAGGGCCGGCGGGGGCGGGGCGGGGCCGGCGGGGCGGGGCGGGGGCGGGGCCGAGGGCCGCCCGCTGTCCGGGAGGGGAGGCCCGGGAAGGCCCGCGCCGAGCGCCAGGTCCCGGGCGGCGGCCCCCGGGCGGGCAGCGCCCAGCGAGGGCGGGAGAGCGCCGCCCGCGGACGGAGGCCGGCCAGGCCGCGGCGGGCGGGGCCGCCAGGGCGGCGGGGGGCGGGGCGGCCGTGGAGACCCGCCCGGCCGTCAGGGCTCCAGACGACCGCGCGGTCGGAGAGCCCCGGGCCGGGCCCGCGGAGAAGCCGCCGGAGAGGCGCCGACCCCGCGGTCCCCGGGCGCGGCCTCTGCGGCGCCTCCGGGCTCCCGCCACCCGCCAGCAGGCAGCGCCGGGCGAGCCGCGACCCGCCTACCCCGGGAGGGCGGGCGGGGAGACGAGGCTCGCGGGCTCCAGAGGGGCAGCAGCGACGTCCACGAGCGCAGCGGCCAGGCCGGCGCGGTCTCTCGCGGGCACCCGGCCTCCTCTGCGGGCCCACCCCTGCGCCGCGCCAGGGGGCTCCCTCGGCCCGGGGGGCGCGGAGGGGGCGTGGGGGGCTCGCCGAGCGGGGGCACCCGTCCTCTCGCCCACTGTCCGCGCCCACGTGCCCCCTGGCTTCCCCGGGGGACCCTCTGCCCCGCGGCCCAGCAACTGCTCCACCGGCGGGCCCCGCCGGCCCGCCCCTCCGCCTGCCTACCAGGGGCTGCGCCGGCCTCCCGTGCCCGAGCCGCCCCACAGCGGCCCACGGCCCCTGCCGCGCTGGACGCGGCTCGTCGGCGCTGCCCCGGGGGATGGCGAAGGCGGAACCCGAACGCGTCCCCCTGGGTCAGGCGCGAGGAGGCCGCGGCCTCGGGCCAGAGGCCGGGCAAGTGGACGGGCAGCGCGCGGAGGCGGCGCGCAGGCACAGCGGCAGCCGGGACCCCGGGGCTGCTCGCGCTCCGGAGGCCCGTGGGCGCGCGAGGCGGGCAAGGAGGCGGCACCCCGGCCAGCCTCGCAGGAGCCGGCCTGAGGGTGGCCGCTGGGGCCGGAGGCGGCGGGAGCCCTCGCTGCGCCGAGCAGACGCCACGCGGCCTCCGAGATCACGCTTTCCGCAGAAAAGTTCTACTTGGGGGGCAGGTTTCTGCTTCCCTACAGCGGCTCCCCAAGGCCAAGGTGCGCCCCCGCCGGTTTCCCTGGCGGCCCCTCTCCGGGGACGCGCGCTCCTGCCACGGCCCCTCCCAGGGCCGGCGCCCTCCAGAGGCTTTCACCCCCAGTTCGCAGAAAAGCCCCAGCACTAACCCCACACTGAGGGCTCCAGCTCGGGCTTAATCCCAGGGGGGCCTCCCGGGAGGCGCAGCGGGTTGCGGCAGCGTGTGGAGCGTCCGCAGCCTCTGCAGCGCGGGTTCGATCCCGGCCAGGGAGATGCCACAGGGCGCAGCAGTGGGTTTCAGTGGATCCGCCTGTTCTGCTCCCCACTCTGCCTCTGGGGAGAGGCACCCCCGCGGCTCCGGCCTGCACCCTGTTCTTGTATAAATAAATCTTAAAAAAAAAAAGAAAAAAAAAGAACTGCAGGGGCCACAGCTCGGTCCATCTGAAGCCCCAGATTGAGCAAGGTCACTGTGTACTGACCATGGGAGTCACCCCAAGAGGGAGTGAACGAAAGTTACTGCCGAACCCCAAAAGCAGCAGCACGGAGGACACGCCCAGGGACCCGCAGGCGCGCCGGGAAGGATCGGGTCGGGCAGGCGTCCCGGTCGGCGACGGCAGGCCTATGGGAAGGGCAGCGGAGCCCAGGCGGGCAGCGGAGGGCCAGGCAGGGGTGGTCAGCGCCCTGGGGTGGCGCCTGGGCTCGGGCCCGCCGTTCCACACCCCCCCGCCCCCGGGGAAGCTCGGTCACCCCGGCCCCTTCTTGCACTTCCAGACTCACCGCCACGGGCCGACCAGCTCTTTCCGGAGGCGCCGCCGGAGGCGCGCGGGCCCGCGGAAGGCGGGGAGCGGCCCCTCTTGGCTCCTGCTCTGACTTTCTGCGACGGGTTCGCAGCGGCGGGAGCAGGGGCGTTTTCACCCTTGGTTGTGGCAGTTGCGCCTCAGAGTCCTTTTATATAACAGTGCACTTCCGGGATTGTGGAAGGGACCAATCAGGGGCTGTGGGCTGATGGGCAACTGGTCCAATCAGCCCCAGGATTGAAAAATGGTCCAATCAGGCTTGTGAGCGGGACACCCTGCGAGCGGATATAAGCCAGACCAGGCGGGCGTTGAGGCAGATGCCGCCCGCCGAGAAAAGCCGCGCGCGGCGTCCAGCCGCGCCCCGGGGGAGGGGAGGCGCCGGGGGACTTGGCCACAGCCCCGGCCGGGGTCTCTGGCGTTGCCTGAGAGGAGCCCAGCCGGGCCTGGCGCCCCGAAGAGCTGCTGCTGGTGCCGCCCAGCGACCCCCGGGAGCTGCGGCCACTGGGTGTCCAGACGCCGCCCCTGGGGACCAGGGGAGGCCGCCACACTGGCCAGTGCTGCCCAGCGCTCCTGGGGGCCAGCGGCGACCGCCCCTACGCTGCCCGGGTGAGGCCGCCGCCGCCCGGTGTGGCCGCGCGGGCCCTCTGCCGCCCGGCCTGCAGGCGCGCCCCAGGGTGCTGGGCCTGGCCGCCGCCGGCGGCTCTGTCCCCGGCGTCGACCCTCCCGGCCGTGGCCTCGCGCGGCCTCCCCGCGGCTTCGTTTCCTCCTCCCGCCCCAGGCCTGCCCGGCGCCCGAGCTCGGCCTTCCCCGCAGGCGCCGCGGGGGCCCTGGGGCGGGCGCTCGGCCGGCGGGGCCTGCGGGTGGAGCCAGCCGCCTCCGGGGCCGCCACTGCGGCCCGACTCACCGGTCGGCGCCCGGGAGCTGCCCCAGTTACTCACCGGCCGCCGCAAGCGTCGTCGCCCGAGCGGGGCCTCGGCAGGGCCGGCCTCCCCGTGTCCGCCGCCCGGCGGTTGCGGCAGTTTCTCCTCAGAGCCCCTTTATGTAGCCGCGCACTTCCGGCATCGTGGAACGGACCAATCCTCTGCGAGCTGTGAGCTGATAGGTGCTCAATGGTCCAATCAGCCGCAGGATTGAAACGCGGTCCAATCAAGCCAACGTGGGGGGGCACCTGAGAGGGGATATAAGCCCCGGGGGCGGGGTGGGGGGACCCTGCTCCTGGCCCCCACGAAGAAAGCAGCAGCCCTGGGGCCCGGGCCTCCGTCCTGTCTCGGCCCCACGGGCCCGCAGCCGGCGGGGCGCACAGCGCGGCTGCTGCCGGCGGCGCCCGCGGGTGTCCCGACACGGCCCGGGGCGCGGGCGTCCCTGCCGGCCGGCGGCATCGCCGAGGCTCCCGGGGCAGCGGCCGCGCGGGCTCGCGGGCTCGGGCCTCCTGCTGGGAGACACCGGGAGGCCGGCCCTGGAGCCCGCGGCCCGGCATGCTGGGGGCCCGCCCGTGCTGGCTCGGCCTCAGGCCCGCTCGGCGCCGCGCCCCGCGGCCCTCGGTGCTGGCGTCGGGCCTCTCGGGCTCCTGGCGGCTCTCGGGCGGGCGGGGGCGGCCGCCGCGTCCCATCCGCCTCCTGCCCCGACCGCACCGCCCGCCTCAGAAGCCGGCCCTGCCCAGGCGGCCGCCGCGAGCGCCTGAGGTGCGCTGGGCGCCCAGGCGGGAGCGCGGGCCCGCGGGCTGGGCGTCGGCCGGACGGCTGAGCCCGGTGTGCCCCGCGGGCGCCCCCCGCGCCCCCCGCGCCCCTGCCTGTCCTGCCTCGGCCCTTAGCGCGGGGCGAGGGCGGCGCCCCTCCCCGCCCTGCGGCCTGCCCCCAGCACCCCACCCCCGAGGGGCTCCCTGGCCCCGCGCCCTGATGCCGCCGCTGTCCCTGCCCCAGGTTTCCCGGCGCTGCGGCCGCCCGTCCCCGCTGCGGGGACAGGCCTGGGCCCTCCTGTCCGCCAGGCCCAGCGTGCTGCCGGGGGAAGATGCTGGGTGGCCCCGACAGCTGGGGCGCCGCGGGGCAGCGGGTCCTGCGCAGGGGCAGGCACGGGCCCCTGCAGGGCTGCCCCTCCCACCAGCGGCGGAACCAGACGCCCAGGCCGGGTGGGCCCGGTGCGGGGGCCGCGGTGCTGAGGCCACACTGGCCGTCGGGGAGAAGAGTGGGGAGGGGGCACCGGCCCCAGGCACCCGCACCCCCTCCCTGCCAGCCCCGGGCAGCATCCCTGGTGTCCCTCGTGCTGGCCGGGCCCCGGCCCCTCGGCAGCCCTCTGCCAGGGGAAACATCAAGCGTCCCCCCTGCCCCCCGAAAGCCCCACACTGTCCCCAGAACCCCTGCCCTTCACTTCCCCACCCAGGACACCGTTCCGGCGAGAAGGCTCACCCCGGCCGGGCCCTCCAGGACGTGGCGGGGACGCCGGGAAAGGCAAAGCCTCTCTCCGGGAGGGAAGGTGGGGCTGGCGCCTGCGTCTGTGCTTTTATTTCTTACTCATGAGCTTGTCCCGCGCGCGCCTTCTCAGCGGCTCGCTGAGCAAAACCCTGCAGAAGGGAGCACGTCGTTCAGCGCGGCGGGGCAAGGCGCACACGCCAAGGGGGCTCCCCGGGGCCCCACGGCCTGGGAGGGCCAGGGAAGCACTGGGGTGCAGGGTCAGCTCCCCACCCACCTGCTCAGGGAGGTGTCTCTGGCCCTGGGGGAGGGGGTGGGGAGCGGCCCGGAGCTGCCTTCACAGGGTCGAGGGTCTCTGGGGGCCCTTCCCCTCGGCCACCAGGCCGCCCAGGGTGGTCTCTGTCCTCCTCGGCGAGGGCTGAAGGCCGAGGGGCTGCCCAGTCCAGGCCGTGCTGGAGGAACAAGCTGTGGTCCGGGCTCCTCAGCAAATCCAGCGTGGGCGTGGGGCCTCGTGGGCAGAGGGCACCTGCAGACCTGCTTGGCCCAGGGCGCCCCTCCCGGCCGGGCTCCCCCAGGTCCTGCAGCCACACACACGCTCCCGGGCCCAGGGGTGTGGCTCATCAGGGCTCCTCGTGCAGGGCGCTCAGGGAGGGCCCCATGCCCTGCTGGGCCCCCGGGGGGTGCACGGCCGTGGGGAAGGTGCCACTGTTGGTGGGCAGCGTGGGCAACCGCGGTTCCTCTGAGTCCCTGGAAGCCGCGAGCCAGGTGGAGTCAGCCCTGATGTGCCAGTGGCTCCAGCTGAGGTGTCTGAGGTCCTCCCGCAGCCTGAGGTCCATGGCCAGCAAGTAGATGATGGGGTCGGCCACACTGTGGACCGTGCACAGGCACAGGAAGACCACGGAGGGTGTGTAGAAGAAGTCACGCTCCAGCAGGCACAGGGCAGTCGTGTTGCCCTTGTGGCTGGAGAAGGCGGCCGCCCTGATCAGCAGCACCAGGTGGTAGGGCGTGAAGCAGGCCAGGAAGATGGCCACGACGGCCGTGAGCAGGCGCTTTATCCGGGCCTTCTGGGCGGCGCTCAAGCCCATGCACTGCCTGATGCTCTTGAAGACCTGCCAGTTGGCGTAGGCGATGATGAACAGCGGCACAACGAAGCCGCAGGTGAAGCGCGAGTAGTAGTAGATGGCGGTCGTTTCGTTGACCAGCACCGGCTCGAAGCAGGTCGTGTTCGTTGTGACCTTGAACACCGGCGAGAAAACGGCACCGACCGAGACGAAGACCCCGGCAGAGACGAGGATGGCCACCTTCGGGTGGCGGCGTGCGCGGCTCTGCAGCGGGTACACCACTGCCACGAAGCGGTCGCAGGAGATGCAGCACAGGAAGAGGATGCTGATGTAGATGTTGCAGAAGAAGATGTAGGCGGTAACCTTGCAGGCCCTGTCGCCCAGGCCCCAGCGGTGGTTGTCCCGGATGTACATGATCCAGAGCGGCAGGGTGCTGGCGTACAGCAGCTCGCACAGCGCCAGGCAGAACAGGTAGATGGCCAGCACGTTGCCCTGCAGCGCCTGCAGCAGCGTCAGCCACGCCGTCACGCAGTTGGCTGGCAGCGCCAGCGTGCACACGGAGCTGTACAAGACCATCAGGATCACCTTGCTGCTGTTGTAGGGCATCTGGCACGGCTCCCCGTTGGCGGTCTCGAGCCCTGCAGGACAGAGTGAGGACGAGAGCGAGGTCCCTGGAACCGCCGGCCTGGAAGAGACTGGACGGTGCTAGGAAGGGATACGGCTTGCGGTAACCAGCCAGGACACACCCGCCACTGGGTTTCTAAAAGCGACCCCGAGATGGCTGCCCTCTAGCCCGCTGGTGGCCCTGTGGACGCAGGACACCAGCTGTGCCACCCGGAGCACCCGTGACGCGCTGACGTCTTCGGACGCATCCCGCTTTGCTGCAAGCGCGGCCTCCCTGCAGGTGGGGCGGGCACTCTCCTGTGCGCCTTCAACACGCAGGGCCGGCGGCCGCCTCCCCCGCGGGGCACAGCCGCAGCCTGACCCCAACCAGCAATTACTGAGGAACACAGTCACCAGCCCCAGTGGCGGTGGACTGTCCACCTCTTGTCATTTTCTCGAGGTTTGCTTCATACGTTTGAAGCTACTGTTGATTGACACATACGAGTTTAAAACCGCTATTTTCCAGTGAAACGCCCTTGCGTCCTGCCGTCTGAGGCAACATCCGCGCCCCCCCCAGAGCACAACCTGCCCCAGACGCTGTTAACACAGGAGGTCACGCATGAGGGGAGCTCAGGCCGCAGGAGAGCGACTGGCGCCATTGACGAGCGGACAGCAGGACGCAGAGGAGACCACGGCTCGTCCAGGCTGACTCCGCAATGACCAGGGTCCTGACGGGTGGGGGGAGGAGGCTGAAGGGCCGGGCCGGGGCTTGCTGGGGGCTGGACAAGACACCGGGCTGCGGGGCGGGGCAGGGCAGGGGCCGGGCGGCCTGTCACTCCTGTTCTTCCACCCCAGTCACGGGGCCGTCTGGACCTGCGGCTGCTCCACGGGTTTCTTTTGGGTTTTTCCCAACTCATTTGTGTCAAGACACCGCCGCTCCTTCAGGCCCGCCTGCGTCGCCCGCACTTGTGACGCTGCCCCCCAGGGCACCGCGACCACCCACGCCTGCTGTCCCGGGAGCCCCGGGGGAGGGCTCGGCCGCGCTGAGGGAGGGGGCGGGAGGTGGCGAGGGTCTCGGGCCACTGGGGTGCCTCCGGGGGCCCTGAGCCCCGCGGTCCCCTCGGCCTGGGCCTGGGCTTCCCAGCGTGCCAGGACCTGGAGCCGGCTCTGCCCAGGCTCTCGCCGGAGCCCCTGGGGGTTGTCTCCGGGTCTGTTTTTATTTTGAGAATTATGCTTTTGGACACTCGGTTTTGGGGGGATCGTGAGGCAAAGTGCATTGGCAAAGCGCCCAGGCTCCCTCGCGAAGGGCAACGCCACGAGGCGGGCTCACCTTCCATGCCGTGGCGTGTCAGGGCCTCCCGGTTCCGCGAGTCTGTCCCCGGGTCCAGAGCCACCTGCGGGAAGAGCGAGATGAGCTGTTTTGGGGAGCTGGAGCAGGACGGCGGCGAGTGCCGGTAGGGGGAGCCCCAGCTGGTCAGGCTGAGCCTCCGTCCTGTGGACACAGCAGGCCCGGACTAGGCCGGGGCGCGGCTCTTGCTTTGAGGGGAACAGGCGCCACCGTCCGGGCTGCCCATCCAGGCTTCTGGGGGTGGCTGAGCCTCGACGGGGGTGACAAAGGAGGGACAGCTGCAGCCCGGCCCGGGGGACCCCAGGCAGCCTCTGCCTCCAGCATCAGACAGACGGGCGGACTTAGGAACCCCCCAAAGTCCCCCAGCTGACTGGATGCCCCCCCCACGCCCCCACCTCGCCCTGGCCCGGGGAGCTCGCCTTCCTGGGCCACAGCTGGCTCCTTGCTCCCTCGCACGCCCAGAGCTCAGGGGCGCTGTGTGCCCTGCTCACACGCGGGGAGCCCCAGCAGTGCCCGCCCCGCCCCTGGCCTGGCCGAGGGGTCCTAACCAGGCGCTTCCCGGGGTGAAGCAGCCGCCAACGTCCTGGCCTGCGAGCGCCCCCCGCTCTCTACCCGGAGACGCCCCCGCAGACAGCACGACCCGCCGGGTGCTGGCTCTGCCCCTTCCCTCCGCCCCCTCCGCCCTGACCCCTGGGAGGCCTGGGGCAGGCCTGGAGGTGCCCGGAGCAGAACCTGCGCCCACTCTCCTGCAGGCAGGCCTGCGTCTGGGCAGAGGGACCCCGCCACCCGTGCCCCTCCTTGGCAGGCAGAGAACCTGGGGCTGTGGGCTGCCCGGCCCCACCCCGAGCCGCCAGCCGCCTCTCCCAGCACTGCGTGCCCCTGCAGAAGGGCCTTCAGGGACCACCGCGCTGCCCTCCCGTCCCGGGCCGGGCCCTGCAAGCGGGGCGGGCGGCCCCTGGGGCGAGGAGAAGGCCCGGGCCTGGCCGCCAGGGGGAAGCTGCCGGGACCCTGACATGGGCGGGCCCAGCATGAGATCCAGACCCAACACCCCGGGTGGGGCGAGGGAGCCCCTGTGCAGGGCCCTGGGGGGCAGGCTGCGGGGATGCCCCTACCGGGAGCGTGGAGGGCCCCCTGGCCTCCCCTGCTGCTTTCCAACATCAGCGGTCACCTTGGCTTTTGGAAAGATGGGGGGATGACCCCTCCCGGGGGTACAACCTGCTCCCCCAGAGCCACGGGCGCGGGGTGTCTGGAGAGCACTTCAGCAAGAGCGGGGGACGCGGGGCTGCCAGGCTGGTGGCTGCACCCATGGGCCCGGGGGCTGAGGCCCAGAGGCGGCCGCACAGAGGGGAGGCAGGTGGGGGCTGGGGCCCCGAGAGAACCTGCAGCCACCCCCGGCCCAGGACCAAACTGCCCAGCTGGGGGCCCAGGCGGGGGCCCATGACCTCCAGGAGGACCCGGCAGCCCTGGTCCTGTGTCATGGCAGCCGCAGGCCAGACGCCGCCCCACCCACTCACAGCCGCAGACCCGCTCCCCACCCTACCGCCCCACTTCTGCTTCCTCCAGGCCCCCCTCCCTGCTCCCTCCCAGCCTGCCCCTGCCCCCGGCACCGGCCCACGTTCCCAGTCCCCGAGTACCCTAGGGTGCCGTTCCCAGTCCCCGAGTACCCTAGGGTGCCGGCGAGGACGCGTGGGGCAGCGCGTGAGCCTCCCGTCAGGCCAGGCGGCCGCCCGTGAGCCTGGGGCCCCATGGCCTGTCCTGGGGGGCTGCGCACCCAGGGAAGGCTGTGCCGGGCGGTGCAGGCGGGCCCGGGTCCTCTCTGGCTCCCAGGGAGGGGGGTCGGAGGGCGGGCGCCTGACGAGGGCTGCCAGTCCCGTCCCGTGGGGGTCTGGGCCCGGAAGCGCCAGGTGCTGGCACTGGACTCTGGCAGCAGCCGCCCCAGGCAGTCTGGGCCTCTGCTCAGGACCTGCGGGGATGGGGGGGGCAGGCGTGCTCAGCATGCGGTTCTGAGGGCCCCACCCGCCCGCAGGGAGCACTGCGCCTCCCGCCGCCTCACTGACCCTCAAGGCTGCCCCACGCGCCAGACGCTCTGGGCAGGGGGCCGCTGCGCCCTCTCACCCACGTGGAGCCCCGGATCCTGGGGGCATCGAGGGGAGGCGCGGGGTGGGTGCGGCTGAGCGGCTCTGTGCCCTGCAGGTGGGGGCTGGCGGTCCAGCGCCAGGGAGTCAAGGCCCAGGCCCCGTGTGTGCTTTCTCTGCCGTCCACGTGCGCCGCACGCCCGCCGAGGGTGCATCCCCCCGTCCTGCAGGTGCAGGGAGTCTGCCGAGCACAGACCCCTGAGGGAGCCCCTGCCCACAGCCCTGCTCCCCACACCCTCTGTCCACCTGGCCCTGCTCAGGCCCCAGCCACCCACTGCCCAGACAGGCCCTGGAGAGCGGCACCGGGGCCTCGGCACCCTGACACCCCGAGATCAGCCACAGCACGGGGCAGCTGGGGTCCCGATCAGTCCAGGCTGGACTCTCCAGTCCCTGGGGCCAGCAGCCAGGCCAGAGAACTTTCCAGAAGTCTCAGGGTGGTCGCGCCTCCAGGGGAACAGCAGAAGCCTGGTGTCCACCACCAGCCCCGGCCCCCCAGTGGACACCCAGCAGCCCGCGCACCGGCCACACTCACAGTCGCAGCCACCGGCTTCCCCTCCGCAGGCCTGCAGCGCCTTCAGGAAGTGGCTGGGTCCACGCGCTTCTCGACAACCCCCACCCCCGCCCCAGGCCGACAGAGGGGAGGAGCCCGGAAGGCCAGGGCGGCTGTCACCTGTGACTCTGCATCGAGAGTCTAGTGCTGTTGCCCAACCGCAGGAGGTGGGGGCCGGGCACCAGGAGAAGCAGGACCCCCGGTGGGGCAACCGGCTCCTCCCTGGGGCCTGGCCCGGCTGCCTCCGGGCAGGATGGCACAGAGCAGGGGTGCCCAGGTGCTGCCAGGGAGCTGAGCCCCCCACCCTGCACCCTGCAGCCCCTGCCCTGTGCCTGATACCCCTGGGGTGGGCCCCCCACCTCCTCCTGGGGGTTGTGCCCTGCTGGGGACACAGGCTCCACCCCCGCCTCTGAGCTGGGGCATGTGTGGGGATCCCCCTCAGGGTCTCCACAGTCCTCAGCCTGGGCGCAGGTGCCCTCCTGGGTTGCTGGCCCCGGCTGGACTAGCCTGGATCCAAGGGGGAGAGGCCACCGGCTCGCAGCCCCACCTCACCCAGCCCTGTCCAACAGCTGGTCCTGGGCTTGGGGTGAGCCAGAGGAACCATGGGGGCTCCCACAGCTCCCCACATGGCCTGACCGGCCCTGGTTCTTTCAGCCCAGGGACAGGGAGGGGCCCCAACACCTCTGGGGGGACAGTGCCTGGCACTGAGCAGGGGCAGGAGCGACGGGAGCCAGGCCGCTACGGTCCTGGGTGTCCCCCCAGCCTGCGGAGGGCCTCACTGTCCCGGACACCCGCCCCCCAGCTCCACTGGAGCCCGCCGCACTGGCTGCCTCCCCTAGCACCTGCCAAGCACTGCCACGGCATCCCCGCCTCCAGGGCCAGGCTGGCTCCGGTGAGCGAGGCTGCAGGGCTGGTCCTCACCCTCTGGGGCAGCGGCTCTGTGGCTTCAGGCCCAGGCCAGGCTGCCCGGCCGGCCCCAGCTCTGCCAGTCACCCCCTGCTCTCCACTGCTGCCCGGGCCAGCAGGCCCCTCCCCACCCAGCCTCCGGCAGGGGTGGAGCTGAGGGAGTGGGTCTGCCTCCCCCTCCTGGGCATCCCTGCCCCCCAGAGACGGTCCTGGAAGGGGGTGGGGCTGCAGGCCTGGGGTCCTGGAAACCCCTATGACAAGGTCCAGGGACCCTCAGAGGTGGTGGCTTGTCTGTGGTCCCCCGCTTCCTAGGGCAGGTGCCGTGACCCCAAAAGTCTTCCGCATCGCCCCAGGCCACGCTCACCGCTTCTTGACGGAAACTGCTCATCACTTAAACATCCAGCATTGAGGCTCCCCTGCTTTCAGGTGGGGCATGTGCTCCTGGATCCTGGGGTGAAGGCCGGGCACCTGCTGCAGGGCCCATGCACAGCCAGGCCGGCTGCTCCCGGCCCCAGCCCTTCCAGAACCCCACCTCCACCCCCGGCACCCCCCACCCCACCCTCCTCCCCACCCTGCACACGGGGGCCTGGCGGGCCACAGCCACGTGCCGGCCACGGCCACAGGCTCCGGGCCTCGGAGCCCGCGGTCTGCGTGTGGCCAAGTCCCAGGGCCACCCCGCCCCAGGGCTCTCAGTGCTGCCTGGCGGCCAGGTGCGCCCAGCCCTGTGCCCGTCCTGCCAAGCAGACCCCGCAGCCTCACCCCTCGCCGTGACCTGTCCCCCCTGGCCCATGTCCGGCGTGTGTCCTCGGGTTCGCCGCACCTTAGGGGTGTCGGGTGTCCCTCCTCCCGGCTGGGTGGTCACACACACGTGGACGGCCCCGCGCTGCCGCCCCCCCGCCCAGCGGGAGGGTGGACACTGCTGTGAGCCGTCAGCCAGCGGGCTGGGACGGGACGCGGGGGCCCAGCGCAGAGCAGCCCAGTGACGTGGCCCTCGTGTATTCTCGAGGCCACTCCAGTGGGCCCCTGCTCCGTGGGGGTGTCCATGTGGCCTGGCTCTTTACACGGTGACCAGGGAGGCCGTGTCTTGGATCACGGATGCTGGGCCTGGCGGCCTGGGACGCGGTCTCCCGCCGGCCCTGCCCCCTCCCGCGACCCACTGCGGGGCCGTGAGCACAGCCGGCCGGGGGAGGGGAGGCAGGACCTCCCCGCAGGCAGGGCGCTGTCGAGAAGTCCCGGGTGCCTCCAGAAGGGGACTTTTGGGGCAGTTTTGAGAGAGGAGGGGGCGGAATTTCGAGAAGTGTCGTCCCGGATTGCGGTGATTCTGAAACCGGGCCCCTGCCCTCGAGTTCCTCTGACACCCTGAGTGGAGTCAGGTACCGTCTGGCCAGGACTCCCAGGGCCGCCCAGCGTGGGCCTGTGCCCAGGGGAGGGCACCACATGGCGCCGTGTGTGCACCTGGGGCCGGTGGGTGAGGGCCACAGACGGGCCAGGACGAAATGGGCCCCCATGATGAGAAGGGGCCCCAGGGGTTGGTCTGGGAAGAGGAGGGAGAACTCCGGGGGCCTGAGTAGGAGGCTGGACTCGGGAGGAGTGACCGGCAGGAACGGGCACCTGGGCCTCGGGGCGGAAGAGTGGGGGCTCCCGGCCCCTGACTGGCCCTGGACACACCCTGCCCTTCCTTGGCAGAAGGTGCCCCCCAGGTACAGCAGGTGCGCACTGGCCTTCCAGGAGACCCACAGCACTTCCAGGGATGCCAGGGCCCTGGGGTGCTTGGGGCCCCATGTTCAGCTGCCCCTGGTGGGGCACTGGAGGGTGAGGGTCGCCCTGGCCCTGCCCCAGAGAGTCCTGACCCGGTGGGCACTGGCCCCCATGGGCCTTGGTGCCAAAGGGCCCCGGAAGCTGGCCCATGGAGGACACCAGGGGCCTCCTCGGCCAGGCGCCACGGGGGCAGAGCCGCCTGGGAAGGGCCACAACGGAGCGGCCGGCCTGGGCTGCGCACCCAGACGGGACGCGTCCCAGAAGCAGGGGTGCCACCTCGGGTCCAGCGCGGGTCCCCAGACCAGCCACCTGCGCTGAGACGAGGCCTGGGCCACCGGCCTAGCCCCCGTGGGCGCGGCCGCATGGGGAGCCCTGTCTGCGCTTGTCGGGGTGGGGGCGGCCCAAAAGGACGCTGGGCAGCAGGCCCCTGGCCGCTGGATGGCCATTCGCCACGTGGCCAGAAGGTCCGCAGAGGGCGACAAGGGAACAGGAGGACGGTGTCGGGGATGCGGGATAGGCAGAGACCTGCGATCCCGAAAGCACCCCCGGAGACAGGTCGGGGACCCATGGCTTTGTCTGGGGGTCACAGCCGGAGGCTACAGGTTCATGTCCCCCGAGGCCACGGCCCGGCTGAAGGCCAAAGCTCCTGCCGCAGAGACAGGAGACAGGCGGCTCCGAGAGGCGCTGGGGAGGGTTGGCTGCCCGTGTGGTCTCCCCCGGACCGTCCCTGGCCTCCCCCGAGGGACACCAGCAGCTGACCTGCAGCCCGGGGCACGTGCACACCCGCCGTGGGAGGGAGGAGGCGAGGCCAGGTCAGGCCCCCGCTGTCCTGCTCCTGGGGGCCCCGCCCTCCCGAGTGTGGACCTGCGCCCTGTGCCCCCCCCGCGGCTCCTCAGCACCCGCTCGCGCCTGGAGGGCCCTTGGCGGCAGGACAGGGGCTACGGCCAGGCCACCAGACCTCCCCCAGGGACGCCGCCGCCCGCCGCGAGGTGGAGCCTGAAGCCAGGGACCCCAGGGCTGCTCCCCTTCTCCTTTTCCAGTTTTACCATCGACAGAGGTCGCGCACCCCGCCCTTCCGCCTCTGGGAACCCCATGACCCGCCCACAGTGACTCTTCAAGGAGTGGGGCTCCAGGCCAGGTCCCCGCCCCGGGCGTCGCCCCAGGGGACATGCAGCACCTCAGAAGACCTGGGCTTTGCCGTGAGGGCGGACAGCAGGCCAGTGCAGGCCCCTCGGCCCGCGGGCGCCCGTCCTGCCACAGAGCCTGGCAGGCCCCGCTGCCCTCACAGCGAGGGGTGAACAGTGGCCAGAGAAGGGGCTGGCCCTGCGGCAGCAGCCCCCCTCTAGCCGCTGGTGGCCAGGGCGGGAGAGCTCCGGGGGTGCCTGCGGGCGGCACCTGCCCCTCGCCTGTGTGTGAAAGCAGAAGTGACGAGGGAACGTGGCGCTGGGGGTTCGCTTCGCCCCAACCCCCGTGGAACCGGAGACCATGGCCGCGTGGAAAAACACCGGCTGACATGGCCCTGACAGGAAACCAGAGGCTTCCTCTGCAGGTTGTGGGGCTCCAGCTCCGCTCACTCAGCAGTGGGGCGCGGCCTGGGCCAGGCGACAGAGGGTGTGCGGTCAGCGCCGGGGCCACCGCCCAGGGCAGGGCAGGGCGCGGGCACGGGAGCCAGGGGACTTGGAGGCCGGCCAGAGCAGGCGGGCGGACAGGCCGGGGACGGCACATGAGGGGTGCGTGCACGGGACCTGTGCATGCGAGGCCGCCCACAGTTTGGACCAGGCAGCAGCTGCCCACTTCCTGCCCAAGCTGTTACCTCCTGGGTTGGGGCGCCCCCCCCCCATGGAGGGTGCAGCCCACACCTGCCCGGACGCGCCACGTGCCTCCAGCCCCTGGAGGCCCCTCACAGGGCATGACCAGCAGGGCTGCACGCACAGCTCACACGCGTGTGCGAGGGGCAGGGAGCCCGGCACACATGCACACACGCAGACACTGGCCCTCGGGCGCCGCACGCCTGCTCCCGGCTTGGAGCCCTGGGCCACCTTCTGCATGTGGCCCGTGCAGGCCGCCTGGCCCCTCTGGGCAGGCCTGGGGCAGGTGGGCTGAGGGCAGGAACAGAGGTGGATACCTGAGGGCACCGGGTAGCCAGCCGGGAAGAGTGCGGAGGGGCCTGGCACCCTGGGTGATAGAGAGGGGGCTGCATGCAGCGGGGACCCCACTCGGAGCCTCAGCCTGTCTTAGTCTGGGGCTTCCTCCCCCCAGAGCCCACCCGGGCCTGGCCCTCGTCCCTCCCCCGGCCGGCCTGGCTGGGAGGAGGGGGTGTAACTCCCTCAGCCGCTGGGGCGCTTGAGCTCCCCGTGAGTGTTAGGTGGGGCTTCTGCCTCTGCAAGGCCATGGGAGGAGTCCAGGGTGGGGGGTTCCCCGCCTGTCTCTGCCCCGACTGTGACCTCGGTTCTGGCTTCCCGAGCCCAAGCAGAGCCGCTCCCTCCCCGGATTTCATGGCCTCCAGGCTCAACAGCGGCGCCGACTCTGTCACGCACCCTCCGAGCCTGGAGACACGGCCGGGCGGGCGGGGCCAGCCCCGGGCAGGCTCCGGTGTGTGTTCTTACAGGGCCTTGGGCAGCCGCTGGTTTGCTACATGTAAGTTCCCGTCATCTGCAGACAGATCCTTGCGCTTCTTCCTTCCAGGTTTGGCAAAATAATCCTGCAGGGTGTGGGGCTGGAGGCTGAGGAGAGACTGGCCAGCACTCCACACCTGCCCCCCGCAGGGGGGCCAGTTGCCCGGCCGCCCCTAGGGAGCCATGAGCAAGGGCTGGGCTTCCGGGTGCAGGGGCCGCCCCCCAATCGCAGCCCCCCCTCCGCCGTGGCTGCCTGGCGGTGGGTCTCTGGTGGAGCCTCGCACCCTGGGTCCGGCTCAGCGGCCCATTGCCGCCCATGGGAGCTGAGCGTGGCCGTCCAGAAGGGCAGGGAGCCTGCCCTGGTAGGTGACCGAGGCCGCTGCCATAGGGGACCGGGTCATCACCGATTATTCAAGTTCATTCCTTCTTCCAAGCGCTGTCCCTGCCCGTGTGCGGGTACGTCGCCTCACAACTGTGGCTCCCACCCATCTTTGGGGGATTTTGGGCCCTTAAGAGCGTCCTGGTTTGCACAGCGGCGTTCCCGCGTGGTGTCTGGCTTGGCAAGGGCGGAGGGGCATCGCGCTCAGGACCCGGGCAGGCACCGGCGTGCCCTCCCTGCCCAGCTCGCCTGTGGGGTCTGGCTGCTTTCCCACGGGGAAGAGCGTGGGACCAGGGCCGGTTTGCAGGGCTCCCTGGGACAGGGCGGGCCTGGGCTGGCTGCAGCTGCACAGCAGGGCCCAGCGCCCGAGGCCGTGCCGGCGGAGGACAGGCCCTGTGGCTCTGCCCGCACAAGCGCCGGCCCCTCGGCTCAGGGAGCAACCACTGCGGGGGCGATTCAGCTAAGGAGAAAGCAGAGTTACTGAGGCTCTGAGTGACCGGCTGTCTCACCCGATCGTGTCCAGTGTTCAGATGTAGGCAGAGGGCCAGTCACCTGTCAACACCACTGGACAGCGCTGGCCAGTAGTGACCACCAGTCACTGGTGCCAGAGACACCAAGTCTTTGTGGGGGGCTGGACGACACCAGCGGCAGCCGCTCTCTGGGACGCCAGGCTCAGAAAGGTCCTTGCTCCTCTTCCCGGAGGTCAGCAGCTGGGCCGTCCTGTCTCGTCCGTGCACACAGCTCCCGGGGCCCTGGCTGAGCTCCTCTTTCAGGGTCCCCACCCATAAATCTGATTGGGCCATTTTTAGTCCTGGGGCTGATTGGACCATTTAGCACCAGTCAGCTCAGAGCTCGCACCTGATTGGCCCATCCTATGACCAGGCAATACCTATAAAAGGGAACTTGTGCCCGCCCTGCCCGCCCCCACCTCTGGCAGGTCTCGGAGGAGCCGCAGCCAGAGTGGCCCGTGTGCAGCGGCAGGGAAGGCTGCCCCCGCCCCATCTACACGTTACGCTTTCAGACAGCAGAGCATGTTGTGAGGCCCGGCTGCCCCCCACGTTAATATGGCACTGCCTGTCCCTTCACCCCCCAGCCCCACCTCTATCCACCCACCTGACATCCACTCTACCCTGTGTGTTTTCCCCACATCCTCATCTTGGGGGGCTGACTCCGGTTGGGGGCACTGCTTCCAGGTCATGACCTGATGAAGGGAGACCACAGGAAAGGCCTGATCGCCAGGTCCTGGCTGGTGCCCACCCACTGACACTCACGGTCTTGTGAGGCACATCCCAGGACTCAGAGGTCAGCTGTCGGGCCCCCGGGTCCACACGGGCGCCCCCCACGCACGGGCTCAGAGCGCTCCCTGCTTAGGGAGAGTGGAGCCTCAGGGAAGACACTGTGGGCCTGGGTGTCTAAGTCACCCCGTAGGGCGTGTCCCCACACAGGGCCTGGGGCAGCTCGTGTCTGCCGTCCGTGTCTTCCCAGGATGTGAGGACAGCAGTGTCCGCCTGCACCGTGGCGTGATGCTGAGACCGGTCACCAAGCCTGGGCGTAGGCCGGCAGCCCTTTTGCGTCTGTCCAAGGCCAGGGGGTTGGGAGCTCACTCGGCCCCTTGCCTGGCAAGCAGGGGCTGGGGGCCCGGGGCAGCAGGACTCCCCAGAGACACAGGCCTGCCCCGTCCACTCACTGCCCACACCCCATAGCAGCCGAGCCGGCTGTGCTCTGGCCTGGCCTCATCTCCCACACCCTTAGCCCCCACCTGCCCTGGACACCCCCTCCAAGGACGCCAGCAGGAGAGCGGGGGGCCAGTGAGGAGGTGCCCCAGAGAGGCCCCCTCCCCTCTGGGTACCCTGCCTGGCACTGCCCTGCAGACAGGAGGGAGCTGGCCGGTGAGCTGACCCATCCTGGAGCTGGGCCTGGGGCAGGCTTCCGGAGGGCTCTCCCGCCTGAGTGGCCTCGGGGCCTTGATGCTCCCCCCACTGCCACAACTGGGCCCAGCTGCCCTCAGGCAGAATGTCTCCAGGTGACCGATGCTCCCACAAGGCAGGGGGTGTGGGGCTGGGGCTCTTGGGCTCACCTGCGTCACTGGCCAGTCAGGTCAGTCCCCGCCCAGGCTCCCCCCCAGCCCGTCCTCCAGCGGCCTGGGAATGCTCCCCCCCCCGCCCCCCCCCACTTCTCTGGCCAGCAAAGCACAGGGGGCGGAGGCAGGGGCCGGCTGAGCAGAGCCGGGGGAGCCCAGGTTTCTCCTCAGGATGCCCCTTAGCGCCCCCTGCCCAGGGTGTTGGTTAGGGAAGGAGGCCCGGGGCGCCCAGCACAGCTCGGCCCTGCCGCCCGCTGGCCACTGCTGGCACTGCGGCCTGGGGCTTGGGGGCACCCTGGGCCTGAGACCCCAGGCTGGCCAGGGATGGGGGGCAGGAGGCTCAGCCCCTGGTGCCTGCTTCTCTCCCCAGCCATCACCCCATCCCTCCAGCTCCGGGCCCTCGCGCCCCAGGCCCTGGTGCGGCTCCCTCGGACCCAATAGTCCAGTCGGCCCCCACCCCGCAGATGCCTCTGCAACCCAAGCTGGTTCCCCAGAGGCTGAGCCGGGCACCCCGCTCCCACCAGACCCGTGTCCCTGGCCCTCCACACCCGTCTGCGAGGCCAGGGGTCATTTTCCCGGCCCCTCTTAGTTGGGTGGAGCTGGGGCGACTGCAGGAGGGAGCGCTCTGGGCTCCTGCTGCCCCGGCTTCCCAGGGAGGGCGGCAGAGCAGGGAGGGAGCGGGGCTGTCCGGGCCAGCGCTGGGCCTCTCCTTTGCGCCTCTGCCCCCCTCGCCCCCCAGACTGGCTGTCCAGCCTCAGTGGCCCTGATGGGCAGGACATTTGCCCTCGCCAGGGCAGGGGCGGGGTCAGGGGAGGTTGGGGTGTCTCTGGAGACTGTCCCCGGGAATGCCCTCTCTTAAGACCTGTCCCGCCGCGCGGGCTTCCTTTCTGTGCACTCAAGGCCGGCCCCTCAGCGCGAGACCCCTTCACAGTTTGGGGTCCCTGGGTGCCCCACAGCTGCGCACCAATGGTGGAGGCCCCGCCCCCGGCCCGTCAGGGAGCTTCTGGAATCTACCTGTCCCACCCCCTTCCTTCCCGTTCTCCCCTTCTCCCCAGGTCCCTGTGCCTGGGCTCCAAGGGGTTCCGAGGGGCAGGGGGGCTGCCTGGTGCGCCGGCCCCCCACGGGGCCTGCTGGGGTGGCGGCCACGAGAGCCTGGCAGGCTGGGGCTGCGGGAAGGCTCAGCCTGTGAGCCCGGAGGGGCCTCAGTTCAGCCCACGGTGCCCAAGAGGCCTCCCTGGGCCGGCGCAGCGGGTCGGCACGGCGGGGGGGCCGGCAGGGACCCCCCCAGCACAAGCGGCGCCCACCCCGTCTTCTGCGCACCAGGTGGGCTCCTCCTGGGACCCATTTTCCAGATCCAAAGTCGTGGCATGCTGGGCTCGGCGCCCAGGTCTCTAGGGCTGCACCCCAACCCGGGTCTCAGGCCACCGCAAGAAGCTGGCTTGGGGGAGGGGAGGAGGGGGGCAGAGGGGGGTAGGGGAGGGCAGGCCCCGCCCGCCCCCGCCCGCCCTGGGGCATCCACTCTCCGTGCCAGACAGGACGCAGGGAGCGAGGCAGGCGGCGCTGACACAGCCCTCTGGAATTCCGGGGGAGCCCGGCAGGTGACCCCTCCACCCTGGGGATGACTTCCCCCCCTGCAGTCCCTACCTCCCCTCCCCAACGCCCCACCCCTCCACCTGTCCCAGGTGCTGCTACTGCCCTCCGTGCCCTGCAGGTGTGGCCCCTCCACCGCTGCCGGGGCCCCAGGCCCATCCCTGCTCCCAGAGCCCGGCGCTCTGCCAGAGGGCCGCACCTCGGCGGGAGGGGTTCGGGGGCTCTGCGCGTTCCCTTTGACAGGGCCTGGCTGGGGAACACCCCGGCCCAGGCCCACCGCCCAGCACGGGCGCGCCCTCACGGGTGTGAGCATGTACTCACTCCTGGGGAGACGTGTCACACACGGGTGTCCGCTCAGCCCAGGGTGCCTTTCCCCACAGCCCCCCAGGTGCCCAGCACCAGCGTCCAGCCGGCCCCACCTGTGGCCGAGTGAAGCTCAGAGGGGGTCACCTCTGACAGCCCCGGCCCCCAGGACTGGCACCCCGAAAAGCCCACGATTGGTTGGTCCTGGGGAGGACGGGCTCTGCTGGGTAGACTCTAGGGACGGGGGTTCAGGGTCCACCCCGCCAGGGTGTCAGACCAATGTCTGAGCCAGGTGTGAGGCAGCCCCCAGGCCTGAGTCCCCTGGTGCTCACCCTGGCCCTGCCCTCACAGCAGCCCCGCAGGCCAGTGCTTGCCCATGGCCCGGCCCTCCTGAGCCCCGCGCCTGGAGGCCAGCAGGCCCCACTCCGGCCCCCATGAGGTAACCTCCACTCCCTGCCAGCTCCTGCCCTGCCTGTGGCCCCCCCAGGGCCTAGCCCCCCAGGTTCCGGGGCGCTGGTTGGCTCTGAACAGGAGGGTACAGCATCTGCTGGCCCGGCCTGTGCTGCTCCTGGAGGGGAGCCTTAGGGAAGGGAGTGGCGGGGAGACCCCAGGAAGATAGCACCCCCCAGCCGGAAAGGGAGGGCTGCCAAGATCTCAGGGTGGCCTCTGCCTCCCTGCCTGGCCCCACAGCACTCCTGGCTGACCAGACCCACATCCCAGCCTTCCCTGCCCAGGCCACCTGTCCAGGGCACAGGGCCCTGGGCATCAGGCCTACAGCTCCCGCCTGGCATGGCAGCCTGCTCCGTGGACACCCCAGCAGGACCCCAGTGTGCCCCAGGTCCCTGCTCCAGGCCAGCTGCTGCCCGCCCCACCCCCACCCAGGCCACTCACTGCTGAAGAGGCGGCGCCATCGGCCTCCCGGCCCGAGCATGCCACTGCTGGCCACCAGGGGGCGCCATGCTTCAGATGTGGTCTTGGGGTGCTGGGGGCTGGCCTGGCCCATGCACTTGGCGGGGGGGCTCCCGTGAGCCAGCTCCCCAGGTGAGGACACGCCAGAGGAGGAGGTGCCCATCTGGTCTCGGGAGACGGGTCTGTGTCCACCTCCCACGCCCCGCTGTGCGGCCCTGGGCAGGCTGCCGGCCTCTCTGGTCCGTTTCCCCAGCTGGGGCGTGGGAGGGCGGGAGGCCTGGGCCGGCAGGGACCCCGACAGGACCCAGCACGGAGCCTGTGGGGTGGGCGCAGCCAGCAGGGACCAGGCCTCCAGGGAGCCCCAGGCGCTTCCTGCCCAGGGGCAGAGCGGGTGCGCGTGCACGGGTGTGCTCCAGTGTGTGTGCGTGTGTGTACCTGTGCGAGTATACGTGTGTGCGCGTGAATGTGTGTGCGCGTGTGCATGCGTGTGTGCTCGCGCCATCGGAGTGAACTGGAGCCTGCAGCTGGCTGGATCCCCAGGTGCTCACCAGCGGCGCCCCCCACCCTGGCCCGCGGGGTGGGGGGCGTACGTCCCCAGCGGGGTGACGGCTTCTCAGGAGCCCCACTGCAGCCTCCGAGGGGCAGAGGCGGCAGGAGGTTCCCACACTCCCTGCCAGGCTGGCACCCCGCCCTGCCCGGCCCTCGCCTGTGGGGCCAGGCACGGAATGCGGCTGTGGATTCCGTCCCCCGGGCCCGGATTCCTGTGTCAGTGGGCGAGGGCGGAGGATGCTTTCCGCCCTTTGATCTGCAGCTCCCGGCCCGGCCTCGCCACCACCAGCTCCTTGCGGGGTCCCCACTGCTGGGGCTTCACCTGCGAGCAGCCCCCAGCCCCTCCCTGCCGGCCGGCTCCCCGCCACCAGCGCCCAGTCACCGCAGACCCAGCGGGAGGCCAGGAGCCTGGGGTGGTCGGGGAGCTGCACCCAGTGCCGGGAGGGCCCTGGTGTCCTGGGCCTCGCCACGGGGCGCAGACCTGCCCAGGACCCCCCCAGCCCACTGACAGCTGCCCCTCACTCGGGGCCCTGGTGGGCACCTTCAGTGCCTGAGCACCCCGGACCCCAGCACAGGGGCTCACCCTCTGAGCCTGGGTTGGGGGACAGTCCCAAGGACCCCAAGTGAGAGGGGTCCCAAGGGCGCTTCTAGGAGACGGGATGACCAGGGGACCCCGCTCTGGGTTCCTCCTGTGCAGAGGCAGGCGGGCTGAGGCCTGGGGTGCACCTGGCAGCTGGTGGCCCCCAGCCTCCCAGCCTCCCCCACCCGCCTCTGGAGACCCTTGGCTGCGGCCACCAAGGATCCCCCGCCAGCCAGCCAGCCAGTCCTCACCCCCAGGTGACCTGCCAGTGGCCGGGGGCCCTTCCCCAGGGGTCCCCTCTCTCCCAGGACGCAGGAGGGAGGGACTGAGGCCCTGGGGTGGGCCGGCCGTGCGAGAGGCGGAGCTGCATTCCAGCCGCAGCGGCCTCCAGGTGGAAGGACAGGCGGGCCACAGCCTCCCGGCCCCAGTGCCCTGCCCACTGGCCTGGGACTCCTGGGCCTGCAGGTGGCCACGTGGGGTGCGGGACGGGGAACCCCTGCCGCCGGCAGGATGGGGGCCAGGCGCCCGGCGTGAGAAGTCCCAGCGTGTGGCGGCCACCGCCCTGCCCGGAGAGCGGCGCGGGGGACGGGCTCTGGCCAGGCTGTGCAGGGGGCCCAGGTGTGACTGTGGCCCCGGGCCCAGCGGAGCTGCAGAGCGGTCGGGAGCCCTGGGCGGGCCAGAGCAGGAGAGTGGCTTGGTCACCTGGACAGGCCACCGTGGGGCGAGGACCGCCCACCCCAGCTCAGGGCGTGCTGCCTGGTGACCCCGGGCCTGGCCACTGGGCACTTCCAGGTCTCTGCCCGGCGGTGGTCGCCCTGAGGACGCCAGGGCCCGTCTGCTGGGGAGCGGTGGAGGGGCTCCTGGCCGCTGCCGGCCCCCTACCACACACGCCGCGCCCGCCGGAGCCGCCCGCGCCGCACCCACAGGCCTGCCGCAGCACGCCCGCATTCCTGGCCCGGCGCTGGGGAGCCCGGGCAGGCCTGGCCAGCCGCTGGGTCCCGGCCCCGGGGCCTGCTCTCTGCAGCACCTGGTGGGGCCGGGGGCACCTGGAGCAGGCCAGGCCCGCACAGGGATGGGGCGCGGGGGCCAGGGCCGGAGCCTGCCGCGGGCAGCTGGGGTCAGCGGCGGGGTCAGCGGGCACAAGGGGGCCACCCCACCCCCCACCGCTGCAAACCCCGCCTCCGGGCTGGGCGGTGCCGGGCGGGACAGCCTCGCCAGCCTCGCCAGCCTCGCCGGCCGCGTGCAAGGCCTGTGAGGACAGGCCAGGGCTCCCCCACAGCTGCGCGGGGTCCGGGGTCAGCTCCTGAAGAGTCTGTCGTTTTTCTTCATGTGGAAGCGCGCGTTTCCTGCCCAGTCCCTCCAGCCCTCGGGCAGGACCAGGCTGGGCCTCCCGCTGGGCGTCAGCGCCTGGCCCCCTACCCCCCCCCCCCCCCCCCGCACTCCCAGTTCTGGGGACCCGCCCTGTGCCTGGGGAGGGGCTGCCGCGGTCTGCATGGAGAGGGGCCGCGGCGGGGTGAGGGGGCCCCGCTCTCCTCTCACCCGCTGGGGGGTTCGGGAGCCTTTCCTCCCCAGGTGAGGGGAGGATGATTGACCCCGCTTTCACTTCAGCAGGCCCGGCCCTTGCCCTCCCGAGGGATTCCCTTCAAGGACGAGGGTCCCTGTCGGGAGCGGGCGTTTTCGAGCGCCGCGGGGAAGGGTCTGCACGCAGCCGCGCTGCTGTGGTGGCCGCGGGGGTCGCCCGGGCGGCGGCGGGCCGTGAGGGGCGGCGGAGGGGCGCGGGGGGCGCGGGCGGGGCGCAGGAGGGGGTGTCCTGGGCGTCGCGGGGCAGCCCGGCGTCTCGCGGGCCGGGGTCCGCTCGCCTCTGCCCAGGACTCCCCTGGCTCCGGCGCTGCAGGTCCAAGGACGCCGCGGGCCCCCTCTGGGAGCTGCTGCACTTCCTTCCACTCTTTCTAGAGCCTCCAGAATCGGAGCGGCCGGTGGCAGGCCCCCGCTGAGCTCTTCGCCTCAGAGGTGGAGGCGGCGCCTTGCTGCTGGCTGGGGCCCGGCCCGTGGGCCGCCCAGGGGCACCTCCCTGGGCACCTCCCTCGTGCTTCACCCGGCCCCTCCGCTGGGGACTGGCCCCTCCTCCCCTTCCAGCTCCCCGCTGGCCACCCTCCCCGGTCCGGGCCGCCCCAGGCTCACAGCGTCCGCGCGGGCCGCGTCTCCCTGTCCCTGTGCTCGGGCGGCTGCCCCCTGGTCGCCCGGCAGCCTCCTCCGGCCCCCCGGCTGGGGTCTGCTTTCCTCCCGAGCCGGGCCGTCTCCCCTGCACCCACGTTTATTTTCCTGAGCATTGCAGGAGCCCGTCTTGGGGTGTCGTCATCGGTTTCCAATTGGCTGAAGTGCCTCCCGCAGCTCGTCTGGTGTGGCCTTGGCTGGAGGGTGGGCACCGCGGCCCCTCGCTCAGCTGCCCGCGGTGGGGGCGCCTGGGCTGCAGGGTGGGGGCTGCTTGGCGGGGTGCCCCCGGGGTGCTGCCTGCACTGGTGCTGAAAGCCGCCCGGTCTTCCTGGCAGTCCAGGGGCCCCAGGTCTGTGGGAGTGGTGGGCACCACAGCCCCCCAGGCCTGGCTGTGGCCACCAGGAAGGACGCAGGGGCAGGGGTGTGGGCGAGGACTCGCTGTCCGTCCCGGCACCGCTGTACGTCCAGACTCGGGGGCGGGGGGTTCTGATCAGAGAGCAATGCTGGCCGTGAGCAGCCATGAGTATCCCTGCAGGACCCGCCACCCCACCCTGCCCCAGGAGCTGACCCCCCTGCACACACCACCCCAAGCCCCTGGGGTTCACAGCCCCAACCTCTAGAGCCTCGGGCCGTCCCCTGCAGCAAGAAACCACAGCGCCCGCCTGCAGGGGCTCTGGGCCCTGCTGTCCTGAGCCGGGTCTCACCATGCAGCTAGTGCTCCTGCCCACTCGGCACCAGGGTGAAAATACCACAACTGAGCCCAGGAGGCCCTGAGCCCTGTCCCCGCCAAACCGCCAGACCCTCTGTGGCCCTCTGCCCCAGGAGTGCCCGCCGCCCCGGCCTCTTGGCATCCAGGGCACCTGGGGCAGCTCCTGCCTGCTGCCCAACAGGGCCACCTCCTCTCTCATTCCCCAGGCCCCCAGCTCCGGGCCACAAGCCTGACGGGGCGGATCCTGTCCCCAGGCCTCAGTTTCCCCTCTGAGAGTGTCTCCAAGCCCCTGTCCTGCCAGCCGACTCCGGCCTCCCTGGGCCCAGGTCTGTGAGGACGGCCGGCGGTCACCCCACACCAACGCCAGCCCCGCAGGCCCGGCCCGCAGGGGATAAGGCCGGGCCCCCGAGACCTGCACCTCCTCCTGCTCCCCAGAGCCCGGTTTCTTCGGAGACTTGGCAGACACAACTGTCGCCAGGCAGAGGCGGTGGCGCGGTCCCGGGGGCCGGCCCTGAGGAAGCAGCGGGCAGGCTCAGGCTCCGGGAGCTGCTCGGGCTTGTGACACCCGAGCGGGCGGCCGCCAGGTCACTGGGTCAGCCCTGTGGGGCTGCCCCGCCACGGCAGGCGCGGCATGGTCTGACCCCCACCCTCAGAGCGTGCCGGATGCGGGTGCAGTGATGGCCACCGTGAGTAGGCCAGCCTCCCGCAGGACACCAGCTCCCGGCCTCGGGGCGGGCACGGCTGCATGGGCCGCAGCACCCTGGCCGAGGACCCCAGGCCCCTCCTCAAGGCCTCCCTGGTGCCGCCTCCACGCTGCTCCCCGCACGGCCCCCCGGGCCCAGCCCCAGCACGGCCTGCAGCCCCCACGGCCTCGTCTGCCCTGTCCGCGCCATGCTCCCCTCCCCAGGGCCTTCCCGGTGGCTCTGGGGCCCCCGGCAGACCCCACCGCACAGTGACCGCGCCCCACCCCCGGCCCGGGGGGACCACACGAGCACCCCGCGCGCTCGCCCCCCACCCCGCGCTCACTGTGTGGGCGGCGACCCCAACCAAGAACAGAGCCAAAGAACAGGTCGGCCGCGGGGCTCGAGTTCCCAAGGCAGATGCACAGGGTGGTCCGTTTAATACACATGTACAGAAATGCACTTGCACGGCGGGCGGGCGCGGGGCTGGGGAAGGCACTTGTCGGGCTCCGCCCCCGCCCCGGGACAGGGCAGCCGGGCACTTCTGGGAGCGCCTGCGGCCGGGCGGCCACCTCCCTGCACCGCCGCGCCCTGGCCCGGAGCCCCGGCCCGGAGCCCGAGGACCCCGCGGGGCAGGAAGGTTCTGTAAACAGCGCGCGGCTCCGGGACGGACGCCGGACAAGCGGGAGGTGGCCCCTGCCCGCCGGGCCAGGGCACGGTACAAAAATAGCAACTGTCCGAGAACAGCCCCGTGCTCCGCCTGACAGTCGTCAAATAATTTATACAAGGTTAAAGAAACGTAGAAAATAAACATTTGTTTTTTGTTTTTGGTGTTTTTTTACACAAAATAAAGGAACTATGCACACGGCCTCGGCCTCACTCCTTGCCGGCGCGGCTCACGCTCCTGACCGCCCGGTTGTCCACTTTGGGGCCCGCGGCCCAGCACGCCGGCCTCCTGGGCGAGCCGCCGGGGTCTTTGGTGAATTTGTGCGCGAGGAACTCCTCCTCCTCCGCCTCCGCCTCCAGGGAGGCCTCCCCAGGGCCCAGCTCCTCGTCCTCCGCGTCCTCCCCTCGCCCGCGGCCCGCAGGTCCGGGCAGCGCCTCCCCGGCCCGGCGCAGCGGCGGCGTGAAGTTCTTGCAGGGGTAGAGCAGGTCCTTGTGCGCGCCGCCCGGCCGCTCGATGGGGTTGCGGATGGGGTTGAGCGGCGCCCACTGGTTGTTGGCGCCGTCCTCCCGCGGCAGCCGGCTCCGCTCCCGCGCTTTCCTGCGCTTGCGCGTCCACCACACGCACACGGCCACGCAGGCCAGGCACAGCACGCCCAGCACGCTGCACGCCACGGGCACCAGCAGACCTGTGGGGCGCGCCGTCAGCCGACGGGGGCCGCGCGGCCAGGGATGCCCGCCCGGGGCAGGCAGACCCACTCACCTCCGGAGGAGCCGCCCACGACGACCGTCTCCACCTTGACCTCGGTGACGGCCAGCAGCAAGGAGCCGTTCCCACGCTGCGTGATGGCGGCCACGATGGCGTGGGCCGCGCCCTGGATCAGGCTGCTGTCCGGCAGGTCCCGCGCGGGGCTGAAGGACTGTGCAAAGGAGGGGCTGCCAGACGCCCCAGCGGCGGGCCAGAGGGTGCACAGGCAAGGCGCCCCCCAGCAAGATCTTGGGAGAAGGGCCACGGGCTCTGGAGCGCAGGGTTTCCAGGGTGCGTGGGGACTTGCGGGAAGAGACCCCTGGGCCTGCAGGGGGTGCTGCAGCCCTCCCTGCCCTCCGGCTCTCAGCGCAGGCCCAGGGGCTGTGCCCAAGGCCCCAGGCACACTGAGCCCAGACCAGGCCGAACGCCCAGGCCTTTAACCTGCCCCCACTTCCGCTCCCCCCGCTGGCCCGCAGCAGGCCCCTGAGGAGCTCCCGTCCACCCTTCTCCTTTCTCTGCGCCCACAAGAGTGTCCCCGCAGCCTGCCAGCACTAGTGTCCCCAGCCCCCTGACCATAGGAGAGCATGGAAGAGGGGGCCCATCATGGCCCGGCCCCCTGCGCCCCCGGAGCCTGCAGTGGTGGGCCCACCCAGTACTCACCATGGCCACCTCCACGGCGCTGGCCCCAGAGGCCGGCCGGTCACAGAGCAGCACCAGCAGGCGGTCCCGGGCCACGGCCCTTGTGGCCGGCAGGGCACGGATGCCTGAGCAGATGGCGCCCACAGTGGTGCCCTGGGCAGGGCAGCAGCAGGTGAGCGGCCACCCAGCCCCGAGGGCACAGCTGGCCCCACCTGCCCGCACTCCACCTGGGAGACGGACTTGCCAAGGCCCAGTGGGGCTGGCTGACCCGCTGCCTCCTCGGGCAGAAGCCGCCCTGCACATCCAGGGACACAGGGCCCCACCCAGCTAGAGCCCTCCTGGGCCCAGTGGACAAGTGAGATCTGCCCACGGAGTGGCCTGCCCCACAGGGATGGGGGTGGGGGTGGGGCCACCCTCCATCCAGGACACACACAGGACCAGCGATCAGGGCGCCTCCTACCTGACCCCACGGCCCCTGGGCCGCCTGCACTCACCTGCGGCACCTGCTCATGGTTGAAGCGCAAGGTGAGGCGCGCACAGTTGTTGTCCAAGTGGCCAGAGCGTGGCCGGCAGGGGGTGCTGGGCAGTGGGGGCTCCTGGGTGCCACACTCCCCCCAGGCGGCGCAGGGCGGCTGCAGGCACTGGCCCGAGGCCTTCTCCAGGCACCGCTGCCCCGGTGGGCACTGGGCACTCACGGCGGAGGACCGGCCGGTCAGCAGGCACGGTTTCCGCCCACACCACACCTGAAGGACACATGTGTGTACAGAGAGAGAAGGGGTCAGCCCCAGTGGCCCTGCCCTGCCTGCCACCCAGGGCTGCAGCTAAACTCAGCACCAGAGAGGCCTCCCCACCAGGACGGGTCAGACCCAGCCTCAGTGTCCCCAGTGCACAGGTGGGTGGGCCCGGCGGTGCCTGAGGCTCCTCTTCCCAGGTGCTCCCTCCCACTCCGCCCCACTCCTGCTGTCCCGATGGGGTCCTGACAGAGGGGGCGGCCCAGGCCTGGGCGGGCAGCGGGAGCACCTTGCTGCAGTCCCGGTGGCCGTCCAGGCAGCGGCAGCTGTTGCAGTCCTCCACCCAGGCACTCCCGTGCGGGACGGGCACGCCCCGCGACCAGCAGGGCCGCCCCAACACCAGCACTGCGGGCAGAGGCAGGGTCAGCGCGGGCAGGGTGCACCCCGAAGCCAGGCCTTGCCTGGTCCCACCTGGCACGGCCCGCCCGGTGCCCCCGCCTACCATCCTGGCACCGTGGGCCGGTCCGGCCTGGCGGGCAGCTACAGCGGTACCCGTTGATCTCATCCACACAGGTGGCTCCGTAGGCACAGGGGGAGGACTGGCACTCATCGATGTCTGTGGGGACAGCGGCGGCTCAGTGGGGCCGCAGGTGGGGCTGGGCAGGAGCAAGTCCCCTGTGAGGACAGGAGCCACCCGGGCAGCTCGGCCAGCAACGTGCCCAGCAGCTGCCGCAGCTGGCCTGGCACCACGGTAGCCCGGGGCTGTGCGGAGGACCAGCACCGCCACGGCCTGGGGGACACGGGAGAGGGAGGAGCAGGAGCTGGGACCAGACGCCCCCCGCCCCGCCCGGCCCGCCTCACTTATGCGGCAGTCAGGGCCCGCGAAGCCGGCCGCACACTCGCAGCGGAACCAGTTGACGCCATCCACACAGACGCCGCCGTTGTAGCTGCGGGGAGAGGGGGGTCAGGGGCTGGGCAGGGTGCGTGGGCCCACTCGGCCGCACCTCAGGGTCACTCACCAGGGCAGGGGGTTGCAGTCGTTGGTGTCTGCGTGGGAGGAAAGATGCGTCAGCACAGGGCCCACGCCCAGCACCCAGCCCGGTCTGGGGTATCCCCACACTCGTAGCAGCAGGCGGCCGTGCCAGGCGGGACTGGGGTGGCCTGGGCACCGTCCAGAGGGGATACCCAAGCGTGCTGCTGCGGGCGTCCACTCGGCAGGCAGAAGGACAGGGAGGGTGGAGGCTGCGCTGCCCGCGGGGTCAGAGGACAGCACTGTTTCGGGCACCACGGGATTTGTGCGAACAGGTGCTGGGCAGAGCCTGGGGCTGGGGGCCGGGGGCCGGGGCCCCACCACACTGCCTGCCCGCCCACCCGCCCGCCCGCCACAGCCGCTCACTGTGTGTGCAGGTGCGGCCCTCCCAGCCGTCGCGGCAGATGCAGGAGAAGGAGTCGCCGCTGCCCACGCAGGTGCCCCCGTTCACACACGGGTTGGGCAGACAGCTGCTGTTCTTGGCTGCAAGGGGGACGAGCCGCCTTTTCACCCAGCCTGGCCAGCCAGGGTGCCCAGGCCACCTGCCGCCGGCCCTGGGCACGAGCCCCTCACCGATCGTACAGGTGCTGCCCTTCCAGCCGGGGGGGCAGGCGCAGCGGAAAGAGTCCCCGCTGTCGTAGCAGGTGCCGCCGTTGCTGCAGGTGTAGGCGTCGCACTGGAACTCGCCTGCAGGGAGGCGGGCGCTCAGCAGAGGGGTCCCGGCCCCGCCCCCGCGGCCCCGGCCCCGCCCCTCCCCGGCCCCGCCCCACGAGCCCCACCCTCAGAGGCCCCGCCCCCGGCGCAGCCCCGCCCAGGCCCTGCCCCTCACGCAGCCCGGGCCCGCCCCCACGCGGCCCCGCCCCGCCGGCCCCAGGCCCCGCCCCCGCCGGCCCCAGGCCCCGCCCCCGCCCCGCCCCCGCCCGCGCCCGCGCTCACGCGAGTGGCAGGTCTTGCCCTTCCAGCCGTCGTCGCAGGCGCAGTAGAAGTCGTTGACCAGGTCGTAGCAGCGGCCGCGGCTGTGGCAGGGATCGGGGAGGCAGTCGTTGGGATCTGGGGGCGAGGACGCCGGTCAGCGGGGTCACCGGCGGCAGGGGCTGGGGGGAGGCCGGGCGGGCGGGCGGGGCACTCACTGGTGTCGCACAGCTCGCCCTCCCAGCCGCTGGGGCAGAAGCAGCGGAAGGCGCCCACCTCGTCGATGCACGTGCCCCCGTTGCGGCAGGGCTGGCCCAGGCAGTCGTCGATGTCTGCGGGAGGCCGCGGTGAGCGCGGGGCCCCCTCGCCCCCGCCCCGCCCGCCCGCCCGCCCGCCCGCGGCGCTCACTCTCGTGGCAGTAGGCGCCGGTGAAGCCGCCGTCGCAGGCGCAGGAGAAGTTGCCCCCGGGCAGGCTGACGCAGCGTCCGTGCGGGCCGCACACGCCGGGCGCCCCGGGCCCGGCCTCCAGCCCGCCGCAGCCGTCGATCACTGGGGGACAGGGGCGTCAGGCGGCCTCGCGCGCCCCCCGCCCCGCCGCCCCCCGCGCCCCCGCCCCGCCGCGCCCACCTTCGCAGCCGCCCCCGGGGCACGGCTCCCGCGGCTCCGAGCAGTTCTTGCCGCCCACGTCCTCGGGGCAGGCGCAGTAGTAGTCGCCGTCCAGGTTGTAGCAGCGCGCGCCGTTCTGGCAGGGGCTGGGCTCGCAGAGGTCCACGTCCACCTGCCGGGCGCCGGGCACCGTGACGCCGCGCCCCGCCGCGCAGGGGGCCCGGCCCGGCCCGCGCCACCCGCCGCCGCGAGCCGTCCTGGCCAGCGGCGGGACGCGAACCCGCGGCCACCGGGCGGCGCGCACCCTCGCCTCCCGCCAGCGGGGCCGCCCGGCCCAGGCTCGCCAGGTGCGCGGCCCTCCCGGGGTCACCACCACCACCGCGCCCCCAGCGGGGAGGCCCCTCCCTGCCCCCGACGGCCAGAGCAGCCCCGCTGGGCGCGGGCCAGGGAGGGGGGCGGCACCGCGTGCCCCGCCTCGGGGGTCTTCGGGGAGGGGCCCTCACCTCGCAGAGCGGCCCCGAGAAGCCCTTGGGGCAGTGGCAGCGGAAGCCGCCCTCCAGGTCCTCGCACAGGCCGCCGGCCCGGCAGGGGCTGCTGGCGCACTCGTCCGCCTCCAGCTCGCAGTGCCGGCCGCCGAAGCCCCGCGGACACACGCACTGGTAGCCGCCGACCAGGTCCTGCGGGCGGGCGGCGGGTGAGCCTCGCCGCGGCCCCGCGGCCCGCGCCCCCGCGGCGGCCCCGCCTACCTTGCAGGTGCCTCCGTGCTGGCACTGCCCGCGACAGTCGTCCGCGTCTGCAGACAGAGGGGCGGTCACGCCGGCCCGCGCGCGCCCCGCCCGCCGCCCCGCCGCCCGTACTGACTGATCTGGCAGTTGACGCCCGTCCAGCCCGGCACGCAATCACAGTAATAGCCACCAATCAGGTTTTTGCAAGAAAAAGCATTAAGGCACGGCTGCCCGTCACACTCATTGGCGTCTGTGAAGGAGACAAGGGAGCGCTGGGGCCGGCCCGCCCGCGCCCGGCGCCCGCAGCCCAGCGCAGCCACAGCCGCATGCACAGCGCCGGCCACGCTCGCCGCGCGGCCCTTACCCAGCTGGCAGGTGGCCCCCGCCCACTGCTCGGGGCAGATGCACTCGAAGCCGTCCACCTGGTCCACGCAGGTGCCCCCTGCCGCGCACGGGTTCGAGGCGCACTCGTCAATGTCTGCGGGCGGGACGCGCGGGCCTGAGCGCGGGCCGGGCCGCGGGGTCGGGGAGGGGCGTGGCCACTTGCGGGGCGCGGCGGGGGGGGGGGGGGGGGCTGGGTCGGAGGGGTCTCGGCGCGCGCGCGCGGGGCTCACCCAGCGCGCAGGTGGGCCCACTCCAGCCCGCGGGGCAGTGGCACTCGAATCCGGAGGGCACCTCGTGGCACGAACCGCCGCTGGCACAGGGGTTGGAGGCGCAGGCGTGCTCGGCTGCAAGGAGGGGGCGCGTGGGTGGCCGGGGCCGGCGGGCTCCTCCGGCCCCTGCTCGGCGAGCCCAGAGCGGCCGCACCTACCGCGCTCGCAGTTCTGGCCCGAGTAGCCGTCGGGGCAGGCGCAGTGGTACTGGTCCGGCTCCGCGTTGATGCACGTGCCCCCGTTGACGCAGGGGCGGTGGCTGCCGCAGTAGTTCAGGTCTGCGGGCAGGTGGGCGCTCAGGGCCCGGCTCCGCCCCCAGCGCCGCCCCCCCCTCCCCCCGCGCCGCACCTTTGTTGCAGAGCAGGCCGCCCCAGTTGGTCTCGCAGTTGCACTGCCAGGGCTGCACGCAGCTGCCGTGGACGCAGCCCGGGTACGGGACACACTCGTCGCAGAATCTCCCCTGCCAGCCGTAGCTGCACCTGGGGGGGGCGCGGGGCCGGGGGTCAGAGGCCTCCCCGCCAAGAGGGTGGCCCGGGAGGTGGCCCTCTGGGGCGGCCAGGCTCGGCCTTTGAACTAACCGGCCGGCCGGGCGGGGCTGACGGCCCTGCGGCCAGCACGGTCACGGGCACTGCCCGGGCGCTGGCTGGGGTGGCCGCGCAGCTGTCCAGTCACTCCTACGGGGGCTATTTTGGGACTCACCCGAGCAGGGCCCCAGGAGCCGGCACCGGAAGGGGAGGCCCTGCCGGGACCCCAGGAACAAGAGCCGTGGCTCAGACAGGTGCTGCGGGGCGGGCGGGGCTGGACAGCGGGGTGCTGGCCGCCCGCCCGGGCCACCTGGGGCACGGCCTGACCTCGCCTGTAACTCAAGGACAGGAAGTTCTCTCCCTGCCTCACAGGTGGGGAGACGGAGGCCGGGCAGCCGCGGGCCAGGCTGGTGAGGGGCCAGACGCAGCAGCTCCTGTGCCAGGAGGAGCCGCCACACCCGGCGGACAACCTGAGTGGCTTCTTGGCTGCAAAACCACGGCCCAGAGGCCCGGCCCTGCCTGGCGCAGCGGCAGCGTCCCCCAGGGGGCAGGGCCGGCAGCCAGGACAGCGAGGGGGCTGGGCAGACGTTAACACCAGGCCCCTGGGCTGCTCCCGGGAGGCAGGCCCAGCCTGGCTGGATGGCCCTCAGGGGCCAGCACCCAGCGGACCCCGCCCAGGTCCATGCCACACCACTGCCCGAGTTGCTTTCTGTCGAAAGGGAGAGTGACGGCTCCACGAGACCCAGCCCCACTGCCGCCCACACGGGACACTGGGGCAGCTCGCAGACCCAGGGAAACTGAGGCAGGAGAGATGCAGCACCGGCCGGCCCCTGTGCACAGGGGCCCAGCGTCCCCGCCCAGCACCCAAGGTTCAGGGGGGCACTGGGGACACAACAGGCTTGACACCCAGACCCCCGGTGCCTAGGGCATCCTCTCTGCCCCAGGCCCCCCCTACTCCCAGCGGGGTGCGGTGCGAGCCCACACCGGAGGGGCTGAAACCTGAGCTACAGCGGCTGCAGCTGGGCCTGGGCCCGCGGGGGGGCGGGGGGGGGTCACCCACTACTGTGCTCCTCACTTCCTGCAGCCTGGGGATAGTCCTCCCCGCCCCCACCCGCTGCAGTCCTGCCACCAGGCCTGGCACAGGGCAAGGGTGCAGGGCCCCTTGGGGGTGCCTTGCTGTCCCCAGACCCCCCCTCACACAGGTCAGACAACCCCTGCTACCCAGGACCTGGTTCCAGGCTCCTGCGCCCCAAGACACAGGCCCACCCCTGCCCGGGGTCCCCGCCCACAACCATGCTCCCCACCACCTGGGCTGGGCTCCACGTGCCTGTGGGGGGGCCTGCTGGGTAGCCCTGCCCCCACCCCGGCCTTGTCCACCCCCCAGCTCCTCTTAGCCCCATGAGACCCACACCCCAGAGAGGGCCCTGGGTGGGAAGACCCCCCCCGGGCTGCACCCGCCCCCCCCCGTCCCTTCACCCCTCAACTCCCAGGCGTCCCTCAGCACCCCAAGCTCGGCCCTGTGCCCGTTCTGCACAGCCCTGGTGCCCAGCACCCACTCCCCTCTGCCCACAGTGGCCTCTCCCCTCCCAGGTCGCAGGGCCTCTGGGCCCCTCTGACCCCTGCCCTGTCTGCCCCGTGTCACCTGCCCCAGTGGCCACTGGGCCCCACGGGCAGGGCCCCTTGGCCAGCCCTCCACCCCGAGTGTGAGCTGTGGGAACAGCGGCTCGAGGCCAGCCTGGCGCCGCCGCAGGCAGCGGGGACTCACCTGCACTCCCCCGGCGCCGCGCAGCCCCCGTGCAGCAGGTTGCAGCCTTGTTTACACACGGCTGTGGGCGAGGGGTGCGGAGGGGTGAGGCAGGCGCCCAGGGGACCCCCTCGCCGGCCCGGCCCCGCCCCCAGTTCTCCCCCCACCACCCTGCTGCTTCCCGCCGCGCCCTGCTCACCCTCCTTGCACTCGCGGCCCATCCAGCCGCTCAGGCAGGCCTTGTTCCCATACTGGTCGCAGGTGTAGTGGCCGAAGAAGTCGTCGCGCGGCCGGCAGAACTTGTTGCAGGCGGCGCTGTAGTAGTTGTCGTCGCAGCGCACGCGGATCTGCAGCTCCAGGTGCGCCACGTGGCCGCTGAAGCGCAGGCTCTTCCAGCGGTCCTCGGGGTTGATCATGCCCGCGTGCGACACGCGCTCGATCAGCAGCTCCTCTGGGGGGCGGCCCGGTCAGCGCCGCCCGCAGGGCCCCAGCGCCCGCCCCGCCGCCCGCCCCGCCGCCCCATGCCCGCCCCCGGGCAAGAAGGGAAACAGCGCAGAGCTCCTCCGATAAAGACAGCTGTCCAGACACATGGGTCTCTGTCCCCAGCGGGACCCTGGCCTCAGGCACCCCTGCGCTCAGGACTCAGGGCCCAAGGGGTCCCCAATCGCAGCAGCGCCCGGCCCGGGCCACTCACCATCCGGGGTGGTGTCGTTGTCCCAGTCCCAGGCCTCCACGACGAGCGTGAAGGATCGCTGTGGGCACGGCGGGGGGGGCTGTGTCAGGAGCAGCGGCCCCCGCATCACTCACGTCCCCGCCTCCCCCACTCGCCCCCTGACCCGAGAGCCGGGGCTCCCGGCTCTTCTGACCCCCGCCTGCCGTCAGCAGAGAGGAGCGAGGGGCCGGGCAGAGCCTGGCACCAGAGCGCCCCGGGACCAGGATGTCCAGCGGGAGCCCTCAGTACCTCGCTGCGGCCCAGGGCACACAGGGAGGGGCCTGCCCCGTGCACCCAAGAGGGCCAGGGTCCAGCGCCCCAGCTGCCCGCCCCCCAGGGCACCCCGCGCAGCACCCAGAACAGAGCGAGCACCCAGCAAACAGCCACCCGCCTGGCCGCCCCTGCCCAGGGCGGAAAAGGCCACCCTGCAGCTCAGCCTGGACACTGGCCCCAAAGGCCCAGAACCCCTGGTACCCACCTGCCCGCTCGAGGGTGGCCAGCCCTGCAGCCTGCCCCTCGGGGGTGCCCCCCACGCTCCTGGACACTCCATGGGCCTGCCATGAGCACGCCCCTCCTGCCCCTGGCTGTAGCCGTGGCCACTGCCAGAAGCCACCAGGCGCCTGCCCGTGGCACCCAAGCCTCACCCCAAGACCCCCACGCACCCTGGCCTGACCCCAGGGACCCTCTCCTCCCGCCCCAGCCCCTGAGTAGCCTGACGCCCAGAACACGCCCAGCTTCGCGCTCCCCTCGCGGCCCCCACAGGGCCTGCCTCAAGACACCACCGCCCTTCTGGGCGCTCCCTACCCGGGGCGGTCCCTCCTGCCCACCACTGGACCACAGGCCACCAACACCTCCAAGGCCCCTGCAGCCCCTGGGACGCCCCTCCTGCCCACAGGAGCCCCCACCCCAAGCTGTCCGCGTCTCCCCTCCTGGGACTCCGGGGGCCCGTCCGCCTCGCAGTCCCTGCCTGCCCCCACCCCGCCCAGCCCTGTGACGGACGGCCAGGCCGCCCACGCCCACCCCGCTCTGCCCTGCAGGCCGAAGGAAGGGACCCTGGAGGGCCAGCACGGAGGCCCGGGCGGGGGAAGGGTCAGGCACGGGCCACGGACCCTGGGGCCCCCTGGGGCCAGCGCTGAGCAGCGCCGGGCCGGAGCAGGGGCTCTGAGGCGAGCACGCCAGCGGGTGGGCAGGAGGCCCCCAGCCTGCAGGCCGTGTGGCCGGCACCCAGCTGGGCTCCCCGCTGCAGGGACGCCCCCGAGCCAGCGCTCAGGTCGGGTTACACCTCCTCGCCCGCGCCAGGGCTCCGGTGACGGCTCCCACGGGACGGCGCTCACCTCCTGCCGCCCGCCAGCTGGGCCCCCACACCTGGGCAGCAGGAGAACCTGAGCCGGGCCCGCGCCCCAGCCCACCAGCGCCTCTGCCCACCCTACTCTCCGCCTCGCCCACCGCAGCAGGCCAGAGGTCGCCCAGCCCAGGGCCCGGACGGGGCAGCGATCTGGCCGGGGTTGGGGCCGGGACGGGCAGGGAGGGTGCCTGGCGGGTGGGCCCGGCAGGCTGCAGAGACCCGGCCCGGCACTGGCCACCTCCCGGCAGCCCTGGGGCCCGGCCCCACCCTCTCTGCCGGCCCCGTCGGGCCTGAAGCCCGGGTCTGCCTTCGGGAGACCGCGGAGCCGACGCAGGTGCTTCCGGAACCCTGGCTGGGGAGGTCCCGGCCTCCTGCCCCACCTGCCCGGAGAGGGGAGAGGCAGCTGTGCCCACCTGCCCAGGGCCACCCCACCCAGGAGCCCACACGCCACACCAGAGCCCACACGCCACGCCAGGGACATGCTGGGGCCCCAACTCCCAGCCCAGCCCCACAACCAGTCGATCCCTCCTGGTGGGAGACCATTGTCCAGGTCAGGGTCTCTAGCGCCCTGCCCCCAGTCCAGGCACACCTGCTCACCTGAGCTCTGCAGAGGGGGACCCCAGTTCACCTGCGGACTAGAAATGGCTCACTTGGGCCTGGGGACCCCACTCACCTGGGGTACAGCTGGGGTCCCCAGTTCACTGGGGATCAGAAATGCCGTCTCCCCACCATTATCTCCAGCTCAAGTCCCTGCTGGCTTCCCCCCAGACCGCAAGCTGCCCCAGACAGTCCGGCCCGCTCTTCCCTGGCTATGGCCAGCACCCCCAATCCACCCCTCCAGGCCTGGGTACGGTCCCCCACCGGCTAGTGCCACCGTCCAGGCCCTGCTAGCCCTGCCCCGCCCCAAGCCTTGGGCTGTCCCCAGCCTGTGGCCCCACAGGGAGGAGCCGGCAGTGCCAGGCCGGCCACCGGGCCTGTCCTCCAGCTGCGCCCCGTGAGGGTAGCCCCCGCCAAGGGGCCGGCTCCTCCCGGTCTGGGCCTGCAGACACAGGATGTGGCCACTGCAGGCCATGGGTGGTCCTCCAAGCCCACTGCCCACCAGGTCCTGGGAAGGCTCCGCCCCTCCGGGGCCTCCCCAGCCAGCAGCGGCTCCAGAGGACGCCTGCACACACGCGCACACGCTCACACATGCACACGCGCGCCGGCCCACGGCAAACACGGGAGGTGTCCCCAAGGAGAGCCGGCGAGGGGGCGGTTCCTGACAGGTTCCCCACCTCCAAGGCCTGGGCCCGCCCCTCCTGGGCAGCCAGAGGCCGAGACCAAGCACCTCAGGCCTCACTCGAATGCCGGCCCGAGTGACCAGGCCAGCACCAGGGTGGCCCCGGCCGAGCCGGTTCCCGGCAGAGGCCAGGGCAGGGGTCGGGGCTGGCGAGGGCGTTCAAGGGGTGGGGGGTCCGGGCCGGGTCAGTCCCGGGCCCCCTCCACCCGCCGCCCTCCTCAAACCCTGGCTCCTGGAGCGGAGCAGGTGCTGGGCAGGCAGGAGCCCAGCTCTCCCACCCAAAGCCCCTCCTTGATGCCCAGGCAGTCTGCTTCCCCAGCCTGTCGAACGCCCGGTGGGCACCCCGCGTTCCAAACACGCCCCAACTCATGGGACAGAGCTGGACTTGCAGCAGGGGAGCCACGTGGCCGCAGGGCTGAGCCGGCCGAACGGAAATACCAGGGTGCTAGCATCACTGCCCCCCACACGCCCGGCGCACCGATGGCGGGCAGGACCCGCTGCCCACCACCGTGGCCCCAGACCCGGGGGCCCTGCCCCCCCCCAAGCATCCGAGGACCCCCAGCAGCTGAGGGGGAGGGCCCATGCCGGGTGCCCAGCCTGGCTCCCGGGGCCGGGCCCAGGCCCATTTTGCTGCTGGCCAGCCGGCGGGCGGAGAGCCGCGAGGGACACGCGTTGGCCCGCCACATTCCTGCGGCGCTCCCTGCCCCCACGCGGCGGCTGCCAACTCCAGCAGAAAACACGTCCTCAGGTAGCGATTTGGAGCCCGCTGGCTGGGGCCCAGCCCAGATGACAGGCTGCGGCCCTGCTCGGGCCTGCCGCGCCGCGGGCCCCTCCCACGCCTGCCCTGCACGCCGTCCCGGGCACATTCCCACCTGAGGCCCCGTCCGGAGCCCCGAGGCCGGCCAGGCCGGAGGGGGGCATTGGGCCCTGCGGGAGGGGCCTCAGGAGCGCAAGGGTGGCGGTGGTGAGGCCTCCTGGCCACCCCATGGAGAGGATGCCAGGCCGGGAGCCAGGGCGGGACCAGGGCCAGACACGGGTGGGCACGTCCCCGGTGCCCCTGGCAGGCCGGTCTCAACCAGAGGTTGGCCAGGGCCCCTGCTCCGGCCAGGCACCGGCTCCCGGGCTCCCAGCACCTTGGACACCTCCCTGGCCCTTCCCAGGCCCCCAGCCTTCCTCCAAGTCCTCCTGCACACGGGGTCTCCTCGCCTCCGGTCTCACCCGCCGCCCACCCTGCTGCAGGCCCGCGGGCGCTCAGGGTCCTCCAGGCCCAGAGAACACCAAGTGGGCACCAGAGGCCTGGCACGCGCCAGGAGGGTCACACCCGACCCCCGCCCAGGGCGGCCAGGCGGCGGCTCCCACCTCCTGCCAGGAGGGCCCCAGCCGGCCCGCGCCCGCGGTGCCACCCCCGCCTCCCCGCTGCGGCTGCCCGCGGCCACGCGGGCGCTGGGGGCCACGGAGCCGCCCGCCCCGCCCCCGCCGCCCCCGGGCATCCAGGAAACGGCAGCGGGGCGGGCACGGGCTGGCCCGGGGCCCGCGGCGGCTCCGCCGGGGCCTGCCCCGACCCGCCCCAGCACGCGCGGCGCACATGCCTCGGCGTCCGCGCCCCGCCGCGCCCCCGCCCCGACAGACGCGCGCGGCGGCGCAGGCACACGCCGGGCCCGCCGCCCCCCGGCCCCCCGGCCGCCCCCCGCCCCCGCCCCCGCCGGCCCACGGCCCCGCGCGCCCACGTGGCGGGGGCGCCCCGGCCCGGAGCACGCGCCCCGCCCGCGCCGCGCGGCGCCCCCTGCCGGCGCCCTCCCGCCCCACCCCCGGGGGCGCGGGGCGGGCCGGGCGGGGGGCCGGGGGGCGGGGGGCGCGGGCGGGGCGGGGCGGGGCGGGGCGGGGGGCGCGGGCCGGGGCGGGGCGCACCTACCGGCCAGGCGAACTGGAACGGGATGACGACGAGGCCCGGGTCCGGGGCGCCGCCCGCCCGCGCCCGCGCCCGCGCCCGGTCCCCCGCGGCGCGCGGCGGCGGCAGGTAGAAGGAGTTGCCGCCCAGCACGGGCGTGGCGCCGTGGCCGTAGCTGCAGGGCCCGGTGGGCGCCACGCGCGCCTGGTACTCCTTGAGGCACACGCGCACGTACGTGTCGCACTCGTCGCGGCCGCAGCCCCCCGCGCGCGTCGTCCGGCCGTCGGCGTCGCAGCAGGCGCCGCTCCGCAGCTCGCCGTGCGCGTTCCGCAGCGCGCTCAGCCGCAGCTCGAAGTGGCCCGCGGGCCGCGCCGCCTGCAAACACGGCAGCGCCAGGGCGGCGGGTCGGCGCCCGCCCCGCCCCGCCCCGCCCGCCCGCCCGCCCGCGCCCCGCGCCCCGCGCCGCCGCCGCTCACCTGCACGCACAGCGCCAGCAGCAGCAGCAGCAGCCGCCGCGCCGGGCGCCCCCGGGCCCGCGCCCGCATCGCCGCGGCCCGGCCCGGCCCGGCCCGGCCCGGCCCGGCCCGGCCTCCGGCGCCCGCCGCCCCGGCCCGGCCCGGCCCGGCCCGGCCCCGAGCGCGGCGCGGCGCGGGCGGCGGCGCGGGCGGCTCGCGGCGGTCGGGCGGGCGGCGCTCCTCGGCCGGTCCGGCCCGGCTCGGCGGGCTCCGCTCGGCGGCGCGGCGGGTCGCTCGGCTCCGCGCCCGCGCCCGGCGCCCGCAGCCGCGATCGGCGAGACTGACAGCGCGCGCGCCCCCTCGCCGCCCGCGCACCTGCATATGCATGAGGGGGCGGGGCCGGCGCGCCGAGGGCCCGAGGGCGCCGCCCGCCCGCCCGCCCGCCCGCCCGGCCCCGCGCCCGCCGGGGGCCCCGCGCGGCCGGCCGCGGGGGGGGCGCGGGCCGCGGGGTCCCGCCGCGCGTCGGGGCCGCGGGGCGGGGCGGGGCGGGGCGGGGCGCCGCCCGAGGGCGCCGCCGAGGTCCCCTCCCCTCGGGGCGCCGCCGCGCTCCCGGCGGGCCCGAGGCGGTGCCGCCTCCGGCACCGTCAGGGCCCGGCCCCGCCGCGCGCCCCTGCCCGGGGAGGGCCCCGCCGCGCCGCGCCCGCCGCCTCCCGCCGGCCGCAGGGGGCGCTGCGCCCCGCCGCCCCCCGCCCCCCAGCCCCGGCGCCGCCGCCCAGCCAGCCTCTCGGCGGGCGCTGCGCCCCGCTCGGCGGGGACGGCGGGGCCGGGGCCGGGGCCGGGGTCCGGCAGGAAGGCCCGCGGGGCGCGCCCACAGAGGCTCCCTGCGCCGTCCCGGCGGCCGCGGCCCCGCACCCCGCCCCGCGCCCGGCCGACGACCTGGGCGCCCCGGCCCCCTGCAGGGCGCGCCAGGGGCGCCTGCCGGGCCGGTGGTCACCTTGGCAGTCAGGGAACGAACAGGAGCGCGTCCGCGGGGGCTTCCCGCCCCCCCAGCCCCCCAAGGGCTCCCCCACTGCGGCCCTCTCCGCTCAGGCTGGGCGCTGGGCTTGCAGCCCCTGCCCGCGCTCAAAACCGCCCCCTGGGGTGGCCGGTTCCGGGCGGCTTTTCTGGAAAAGGAGCTTGGGCCAGGCCCAAGGGCTGGGGGTGTGGCACTGCCCTCTGCGGCCAGAATGTGCCCAGCTGGCCCTCCGGCCCACAGGCCGCTGCCCGGAGCAGCCCCTCAGCAGGGACAGCGCAGCTGAAGGACCGCGGCTCCCGCGCTGCAGCTGCCCACCCTCCCTGGACAGCCACCCTCCCGGGCCCCTCTGGGCAGGAGGGGCGGGACACAGGCCCAGCCACACACCACAGCGGGGGAGAGCCCCCCATCCCCCCGCCACTGGTCCTTCCAGGGGGCGGGCAGCGGCTGCTGCCTGCGGGGAGGAGGGCCACGGTGCAGATGCCCCTCACCTCCTCCCCCCTCAGACGCAGGCGCGGACCCCAAGAGGGCACGGGAGCCCCCAGCCCGAGTCCAGGGCCCATCCCTGCCCGGCCCACTGCCCCACAACCAGGGAGCCGGCCTCTCCCTGCCCGACACCCCTGCCCAGCGCTCAGCCAAAGCAGTGAGCGGACGGTCCCCGTCCACCCTCGGGGCCCCCAGCCGGGTGGACAGAGGACAGGCAGAGGGACCGGCGTCAGGGTGCACAAACGCGGTCTGCTCAGACCCAGAGGACAGCCGTCTGTCGCCCCGGGGCGAGGAGCCGGGCCGGGAGGCCAGGGCGTAGGTGAGCTGGGCGCTGGGCCTCCGGGGCCGCGTCTTCCCGCTCAGGGAAGCCGGCCGGAAGCCCCAGGAAGCAGCGGAGCTGGGCTGCTCGGTGGCCGCCTGCGTGGGCGCGGGGCGCCCTGCCTGTGCGGGAGGCCCCGGGTGGGCTGCAGTGCCCGGAGAGGGGCCGGCGGGGCTGTGGAGGCCTGAGGAGGGGGAATTCCAGGCAGGAGGGGCGGAATCGTAGAACAATCCCGAGGGCCCCTCCCTCGTCCACCTCTGAGGCTTCCTGCCGTGGCCGCGGCGTGGGAGGGAAGGGTGGCCAGGCCAGCTCCGGCCCAGGGCTGAGGCAGGCCGGGCTCACAGGGCGCTTCCGGAAGTCTCAGACCAGGCTCTGCCCTGCCGGCGTGGCCTTGGTGAGGGATGCGCACCCCTTTCCAGGCTGAAGCCCGCTCCCCAGGGCCCTCCCCACTGGCCTGGCCCCCTGGGGCGCAGAGCCCCTCCGTCCTGCACAGCTGGGGAGACAGTGGCCTGGCCCCACCTGTCTCCTGCCAGGCCTGTGGGGGCTGACTTGGGCACAGCCAGGGGGTCACAGAGCCGGGAGGGGGGGGTCGCACAGCCGGGGGTCACACAGCCAGGGAGTCACTCAAGCCCCCCTCACCCCCCGCAGGCCCCCGGCCCTCCCGCAGCCGGAGCCCAGGCAGAGTGCTGGTTGGGCCGTCAGGAAGGCGGCCGCAGGGGAGAGGGCCGGGGGCTCCTCACTGCTGGGGACCACAGCAGGGGTATCTGCAGCCCTTGGGCCCAGGGGTGAGAGCCAACGGGAAAGGGCTCCCCCTCTTCCAGGAAGGCTTCCGGCTCTGTCCTGGGGGCCACCAGGCTCAACCCCGTCAGGCTCCCAGCTCCCCAGCCCAGGAGCTCTCTCCGGCAGCTTTGAGGGGCGCTCGCTGACACAGGCCCCGGCACAGCTGGGTGGGGCCCCTCGGCCTGGCCACAGGGCCTCGGCCCCAGGCCTCCCGCGCAGGCTGTGGGGCTGGGACAGGCCAGCCGCGCTCAGGACGGGGCTGAGCTTCCGCTGGTGCTCTGCGCTGCTAAATATAGCGGACAGCAGGGGGTTTCCGGTTACAGCCCCCCCAGTGCTGGGAAATCGATGCCAGCTCCATTAGGCCAGCCATGCCTGCTGACCGGCCCGTGGACTGCCTAGCAGGGGGGCCGCCCACCCCTTGTGGAGCCGGCACGCTCCCCAGGGCTCCATGCAGCCGCCATCCGCTCAGTCTGCCCAGAGCCCTCCCAGGCGGCGGGCGGAGCCCACAGGCCGGCAGGGCCACGCCACGAGGCGAGGCGGGCTGCGGGGCTCCGGGCAGAGGCCCCGACATCTCCGGCCACACGGACCCCAGGGCAGGCTAGAGCTGCAGCCCCTCCGACGCCGGACACGCCCCTGGCTCACCTGGCCCTCCGGGCAGCACAGCACGCATTTGCATACAGGTGCTGTCGCTGCTGAGGCCCTGCCTGGCCTCCCGGCAGCCAGGACCCCGCCCGCCCAGCGGCGGGGAGGCAGGGCTCCGCTGGAGTGCCTGCCTGGGGTCAAGGTGGGGTCAGCCTGGCGCAGGACGGGCATCCTCCACATCCAGCCAGGGCCCCGAGCCTTGAGTCAGTTTCCAGCAAAGCTCCTGGTCCCTCCGGCTCCCCCATCCCCACCTGCAGCCCCCCGTGGGGACATGTCCCTGGTCGCCTTGCCCCCCCCCACCCCCCGCCCCGGGCCTGGGGTCGAGGACCTGATGGCCCCCAGCCTGTTCCCAAGGGCACCGGCCAGAGGGCTGGGCTCTGGTGGGGGGGGGGGCAGCCTTCCCTTCCTCCGGGACACCTCCTGTCCTCCAGGCCGGACCCGGCCCGAGTGGTGTCAGCGGGCCCACGAGTGCCCGTGAGGGCTCTGGCCGCTGTGATGCGGCCCGGCGGGGGCCGGCGCACCCCCAGGCCCTGGTGCTCCGAAGCCCGCCCTCCAGACAGGCCCTGCCTGGAAGTGCACCCCTGGGGCTCGCAGGCCGTCCGGCACACGGCGGTCAGGCAGGGCAGCTGGGGGCTGGGGGGCTCCCGGCCTCCCAAGGGGATCCCGCATGCCCAGGGCGGGGCACGCCATCCTCCCTGTGGCCGCGTGGCCGGCAAGCACCCTCCCTGCCCGAGGCGCGACCGGGGTCTGTCCTCAGCCCGCTGCTGGGCACAGCTCCTCAGTGGCCTGCAGCAGAGGCTCCAGCCGGCGCAGGGGCTCTCCCAGGAGGAGGCAGGGCCAGGCCCGCCCACCACCCGTCACAGGCACAGCGAGGACACGGGCCAGGGCTGGGGGCTTTATTGGGTGTGCAGGACGGGAGGCCGGGCAGCCCTGACCGCGCCAAGGGTCACTGGGGATCCAGGTCAGGGGCCACGTGGCTGAAGAACCACGTGATGCCGAAAATGACTCCGAGCGTCTTGGGCACCTCCGGGTCGTCGGAGAAGGCCTGGGCGGCGCCCAGGGGCAGGTGCAGGACCTCAATGAGCTCGCCCTCCTGCGCCAGGCCCCCACCCGGGCCGCCCCGCTGGGCGTCCGTCACCTCTGCATAGAACAGGGTCTGGCTGGAGCCCGTCAGTCCCACGCCGGCCCTGTGGGCGGAGACGGCCCTGCTGAGCTCCGGGGACGCCCACCTCAGGGCCCGCCCGCCCCCGCCTCGGCCCTCGAAGCAGGCCCAGGACCCCGGGCCACACCCTCCGGGGCAGTCAGGGCCCCTGAGGAAGGTGGACGCTCCTGAAGGCGAGAAGCCTGTGTTTCAGGGAGGGGCTCCAGGGCCTGAGCTCAGGGGCTGCAGTCTGGGGGTGAGCTGCCCCGAGGGCCCGGCCTGCCGTGATAGCGGCCAGTGGTCCAGGGCGGCGAGAGGCTGGGCCCACCACAGCCCCTCCTGCTCACAGGGCCTCCGGCCTGCCTCCTGCTCCCAGGGGCCAGCTCAGGTCCTGCGGCTGCTGAGTGCTGACCAGGAGAGGGCCCCGGGCAGCCTGGGCAGCACCCACACCGCCTCCTGCAGGACGCACGTCCCAGGCTGGGGACAGCAGTGCTGTAGGCCCGAGGGGGCCGGGGCGTGCGGGGCGGGGGCAGGGACGTCCCAGAGTTTGTCCAAGGCTGCAAAGGTGGGCCAGGCTGGGGGAGGCTGGAGCGGAGCACAGGCCCACTGCCGTGAGACCCCAGAACGGGAGGGGCAGGGACTGCGGCCGAGGGCACTGGGGACGCAAGCGGGCGGGGGAGCCACAGGGGGCCCTGGGGGCGCAGGGCAGGTGCCGGCCTCATCCGCCCAGGCCGGGCCACCCAGACACCGCCACGGACTCTTCGCGGCCCTGGCTCCTGGGCCCTTCCTGACGGCCGTTTCCGCGCGGCCTGGCAGGCGCCTTTGATGCAGCGGCCGCCTGCGGCTCCCGGACCACTTCCGCGGCTGCGGGAGGATGAGCTCGGCCCCTGGCAGCCAAGAGGAGCGCCCCCCAGCCGCCCCGGGGCCACCAGGGTCCGGCCTGCCTGGCCTCATCCCCATGAGCCGGGACAAGTGGGAGCCGCCGCGGGGCCCGGCCAGGAGCAGACGCTCTGCCGTCGCCCCAGGACGTGCCTGACCTCTCCCAGCCCCCGGCCACCCCCTGGCCTCCAGGCCGCCCGCTGCCCAGGCTCAGGCTGTAGCCAGAAGCCCTGCACATCCCCCAAGGGGAGCAGACCTGCTAAGGTGTCTCCCCAGGCCTCCCGTCCTTGCCCCCAGCCCCTGCCCCAACCCCAGGGCTGGGGTTCTCCCGGCCCCCCGCACGACAGCAGCGGAGGCTGGAGGCGCCGGTAGCCAGGTCCTGCTCACTCCTGCCAGAGGCCGCTCCCCACCCCAGGCCGGGGCTGCCGAGGCCCAATAGGTGCGGTCCCGGCCGGGCTGAGCAGCGGCTGGGGTCCCCAAGCAGAGCAGGCCCCCGCACAGCACGTGGGGGACACCGAGAGTCCTCCTTCCGCCCCCTTCATTCCCCAGGCCGGAGACCCTCGGAGTCCCTGGAGCAGGGAGGGTGGCGCCCAGCACCCTGTGCCGTGGGGAGGGCGAGCGGCAGGGGCGTGGGCGTCGAGGTCGGCCGGCCCCCGTCCCGCCTGGGCTGCTGGTTCCCGAGCGCTGTCTGGCGTCGCCCCACCCCGGAGCCTAATCCCACAGGAAGCAGCGGTGTCTGCCTCAGCAGCTGCCACCGAGCCCGCCCCCAGCCGGGGCCGCAGGGGTGGCGGAAGGCGAGCTGGCCAGCACCAGCCCAGCGCCTACTTCCGGCCCGGGTCACCGTTCGAGGCACAGACGTCCAACCTTTCCCCGGCCCCATGACTGACGGGGCCCAGCCCGCCGGCCTGTGGGGTGCCGCGGGGGGCCCGGCCCGCTCACCTGTAGGAGGCCACCCGGCGCAGCTCCGCGGGGGCCAGGCGGTAGCCACACTCCTCCCACGCCTCCTTGCAGGCCACCTCCTCCAGCGACAGCCCCGGCTGGTCCACGAGGCCGGCACACAGCTCGTACGTCACTCCCGCCGCCCCGGGCAGCACCGCCGGCAGCACCCGGGGCCCGTCCTGGTCCGCGGCCTCCAGGGAGCCGGGGAAGCGGCGTTCCACCTCGCTGGCGTACACGGCTGGGGGCGGCCACAGCCCCTCAGCGGCCACCCTGGGGCCACGGCTTCCCTGGGAGCCTCCCCCCTCGTCTGCCGCCCAACCCGGGGCCCGCAGATCCGTCCCCGTGCCCCCAGGACCCAGCGCCCGCAGCGCCCCCCAGCACCCCCAGGGCCTCACCCGGCCGGAACTGCTTGACCAGCACCAGGCTCCTCTGGGACAAGTTGAACAGGAGAATGGACACGCTGTGGGGCAGACCAGCGCTCACCACAGGCGCCCCGGCCGGCCCGCCGCCCCCGGCACCCGGAAAGTGGGGGCCCGTGCTCAGAGGGGAGAGGGGCCCGGGCTGCTTTGCCCCGCTGGCAGGCCGCCGAGCAGCCCGCACCCCGCCGCGGCCGCTCTCGGGCACGGGCCCCCCGGGTGCAGACTGGCCGCCCCGCTCAGCCGCAGGCTGACCCCTTGCAGAGAGGAAGGCCACGGCCGGCTGGGGACACTGGGACCACGGGGGCGCAGACATGCGGAGACAGGGCGGGGCCCGGCCCTGGGTCCTATGCTCCAGGGACGCCTCTCGGGGCTTGCGCCGAGGCGGGTCCAGCCCGGGCCTCACCTGTCATGGGTCCTCATGAAGTCCCAGGACTTCCGGACGCCGTTCTGGAAGAGGCAGGGCGGCCGTCAGCAGGCCCAGGGGCCGAAGCAGGGCTGGGGGTCCTCTGGCCGAGCGGGAAGGCCAGGCGGGAAGACCCCGGGCCCGGCCCACAGGGCGTGGGTGCTGCAGCCAGTGGGCGAGGGAGTGGCCTGGGCCGGCGGGAGTGGGGGGTGGCGGGGGAGGGGGGCTCGACGGCCCTGGGCTCTCCGGGGCAGAAACCCCAGGCAGGGGTGAAAGGCACGTCCGAGCAGCCGCGTCCTGTCACCGAGCGTGGGGAGGGTCGTGTGGGGCCTGGGAAGACCATGGTGGGCCCTTGGCGGGCAGGGAAGGTCGGGGCGGCGCACGGGGCTGTCGCGGACAAGGCTCCTTCGGGTGCGGACGCCGGGAGGCAGGAGGGACAGGCGGCTGGTGGCGCGGCAGGGCGCGGAGATGGTGCGAGCAAGGGGGCTGGACAGCAGCGTAGCCCCGGCCTGGCCCCGTGTCTGCGGTCCTGCTGTTCCGCTGCCTCCCCCAGCGTCGGCCCCCCGCCCAGACGCCTCCCATGACCAGTGGTCCTCAGCGGAGGAAAGAGGCCGCGCGGGGGAGCGGGGGGCTGGGGCCGGCCGCTGAGGCCACCGGAGTCGGCGGTGACAGGTTCTGGCAGGTGGGGACAGGAGGGGCCCGGAACCCGGCCAGGCGAGGCGGATCCGGTCCTCCGGGCTCTAGGGCACGGCGGCCACCACCTGGCGGGCACAGGGCAGGTGCCCCATGTCGCGGGCGGAGCAAGCCGGGGCCCCACCTGCGGCTCCCCACCACCAGCACGCTCGCCCCCGTGCAGGCCGTGAGGTGGACAGAGCTGAGCGCCCGAGACAAGGCGCAGCAGAGAAGGGGAACCCCGAGGGCCCGCCTGTCCCTGAGCCTCCTGGAGGGGGTGGTGGGCAGCAGGCCCCACAGCGGGCGCCAGGCCTGTGGGACAGGGGGCAGAGCCGCATCTGGGCAGGGGGCGGAGAGGCAGCAGCGTCCAGCCGGAGTGGCAGCCGTCTCGGTTTCCAAGGGGAGGGAGACCAGCGTCCTGTGTGTGGGTCAGGCTGCCAGGGAGGCCGTTGTGAGGCACGCCCCCAGCGGCAGGCCCAGGCCTGCCTGAGATCAGCCTCGGGGCGGCCACCCACCCAGGGCGCTCCCCCGCCCCTGCTGGCCACGTGCCCTGTGCCCCGGCGGGGTCCAGGAGAGCCCCCTGTGCAGGTGATTCTTGGACCCAAGGTCGAAAGGTTCTCAGCCCCTTAGAGACAGCCCAGGGGGCGCAGGGAGCCGGAGGCCAGCCTGCCCCTCCGAGACCCCCGCCCACCTAGCTGGGCCCCAGCATGGCTCCTCTCTGGGGGCCTGGGAGGGAGCGACAGGGTGGGGGCGGAGTCAGGCCGGGAACGCTGCCTTCGGTCTACCTGCCCACCAGACGGCCCCAGCCAGGGGTGGCTGATGACCGGCCCGCGGAGGGCCCTCAGAGGCACACACGCCTGGTCCAGCCAGCCCCACCCCACCCACAGTCCTGGAGGTGGGAGGCCCCCAAGCTGCGGCTCCCCAAGAAGCGGAGGGAGGGGCTGCATCCTGGCCCTGGCAGCCCCCGGGCCCAGCCCAGGGCTGTGTGGCCAGCACCGAAGAAGGTGGTGACCTCTGGCCTCCACTCTCCACCTGCTGACCCCACCGCTGGCCGGACGCCGCGCTGCCAACCTGGTCTCCGGGGACATGGGAATCCCCCGTCCTCGAGCTGGCAGAGTGGCGGCAGCAGCAGGACGACAGGAGGGTGAGGCGCGGGGGCCTCGGTTGGTGGGTGGAGGGGCCTGGAGAGCACCAGCGGCACAGGCGCTGCCCCGGGGGCCAGGCAAGGGACCCAGACCTGGCCCTGGAGTCCTGGCCGGCGGGCGGGCGGGCAAGCGAGGGGGGGGTGGGGGTGGGCGCGACGGGACAGCCGTCGGGCAGGGTCAGGGAGCTGCAGGGCACCAGCACATCCTGGAGGCTGCCGCGTGCCAGGCACAGAGGTCCCGCTGCAAAGCCTGGTCCAGGGATGCGCGTCCCACACCGGGACAGAGCCGGCGGGCGGGGCCTCTGGTGCGGGCGGGGCTGGGAGGCTGGGGGCGGGGCCTGGGGCGGGGGGGGGCCTGGCGCGGGGCGGGGCCTGGCGTGGGTGGGAAGGCGGGGCCTGACGCGGGCGTGGGGCGGGCCTGGCACGGGCGGGGCGGGGCGGGGCGCGGGCGGCGGGGCCCGGCGCGGGCGGGCGGGGCGCGGGCGGGGCGGGGCCCGGCGCGGGCGGGGCGGGGCCCGGCGCGGGCGGGGCGGGGCCCGGCGCGGGCGGGGGGCGGGGCCCGGCGCGGGCGGGGGCGGCGGCGCGCGGCTCACCTGGCGGTAGTGCAGCGTGAGCGGCCGCAGGTAGGGCGAGGCTGCGCAGCGGCTCACGGCCGCCCCCTCGATGCGCTCCATGGCGGCGGCGCGGCGGGGCGGCGCTGGACTCGGCCGGCGCGTGCGTGACCGGCGCGGGCATGCCCAGTGCGCCGGGGCGGGCGGGGCCGGCGGGGAGGGCGGGGCGCCGGGGCGGGCGGGGCCGGCGGGGCCGGCGGGGCGCCCCGGGAGGGCGGGGGCGGGCGGGGCGCCCTGGCGGGAGTGCGCCCGGGCACGCGCCCGCGGCGGGGCCGGCGCAGGGAAGGCCTCGGAAGGGACGGGGCGGGCGGCCGCGGCTGCCCCCCTGGGAGGCGGGAAGAGCTGGGGGCGCCGAGGCGGGGCGGGGCGCGGCGGGGCGGGCGCCTCTGGGGTGTCGGCTGGGGAGAGAAGGCTCTGGAAGGCTGCGGGCAGAGGGAAGGGGGCGTCGCCAGCACCAGGCAGAGCCGGGCCTCCCCCGCGGCTCTGGGGCCCGGCCCGGGGCACCTGCCGGCCCCGAAGCCGCCCAGGCTCAGCCCTCCCCGGCCCCGCGCGCTGCTGTTCCCTGCTGGGTGCCCATGCTGGCCGGGCAGGGGCCTCTTGCTCCCCCGAGCACCCGAAGGACCGGTCAGGGCCTCGGGGGTGAGGTTGGGGAGCGCAGGGTGGGGGGCTGTGGGGCAGAACCAGGTGCGGGTGCAGCCCCCCAGGTGTGGCCGGGCGGCTTGGCAGCTGACTCCCAAGTTGCTGTTACTTATTGCGGTGTGACGCCCGTGGCCCCGGAGGGTCCTGGCTCTGCTGGGCCCCTCCCTTGGGCCTCCCTGCAGGGCAGCTGGACTGGAATCTCGGGAGCTAAATGGGCCCGTGGCGCTTGCTGGCCCTGCCCGGCGATCGGGTGGAAGAGCATCCCCAGTGTGCGTGGCAGTCTCAGGGTGCTCGGGCCCTTTCTCAGCAGCCAGCTCCCCCACCGCACCCCGCCTCAGGGTGTTGAAAGTGTCCTGTCCTTTGGCCCTGTGGCCAGAGTCCTGGGCCCGCCTGACTCCAGGACAGACGGCACCGGGGCAGGAGCTGTCCTTGGAGACTGGCTGCGTCGGCCTTGACCTGGCCGCCAGCTTTCCCACGGTCCTTGGGGTGCTCTGCCCTGAGACCCCTGGAGGCCCAGGGCTGTCCCTGCCCCCCACGCCCACTGCTGGGCACCTCCTCCTCAGCAGCGGGCCCGGGGGGCGCTTCCTTCCTGGCAGCGGACAGGGCAGTGACGGCCCGCAGTGCGAGCCCTGCTCCTCCAGCACAGGGCAAGGCCAGCGTGCCCGGGGGGCGGGGTGGGGGCAGAGGCAGCAGGGGGGCTGGTGAAGAAACCCCCACCAGGCCACCTGGCTCATGCCCCAGGCACCCCCCGCTGCACAGCCCTCCAGCCCTGGATGTTCTGGGCGCCCCAGACCCCTCCACTTGGGCCAGGGGTGCTGGTGCTTCAGTGGGAGGGTGGCCCTTGGGTAGGTTTGGAGCCTTAGCCGATTTTTTTTAAAGATTTATTTCTGCATGCCGCAAGAGCTGGGGTACAGCCCAGAGGTGCGGGGGTGAGAGGACTCCCCAGAGACAGAGTGGGGAGCAGAGCAGGCGGGTCCACTGAAGCCCACTGCTGAGGGGGCAGCGGGGAGACGGGAGGGTCTGCTGCGCCCTGCGGGCAGCTCCCGGGCCGGAGTCACACTCAGGCCGCAGCAGCCGTGGACAGCTTCATGGCGCTGAGACTGACCCGGGAGCCCCCAGGGAGGCCCCGATTTAAATTTTGTCGAAGTGACACAGCCAAAGAAACGATGGCCATTAGGGGGAGCCCCACACACTGCCCCTCCCTGCCCAGGCGCCAGAAGCCTCTGAGGGCACCCTGCCCCGCGCGGCGTCCCCCTCCCAACCCGAAGGTGGGGGCCGCCACCCACCTCGCACTTGGCCCCCGCGGCCACCCAGGCCGTCCAGGCGTCTGCAGAGGGGAAGGTGTTGCCCATGGTTCGGAGCAGACCCTTGCCCAGAGCCCCCATCCTGGGCACAACGATGTCCGGGGGGGCAGGGCAAGGGCAGCCCCCATGTGCCCTACGAAAGGCCCCGCGGAGCGTCCAGCTTCCCTCCCGTGCACAGGGACACGCCCGCGCCACGTGCCCACGTGGACACAGCTCTGGCCTCAGTGCCGCTGCCTGGCGCGTCTTCCGTGGACGTCATGTGGGCCTGGCCTGGGAATTTGAGGGAACCTGCCCTGGGGGTGTCAGCATCTCTGCAGAGACGACCATCCAACCTCAGGGCCCAGCAAAGCAGCCCGGGGGGCGTGGTGGGGAGAGGGTGGGCCCCGTGGCGTCCCCTCTGAGGGCCAGGCCCGCATCCCTCAGGCGCGCGGCAGCCTGGCCTCCTCATCCACTCGCGGCCGTCGTGGCTGCCTCCCTGTTCCCGCTGTCCAAAAGCCTCCTCTGGGTCCCGCCGGCGTCCTGGGCGCTGCCCATCATCATGGCCTGAGCCAAGGTGGCCCGAGCGGAGCGGCCAGCAGAGCGCTGGTGGCCCCCAGTGCTCGTCAGCCTCGCCTGGACCAACTGAGCGGCGGGAGACGAGGGCCGGGACCACCGTCCTTCACCCCGTGCGGGGTCAGTGACGCTGCCCCGCGTGCATGCGCTGGGTGTGCCAGCTTCCCGGGCCACAGGCGCCACAGCCCTGCGGCGAGCCCCTGCTGCGGACTGGAGACGAGCCGTCGGGCCGGCACCAGCGGCTCTCGTGGAGAGGGACGTGGCGGACACGACGCGATGGACAGCCTGTCGCCGCAGCTGCTCCGCCCCAGTGTGGGGCGGGTTCGCACCGATTTTCCTTAAATTACCCTGAAATCAAGTTGTTCTTCCCTATAAAGCCACACACCTGCAAAACAGGAGGGTTGACTATTTGTTCTGTAAAGATTTATTTATTTATACAAGAACCGGGGTACAGGCCAGATGCTCGGGAGGGTGAGAGAATTCACCAGAGCCAGAGCGGGGAGCAGAGCAGGCAGAAGGACCGAAGCACACTGCTGAGGGGAGCGGCGGGCGGCCGGAGAGGTCTGCGCGCCGTGTGGGATTCTCCCTGGCCGGGGATGGAACGCGCGCTGCAGTGGCTGTGACGGGCTTCCTAGGCTGCGTCTTCATCTCTTGCGCCACCAGGGAAGCCCGGAGGGTTGACATTTTGAAGCAAAATCAGTGGAAGTAATTCAGTGTTTGGGCGTGAAGACGGACGTCACACTGGACAGTTGGAGACGCGTCCAGCGCCCGCTTCGGCCTGTCCTTGCAGGAATTACCTGGGCAGCGTGTCTTCAAGGCAACCGGCTCCAGCTGCTCCAGAAGTCGGGGTGCGGGCCCCCACACGTCCCGGTCACCCTCACTCGTGTGCGTGTTTAAACGTCTCGATGCCTTTGAAAGATGTTTCCCCAAACCACACCCCGCTCCTCCCCCAGCCTCGACACCCCGTTTATCAGCACCCACTCCTGCTTACGAGTGTCTCTCTTTGTCCATCCGTCCCCCCAGCGAGTGTCCGGCACTTGCCTCCGTTCTCCCGGCTCCAAGGCACGTCCCCCTCCAGCTCCCTCCGCTCTTTGAAGCACTTCCGAGTCCTGCCGCACGCGCCCCACCCCGGCGTGGATGCCCCTGCCCGCCGGCCCCGGGGCGCCCCACACCCTCGCCGGTGGATGCCCCCTGCGGGCCATGCCCCGCCCGCCACGCACTCCCCCCTGAAGCGGACGCCCCCTTAGGGGCCTGGCCGGGCGCTGTCCCTGCACCCCTGGTGGTGCGCGGCGCCTGGGGGCATTGCTTCCGCGCGGACGCCGAGGCGGGTGGGGTGGCCGGGGCGATTCCGTGATTCGGGTGAACCCGGGTCACTTTCCAGGGCGGCCGCGGCAGCTCCCGCAGGCGGGGGTCCCTCTTGCCACCACGGAAAACACCCGGGCGGTCGTGCCCCTGCGGGGGCGGAGCCCAGCCACGGGTCCAGGCCCCGGAGACCGGTCGGCAGCCTGGCCGGACACTCCCAGCTCCAGGCGCCCCCCTTTAGACCACGCTGGGCCGGGGTTACTCTGGACACGGCCGGAGCTGGCAGGGGGGCGCGGCCGGGCGGCAGGGGTGCAGGGGTGCAGGGGCTGCCTGGCCTGAGCCCGGGCCGACCCTGGACTCTGCGCGCTGGGCTCTTGCTCCTGGAGCTCCTCCCTGCGCCTCCTCCCGCCCCGGGGGCGCCCCTCCCGCCCCCAGCCTGGCCCTGGCACCCCGAGGCTCCTGCTGCGCGGGCCGTCTCCGCGCCTCCTTCCTCCTGTCCCCGCGCGGCCGAGCAGGGGTGCTGCGTCTGCCTCTGGGAGGTGGGGGCGCAGCTGCCCCATGTGCTCCGCGGGGTGGGAGCCGCGTTGGCTGCCCTGGACGCGTGGCCTCTGGGCCTGGCCGTGGCTGTGGGCGGGGGCGATGGCGGGAGGCCACGTAGGTGTCGCGTGCGGCCTCCTTGCTGATCTGGAAGCCCAGCTCCACCGCCACGGGGGCCGGGCAGGGGGGCAGCCATCCCCACCTGCCCGGCGCCTCAGCCCAGCCCGCAAGCCAGCCCCGGGGTGCCCCGGGGGCCCGCCCGGGCTCCACTCTGGGTGACCCAGCCCACCAGGATCCCCACCTGCTCCCCCGCAGGCTGCCCGGCACCCATCACACACCGGTGACGCCCTCCCGGCCCCTGGGTGGGGCTTGAGGCTCGGCCGGGCCGGGCAGAGCAGGGCCACGTGAGGGCCGGCGTGGCCCCGGCCCACAGGGGTCCCCAGGACAGAGGTCCCACCCCGCGGCGTGCGCTCGGAGGCCCTCGGGAATGGGCAGGGGTGAGTGCGGTCGGGGCCAGGCCCGGGGACCCCCAGCCGGGGAGGGCGGCAGCGTGTCCCCCGGCCCAGCGGGAGCCCGGAACGCACAGGCCCCGTCGCCCAGGGTGGGGCCCCGGAGAGTGCCGTGGGGCTGCCTGGAGGAGGGGCGGGCAGGGGCCGGCGGAGACGGCGGGGGCCGCGGGGCAGAGCAGCGGGCAGGGCCGGCGCGTGGAGCGATGCTGGCTGCCTCCTCAGCGGGCCTGGCCCGTCCCCTCCCGCCTTCCAGGGGGCTCCAGGGGAAGCCCCTGCCCCTCTGGCTCTGCTGCGCCCTCAGGGGCCTGGCCCGGCGGCTGTCCCCGGCCTCGGCCTGTCCGCCGCCCACCGCCCTCTGCACCGCTCCTTCTCCTTCCTGGGCGAGGCTCCAGCGACCGCCACCCGCCTCGTGCCAAGCCCTGTGCCAAGCCCGCCGCCCGGGCCCTCACCCGCCCGCTCCGGGCTCCTTGGCCCACCCTGTCCTTCCGGGGCCAAGCCCTGCCCCCTGCCCCCTGCCCCCCTCCACTCTGGCACACCCTGGTTCTTCTCAAGTGTTGCCCCCAAGTCTCTCCTGTGCCCACAGGCCTGCCTCCGTGATGTCCAGGCACAGACCTTAGCCACGACCGGGGACCGCAGAGGCCCTGGCCTGCCCCTTCTCCAGAGGGCCAGGCCCTGTAGAGTGGGGGGTGGGGAGGGGCTTCTGGGGACCAGCCAAGGGAGGTGCTGCCGCACGGGGGGACGGGCAGAGGCTGGCAGGTCTGGTGGGGTCTGGGGACTCCCCTCCTTCCCGCGTCCCCACAGACCCCAGTCCCAAGCCTGGCCACGTGGAGGCTGCCCCCAGGGCCTGGCGAGTGGCAGCTCTGAGCAGAGGGGCGGGGGATGGGGACTGTGGGGCGGGGCGAGCCCCTGGCCAGGCCTGTCCTCGGCCGGGGCCCAGGCCACAGCCCTGTCCCTGCCTGAGAACCCAGGGGGCTACTGCTGCACAAGGCGGCCAGGCGAGTGTCCACCCCTGGGACTTGAGCCTGCTGCTGTAACTGTGGGCGTCACCCCTGCAGGGCAGGGTGGAGGGTGAGGGTGGGGGTGGGAGGGTAAGGTTCCCTGGGCCTGAGGAGGCGCCCCCTCCTGACCCGGCCCTGTCCAGCTCCAGAGGGTCCGTTGGCCAGGCCAGCCGCCCCCCCATCCTGTAGCTGGGCCCGCGAGCCCCAGGAGGCCCAGCTCAGCGCGGCTCTCAGCCCTGGCCTGGGCCGGAGCCCGGGCAGGTGGCCGTCACCTCTGACCCAGGCTGCGGCGGCCTCAGCCAGGAGCGCTTCCTGCCCACCCGCCCCGGCTCGGCCAGGCAGGAAGTGGCCGCCTCCCGAACAAAGAGGCCGGCGGACAATGGCCATTGAATTGGGCCGGGACGCTTGCGCGGGGCCGGGCCCCAGCTGCCCGCACTGATAAGCCCCTGCTCCACAGCCCCAGCCTGGGCGGCCCGGCCTCCGTGGGGCCCCACGGGCTGCGAAGGGCGAAGCGTGCTTTGGAGGCGGCCGCGGGGCCGATCATCTTCGCAAAAGGCCTCAGCCTTCGACGCGGGGGCCGCGCCTTCCCACCCCTTGAGGCGGGCGGTCCACCGGGGGCGCCCGCCCTTCCGCTCTGCATCCGAGCGCGCCTGCGGGGTCGCCCTCTCCTCAGCGGGGCCGCAGCAGGGCCGCGGGCGCGGCTACGGGGGCACAGGTGACCCTCCTCCCGCTCTGGAATCCCTGGGCTGTGCAGCGGCGTCTCAGGGCCACGGGGCTGGCCCCAAAGGGGCACGTGCTCAGTGTGGCAGCCCAGCGTGGCGGGGGCACAGAGGAGTCCGGCCCCCAGCCGGGGCTGGTGCTGAGGCCCAGAAGCCCCTGGAATCTGGCAGCGGGCAGCCTTGCTCAGAGCGGTCCTGGAGGAGGCGCTCATGGGCTGAGGGGCCAGGGTGGGCGGGGCAGAGGGCAGACCCACCGGCAGGGGCAGCACAGGGCACTGGCCAAGGACGTGTGGGCGTGGCGGGCCCGGCCTGGCAGGATGAGGGCACTGACCTGGCCAAATGCCGGCTCCTGCTCCCTGTGTCCCAAGCACCCCAGCTCCCGGGCAGCCCAGGGACCCTGCCCCACGCCCCGGCCGGCCCCACTCCCCTCCGCGGGCCCCTGCCCTGGCTGTGACCCACCCCCCGGCCATCGCCTGCGTCTGAAGCCTCAACCCCGCCTGCCAGTGGCCACCGGACTCCCCGTGCACTCCGTGGGCCGCGGCCGACCTGTCCCGCAGGCGTCCAGTGGCTGACGCCGGCAGCTGTCCACGTGGGGCCCTCCCCGCGCCAAGCCCGCGGCTTGGGCCGCAGGAAGCGGGAGGCCGGGCGGCCTCCGACTCTGGCCCTTTATCAGTCCACGCCGCTTCCTGCGGCCAGCACGCCCGGGCCCCCGTGGCGCCGGGCCGCCGGGTCAGCGGTGACTCACCGAGGCCTCGCCCAGACGGCCTGCCTGGGACTGCACCTGGCCCGGCCCCCCCCCGCGCCCTCCCCAGCCCGCAAAGCTCGGCCCACCCGGCAGCCCCCGGAGAGCACCCCTGCCTGCCGCCCGCTCGGGCCTGCACCGCCGGACCCACCGGCCCACCTTGGGGGCTCTCGCCGCTTCTCCCGCCTCATCTCCCGTCGCCCGACTGCGGGCTGCGTCGGCTCCTCTGTGTGCCTGGAACCTTCCGGGTCCCCCGAGGCCTAACCGGAGCACCCCCTCCAGGAGGTCTTCCCGGACTCCCACCCCGAGGCCTCCCAGTGCCGGCGCATCACGCCGCCCTCCCGAGTCTGCCGCCACCGCGGGGCCCAGCTCCACCCGCCAGCCTGCCTGCCACCCTCAGGAGCCTGTGCTCCTCCCTGGGCTGGGGCCGGGGCCACCGTGCCCCCTGGCACCCCCCTGGGCTCAAGAACAGAGAGCCCAGGGGCACACCACGGCCCCACAAGTACGGCGCCTCAGCCACCCCCAGCCCCGTCTCCCCGCTGCCGCCCCGCCAACCCCTGGAGTGGAGTGGCGGCCCCCTCACCCCCCACATCGCCCCTGCAACCTCCAGGTGACCTTGTGAGGCCCGCGCTGGGCACCTGAGCAGACCCAGGCCGGGGGCAGGAAGCTGGGCTCTCCCACGGCCTGCTCAGGTGGTGGCACAGCCCCGGGGACGCGGCCTCCCTCCCACCATGGGAGCCCCCAGCTGCCTGCTCCGCCCACTCTGCTGGTGAGGCCGAGGCAAGGGCCGGTGGCCACTGCTCTCCACGGCCCGCCCTCGGGCTCCCAGCACCACGGTCACTGTCGTCACTTGGGGTCACCCCCAAGCAGGGACACACGCGCTGCTGGCGCAGGGGTTGCCTCTGTCCGCACAGCCAGCTCCCCCCAGGGGCCGGGCACTGGGACGGAGGCCCTGAAAAGGGCTGCCAGTGCTCCCCACAGGCCAGGGGCCCCTAGGTCACTCAGCAGATCCTGGGGCGCCCCCTGCTGCCCACGGTGAGCAGCAGCAGCCCCAGACCCTGCAGGGCTACAGCCGACAGGGATCCAGTGGGGGAGCAGGGGGCGGGTCAGGGCCCCCAGGAACATGGACACGAGAAACACTGTGATAAAGAGGCGCGCCCCCAGACGCATGCATGCACCCTCAGGCCTTCGGGGCCCTGTGCAAGGCCCCCATCTCCCGACTGGAGCGGGCCCTGGCTGTGGCTGTAGGGGGAGGGTGGGGCGGCCCCTGGCGCCCCCTGGCGCCCCCTCCCTCACAGCCCAGGGCCAGCTCCTCCCACAGAACGCCCAGCGATCTGGCCCCAGTTCCTGCCCATCTCAGCCTGCAGGCTGGGGCCCCTGTCCGCTGCAACAAGGCCACAGCTCAGGATGGAGAGTCCCCTGCCTGCTGGCCAACCCACCCTGGGGACGGCCCCGGCCAGTGGGGGCGTCCAGCGGGCTGGCTGGGTGGACACGGTGGGGCGACCTCGGGTCGCTGTGTTCCCCGCCGCCCCTGCCCCCCCAGGCTGGGCCCCTCCACCCACCTGCAGGCCCATGTCCCTCAGCCAGCCAGGAGGGGCAGCTGGCAGAGGAGAGGGCGCGGGGACCCCGCTTGTAGCAGTCTGGCACCCTCAGTCTCGCTGCCCAGCCTAGCAAGTGGGGGGCAGACAGCCCGCTGCGGGCCCGTGGGCCAGACCTCTCCCCGGGAAGGGGCGGCCCTGGGTGCTCGCGCCGGCCCGGATGGAAGGCTGCCCTGGCGTGAGGACACGGCTGGGGTCCACTGCAGCGATGGGCTCCTTCGAAGGGGCAGCCGTTTCCCCGTGGACACGCCCAGCCCAGCCCAGCCCAGCGGGCCAGGGGCAGGGAGGGCAGAGACCCCCGAGGGCGGCCCCTGCAGGCGTCGCGCGCTGAGGGGCACAGAGCACAGACCACAGTTGAGTCCAGTCACGCCTTGTTCCCCGCCTCCCGTCCGGACCCTGGGGCGGCCCGAGGCAGTGGCCCTGCTGCCCGCCTCCCGGGCAGGGGCTCCTGCTGCCCGCCGCGGCCACATCCTGAGCGCCGAGCTCCGCCGGCGGGCATGGGCCTTCGCGGCGCGGCCGGGTCTGGGGCCCACCGCAGTCCTCTGACCCGGCTGACGCCGCCAGCGCTGTGGGGGCCGCTGAGGGGCCTGGCTGGTCCCACGTCTCCTCGGGCCAGCGCCTGGGCAGCTGCGTCCGGTGGCCCGGCCCGGACAGCCCACCTCGGAGGAGCTGGGCGGCAGCGGGGATCCCCCGGCCTCCGTGTCCCTGCGTGGGCCGGCCGGTGCTGCGGGCGCGGCGTCCCCCTGTGGCGAGAGCGGGCGCGAGGCGCTGGCCCCGGGGCCTCAGTAGCCGTCCTCGTCGTCGCCGTCACAGCCGTAGTCTGTGGGCACGGGGGGGGGGGGGGGGGCGGTGCAGGTGAGAATGGGCCGGCAGCGCGGGGCGGGGGGGGGGGCGCGGGCGGGGGCCTCACCGCCACGGCCCAGCATCTGCAGGGCGCTGACGCAGGGCTCGCCGTCCTCCTCCTCGGCCTCCTCCTCGCCGTCCTCCTCCTCGGGGTGGTAGGACACTGGCCCGCTCTCCACCACGGCCGCGGGCTGCAGCGGCCCGGCCCCAAGGGCCGGGGCGCTCAGGCTCAGGGGGGCCGCGGCCTGCAAAGGGCAGAGAGGGCACGGTCTGCGGCCACGGGCACCGCCAGCGCGCCGGGACCGGCCCCCCGACCCCGACCCACCCCGGCGCCCGCGCCCCCCGGGGTCCCCCCGGGGCCGCCCTCCACTGACGCCTCCCCAGGCCCCCGCGGGGCCGCCGTGGCCCAGGCTCTGCTCCCCGGGAAAGGCCCGCTGGGGCGCAGCCGCCCACAACGCACCTCCGGCAAGGCGGGCTTCTTAGACGGCGGCGTGGACACCAAGGGCCGCAACCTGGAAGCAAGTGGGCGTGAGGCCCCCCTCCCCCTGGCCCGCCAGCCCCCGCGTGCGCACTGCGGGGGCACCTCCCGCCCTCCCGCTGGCTGCCCGGCCCCCACCCCTGCCTGTCCTGCTGACGAGGGTATCCGCGCGGTGGCCACTGTAGGGGAACCCGTGGCACCCCCCCGGAGTGATCTACACCCCCAGTCTGACCTGCGGTGGGGGGCGGGGCCAGGGCCCTCGGGGGGCCCCAAGCCTGCCCTCCCCTCCCACCCGGCAGGCCCGCGCGCCCGCGCCAGGCTGCTCCCTCCCCCGCGCAGCACCTTCTAGGGCACAGCGGGTCTCAGGACGGCGCGTTGCGGGGACTCCAACGACCCAGCCGAGCCCTCGCGGCCGGCCCTGCCCCGCTGCCCCGCTGCCCCGCGGGATGAAGCCAGGGATTAGGGGAGGGGGCTCAGGCAACCCCAACAGGCATGCACCCGGCCAGGGCTGACAGTGGACCCCGGGCGCTCAGGCCACGGGCGGACTCCGGCGGGGCAGGCCGGCGACCTGAGCAGGAAGGAGGCCCCCCGGGGCCGGAGTCCTGGCCAGGCCAGAGGAGGAGGCGGGCCGGAGCCGCCCCCCTGCAGCGGCCACCCTGTGCCGTCATCAGGGGGAGGTGGGGGCAGGTCGTGGGCCCCTGGAGGGTGACGAGCTACCTGGGCCCTGGCTGGGGTCGCTGGGGACGGGGCGCAGTCAGTCGGGGAGAGGCACGACTCCGCCTCCGGGGCGGGGGCCGCCAGGGCCTCCTCAGGGCCGGGACGGGGATACGGGCAGCCCCACCTGTCCGGCGCCCACCCTGGTGGGGGGTTCGACCAGCCACAGTGCGGGGGCAGGTGCAGGGCACAGGCCCGGGGCCCTTCTCCAGCCCATCAGGGGCTCCCCGCACAGAGCCCCCAGCTCCGCCTACCACGACGGCAGCGGAGGCGGCAGGGGGAGCCCGGACACCGCGCTCGGCCCCTACCTGGCCTCTCCCACCCACCTTTTCCCTACGCCGGCCGGGCGCTCAGGCCCCGGCCGAGCCGGTGTCCTCCGGGGCAGCCTGCGGGCGCCAGCGGGCTGCGGGGCCCCGGCGCCCCCGCCCTGCAGGCCGGCCCCTCCGCCGTCCAGGCCGCGCAGCACGCTGTAGTTGATCTTGCTGGAGATCCTCTTCTGCTCCAGCATCTTCTCGATGGCCTCCCCGGCCGTACTGGCCTGGATGGGCTCGCGGCGCCGGCAGGGCTTCTTGGGCTGGGCGGCAACAGCAAAGGGCCCTCAGAGGCCAGCCGGGGCCCAGGGGCCGGGGGCCCGGTCCGCTGCCCACCGCCGGCCCCGCCACCCCGGGCAGAGGGGCCTACGCGGCCCAAGATGAGCAGCCCGCAGGAGCCCCACGCCCCGTGCCCTGAGCACTGGGGGAACGACAGGGCTTCTGGGGGCGGCCGGGCCGCTGCCCAGAGCCAGCCTGACTCCGGCTCTTCACTGGCATGGCTGGGAGCGCGACCGTGCCCAGAGGCGGCCCCGTGCCCGAGGCAGGACTGTCCCCGCGAGGCCTCCGGCCGCCCACCTTGTGCTCCTTATAGACGCCCAGCTCCTTCTCCTTGGCGATCCGCGCTTCTTTCTCTGAAAGCCGAGGGGGCAGGTCAGCGGGGCGGCCAAGCACGAGGGCTGCCCGGGGCGGGCGGCGGCTCACCCCTCTGCTCCCGCAGGTATTCCGCGTTCTCCCGCATCCACAGCTCGGCCTTCACGCGGGCTTCAGCCTCGTTCAGGATGTACTGGGCGGGACAGTGCTGCTCAGGGTGGGCCCAGCCCCGCGCCTGCCGGAGCGAGCAGACCCCGCGCCCCCGCCACAGGCCTGGCTGCTGCATGCAGGGATGGTCCCGCAGGGGACGAAGGCCGCAGAGGCCTGAGAGGACGTGCACCGGGCCCTGCCCATCACCCTGCGGGTCCAGGCAGCGGGATGCCCATTGGGGATCCTGGCATCCTGCGGGGCGGCCTCAGGGGCCCGCTGGGACAGGCCAGGGTGGTGGGGTGTGGGGAGCCAGCGAGAGCGGGCGGGGCAGTGGGGCAGTGGGGCGGGGCCTACCCTGTCGATCTCCAGGTCGTCGATCCCGCTCAGGTCCAGCTCGCCATCCCCTGGGGCACCTTCTAGGGGAAGGGCCATGTCAGCCCACTCAGGGCCTGCCCTGGCCGGATGAGCACAAGCCAGCAGGGCTCCCACCAGCATCCCAGCTGCCCCTCAGCCCCGTCTGCCGGGGCCCCCACATCCTGCTGTCTGGGCGCAGGAGCCGGGCTGGGTGCACAGTCTCCCCCCACGGTGGTCCAGGTCTGGAGGTGGACACAAGGGAGCTCCGGAAGACAGGACCCCGGAAGCCTCTGGGACCAGGCATCCCCCATCAGCCGCTGGCAGAATGGCACAGCACTGCCATAGGCGGGCCCCTGCCCAGTGCCCATCCCCAAGGCCCGGGCAGACCCCAGCGCTCAGGCCCACCCTGCCCCGGCTCTGGGTGCCACACGGAACAGCCGCCTCCTGTGCACCCTGGTGGGGGTGCAGCTGCGCCCCCTCAGCACAGGGTTCCTGCGCAGGGCCAGCCCTCCAGAGGCCACGCTGGCCTGAGGCGATGCCCTCGACACCCCACAGGCCAAGGCTACCGCGGTCCCCAGGCCTGTCAGGTCCCCAGGGAGGGCGGGCACTGTGGCCTCTCCAGCCAAACAGGCCCTGTCCTGAGCTTCCCGGGACGGCTGCCCACTGCCACGCAGCCCCCCTTCTGGGGGAGGATGGGCCCACCCCCAGCCCATGCACCCCACTCACGGGGGTCCCGGCCTGGGGAGGAGATGCACTCCCGGATGGAGTCCGAGATGCCCAGGCTGGCCGCTGTGGGTAGGGGCCCCAGCAGGGCCTCCAGGGCGGGGGGCCTGCCATCCCCCTCGAGGTTGCCAGCCTCCTCTGAGCCCCCTGGAAGGCCACAGAGCTCCCGGTAGAAGTCCTTGTTCAGGTGGCTGGCGGCGACCTCCAGCTCCTCATCCGCGGTGTCCTCGTCACCAAAGACACTGGCTGTGGGGTCCTCTGCAGGGTCTAGGACATGGGGCCACAGCATGAGGCCGGTGAGCCAGGCAGGCGCCAGCTGGACACATAGGCCGTCGGGGACACGCCGCAGAGATGCCAGGGCCCACGAGCATCGGCCCCTGTGCACCCCAGCATGTGAACAGGGGCCTCCAGCAGGCCCTGCCCCGGGGGAGGCAGGTGAGGAGGGTGAGGGCAGGACCCCAGGGACCCGGCCGGGCCCAAGCACCATCCCACGGCGGAGCCCGGGCAGGGCGCATCCCAACGGCAGGACATGGTGGACGGGCCGGCACAGGGCGGCCACGCTGTGCCCCGTGGGGGGCGGCCCAAGCCCTCTGGGCCACGCAGGCCTCGTGGTGATGCCCAGCCCCATGATCCAGCAGCAGCCGGGTGGCCGCCTCGCGGGGGCCGCTGAACGAGCTGGGCAGCACAGCGCCCACTGTCTCCACGGCCGTCCTTTCGGGGGCCTGCGGTCAGCAAGACACCCAGGGACCCAGGCCCAGCGCACAGCGAGGGGCTGAAGCACAGGGAGGTGGGGGCAGGTGGACTCACCCTCCTTGGACAGGCTGGCCAGGGTCCCCTTGGCCCGCGGCCGGCTGTTCTCCAGCTCGCTCTCAATGGCGTCCTGGTAGGTGGAGATCTCCCCTGTGGGGCCAGGAGTCGGTCAGCAGAGGCGCCCAGGGGCTCGGCTGCACGCGCCCGCATGGACTCACCTTCCACCTCCTCCAGCTTCTTGGACAGAACCTGCTCCAGCTGAAACAGAGGGGCCGTGAGCCGAGGGGCGGCCCGGCCCCCGCTGCCAACCCCGCTCCCCGCCCTGCCTCCCGGCCCCACCCGCCTGCCCCACCTGCTTCAGGCGCAGCTTCCTCTGCCCCGCGGTGTAGGACGGCGGGTCGCACTCCTCCTCCAGGTCGATCTTCATGAACTCATCCACGGTCAGCTGGCTGGTGGGGGTGTCCTCGAACTCCGTGAGCCTGTGCGGGGTGGCGCGGCCTGAGACCAGCCCTCCACTGGCTGGCCCCGGGGGCACCGCACCCAGCCACCGCTGCGCCCGCCCCCTGCAGCCAGCCCTTGGGCACTTGGGCCCAGAGGGAGGGGCTGAGCGGGGACCTGGTGCCGCTGCCAGCAGCGGGGGTGGGAGGGGTGTGGGGGGGCTGTCCCCTGCCCACACCGTGCCGGGTGGCCCCACGCTGCACCCCGTGCGAGCAGGCTCCGATGCAGCAGCTTTAAACGGAGACCGGGCTGACAGGCCAGATGGCTCCCCAGCTGTCTCGGGGCGCGCGGGAAAGGGCCTGAGCAGTGGCAGGCTTCGCCGTGAACGCTGAGGGCCGCGACCCCTGTGCAACCGTGGCTGGGACGCAGGCCGGCACCCAGGCCCCAGTAGGCGTCTAGGACGGCCTGGGAAAGGGCGGGGCGGCTCCGGGGCCTGTGGGTCAGCACGCGGGGCGCCTCGGAGCGCGGCTCACCTCTTCCGCAGGGTGGACTCGCACACCTTGACCACGCCGACCACCTCTCTGACGGTCCTGCGGAAGTCGTGCATCCGGGCGGCCACCAGGAGCGCTGCGGGGGCGGCCGAGGCCAGTGGGCGGTGTGAGAAAGCACGAAGCCCCAGGACAGAGGGGTCGGTGCTGGTGCGGAGCGGGGCGCTGCAGGACTGCCCGGGGCGGGCCCTGGGAGGGGGTCTGCCTGGAAGAGGACAAGGCCTCTCGGCCTGGCTGAGCTACTGTGAGCTGGGTGGGACACTAGCGCGGGGCCCCAGGGGCACTGCCCATAGGTGGCTGCACCAGATGGGGACACGCTACTGTCCCCTGGAGACCCGACCACACACGGTCACCACGCTGCGGTAACCCCGGGCCCAGCCACAAGCTCCGTCTCTGAGGACCCTGCTGTCCCCCCACCAGGGCTGTGCAGACCTACGGGAGCAGAGGGCAGCCCAGGGCAGCAGGGCCTGGGCGGTGGCTCTGGAGACTAGCCGCCGCCCCCGGCCACTGACCTGCGCCGCAGAGGCCCGAGGGCCGGCGCCCGGTGTGCATCCAGTCCCTCTTCATCCTCTGCAGGAGCCTCAGGGCCGTCATGGACACCTCGTGGTTCTTGTCCCCAAACTCCAGCAGGTGGGCGAAGCGTGGGATGTACAGGCAAGGGTCTGCGGCAGACACAGGGCCTCAGTGCGCGCCCCACCAGCGGCGGGCAGGAGGGGTCGCCAGGAAACCCGGACCCCAGCACCGGGAGGGGCCTCCCACCTCCACAGGGCGGATCCCGCGCCCCGCCCAGCACCGGAGCTGCGCGCCCCGTGGCCGTCCAGCAGGCGGCGTGTCCATCCACGCGCGCACCGACCGAGCTGCGGACTCATATCCCCCTCCGTCTTGGGGCAAGGGCGCCCCTCTCACGCGGGAAGCCCTGCCCCCAAGCACCAGTAATGGAGAAAGGGGGTCACCAGGGTCCCCGCTGCACAGTGCGCCCGAGGGCCCGCGTCGGGTTCCACGACAGGGGCCCAGGGAAGGGCCGTCTGGACTCCCCAGCTTGACTCACGCCAAGGACCCAGGGTCGTCTTCAGAGGCCCCAGGTGGGCCTGGTCCGGAGGGGCCATGTGCACCTGCACAGGCGGGAGCTGGGCCAGACCTGGCCTCTGTCCCACCACGGGTCACCGCCCAGCAGCCCTCCCAGCTGCCGCGGTGGACCCAGGCTCCCTCCCCCAGGGCAGGGGAGGGAGTTGGTTTAATGTCTCCCGGTGATTTCTTTGCTAAAAAAGATATTTCTAGAATACCAGGCTGTAGGGGCTCCTCCGTGGCCCAGGGTCAGTCTCAGGCTATCGTGGCCTCTGCGGCCCGAGTTCCATACCGGCCAGGGCGCTGACCTGCATGGTGCAGCAGACCCTTCCTGTCTCCCACTGCTCCCCTTGGCAGCGTGTTTCAGTGGCTCCACTGGCTCTGCTCCCCACTCTGTCTCTGGGGAGTCCTCTCACCCCCGCACCTCTGGCCTGCACCCCAGTTCTACATTTACATAAAAAAAAAAAACTCTTAAAAAAAAACACTTGTGGGGCCTCCCCTGGTGGCGCAGGCGGTTGAGCACCACGCTGTGAAGCTGTTCGCAGCCTCTGCAGCACAGGTTCGATCCCGGCTGGCCTACGAGGGTCCCACATGGCGCGGCAGACCTCTCCTGTCTCCCCGCGGCTCCCCTCAGCAGTGTATTTCGTCAGTCTGCCTGTTCTGCTCCCCACTCTGTCTCTAGTAAATCCTCTCACCCTCCTGTGCATCTGGCCTACACCCCAGCTCTTGCATCAGTAAAATAAATAAATCTTTAAAAAAGGAAAAAAAGAAATGTGCTTGTTAAAAAAATTAAAAAAACACTTGTAACTACTTTCAAACAAGCCATCGGGCAGACATCGCCAGCTCCCTGGAGCTGGGCTCTGACACCGAATCTTGGAGCGGAAAACGGTCTTGACCAGACACTGCAAAACGCCGGGGCCGGCTGGGACGCAGGAAACTGGCACGGCCAGGAAGCACAGTGCAGGTGGAGAGCAGGGGCAGCGCCTGAGGGCCGGACCAGGGCCTGCCGGGGGCGCCTCCAGTGGTCGGGGAAGGGCAGGGGGCTCAAGAGAGGGGGCTTTTCGATGGAGAAAACCAAGCGGGATGGTCTGGACTGCCACAGGCCTGCGGCAGGGGTGTGGCGGGTGCCCAGCGTGGGGGGGCGGGCTCACTATAAAAGAAGGCAAGGATCGGGCACAAGCTGCAGAGGGCAGGAAGCTGCCGCCTCGGGGGACGGCCCCTGCCTGCGGGGCCGGTGTTGAGGACGGGGTAACAGCCGCGGGCCGGCTCCCAGTGAAGCCCACACGGGCCTCCACCGGGTGGACTCAGCAGGGGCTCTCAACTTGTCCCCCAGAGAGCCAGGAGCGGCTGCGGAGAAGGCCCAGGCAGAGCGCTGGGGGGGGGGGGCGCCGAGGAGCCGGGTGGTCCCCCACCCTGACCAGCGAGAAGCAGCCTCTGAGGTCATCGTGGGCTTAAGCAGCGGCTGGAACTAAGTCACCAGCCCGAGGTCCAGGCGCCAGCTTAGATGTCACGAAGCGAGGTGAGCCGGCCACAGCGCCCCAAGGCGCGAGGACAGGGCGCCCAGCCGAGGAAAAGAACCTCCGCCAGGGTGCGGCACAGGGGGGCCGCGAGGCCAGCGCAGGGCGTGAGGGGCCGCCGGGTGACCGCGAGCACGGTCACTGCCGGAGAACCCGGCCGGCGCGCACGCCCGGGCCGCAGGGCTGGAGGGGAGCCCGGGACCTGCTCGAGCCCGCGCCCGCCGCGCCAGAGGGCCGCGGAAAGGCCGCCGCGCCGCGGAGCCCCCTCGGTCCAAAGGGAGCCAGGGCAGGCCGCGCGCACCACGGGCAGCGGGACTCGCGGCCCCCGCGTCGCCGGGCCGGGGCGGGCGGGGCGGGCGGGGCGGGGCCGGGCGTGCGCCCTCGCGCGGGGGCGGAGCCGCGCGCCGGGGGCGCCGGGGCCGGGGCGCGGGCACGCCGTGACGCGGGCGCGCGGGCGGGCGCTGCGGGCGGCGGTCGGCCGAGCAGCGCCGGCGCTGGGCAGGCGGCCGCCGCGCCCCATGCTGCTGCCCCTGGCCTGCCTGCACGGCCGGGTGGCGCAGTGCCTGGCCGCGCTGCTGGTGCTGGCCCCGCCGCTGCCCCGGCCCCGGCGCGGCGCGAGGGCGCACGGAGCGCCGCCCCGCCCGGGCGCCGAGGCCGCCCCCGCCGCCCCGCCCGCGAAGATGGCCGCGGAGCTGTGCCCCGCCGCGGGCGGCGCGGCCGCCACGGCCACCGACATCGCCAACAGCAACGCGGCCGCCGCCGCGCCCGGGAAGGGCCCGCCCCGCGCCCCGCCGCCCGCGCCGCCGCCGCCCGCGCCCGCGCCCGCGCCGCCCGCGCCCGACAACAACAACGCGGACGGCGCCGGCTGGCAGGCCTGCCGGCCCACCCTGCGCGAGAGGTGAGCGCCCCCCGCCCCGCCGCCCCGCCCCGCCCCCGCCTGAGCCTCTGCCCCTTGCAGGAACGCGCTGATGTTCAACAGCGAGCTCATGGCCGACGTGCACTTCGTCGTGGGCCCCCGGGCGCGGCGCGCAGGGTGCCCGCCCACAAGGTCGGTAGCCGCGGGCCGGGCCGCGGGCACGGCCTGACCTCTGCCCGGGTGGCGCGGCCGGAGGCGGGAGGGCCCCGGCTCAGGGCAGCGCTCTCCCCGCAGTACGTCCTGGCCGTGGGGAGCTCCGTCTTCTACGCCATGTTCTACGGGGACCTGGCGGAGGTCAAGGCGGAGATCCACATCCCCGACGTGGAGCCCGCCGCCTTCCTCGTCTTGCTGAAGTGAGTAGCCGGCGCGGGCGGGGCGCTCCTGCTCCGGCCGAGCGCGCCCTGACGCGTCCCCGCCCGCCAGGTACATGTACAGCGACGAGATCGACCTGGAAGCGGACACGGTGCTGGCCACGCTGTACGCGGCCAAGAAGTACATCGTCCCTGCGCTCGCCAAGGCCTGCGTCACCTTCCTCGAGACCAGCCTGGAAGCCAAGAACGCCTGCGTCCTGCTCTCCCAGAGCCGGCTGTTCGAGGAGCCGGAGCTGACCCAGCGCTGCTGGGAGGTCATCGACGCGCAGGCCGAGATGGCCCTGCGGTCCGAGGGCTTCTGCGAGATCGACTGGCAGACGCTGGAGATCATCGTGCGCAGGGAGGCGCTCAACACCAAGGAGGCGGTGGTCTTCGAGGCCGTCCTGAGCTGGGCGGAGGCCGAGTGCAAGCGCCAGGGCCTGCCGGTCACCCCGCGCAACCAGCGGCGCGTCCTGGGGCCGGCGCTCTACCTGGTGCGCATCCCCGCCATGACCCTGGAGGAGTTCGCCAACGGCCCCGCCCAGTCGGCCGTGCTGACGCTGGAGGAGACGCACAGCATCTTCCTGTGGTTCACGGCGGCCAACAAGCCCCTGCTGGACTTCCCCCTGGCCAAGCGCAAGGGCCTGGCGCCCCAGCGCTGCCGCCGCTTCCAGGCGTCCGCCTACCGCAGCAACCAGTGGCGCTACCGCGGCCGCTGCGACAGCATCCAGTTCGCCGCCGACCGCCGCGTGTTCATCGCGGGGCTGGGCCTGTACGGGTCCAGCGCGGGCCCGGCCGAGTACCGCGTCAAGATCGAGCTCAAGCGCCTGGGCGCGGTGCTCGCGCAGACCCTGACGGGCTTCGTGTCAGACGGGTCCAACGGCACCTTCCCAGTGTGGTTCGAGCACCCGGTGCAAGTGGAGCAGGACGCCTTCTACACGGCCAGCGCCGTGCTGGACGGCAGCGAGCTCAGCTACTTCGGGCAGGAGGGCATGACGGAGGTGCAGTGCGGGAAGGTGACCTTCCAGTTCCAGTGCTCCTCAGACAGCACCAACGGCACTGGGGTGCAGGGTGGGCAGATCCCCGAGCTCATCTTCTATGCCTGACCTGGCGGGGGTGCGCTGCAGGCAGGGCCAAGGCCAGGGCCCAGCTGGCCGCATGCGCAACAGGGCAGGTCGCTGTGGAGGGCAGATCTGGGGGGTGCGAGGCAGGCCCTTCCCTGCGGTGACAGCCACGCTGCCGCCCCTCGCCCCCCAGGCCTCCCCTCGGCGTACGGGGAGGGAAGACGCCCTCCAGGTCCTTGTGCTATTTGAGGGGTTTTCATAATAAAGTTTTGACCAGGAGCAAGGGGCCGCGGACGGACGGCTGGCTGCAGCGCCTCACCCCAAGGGCCCTTCGCACGTAGAAACGCTAGGCCGTGGGGAGCCCTGCCCTCCGGTTCACCTGGCTAGTGCCCCCGGGAGGCTGGAGTGGCCTGTGCAGCATGAAGGGCCGCCCCTCCCCGGCCCCCCCAGGCCAGGCCGAGGCCCTCACCTATGGCAGGCGCGTTGATGCACAGCTCTCTGGCCAGGAGCAGGAAGGTCTTCCCCAGCACATACACGTTCACCTGTCAGGAGGGAGCCGGCGCGGTGGCACCTGGGTTCAAGGAAACCTCTGCTCTTTCCCCCAAAACGTGTTTCCCCGTCCGGCTGTCAAGGAGCCGAGGGAGGGCCTGGCGCGCGGGCACCTCTGCCGGCCCTGCCAGCCCCCGGAGGTCCGGGGCAGGACACCCCACCGGCTCAGCCCTGCCCCTCCCGCACGTGAGTAGCTCCAGGTCGCTGTGCTGGGCGAGAAGGGGTCCCCGTCCTGCCAGGGGGCCCACACGGGAGCCCATGTGGGCCTGTCTCCTCCAGGTCCTGCTGGGGCCTCACCTGCGCCCCAGCTGGCCAGACACCGGGGCCCGCCCCAGTGGGAGGCCAAAGCCAGCTGCACATCCAGCCTGAGCAGGGGCTCTGGCCGGCACTCCCCAGGCCAAGGAGGGCCATCACCCGGCCGGACACCGGCCACGAGGGGTGTGAGGAGCAGCGGGAAGCCCTCCCGCTTCCTTCAAGCTAAGTCCTTCCTGGGCAGTTATGGGGAACAAGGCCCTGGACCTGAACCCAACAGGGCTCTGGACGCTGGGCTTTCTGCTCACACCCAGCCCCTCAGGCGCTGAGAAGCCACCCATACCCCCCACCTGAGTGACACTGAGCCCCGGGAGCCTGGGGTCTCATGCTGGGTCCACCTGCCCCTGCCACCCAGGGCCCCCAGGCTGGGCCACTGGAAAGGAGCAGACCGAGGGAGGCTCAGGGTGGGCTGGGAGGCCCCGGCTGGGCCTGAGGGCTTCCCGCTCCCCGGCCAGGGAGCCTGGCCTCTCCTTGCAGGCAGGGCAGCCCGGCCACAGAATGGACCCACACCCATGTCCACTGTGGCCCCCCCCCGCCCCCCCCCCGGGATTCACCAGCCCGAGCCCCTCCCTCCCGGCCAGAGCCGCCTACCTGGAGCAGGTCACTGAGGTCCAGGAGCATGTCTGGGCAGGGTCAAGGAGCACTAGCTCCGAGGCACCCCCCCCTCCCCGCAGCAGTGCCCAAGCGGGGCCCAGATCGTGAAGCTGGTGGGCAGCTCCGGCCACCAGCACCTTCCCGGATACCTCTGAGCTACTCCCAGGCCCCAGGGCAGACGAGGGTCTTGGAGTCCTGAGCCTCACATGGTCTGGACGGGAATCAGTCTCGCTGAGGGCCACGCAGAACCCCACGGGCATCAGGGCTCAGGGGGACAGAGGCCAGGCCACCCCTGGGGTGCGGCCACAGGGCCCTGGCGTGGGCCCGTTCTCGCTCTCAGCAGGTGCACAAACAGGTTGTGGCCAGGCCCTCAAGGCCAGGAGACAGACACAAGGGGCGGGCCCCACGCCCCTTCCCATGGAGGGGATGGCTGCAGCCGCCGCCCACCGCGGGCACTACTGTCAGGGCCGGGAGCTGCCAACCGCATCAGTGGACAAAACCTGACGATCATTTTAAAGCATTCAAAGACCAGGTGAAACAGACAGGCTGGCAGGGGTCCCGGGGGCAGTCTGGGGAGCGGCCGGCTCAAAGGATACGGGGCGTGCCCTCGGTGCGGCACACCAGGTAGAGGCAGGCTGCCACCACGTGCGCCATCTTCCGGCCGCGGGTCAGGTGCTTGCTCACGGCCATCTTGAAGAAGTTGAAGGCCGTGTCCAGGCAGTGCTGGTTCAGCTGCAGCTGGTTTCCCAGGTGGTGGATCTGACGCCGCCCTGGGACACGCCACAAAGCATCACGGCTGTCCCCACCCGGGCCACGCTGCCCTTCACGGCCGCCCTCCACAGCAGGTTCCTGGGGGTGCCTGCGGCCCCACAGCCAAGGCCCCCCGTTGGCCCAGCCGGCCGGCCGCCCACCCAGGGCCTCAGCCCAGACACTGCCCCCACACCTTCCTGGGCCGGCCAGTCTCTGGAAGAGGCCCCGGAGTGGAGCCGCGGCCAATGAGCAGAGACCAGGCGGGGAGGCCACGCCAGGCACCTGCCTGTCAGCCTCTGGGCCCCACCGCCCCCACGTGGGGCTGCCCTGTGGCCACAGGAGGCCAACCACCCCACCCTCGCAGGAGCCCCGAGATGAGCCCGTGCATGGGGACTCCCCAACTCCAGATGGAGCCTCTGCTGCGCCAGCCAGGCCACCCACGATCCCCCAGGGAAATGCCGCTCCCACCCTGCGAGAAGAGGACAGGGTCCGGGGGCCAGGCCAACCGTGCCCCGTGGCTGCTCACAGTGACCAGTGCCGGAAGTGGGCCAGGGGCCAGCACCAGGGGCGTCGGCAGCGAGGGCTCTGCTGAGCTGCCCGGTCTCAGTGCCCCACAGGCCAGCAGCTTTGGGCTCCAGCCAGGCCACTCAGCGCCCAGAATCGCAACCCGCATGGCTGGGGCTCCTTCAGGGCTCCCCAGCACAGGGCCTGAGCTCGGGGAGCCCGCCGGCAGCACCCCCCGAGGGCTCACTTGCTGGCCAGTGCACCACCAAGCCCAGCCTCGGGGAGGCCCCAGGGCCAGCCTCAGCCGCCACCCGCAGGACAGTCAGCACCGGCACACCACGCCCGCGAGGTGACCGCCTGCAAGGCCAGCCGGCCTTCCCTGGAGCCCGGGGAGCCTGGAACCCAGACTGTGGGCCGGGGAGCCGCACTGGCCCTCTGCCCCCAGCACTGTGGCTGCACCCCAGGGATGGCCTGGCTTCTGCCCCCCTGAGCCCCAGCTCAGGACTCTTAGCCTCTCCTGAGGGCCTTTGGAGCCTGGGGGCCCTGGGGGCAACCGTGGGGCTTACACTAGAAAAGGACCGAGAGGGGCGACAGGCCAAGAGGGAGTGGGCAGGAGCTGCAGAACAGTCTCCAGATGAGCTACAGGGTCTGGCCACTGCGAACTCGATGGCAGCAAAGAGGGCAGGCCACAGAGACAGCATTCCCTGCCAGCACCCCGGGCCAGTGGGGGCTCCGCCTGTTGGACAACCGTCAGTGGTCTGGCTGACCAGGGGCCGGCAGCCCAGGAACCAAAGACCTGCCGAAACCCAAATGCCCACCGGCCATTTGCCAGTGACCGGCCAGCAACCCCCCAAAGGAAGCGCAGGCAGGAGAGCGGTCAGTGGTCTTCCGGGCAGCAGCTGACCTGGCAGGGGCCAAGGCCGGCCTCACAGGATGGGCACTGACCACAGGACACCAGGAGTGAGTGGCCCTGGCTACCGCAGCACCCTCCAGAAAGACGCCACCCCCAGGGCTTCTGCAGAAGGTGCTGCCTCAGGTGTGGGGGCAGGGCCTGGGCAGGTGCAGTGACTGCAGGCAGCAAGGTGTGGGGGCAGGAGCACGGGGAGGGGGCCACCCTCCCGGCCTCTGGCTAGAGTTCGCAGGGATCTAAACGCAGCCCCCAAGCAGGACAAGCAGCTCCAAGGGCACAGCTCAAAGCACCAAGAGGCGTGGCGGGAGACACGAGAGTCAGGAAAAGGAAAGGCCATGCCAGCTTTGGAGAAAGAGTGACAGACGGGGGGAGCAGACCCAGGGCAGGAAAGCCCCCCAGCGGCCCTCCACCCCCAACCCCAGCCCCACTGAGCGCCCCCAGCACAGCCCCACAGCCGAGGGCCACCCCGCTCCTGCCGGCTGAGTCTTCCCAGCAGAGCCCCCCCAGTACAGCCCCACATCTGCAGACCGAAAAAGAAGCAGGGGTCAGGGCGGGGAGCAGGTCAGGCAGGAGGACACGCCGGTGCAGGTCTGAGGCGCAGCCAGAGCACGAGCGGCTAAAACCCACAGCACAAGAGGCGGCACCTCCAGACCCGTCTGCGCCCACTCACGGGCAGCGAGAAGCAGAACTAGGGCCAGACTGGCCTGGTCGGCGCCCCAACTCTCGCCCTCAGGCCGGCTGGACACCCGGGCAGGCCCCTGCTGCCCCACACCCCACAGGCCCGGGCTCGAGTGAAGACATCTCCACTTATCCAATGAAAACTTGAAGACAGCGAAGGGAAAAGTCCCCAGACTGCGAATCCCAGCGAATGAAGCTCGACCCGGACCAGAGAAACCCCGAGGGGCAGTGTCGGGCCCCGCCCTGCCCGCCCGCCGGCGCCGGTACCGTTCTGCAGGGTCTGCGCTCTCGACTCCTTGCCCAGGCTCACGTGGAAGCCGCCCCCCAGGGTCGGGGTCTTGCCAGCACCTGGAACACAGAATGGGAGGTCAGGGGGACCCGAGGGGCTGCCCCCCACCCCACGAGCCCGTGCTCTCCGGAGCCACCCGTCCCCCCTGCCCCCACTTGGCCTCCACCTGGAGCCACAGTGGTCCTGGTTTCCATGCACAAGGCCTCCGCCCCACCTCTCCCAGGAGTGAGGGAGCATGGGGGCAGGCTCGGGGGACATAGCACACCACCCCAGCTCAGGGAGGGACACGTGGGGCACCAGAGGCTCCGAAGTGACAGGACTCTGAAGCCAGGTCTTTGCCGTCGACCACCAGCACAGCAAGTGGACAGTGGGCCGGTCCTCTGGGGTACCATGGTTCCGGTGTATCCCTGATTGCCCCCAAGTCCCAAACCAATGCCAGCAACTGTTAAAAGATCTCAGCAAGGCTGGGGCTCCCTGGTGGCGCCAGGGGTCAGTCTCAGCACTATGAAGCTATCGGCAGCCGCTGCGGCCTGAGTTCCATCCCTGGCCAGGGAGCTACCCACAGGGCGCAGCAGACCTCTCCTGTCTCCCCGCTGCTCCCCTCAGCAGTGGGTTTCAGCGGATCCGCCTGTTGTGCTCCCCACTGTGTCTCTGGGGAGTCCTCGCACTCCCGTACCTCTGGCCTGCACCCCAGCTCTTGTACGCATCAATAAATAAAACAAATCTTAAAAAAAAAAACCACTGGGATTTGGACGCTGACTGCGTATCTCTCCGCACGACGGCCACTGCGGTGCACAGCCGCCCGCACCCGGGACCGCGGGGTCTCTCTCCCTCTGCCGCGCGCATCCAGCTCTGACCCCAGGTCTTAGTCGGTCGTGAACAGGCGTGATTTCAGTGCCGAGACAACATGGACCAAGTCCTCAAAACCATCAACTCGCCCAAAGTAAAACAGCATCTGAAATACAACCATCCCCTCCAGCCATTCCAGAAACCAAATTCGCCGCTTAAAACCTTCTGGAAAAGAAGCCCCGGGCACAGGTGGCCAGGAGGGCCGGCGCTACTGGACATTCAGAAAGAAACAGCACCGACTCCGCGCCATCTTCCTGGAAGCGGAGGGAACATCTCCCAGCAGCACCTCGGCAGCGGGGCCAGACACAGACGTCGCGCAACTGCAGCCACACAGCCCGCCCGGTGAGCGCGGAGCCCCCGCCCGGAGCCCAGTCTGGAAACCAGTTACGCTCAGGGGCTGTAAGAACATTGTATCCGCAGCGCCGCCCGGGCACAGGCCGCACGAGTTGGCCCGGCCAGGGAGCAGCCCACAGGGCGCCGCAGACCCGCCGGTCTCCCCGCTGCCCTCTCAGCAGTGGGTGTCCGTGCATCCGCCTGTCCTGCTCCCCGCTCTCTCTGGGGAGTCCTCTCACCCCCACGGCTGGCCTGCGCCCCAGCTCTGGTGTGCATAAATAAATAAACCTTAAAAAAAACAAAAACATTGTATCCGCTGATAGAGAAAAAGCATCTCAGGAGAGCCAGGCGCCCTTATGAAAAGCCCCCGGGCCAGGGGCCGAGAGGGACGGTGGCCACCTCTGCCTGACCAAGACCCGGACCCCAGCCTCAGGGGGAGCGCCTGGGCGGGGCCAGAGGCGGAAGGAAGAAACGGAACGGCCCCCCCTACACACAGCACCCTCCCCGGGAGACCCAGGCCCGCGGCGGGCGCGCTGGGAAGGTCACCGGTGACGGCGACGGCAGCCCCGGCCCACGCTGGCTCCGACAGGCCCGGCCCGGCCTCCGGGAGAGGACAGGACAGGGGCGGGCGCTGAAAACCACCGGTCCCGAGCAGGGAGAAGAGCCGCCAGGCCGCCGAGACGAGTCGCTGCTCCCGGGGAAGACCAAGGCGCGAAGGCGTCACATCTCCCGGGGAACAGGACTTCAGCGCGGCCCGCGGCCCGTCACAGGCGTCTGTGTGACACTCCGCGGCCTCCCGGTGGCCGGGTCGGTCTCAGGCTGTCACCGCCCGGCCCGAGTCCGTCCCGGCCAGGGAGCTGCCCGCAGGCGCGGCCGACCCCGCGGCCCCCTCGGCAGGGGGCGTCCTCGGTCGCCCGCTCTGCCCCCCGCTCTGCCTCTGGTGGGTGCTCTCACCCCGCACCTCCGGCCTGCACCCCAGTTCTTGTGTGCAGGGATAAAGACATCTTAACAAATCAGATTTACTTTCAAGCGGGAGATTCTCATCGGAGAATATCTGCATTTCAACTTTAAAACAACAGTTTAAAAGCAACGTGCGGTCTTTCGGGGGCGCTGCTCCCACACGCGGTGAGGAGAACAACGGGATGAGGGCGCACCCGGGCCTCCCCGGGGCAAGGGGGTCCGTCTCAGCGCTGCCCCCGCCGAGGAGTCCGCCCCGGCCAGGTGCTGCCCGCCGGCGCCGCGGACCCTCCGTCTCCGCGGCCTGGGCTTCGGGGGTCCGCCCGCTCCGCTCCGCGCTCGCCGGTGGGGAGTCCGCTCACCCGCCGCGGCCTGCACCCCCTCTTCCACACACAGAACACAAACAAACTTTCTCTCGGCCCCACCCCGCCGGGCCTCTCCCGCCAGGGGAAGCGGAAGGACGACGCGCCGCAGCCGCGCAGGGGCCGCACCGTCCCCGGCCTGGAGACGGAGGGAGGCCCCGGGGGCGCGCCCGGCCGCCAAGGCGCCCGCGGGAGCGGCGAGGCCTGCGGGGGACCGCGCGGCACCTGCGGCACCTGCCAGGCCGGACGCTGCGCGCGGCCCCGTCCCCCCCAAACGCCGACACCCCGGGCGACAAAGGCACCGGCTCCGCGTGCGGCGAGGGCTTCTCGCCGTGACAACAAACAAGAGCCGGGGGCGCGGGGCCCCGACCCCAGCGCCCCCCGGGCCGGCTCCGCGCCGCGCCCCCGCCGGGACCCCCGCCCCCGCCGCGCCCCCGACCCCCGCCGCGCCCCCGCCGCGCCCCCGCCGGGACTCCCGCCCCCGCCGCGCCCCCCGCCGCGCCCCCGCCGGGACTCCCGCCCCCGCCGCGCCCCCGCCGCGCCCCCGCCGCGCCCCCGCCGGGACTCCCGCCCCCCGCCGCGCCCCCCGCCCCCGCCGCGCCCCCCGCCGCTGCGCCCCCGCCGCGCCGGTTCCGTAGAAATGACTGAGTCTTGGAGAGGCCCGGGAGCGCGGGGAACTGCCTCAAGTTGCACGCGCGCCCCCCGCGCCCCCCGCGCCCCCGCCCGCGGGAACCGGCCCTCCGGGCAGAGAAAGTAAATAACCGACTCGGGCCGCGTCCGCGCCCGGCCTGCGGGCCTGCCGGGCGGGGAAGCGACCCCGGGGGGCGCGGGACGGCCCCGCACAGCGCGGCCCGCCCGGCCCGGCCCGGGGGTCCCGCGGGAGCCCCGCCCGCCGCCCGCCGCCCGCCGCGCTCACCGTCCAGCGACACGAACTGGCCGACGGCCGAGGAGCCGCCGCCGCTGGTCTCCACGAACTGCACCTCGGACACGATGATGTTGTCCTCGAGCACCGAGCCGCAGGCGGTGCACACGGCGTCCCCGCGCGCCGCGTCCAGCTCGATGTCGGTGCCCCCGCACGCGCGGCACTCGCGGCCCGTCATCGCGCCGCCCGCGCTCCGCGGCCGCCGGGCCGGGGGCGGGGCCCCGAGGGGCCCGCGCCCCAAGTTCCCGGGCGCCCCGGGCCCCGCGCGCCGAGGGGCGCGTCCGCCCGCCGAGGGCCGGCGCCCGAGGTCCCGCCGCCGCGGGCGCCCGCTCCGTCCGCCGAGGGGCCCGCGCGCGAAGTTCCGGCGCCCCGGGGCCCCCGCCCGCCGCCTCAGCCGCCTCAGCCGCCCCAGCCGCCCCAGCCGCCCCAGCCGCCCCAGCCGCCTCAGCCGCCTCAGCCGCCTCAGCCGCCTCAGCCGCCTCAGCCGCCTCAGCCGCGAGACTCTCGCGAGGCCGCCGCCGCCGAGCGCCGATTCGCAGCGGCAGATTCGCCGCGCGCGCCGCGCCGCGCCTCCCGTTGGCAACGGCCGCGCCCGCGGGGCCCGAACGGACACCAGGGCTGCGCGGGAAGCGAGGACTCGAACCCGCGACCCGCCGCCCGGGCACGGCCAGGAAAGCGCGAAGGGGCGAGCCCGCGGCCGGCCGGGGGACCGCGGCCGGAGGCGGGGCCGGGGCCGGCGGGGGCGGGGCCGCGGGGGTGAGCACGGGCCGGGCCGCGTCTCGGAGGGGGCGGGGCCAGGGCCTGGGCGGGCCCTAGGGGGTGAGCGCGGGCCGGGCCGGGGCGGGGCGGGGCCTAGGGGTGAGCTCGGGGCGGGGCGGGGCGGGGCGGGGCCTAGGGGTGAGCTCGGGCCGGGGCCGGGGCGGGGCGGGGCGGGGGCGGGGCCTTGGGCGGGGCCTCGGCGTGAGCTCGGGAGGGGGCCGGGGCTGGGCGGGGCCTCGATGCGGGGCCGGGGCGGGGCCTGGGCGGGGCCTCGGGGTGAGCGTGGGCCGGGGCGGGGCCGGGTCTGGCCGGGCCTTACTGAGGGAGCCTGGCTTTGCTCGTGGTCGGGGGATGGCCGACCTCAAGGCCCCCCGGGCACAGCCCGTGCTCCTCCACGCGGGGCCGGAGCCCCATGCGTCCCACCCAGTTGTTGTCCAGGACGCCCCGCGTGACAGCAGCTGTGCTCGCAGCGACGGTCAGGGCTCAAATGTCTGCGCTGCCCCTTGCGGCTCCCAAACACCCGACCTACCTGATGCAGGTATACAGAACTCCATACTTTTGGGGGCCAACGGGGGCGCAAAGTGACGTCGGAGAGCCCACTCCCTGGGGAAGCCCAGTCCTAGCCCATAAACTGCCCCAGCGTCCAGTCCCCCTGGCCCCGCCAAGTATCAAGGTTTCTCAGGTAACTTGAGAAGCTGATCCCATAGCTGATGCTATAGACACCTGGGAGACAGCAGCTACAGGGCAGGAGGCCGGATGGGGGGACAGAGCGGCCGCCCCCCGCCCGGGCCCCGAGAGCCGCCAAAAAGCCCCAAGAGGCCAAACACCAAAACCAAGGGCTGCGGCGGCACAGCGCCGTGGGGGCCTGTGGCCGAGCCAGCACAGGACGGGCTCGCGGGGGACGGGCCACCGTCTGCGGGTCTCCCCCGAAGATCCCTGGGGCCGTGGGCTCCAGGGGGGGCCGTGGGCTCCAGGGACGGCCTCCCTGGGGTGTCTCCCAGCAGGAGACATGAGCCCACGTGGCCTGCGGGGCGGCCGCCTCCCCCGGGAGCCTCTGCAATGGCCACACCGTTCGGCAGGCGTCTGGGCAGCCCCGGCCGGCAGGGACGCCCCGTTGGCCCCAGAGGCGTGTCGGGACACCCTAGTCCGCCGCCCAGGAGCTGCCAGGCAATGCCAGCAGCAGCCGCGCTGTGAGCCCCGCCGGGCTGCGGGTCCTCTCGGGCCGAGACAGGATGGAGGCCCTGGCCCTCCCCAGGGCTGCTTCTTTCTTCTTGGGGGCCAGGAGCAGAGTCTCCCCGTCTTTCTTCTTCCTCTGGAGGCGGGAACCGCCTCTCCTATGCAGGGACCAGGGTTGTCTCTGATCCTCAGCTCCGGCCCACCCTGGCTTATATCCCCTCTCAGGTGCCCCCTCAAGTCTGATTGGACCGTGTTTCAGTCCTGTGGCTGATTGGGCCATTGAGCACCAACTGGTTTAGAGCTCACAGCTGACTAGTCCATCCCACCTCCGGGAAGTACAGTTACATAAAGGGGCTCTGGGGTGCAGGGAGAGCCCAGCATAGCTGCTGCCCACCAAGGGGCTGTGTCCAGGTAACCCTGGAAGAGGTGACCCAAATATAGTCAACACAGTCCTCGAACACCCGGGCTCCCGAGCAGCGCCCGCGCCCAAGAGGATGAGAGAACGGGCCCACATGGAGCAGGGGCCACCACAGCTGCGGGGGTGACATCAGTACGGGCCGGCTTTCCTTCTCTGCTGTGTGTATTCTGTTAAAAATAGAAAACTCGGGCCTCCCCGGAGGCACAGCGGTTGAGTGCTGGGTTGCAAAGCTGCCCGCAGCCTCTGGAGCGCTGGTGCGATCCCCGGCTGCCAGGCGAGGGCCCTACATGGAGCGCAGACCTCTCCTGCCGCCCGCTGCTCCCCTCAGCAGTGTACTTCGTCAGTCTGCCTGTTCTGCTCCCCACTATGGCTCTGGTGAATTCTCTCACCCTCCCGCGCTTCTGACTGTACCCAGTGCTTGTATAAATAAATAAATAAATTTTTAAAAAATAATACAAATAGAAAACTCAGGGCCTCCCCAGAGGTGCAGTGGGTTGAGCGCAGCCTATGGAGCTGTCCATAGTCTCTGAAGCGCAGGTTCAATCCTGGCTGGCCAGGGAGCTACCCACATGGCACGGCAGACCTCTCCTGTCTCCCCGAGGCTCCCCTCAGCAGTGTGTTTCAGTGGATCTGCCTCTTCTGCTCCCTACTCTGTCTCTGGTGAATCCTCTCACCCCCACCCCCGCACCCCTGGTCTGTATCCCAGCTCTTGTATAAATAAAATAAATCTTTTTTTTAAAAAAAAAAAAGACTCCCTTTCTGGCCCTGGAGCCCAGCTGAGTCCAGGCTGGCAGAAGGCTCTGCCTCCTGTTTTCTGTTTGGTGTGACGCTCACACCTCCGGGCTCTGCTGCCCCAGCCCCCGGGCCAGACACTCCTGCTGGCCAGCGCACCACCTTGGGCTCCCGCTGTCCTGGAGGCGATCCCCCACCCAAATCTCCCCAGACCGGGGGCAGACGAGGAGAGGCCGGCCCGCCCAGAGCCAGATCCTCGGCCGGCCCCACCTCTGGCTCCTGCTCTGGAGCCCACAGAGGCCTTGTCCACCCTGGCTCTTCCCCCTGGCTCTGGCTCCCAGCTTGCGCCTTCTGGAACCCCTCCCCAAGTCCGCGTCTCCGTCTGTCACCCCCCAACAAGCTCTGGGGACACTTTAAACAGGCAGCGGGCAGCTGGCGAGAAGTCCTGGCTGGGGTGCGGGCTGCCATGCTGCCTGCTGTGTGCTGCAGGCGGGCTCCCAGCTCCGTCTCTGAGTCAGGCCCAGGACCTGCATCCCGGCGCTGTGGGGAGGGGAAGGGGACCCTCTACTTACTGGACACATCGATTATGTTTGCAGATAACCCAGAGCACACAGTCCAGATGCCGTTGGCCACCCCCTGGTGTGACTCGAGCCCTGTGTCCACCACAGAAGCCCAGGGCAGAGCCCTGCCTGCCTCCCGGCCTGGCCAGCCAATACCAGGTGCTGTCTTCTGTCCACAAGGGCAGGTGGCGCCCATGGGCAGCTCAGCTGGCTAGATGTGCCTGCCCTGGACCAGGAGGAGACCTGACTCCTCTCGTGGCTCCTTAGAGGCCCAAGGTCTGCAGCCCACTGGCCCCCAGGCCTGAGGATATCCCGAGGCCAGGGGAGACCATTCTGAAACGTGGCTGCCTGCCTGCCAGGAAAGGTGCTTCCCCTGTGAAGGGAAGACAGTCTGGGGACACCCTGACATGGGCAGGGAGCAAGTAGGGTCACCCACCTCTCCTCTCACCAGCCAGGACATATCTGAAGAGCCAAGCTAAACATATGGAGTCTTGATGGAGACTTGGGGCAGGGGGCTGCTCACCCCTCATTGGGAGGACGTGGCCTGCTGTTCAGGGTGCCTCCCCTGACCACCCTGCGCAGGGGCCTGCAGGGGCGCCTGGTCTGGGGTGGCCGGCCGGCTGTCCCAGCGCAGCACGTGGGCCTTGCCCGCAGAGGCTGAGCGAGCTGGGTGCGGGCGGCCTGGCTATGTGGACTGAGCCCGGCTCCCACCAGCAGGCGAGTCTGGGAGGCAAGGCTTCAGTGGATGGGGGGATGGGACCGCCTGGGGAACGAGCGAGCGCGAGCGGGGCTGATCCCACCACAGGCCGGGGCACGCCCACTGCCGGCTGCCTGCACCGCCATGGAGACCCAGAGCCGCGCAGACACCTGGCCATCCAGCCTCGCCCCTTCTTCCCGCAACGCCGCGCCTGAGGGGGCCGAGGGCTGAGTCCTGCAGTGGCCCGACTGGATGCCAGTGGGCTGGTGGGCAGACTGGGCCCCGGGCGGCCAGCGTGGGTGGCTTTGACCACAGAGATGGGTTCTCTCCTTGACGTGTCTGTTCCTGGCACAATGAACCCCGCTTATTGCAGACAACACATGAAGTGCAGCTGAACCCACCATCCAGACCATTTCTCAAGCCCTGATCGGTCTCCCACCTCTCAGTGTTTCCCCCAAACTTGAAAATGGGCGTCTCACAGGCAGTCGCTGCAGAGAGACATGGCACGTGCGTACACACCTGCCCCACGGCCCATCTCCGCCTGGGTGTCCCGGCCAGCGACCACTCGCACTCCCACTGGGGCCTGCTGGTCAGGGTCAGCCGCCCACGCGTGTCCAGCCCGCCGGGAGCTGGCAGGGCAGAGGCAGGACCCAGCCGGCCCCTGTCACTGCTCACCAGGGCGGTGCAAGAGGCTCACCTGGGCCCCCTGGCCAGTGACACACCTCAGGGCCTCCTGGCTGAACTTCAGATGGACCTCAAGATTCTAGCGTGGGGGCCTCCCCGGTGGCACAGCGGTTGAGCGCTGGGCTGCGAACCTGCCCGGCAGCCTCTGCAGCGCCAGTTCGATCCCCGGCTGCTCCCCGGCCACCGGAGGAGGGTCCCACATGGCGCGCAGACCTCTCCTGCCGCCCGCTGCTCCCCTCAGCAGTGTGCTTCGGTCCTTCTGCCTGCTCTGTTCCCCGCTCTGGCTCTGGTGAATCCTCTCACCCTCCCGCGCTTCTGACTGTACCCAGTGCTTGTATAAATAAATAAAATAAATCTTTAAAAAAAAAAAAGATTCTAGCGTGGGGCAGGTCCCTGAGGGAGCCACCCAGTAGCCTTCAAAGGGCTGATGCAAGGGGTTGGCCCAGCTGGTGCTTTGGGTGGCCATCCCCCCAGCTCCCGGGATCCTCCCCTGTTCCCCACATCCAGGGAGCCCAGGGTGCACCGAGAGGGCAGCCCTGGCCACGCACCCTGCAGCCGTGAGGAGCCCAGAGGCCTGGCCTGTCCTCCCCCTGGTGGTGGCTCCTTTGCCTCGGTTTCCTGCCATGTCTCGCCTGGGATGGGGCTGCCGGGCATGTGCGGGGCTCCAGGCCGGCCTGGGAGGCGACTCTCCCACAGTGTGGCCCACACGTGCTGGCCCCAGCCTCTCCTGGGTGGCCACGGCAGCCCATCCGCGGGACTGCAGCTGTGACGTCCCGGCCCTACACTGAGGCCAAGCGGCCGGTGCCAGTCGGCTCCAGCACCAGTGGAGCCTGCCCCCCCCCCAGGGCCCCCTCTCTGAGCCCAGCCCCGCCTGCAAGGCCCGGCTGGGCAGCGGGCGCTGCGCTGGCCGGGACACACAGGCCCGGCCCCTGGGGTGGGAAAGGCAGGGACACAGCCCCCTTGTTCTCCACAGCGGGGCTGGCTCCCAGCAGAGGCAGCTGTTTGCAGCTGCACCCCGCTGCAGCTGGAGGCCCCTCCCACCCAGGAGCACTCACTTTGGGGTGCTGGGAGGAAAGCCCCAGGGCCAGGGAACAGAGTGGGTGGCAGGGGGACCTGTGACCCAACGCAGTGGAGCCTGCAGAGGCCGCCGCGCGGACGCAGCAGGGGCAGGAGAGCCTTCCCGCTGGGCAGCTCTGGGCCCCAGAGCCTGCCAAAGGCAGCGAGGGGTCCTGCATGGGCCCCACTCCCAGATGTCTTTTCTCAGGGCCTTTCTGAGCCCCAGCTGCGGCCCAGTGGGTCCCCAAGTTCCCCGTGAGCTGGGGGCTTGGGGACGTGCCCTGCCTGGCTCTCATGTCGGGGGGAGGCTGGCAAAGTGGCACTGCTGAGCCAGGAGGCTGGGCAGCAAGAGGGCCCGGGGGACTGGGCGGAGCCTGCCTGGGCCCCAGACCCGCCGCCAGGAAGGAGCCCGGCTGGGCTGCGGCCCCTGCGGGGTCGGCGCGTCCAGCTGTCCAGCCTCCCAGCGCGCGGGGCTCTGCCTCCACGGCGGGGGCGCCGCAGGGGCAGGACGAGGCGCCCACCGCGGGGACAGGCGGTTTGGGGGGTGGCAGGGCAGCGGGGGCGCAGGGTCGGCGAGGGCCGAGGGTCCGCGCGGGGGCGGGGCGGTGGGGGCGGGGCGCGCGGATCCCCGGAGTCAGCGCCGGGGGCGCTCGCGCCGTGCGGGGCCGGGCGCAGGCGCGCTCCCGCGGGCCGGAGGGCGGGGCCGGCGGGGGGCGCGCGTCCCCTCACTTCCGGCGGGCGCTGCGCGGGCTGCGATTGGGCCGGAGGCCGCGCGCCCGCGTCCCGCTCAGCCAATCGGCGGCGCCGGCGCGGCGGCGCGCGCGCGGGCGCGCGCGGGCGGGGCGGGGCGGCCGCAGCTTGGTCGCCGCCCGCGGGCCCGTCCGACGCCGGCCCGGCCCGTCCCCGCCGCCGCCCGGCCGCCATGTGACCGCGCCGCCGCCCTCCGCGCGCCCCGCCGCCGCCGCCCAGGCCGCCGAGGGAGCGGCGGGCGGGCGCCATGGCCGAGCGGGGCCGCCCGGGCCTCGCCGGCGCGCCCGGCGTGCTCGACACGCCGGTGCCCATGAACCTGTTCGCCGCCTGGGAGGTGGACGGCGCCAGCCCCAGCTGCGTGCCCAGGTACGCGCCCCGCGCCCCGCCCCCCGGCCCGCGGCCCCGCGCCCCCGGCCCCCCCCCCCGGCCCCGCGCCCCCCGGCCCCGCCCTCCCCGGTCCGCGCCCCGGCCCGCGGCCCCGCGCCCCCGGACCCCCCGGCCCAGCGCCCCCCGGCCCCGCCCTCCCCGGTCCGCGCCCCGGCCCGCGGCCCCGCGCCCCCCGGCCCCCCCCGGCCCCGCCCTCCCCGGCCCGCGGCCCCGCGCCCCCCGGCCCCCGCGCCCCCCGACCCCGCGCCCCCGGCCCCGCGCCCCCCGACCCCGCGCCCCCCGGCCCCGCGCCCCCCGGCCCCGCGGTCCGCGCCCCCCGGCCCCCCTCCCCGGCCCCGCGCCCCCGCCCCGCCCTCCACCTGCGCGCGCCGCACCTGAGGCCGCGCTCCCGGCTGAGCCCCGCGGGCGCCGGCCCCGCGCGTCGGGCCCGGCGATGCGGGCGTCCCGGGCGCGGCTCTCGCCCGCCCGACCCGCCGCCCGCGCGTCCGGGGCCGGGAGCGGCCGCTTTGTTCCCGGCCCGCCGGCCCCGCGCGCGCGGGCGGGAGACGCGCTCCCTGGGGTCCAGTCCAGGGGCGGCCCGGCCTCTGCGGGGCCCTCGCGGGGGACGCTGCGCCCCCAGCCCCGCCGCCTCCTCCCGGCCCGAGCGGCGCCCCGACCCTCCTCCGCCTGCCGGGCTGTGGGGGCGCCCCCCCTCCGTCCCCCGTCCCCCGTCCCCTCCGGGCCGCCCCGCGCCCGCCCGCGGCCCGGCCCTGCGCCCCGGCTGCGGCGGCGCCGGCGGGAGGCGGCCGGGCTGGCGCAGGGGCCTTGTGAGCCCCGCGGGGAGCGGCCGGCTGGGGCTCCACAGAAGCGTTTGGGGGTGAGGGCGACGCGCCCCGCCTGGTGCTGCCCTCGGGTCCTTGGCTTTGCCTCTCCGTGGGGGCCGGGCGTGAAGGGGCCGGGTGCCCGCAGTGCGCCCCCCGTGCGGCCCCTGCCGCGGGCCCTGTGCCGCCCCACCACGGGCAGCCCCGCTTGCCTGGTCTGCGGCCGCGGGCCTGGCCTCCGGCCATCTGTGCTGCCCATCCTGAGGCCCTGCCCGCGCTCTGCCCGCAGCTCTCGCTCCCCCATCTGACCCCGGGTGCCCTCTTCCTGCACGCCCCACCCTCCTCTGCCCTCCTGTGTGGTCTGTGCCACCAGGCCATCCCCCAGGCCGCCCACCTGCCTTTGGCCTCCGGGCTCCTTGGCAGCGCTGCGGGCCTCCGCCCCCTCCGGCCTGTGCAGGTGGCTCTGAGCACGAGGGCTCAGCTTTGTGCCCCCCGGACCGGTCACCACCTGACCCTGCTGAACCCCCAACTGCGGGTCTTGGTCACTTGGGGCTGTGAGGTCTTCAGCCTCTGAGTGTCCTGGGGCAGACACGCTGCTCGGGCCACTCCGGGCTGTCCCCGCTCCCCAGTGGCGGGGGGCAGGTGCTGTTCTGTGTGGCCGCCATGTCCAGAGTGCTGGGGCCACAGGCCAGCGCGGGGCACGTGTGCTCTCGCTTCCCATGGTGGACATGGCCCCCAGAAGGCAGCAAGGGTCCCCTGAGGGGACCAACCAGTCTGCTCTCTAGTCAGCTGCCCTCAGTGCCTTCTCGTGGCCAGCCCCTGCAAGTTCTACTGTGCATCTGGGGTGCCCTCCCCACACCCCCATCAGCCACGGGAGGTAGGTGCCTGGCAGGCCCCAGCCCCCCTGCAGCAGGCCAGGGAGCAGGATGGCCTATGGCGCTGGCCGAGGACACCCACGTGGCCCTGTCGTGCTCCCTGGGCACCTGCCTGCTCCTGCTGACGCGGCGTCCTCAGCCACCATGTCCCTGGCGTCCATCTGTCCCGCAGCCGTCTGCGGGGTCTGGGAGCCCCGAGACCCCTGGTTATGACTGCTGGGGTCTGCCCGGGGCCCCGAGGGCCGCCCCTCCCCTTTCCTCGCTCTGGGGCTGTGGTGCCGCCTTGGGGTTTAGGTGAGCGCAGGCGTCTCTTCTCCCCGTGGGCGGGCGCCCTTGCACCCCCGCCCCGGCTGGGCCTCCTCCAGCTCCCGGGGGGCTGCGGTCAGCCTGCCTGGTGGCCAGGGCACCCTGGCGGCTGCGCACGGGCCTCTCAGCTGCTGGCGGCCCGGTCCCCCGTGGCTGGGGCGGCCCTCCCGACCCCCAGCAGTGGCTCCTGGGGGCCCCCGGCCTGCCTGGCCTCTGGGCGTCCTCCTGTCCCCGGCGTCAGGCAGCCGTGCCTCCCTGGACGTGGGCTAGGTGCACCCTACCCAGCGTGGCAGCTGCTGCCGGCCTCCCTGCCGGGCTGAGGCGCGCTCCTGTCTGCGGCTGGGCTCGCGGGCAGGCTGCTGCAGCCCAGCAGGGGCTTTCTGCCCGCAGCCTGGTGCCCACTGTCCTCGGGCTCTGTTCGGGCCTTGGCCGTCTGCCTTGGCCGCGAGCTCTCCCTGCCGTCGCACCTCCGGCCTCAGCAGTGCGGGTGCCTGTGCGCCTGGGGTGCCCTCCGTGCTGGGGTGTCCCTGCATGCTGGGGTGCCCCCCCTGTGTTCTGGGGTGCCCCATGTGCTGGGGTGCTCTCCGTGCTGGGGTGTCCCTGCATGCTGAGGTGCCCCCATGCAATGTTGGGATGTTGGGGTGTCTCATGTGCTGGGGTGCCCCCGTGTCCTGGGGTGCCCTGTGTGCTGGGTTGAGGCTGAGCTGGGGCTGGGCAGGACCAGGCATGGGCAAGGCTGGGGTTGGGGTCAGGGTTGGCAGGGACCAGGAGGGGTGGGCGGTGTCTTGGTGGGGGGCATATCTGTGCTGCTGCCCGAACAGCCTGCGTGTGTGGGCAGGTGCAGCTGCCCAGGAGGAGCGGGCAGGTGTGGGGCTTGGGCACAGGCTTGGCCTGGGTCCTGGGGGGCGGTGACAGGGAGGCCATGGGGGAGGGCGTGGGGACTGCTGTCGGGGGCCCGTCCCCTGTCCAGGGACCACGGCCTGGTGGGCTCTGCTGGACGCCCAGGGGCCGGCGCTCCTTGCCCCCACCCGCCCCTCCTCAGGCGTGGCTGAGGCGCCTTGGGCATCCAGGGCACCAGCCTGGCCCGGGCAGGTGGGCCCAGAGTAGGATCTCTGGCCATGAGCCCCCAGGGGCTCGGCTGAGCCCCTCACAGCCTGCGCTGGTGCTGCCCGGGCCTGGCAGCCTTCCATGCTGCGCGACCTCCGCCTTCAGGCTGTGGCCTGTGAGCTGGCGCACGTGGCTCTGTTCCCCTATAGGAGAGGGGTCCCCGGGGCCCTGCGCACCCACGGTGACCTGGGGGGCTGGAGCAGCCTCGACAGCAGGCTCCCGGGCAGTGTCCCCGCAGTGCCAGCTCTGGCCCCTCCCAGGGGGACACAGGGACTCTGGTCTCGAGAGCAGTGGCCGCCCGCACTGCCCATTCTTAGCCAGGACCAGGGCCCCACGAGGGAGGCCGTGGGCAGGCCTAACCCCGCAGCCTCCTGCAGAGGACCCCGAGCCTCCCTGCCCTGCTTGCCTGCGTGCCAGCAGCCCTGCCCTCTCCTTCCTGGCCCTGTGCCCTGCCCCCCACGCCCCCCAGCAGTGTCCTGGGCGGATGGCGTTTCTTTGCTGCCTTCTCTTAGCGCCCTGTTTTCAACCCGAGATAAAATGCGAGTAGTGCCGACTCTGACTCGCTTGCCCCCAAATATGGCGGGATGGAGGGCGGGGCCGCCCCCCCGCACCCACTCGCTGCTTCCCCAGATGGGGCTCTTCCCGGGCGGCCTGTCCCCTCGGGGCGCCAGGGTCGAGGTCAAGGCCGCCTTCCTGGCATTGGGCTCTGGGCGCGTGGCAGGGCCGGCCTCCGTGGGGCCCCACGAGCCCGCTGCCCTTGGCCTGGGAGGAGTGCGGCAGGGACACTGAGGCGGCGGCGCTGACCTTCCCCCTGACCAGCAGGAAGCCGCCGTGTCCCTACGAGGCCTGGACACCTGAGAAAGCTGGGCGGGGCCAGGGACCTGGCCGCTGCTCCCACCCCTCCCCCAAGGGACCGGCACCCCTGCCTGCCTGGCCTCCCCAGGTGTCTGGACTGCCTCTGCCCACGGGACCCTGTCCTGCCCCCGCGGGACCCCGAGCCAGCAGGCCAGCAGCCCCCCAGAGCCGCCCTACAGAGGCCCGCATGGCTATTGTGGCCCGAGCGCCAGGGCGGACGCACCCTGACGGTCGGCCAGAGATGCCGGAGGCATGTGGGCGTCCCCAGTACGGGGTGCGCTGGACAGTGGGCCCCCCGCCCCCCGTGCAGCCTGCTTGTCTTCTGGCCGCGCTTCTGTGCCCCTTTGTCCCCTTGGCGCGCGGACACTGGCCCTTTGTCGGGCGGCTCCGCGGCCTCCTCCCCTCTGCTGGCCCATGCGCCTCCACTCCTGTCATGTCCAGCTGTTGACCCATCCCGGGCAGGGGTGTTCCTGCCTGGAGGGACCCCCAGGCACCTCCCGGCGGCTGGAGTGGAGGCGACACTGCCTGCGGCCCTGCGCGGTCAGCGACGGCCAGCCGGGCCCTGCGTCCCGGGTCTGCCCTGAGACTGGCGGGCCCTCAGGTCTTCCTGTGAGGCGACTCTGCCCGTAGGACGGGCACTGATGCCGGGCGGAGGGGGCGGGGGGCGCCCGGGTGATGCTGGTCCCCAGCCGCTGCCCCCCGCGCCCGCCCCTCACGGCCCTGCACCAGCTCCCCTGGGGCGTCTTCCACTGGGGGTTTGTGTCTCTGGGGAGGGCCGAGCTCCCCATATTTCTCCTCTAAGGTGGGTGCACCTGCTTTGGCCTGAGCATGGCTCTCTGGCTCTCGCAGTGCCTGGAGGGTGACTGGGTCCTGGCGTGGAGAGGCCAGCGCCCCAAGAGGCAGACAGGCCGGCCCCGACTCAGGACTGGAGCGGATTGGAGCTCAGGACTGACTGTGTGGGCAGGTGGGGCTGCGGCGGTCAGTGCACCCACGGGCCTGCCCCGCCTGCGGGACGTGCTGGCGCCCCGGCCGTCGGGGCCTCTGCGCTCTGCCCGGGGCCCAGGCCCTTCTCCACATGGAGCTCCAGCCGTACTGGGAATGAGGCATGGCCCCTTCCGTGGGGCCAGTTGGGGCCTGGGCGCTGGCCACGCACAGCGGGCACCAGCACCTGCGTCCTGAGCTGTGTCCCCCCCCGCCCCGGTCTTCCCTGGGCCACGTGCTCTCCTGTCCATGACTTCTAAGCAGGAGGGGTGGGGGCCGAGGGGCCTGGCGAGGCCCGTGGGGGCGGAGGGCGGGCGGAGGGCCCGGCTGAGCGCCCCCATCCTGCAGGCTGTGCAGTCTGACCCTGAAGAAGCTGGTGGTCTTTAAGGGGCTGGAGAAAGAGCTCATCTCCGTGGTGATCGCCGTCAAGATGCAGGTCGGCCTCACTGGGCTTCCCTGGGGCCGGGGGCCAGGGTGGGCACTGCCCCGACACTCTGGCGGAGCTGGGCCCTAAGCGCAGAGGGGCCCTCCTCTCCTGCCAGCACCCCCATGGGATTATAGGGTCTGTGGGTTCCAGGGGAGCCCCCTGGGGAGGGCCCCAATCTGTTGGGTAGTCCACAGTGGTCTCTGGGGCTGCTGCGCGGCCCGTTTCCCGTGCCGCCGTGGCCCTGGGCCCAGCTTGCATTTTGCAGGCCGCCGTCCCGCGAGCGTCCCCGCCCCACCTCCACCACCCCGTGACCCTGTGGCCACCAGCACTCGGCCTTCAGGCTGTGTTCCTGCCAGGGCCACCTCCTGCGCTGCCCGCCCCGGCCCCTCCCTATGGCCTGCGCCTCGGGGGCCACACTCCGCTCTCCGCCGCACTCTGCCTGGTCCCCCGTGCCAGGCACCTGCCCCGTCCCTCCAGGGCTCCAAGCGTGTGCTTCGGTCCCATGAGATCGTGCTGCCCCCCAGTGGACACGTGGAGACGGACCTGGCCCTGACCTTCTCGCTGCAGGTGGGCCTCTCCGCCCACTGGGACGGTCGGCAGCGGCCCAAGCCCCGGTGGGCTGCGGGCCTGGCCGGCTCCCAAGTACGCTGGGCCCTGGACTTGCCACCGCTGCCTCTGCCTGCTTTAGAAGCCGGTGCCGAGCTCAGCCTCCGTCCTTCTCAGAGTCGCTGCCCGTTTACTCCCCGCTGCCCTCCGCACATAGCAGCTCAGGCTCGGGGTGGGCTCCGGCGGGCGGTGCTTGGGCGGGAGGGGCCGGCCCCTGCAGCCCGCCGGGACAGATTCCTTTGCCCATAGTACCCCCACTTCCTGAAGAGGGAAGGCAACAGGCTGCAGGTCATGCTCCAGCGCCGGAAGCGTTACAAGAACCGGACCATCCTGGGCTACAAAACGTTGGCGGCCGGCTCCATCAACATGGCTGAGGTGGGCTGCATCTGCAGGCTCCCTTCGGGCCGGACCAGCCCTCGCTGCCCCGCTGTGTCCATGGCCAGAGCGGGCTGTCCAGGCAGGGGAGGACCCTGCCCCCCGAGGCCGGGTGCCCAGCTGGCTGCTTCCAGAACAACTGTGCCCCTCCCCTCCCCTTTGCTGCCTCCGCGTCTGGGCGTGCTTGTGCCCCTGTGTGGCCTCCGTGTGCCCAGCTGCAGGCGCGGTCTGGGCTGTGGCCTATGCACTGGCCTGGCGCCGCCTGCTGGCCCTTCCGCGCTGCTCCTGGAGCGGGGTGCAGGCCGTGCCTCCCCTAAGAGCTTTATTTTCTTTCTTGACTAAAAGCCAATCCCTGGACCGGGCTCCAGGGCCTCTGGCGGGCAGCTGGTGTCCCACTCTCGGGACAGTCCTGGCCACCCACAGGGGCTGCTGCCCGGTTGCACCCTCTGGCGGGGCGGGGAGGTGAGGTACTTGGTGCCCCTAGAGCCGCCCCTGCCCCCAGGTGCTGCAGCACCCCCCTGAGGGCGGCCGGGTGCTGGGCCTGTGCAGTGACGGCAAGGAAGCGGCTGCCAGGGTGGCCGAGGTCTGGATCTTCTCCCTATCCAGCCAGCCCATCGACCATGAGGACAGTACCATGCAGGCTGGCCCCAAGGCCAAGGCCACAGGTGACGCCTGCCCACCCGGCCACATCTGCGGGGGCAGTGAGGACCCAGGGTGGGCGGGGCCGTGGCCTGTTGCCCGGACGCCGTCCGGAACCTTGGGGCCTGCCCCTTCCGTGTCTCCCCGCAGACAACTACTCCGAGGAGGAGGACGAGAGCTTCTCCTCAGAGCAGGAAGCCAGCGACGACGCCGCACAGGGCCAGGTAGCCGCCGGGCGGGGCCGCTGCAGGGCGGGGCGCAGCGAGCTGGCAGGCCCTGGGGCCCCGGGGCCCTGGGGTGCGTCAGCGGCCTCCCTGGGCACCAGGACGATGCTCCAGAGCTGGCCCCAGGAGGGGAGCCATGGCATGGCGGGGTGGGGGGCTGGGACAGAGGGCCGTGACTGGCCACGTGGGGGCAGGGAGGAGGTGGGGGGCTGTGGCCGGGTGGGGGTGCTGGGGAGGAGGGTTGGACTGGGGAGTGAAGGTGCATTTGGGGGGGCTGTGGTCAGGTTGGGACACTGGAGGAGGGGCGGGGGCCTGCGTGGCCTCAGGCGTGTGTCCACCAGGAGCTGGACGAGGACGACTTTGATGTGGGGAAGCCAGGGAAGCAGCGGCGCTCGCTAGTAAGAACGACGTCCATGACCAGGGTCGGTGCTGCTGGTTTTACTAACCCTGGGGCGGGCGGGCGGGGCTGGACATAGGCCTGGGCTCCCCCAGATACAGCGGGCTCTGCGCCTGCCCTGGCCGTCATCTCCCAGAGCGGGGCTGGCCGGCGACGGGGCTGCCAGGTCTGGGGTGGTGGGCGGGCAGGCAGCTGCTGCCTCGTCCAGGGAGCCCGGGTGCCCAGGTGGGGCCCGCTTCTGTCCAGCCCACTGGCACCGTGGCCCCTGGGGCAGGCAAGGGCTGTCAGCTGTGAGCCCTGTCTGTGTGTCCACTGCCAGGGGCCTGGAGAGGGGCCCATGCCCAGCTGCCCTGCAATTGGGGCTGTGGCTCTCAGTCAGGCTCAGGGCCCCCACACGTGTGTCCACTTGGGGCTAGTGTCCGGTTTTTCCAGAGGGAGGTGTGGATCCTGGGTGCTGGGAGGCAGTGCCTTGCTCTGTGGCCAGTGGCCAGAGCTGAGCTGCTACCCCATGCCCTGGGGCAGGGGAGGTTTCTGTGGGCCTGGTGTGCACGCCTGCCTGGTTCACAAGGGCGGGGCGGGGCGGGGCAGCTGCAGGGACGCGGGGTGCCCACTCGCCAGCCTGTGTTGCAGCAGCAGAACTTCAAGCAGAAGGTGGTGGCCCTGCTGCGGAGATTCAAGGTGTCTGACGAGGTGAGGCCCAGGCGCGCAAGTGTGTCAGGGCAGCTAGGCTGCACCCCAGAGTGCGTGGGAGGCAGTGTCGAGGGGTGCCCCTGAGTGAGCCCCACCCATCAGGTCTGGGATGGCCTGCAGCACCCATACTCTCCCCAGGGCTTGTGATCCGCGCCTACCGGCCCCTGCATGCAGCCCCGCGTGGCTGGTCCTTTCCAAAACGGCTTGGCCATGTGTGGGCAGGGCCTGGGCACTGCCTGCTGGCCCCCGGGGTGGGAGCCCTGCTGCCTGCATCCCAAACCTGCTATAAACTCTCCAACCAGGACGGTGGACAGCTGGTGGAGGGCCCAGGTCCACTCCAGGGAGAAGGGTTCTTCGGCCAGTGGTGCTGGAAGCAGCTGGGCCTACAGGGTGTTGTGGGGGGAACCGAGGATGGGTGTGCGGGACCCTGTGGCCTCCCCGCAGTGGCTCCCAGATTGGGCCAAGACGTTGGGCAGGAGGGCACCCTCATGGCCGGCGGGAGGTCAGAGGTCTCCAGAGGAGACCACTCGGGGCCTGCAGGGGACGCCACTGGGTGTTGCTAGGCTGCAGCCTGTCCACGGGGCTGGCACATGCTGTGAGGACAGCTGCCAGGTGTTCCCCGCCTGCTGGGGACACCAGTCACAGCACAGCTCCTCTGTGCCGCAGCCGGACGGCACCATCGCACTGGGCTGCTGACCATGGCAGCCCCGTCCGCCAGGCCAGGCATGGGCAACAGTCAGCTGGGTGGTGTGGAGGGCGCTGGGCGCGAGCATGGGCTGCTGGGCTGGGGCCGCGAGGTCCGGGTTGGCGGGCAGTGTTGACGGCGGCCCAGCCCCTCACGGACTGTGCTCGGCCAGGTGCTGGACTCGGAGCAGGACCCCGCAGAGCATGTCCCCGAGGTGGAGGAGGACCTGGACCTTCTGTACGACACACTGGACATGGACCCCAGTGACAGTGGCCCTGATATGGAGGACGATGACAGTGTCCTCAGCACCCCCAAGCCAAAGCTCAGGTGGGCCCAGCCGGGCGGGGGACCTTGGGCTGGCGGGGTGGGGCGAGGCGAGGGGGTCAGTGCTGGCGGGGCTCCCCCCACGTGGCCCTTGGGAGCAGGTCAGTGGCCCTCGGGGCTCCACATCCCTGCAGCGGTGGCTGGCCACGCTCCCCTGGCCTTCCTCGGCCCTGCGGTGATGCCCTGACCCACTGTCTTCTGCTTAGACGTCCAGAGTCTGTGGGCCCCTGAGCTGCCCCCACAGCCCCCCGTGGTGGACCGCGCCCTCCCTGAGACCCCAGCACCTCAGGGTGCAGCTGGGAGCTCTCACTGGGGCTCAGATGCAGCTCCCTATGCCTTGCGAGGGGCCAGTCTTGCTGGGATGGTGGCCACCCCAGGGTGGAGTCTGACCGCTGTCCTCTTCCACAGGCCATACTTTGAGGGTCTGTCGCACTCCAGCTCGCAGACGGAGATCGGCAGCCTCCACAGTGCCCGGAGCCAGAAGGAGCCCCCGAGCCCCGTGAGCCGCGTGCCCACTACCCTCGCGGTGTTCTCCAGCCCGAGCCCCAACCAAGGGGTGTCAGCCTCACCCCGCCCCGCCTCACCCCGCAGGCCGACGCACCCGAGAAGCCACGGACCCCGGTGGGCCGGCCGCCGAGCGACACCACCCCTGACCCTGCAGCCAACGTAAGAGGCGCGGGGGCTCCTGGGCACAGACCCGCAGTGCCCCGAAACCCTCAGTCTGCCCTGGGGGCTCGCCAGTGCTTGGTGGGCGCAGGGGCCCCAGCGGGCGTGCATGCCACGGGCTGTCCCTGTCCAGCAGAGCTCCCCGGCCCCAGGGGAGCAGCCCGCGCCGTCTGAGGACAGCCCGGAGGCGGACAGCTGCCCCCTGGACGTGTTCTCCGAGCGGCTGCCACCCAGTGGGCGCATCACCAAGACCGAGTCGCTGGTTATCCCTTCCAACAGGTGAGGTTGCCACCCTGGGGGGGAGGCCAAGCCCGTGGGGTGCCTGCCCAGCCAGGCCTGTGACCAGGAGCGTCCTCTGGACCCCGTGTGGCTGGCTGCAGTGGGCGGGGCTGGGGCGGCGCCCTGGATGCCCAGCGAGCCCGGCCAGGAGCGCTGCACCTCAGGGCCCTGACCGAGATTCTGGCCAGGGCCGAGGGGAAGCCGGCCGGCCGCCGGGGTCGGAGCACCTCCCTGAAGGAGCGGCAGCCGGCCCGGCCGCAGAGCGAGCGGGCCAACAGCCTGGACAACGAGCGCTGCCCAGACACGCGCAGCCCACTGCAGGTGAGGTCGCAGGGCTGCGGGCAGAGACGGTGGCGGTGTCCCGCGCCTGAGGACCTGGCCGGCCCGGTCCCAGGCTTGCTGGACGAGGTTGGGGAGCCGCCAGCCCGGCCCATCGCTGGGGCCCCCCCATCCCCCGGGGCCCTGGCCGGGCTGGGGGCCCCCCATGGATGGGCCGGCCGTGTCTGCAGATCCCCCGGAAGACCGTGTACGACCAGCTGAACCACATCCTAGTGTCCGACGACCGGCTCCCTGAGAACGTCATCCTGGTCAACACCTCAGACTGGCAGGGGCAGGTGCTGGGTCCCCCCCCCCCCCCCCCCCCCCCCCCCGGCGGGTGCGGGCAGGGGCGGGGCAGGCTGTGGCTCACGGCGTCCTCTGCAGTTCCTGTCCGATGTGCTGCAGCGGCACGCGCTGCCCGTGGTGGGCACCTGCTCGGGGGCTGACGTGCAGGCCGCCTTCAGCACCATTGTCTCCCGCATCCAGAGATAGTGAGTCCCCCCACGCGCCCCCACACGCCTCCATCATGGGGGGTGGTCCCTTGCCCCCTCCCCGTCCCCAGCTGCTCGGGCAATCTGGAGGCCTCCCGGCGGGCTTGGCTGTGGGGTCGCCCGTGCGGGAGAACCTGCATGGGGAGCTGACGCCTCTGAGGCCCCGTCTCTCCCGCCCCGCCTGGACCCAGCTGCAACTGCAACTCCCAGCCACCCACGCCGGTCAAGATCGCGGTGGCCGGTGCCCAGCATTACCTCAGTGCCGTGCTGCGGCTATTCGTGGAGCAGCTGACCCACAAGACACCCGACTGGCTCGGCTACATGCGCTTCCTGGTTATTCCGCTGGGTGAGGCTGCAGGTCCGCGCTTGTCGGCCGCCCCACAAGGGCAGGGAGGCCCGTGGCATTGTTGGGTGGGGACCGGCGCCTCCGCTGCCACCAGGGCCTCCAGCCGGGCCTGGCCGTCCCCCACAGCAGACAGGACAGGGCCGCCTCTTGTGAAGTGGCCGGCAGCAGCGAGGGGCAGTTCTGGCATGGGCCCATGGCTGACCCTTCGCCCTGACCGCAGGCTCCCACCCGGTGGCCCGGTACCTGGGCTCTGTGGACGACCGCTACAATGACTTCTTCCAGGACCTGGCCTGGCGGGACCTGTTCAACAGGCTGGGCGCCCAGAGCACAGGTGAGGCCGGGTGCCAGCTGGGGGGGGGGTGGGGAGCGGGGGGGCAGGCAGCAGGTGGCCAGCCCCTGCCCACCCGCCCGCCCCGCCCTGCAGTGCAGGACACCCCTGACATCGTGGCGCGGATCACACAGTACATCTCGGGGGCCAACTGCGCCCACCAGCTGCCCATCGCCGAGGCCATGCTGACTTACAAGCAGAAGAGGTACCTGGGCGCCCCGTGGCCTCCAGCCCCAGCCCCCAGGTCCCTCAGACAGGCTCTGGGAGTTGGCATCCGCTGCTCTCGGGGCTGAGGTGGGGCTGCTGGGGCCTCCGGACCCACCCCTGGGACTGCGGGCCTCGTGGTTCAGAGGGCCGAGGCCCCGGCCCGGCACAGGCTCTGGCCCCTTTCTGAGGGACGCGGGCATCTTCCCCAAACGGCCAAGACAGTTGAGCAGAGGTCCGGGCGGTGCCGTGGGGCCCTCCTGACCCTGTCCGGGCGCGGAGCCCTCCGGAGCCCCTTCCCAAGGGGAGCCACTGAGCCCCTCGTAACGCGTTTGTCTTCTCTCTTGGCGGCTTCCTGAAAGGAAAAAGAACTTTCACTTTGACTTTGCTCTCAGGTACTGCTGTCTGGGCCTGCCCCCACGCTGGTCTTTGAGGCTGTTTAGCAGTGACCCCTGAGCCAGGCCCTGTCCCCTGGGCTCTCCTGGGAGCCAGCCAGCTGCCAGAGGGGCTGGGGGGGCCCTGCCCCTGCACCCCACCACACCCCCCCGCGCCCCCCGCTCCAAGGCCACCTGCCCCACCCACTGAGGCTCAGCGTGTCGCCCGTTGTGAGCTGCCGCCTAGGGTGGCCGTGGCCAGCACGTGGACTTTGTCCCCAGTTCGTGCTGGGGCTGCCCGGCAGGCCACTGGGCTGGAGGCCCCTGGGGGCCAGAGGCTTTGCACCCCGAGGGAGACGTTCGTGTTTATAGCCAAACGCAGGTGGCCCTGCCCCCGGGTCTCCACTCTGGGCCCCTGGGCCTCCGGCTACTTGCTCTGTGGGAAAAACTCCCAAGGTGTGTGTGTGAAACCCATTCACTGCCCTGCTGGACCTGGGGCAGGGGAGCCTCTGAACTCCACAAGTCTCCTGCTAAACCAGCCTTGGCAGACATAAAGACCAGTGAGGCCCCGCCCCCGGCGCCTCCCCTGAGCGCCCCGCCCGCCCCTGCACGCCTGCCCGGCCCACCCTGTGCACGGCCCCTGCTCGCCACCGGCCTTCTGTGTCAGTGCTCGGTGCTCTAAGCTACAGGCAGGGCCCCAGCACTTCTGTACCCCACGATGTGGGTCACACTGGTTCGGGGTGGTGGGGGGCACGCGGGTCAGCCCTGGCTGTGTGTAGACCCTCCTGTGCTAGCGACCACCACGGCCCTGTGCCAGCTGCGCGTCCAGTGAGCGGGTCAGCAGATGGCCTGCATGTGGCCACCACCATGCGCAGCCCAAGGATCACGTGTGCTGGCTGTGCCACTCCCCACCCCCCCACCCTCACCCCCCACACGGCCTGGCTGGACTTGTCTGCATGGCCGAGGCTTGTCTGGCTGCGCTGCCTCCTCAGGCATCCCAGCCGGGGTGCTGCCTCTGCTGCTCGTGGGGAGGGTCTGGGGTGACCGCCAGGGCAGGGCCCGGGTGCGCAGTGGGTGCCCGCCTCCAACTGCACACAAAGGGCTGGGGAGCAGAGGGTGGGCAGCCGCTTGCCCTGGGGGCCCCTCCCATCCGCCTCAGGCATGGGACCATCCTGGGAGGTGTCAACTGTGTCTTTGGTGGAGGTGCAGCGCCTCCTGCCTGGAGCACTGAGCCTGCTGGGCACCAGGTGCGCCTCTGGGCCAGCCCCATGCTCTCCTGCCATGAGGGGCTGGCCAGGACGCAGGCCAGAGTGGAGCCGCCAGAGAGGGCCTGGAGCCCAGGCCACCGCCAGAGGCCAGTTGCGCACCTGCCCATCTGCTCCTGACTGAGAGCACGGGTGCACTGCAGGCAGGATGGTGGTGGCCCCTCACCCAGCCCTGGGCAGTCCAGCTCTCCAGTGGGCCTGGGCGGCTACTGGCAGTGGGCACTGTAGCCTGCTGGGGCACCTCAGCCCATTGCTGGAGGGCACTGCAGGACATGGCATGGCCCCACTGGCCGGCCCTCAGGTGTCCCCACCTCGTGGCCGCTGGCACAGGCTCGCATTTGTCCTGCAGGTCTCACTGGGAGGGCCCTGCAGGCCCAGGTGCTGGCCAGGGTACAGCATGGGGGAGGGCCTGCTGGGCCCTGGCCACAAGAGGGCACCCACACGGGGTTGTGGTGTCTGCTCTCTTCCCAGCCCCGACGAGGAGTCCTCCCAGAAGTTCGTCCCCTTCGTCGGGGTGAGTGCCTGGGCAGCCGCCGCTGCAGCACCCTCCAGAATCCTCCTCCTGTGCAGACTTGGGTGCTTGGGAGCCTCCAGGCGGGGCTGCCCCATGCTGGGGCCCCCTCTGTCCCTGGCTTGGCCTCTTGCAGAGGCGGCTACAACAAGGGTGGTGAGGCCCTGGGCCCACGCGTGCCAGCCAGGCTAGCTGCTGTGGGCCGAGGTCCTCCCTTGGTGGGCAGGGTTTCTACACCTGCATCCTGGCCTCTGGCCCTGGAGTTGGCCACCACACAGGCTGTTGGTGGGTAGCTGTCCGAGGGCCAGAGCCTGAGGCCTGTGAGGCTCAGCCACGGAGAACAGGAGCCTTTCCTGCCAATGGCCATGGGTGCCCGGAGCACCGGCTGGCCAAGCCTGGCCAGGGGCCTTCAGTAACTATGGCCCCTCTGGGCACTGCTGTCCCCTGGACACAGGGTGGCCATGACACATGCCAGGGTGGCCCTTCTGAGCTCTGCTCAGCTGCACGAAGGGTCTGGCGCATCTGGCACGAGGGCGGGCCTGGGGACACCCCAGTGCCCCTAGCCAGCGCCCCTGCTTTGCAGGTGGTGAAGGTTGGGATAGTGGAACCCTCCTCGGCCACCTCAGGTGAGCTGTCCTCCTGCCCGGGGAGGGGCGCCCATGGCCCTGGGCAGAGCGTGGGGTCACGTGCTCCTGGCTTCTCTCCAAAGGTGACTCGGATGATGCGGCCCCCTCAGGCCCCTGCGCGCTCTCATCCACCCCTCCGTCCTCGTCGCCTGCGGCCAAGGAGGCCTCCCCCACCCCACCCTCCTCCCCGTCAGTCAGCGGAGGCCTGTCCTCCCCCAGGTGATTGTCCTCGTGAGTGGGTTCTAGCCTGACCCCTCTGACGGCCCAGCCCCCGCAGGACACCCAGCCGCGACTGCTCAGAGCACGGCCTCAGGCCCGGGCCGGGGCGTAGGCCCAGGGCAGGCTTGGGGAGTAGGGCTGGGCCCTGGCTCACTGGCCCTGGGGCCCACAGAGGGAGGGCACCAGAGACTAACCCAGGGGCCTACTGTCTCCCCCACTGCCACTATATAGACAGTGTAGACAGTGGGGGATGAGGCACAGCCAGCTGGAAGCTGAGTGTGGACAGAGGGGCTGGGGCCACTGGGGAGTCGCCCCACCTTAGAGGTCGGGGGTCATGGCTGCCCTGTTGGCAGGCCCAGTGGTCAGGCCACTGACCTTGGCCCTGCAGACTCAAGGGGACGACTGGGGGAACAGGTGGGAGGCTGGCCAGGGTGCTCCGGGTGACCCTGTGTGGCGATGACGCCAGGGCCCCAGTCGGGCGTCCTAGGGACCTGGGGGGCCTGAAGCTGGGGACGCCCGAGGCCAGAGAGCGAGGCCCATCTGCTTCACAGCCAGGGCATCGGCGCCGAGCTGATGGGGCTACAGGTGGACTACTGGGTCGCCGCCCAGCCCGCGGACAGGAGACGGGACTCCGAGAGGAGGGACCTGCCAGCCGCCAAGAACACGCTCAAGTGCACCTTCCGGTCTCTCCAGGTCAGCAGGCTGCCCAGCAGTGGCGAGGCTGCGGCCACGCCCACCATGTCCATGACTGTAGTCACCAAGGAGAAGAATAAGAAGGGTGAGGTGGGGGGCTGTCGGCCCCACGGGAGGTGCGCCCGCCCTGGCCCGGCTGCAGAGGCACAGGGGCAGCCCTGCCCTTCCCTCCTAGTCATGTTTCTGCCCAAGAAGACCAAGGACAAGGACACGGAGCCCAAAAGCCAGCGTGTCGAGGGCATCAGCCGGCTCATCTGCACGGCCAGGCAGCAGCAGACCATGCTGCGGGGTGAGCCGCCTGCCCGTGGGTCCCACCCAGGCCCCATGAACCCACCCAGGCCCCAGGGACTCCTAGCCTCGGCCTCCCTGGCACCAGAACCAAGGTGCTTCCTCTCAGAGGCCTTAGTCAGGCCTCCCGGCCCTGGCCAGCTCCCTCCGGGCTTCTGCTTTAAGTGAGGGGTTTGAAATTACGCCTGCAGGCGCCTTGGGGGTGAGGTGGGTGTGGGCGAGCCCAACTGCCTGCCCCAGGGGTGACCAGGGCAGCAGGGAGCCCTGTCCGGCGGCTGGGCTGGCTCCGCACCCGGGCCCCCATCAGCGACCTTGTCCCCGCAGTCCTCATCGATGGCGTGGAGTGGAACGACGTGAAGTTCTTCCAGCTGGCCGCCCAGTGGTCATCCCACGTCAGGCACTTCCCCATCTGTGTCTTTGGGCATCCCAAGCCCGCCTGCTAGCCGCCCGCGCTGGGCCAGGCCCTCTGCGCCCCGTGGGCAGCGCCACCACGGGACGCCGCCTTGGCCCTGAGACCGGCTCCCGCTGGGCGCCCGGGCCCTGTGCTCACTGGCGCAGGCCTGGCAGGCAGCCGCCAGGGGAGGATGGTATGTTGGCGCCTCTGGACCCCAGCGCCCCAGCAAGAAGGGGGCCCTCACCTTCACAGCCAGCCCCTCCTCGACGCCAGCGTGCTTCCTGGGGGTGCTGGTGGCAGGCACAGGGCCGCGCCCCTTCTTCAGGCCCCAGCACCCCCTCCTCCTCCCAATAAACTCCAGCCTTGCGGGCAGATGTGTTGCCGCCAAGTACATGCCACGCCCCCCGCCAGCCGGCCAGGGCCTCCGCTGCCGGGGCTGGGCCCAGGGCCCTGGCCCTTGGGAACCCCGCACCCCAGGAGGCGCCCTTCCGACTCCAGCCTGGTCTCCCCACGGCCACCTGGACGTTGCCGCCTGGCCATCTGCCCCGCGACCCCCGCACCCCCTCCCCAGGCAGGTGCGGGTCTGGGGGGCCCGGCAGGTTGGACCACAGGACTTGGGCCACGTGGCTGCAGATTGCTGGCTGGAGCCCCCCTCACCGGTGCTGGACCCCAGGGGACCGGGGCGCTGCCCATCCCGGGACGCACGTGGTGTCCCCGCCTTGCTTCCACCACCAGCCCCGGGCTCCTGCAGGGGCCGCGCGGGAAGGCCCGGCCGTGGCCAGCCCCGCGCGTCGCACCTGCCGGGGCTTCCTGCGGAGGCCGAGCCCACCCGGTGCCCCTGGACGCGGCGCGCGGGCCGCTCGGCGCAGGACGGCGGGGGCTGCCCGGGCTCGAGTGGCCGCAGCCGAGGCCCGGCCCGGAGGCCCGGCGGCCCCGCGGCCAGCGCTGCCCGCCGGAGCAGAGGGACGCGCCGGGCCCGCCCGCCACGGCGTGGCACGTGGGTTACTCGACGGTGCTGGCGCGACGCTAATAAATCTGGAGGAGCCTCTCGGCGCCCCTGTCGTGTGCTTTCTCCGGCGCCGCGGGGCCGGGCCCGGGCCGGGGCGCGCGGGGCCCACGGGGCGCCCGTCGGCCGAGACCCCGCCAAGCGCGGGCCGCGGCGGCCAGAGCGCAGGCGCGGCGCGGCCGGAAGCGGAAGCGCCCGCCCGGCGGAAGTGCGCGCTCGGCCCGCGTCACGCGCCCCGCCCGCCGCCGCCCCCCCCAGGCCGGAACCCCGCCGAGCGGGGCGCCGGGGCCGGGCTGCGCGGGGCCGGCCCGGGGCGTGGCCCGCGGCGTCAAGCTGAGGTCACAGGGGCGGCGGGCGACGCGCCGGGCCGCAGCCGCGAGGCGGGCCCCGGCGCGGGCGGGCAGGGCCGGGAGTCCCGCGGGGAAAGCGGGGCCGAGGACTCAGCCCCATGGGGCGCACCCTCAAAGCTCACTCCGCGGGCGCAGCAGGCTCTGCCCCGCCGCCCCTCGCTGCAGCGCCCCGGCGAGCCAGGGGGACAGAGGCGGCCTCGGGGGCCGGCCCCCAGGGGGACCGACCGCAGCCCGCGGGCCGGGGTGTGGACAGCGGCGGGGCGCCCCGCGGGAGGCAGCCAGAGCTGCAGGCCCCCTGGGGGGCCGAGCCGGCCGGGGCGCGGGCCTCCGTGCGCGCCAGCCCGACAGGGCCGCTGACCCAGGACTGGGTAAGCCCGGGGGCCGGCCCTCCGCCCCGGGACCCAGGGCTGGCTCTGGGAGGGCTGCTGGGTAGAGTGGGGCAGGGGCGGGCCTGGCGGGGAGCAGGCGGGGCTGGGCACACCCCAGGACCTGGAGGGCCTTGGTGGGACGCCCCCTCCGGCCTCGCGCCTCGCCTCGCGCCAGCACCTGCTGGCTCCTGCGGGGTCCCTGTCCTGGGCCGCCGGAGGGAGAGCTGCCCACAGCAGGGCCGGGCCAGCGTCACGTGGGGGTGGCGGCAGGACTGGCCAGATGGTCCCAAGAGGCTCTGTCACTGAGCGCCCAGCGGGAGCCCTCTCTAGCCCGCCACTGGCCCGCACCCCTGCCCAAGTGGGGCCCCTTCCTGTGCTCCCCCGAGCCTGGCACCAGCTAGCTGCCCTCTCTGACTGCCCTGAGGGTCCCTCCATTGAGTTCCCCAGAGCCCCTTCCGCGCGGAACTCTTCCCGGCACTGTCCGTGGTGGCCCCTGGCCATGCCAGAGCTGCCCCTCTGTGTCTTTTCCCTTCCCTTCTGGCCTCGCCCGAGCCTCCCCCACAGGGGCAGTGGGGAGCTTGCTCCCAGAGGAGCCGCCCACTGCTGGGGGCCAGGGTTGGGGGATGCCCTCTCGGGGCCTGTGGGCAGCAGCCCCCCCGGGGAGGGGCTGACCCAGGCGCTGCACCCTCCAGGCCCCTAGAAAGGCCAGAGAGAAGTACTGGAGGATAGAGAACAGGAGGACGAGAGACAGGCCAGCAGGAGGGACCCACTGTCTAGGGCACCCTCGCTGGGCAGAGGGTGCGGGGCAGCCCTGGCCACCCAGCACCTGCCCCCACGTTTCTCATCCCTTGAGATGGGAGTGGACAGGTGAAGCACCAGAGAGCCTGATAGGGCGGGCGGCCGAGGCCCGGGGCGTCCGGCGGGGCTCCTGCCGCCCATGTGGGGGCTGCCTGGCACCGCCCTGCAGAAGGTGCCCACCTGGGCCACGGCAGGGGCGGGGCGAGACACCGCGGCCATGTCCACTGCAGTGCAGTCGGCGTCCGGCAGAGGCCAGCGCCATGGCCTGGCTCACAGGGGGCGCGGGCGGCAGCCGCAGTCCTCCGGGCCACACATGGGGATGCACCTGGGCCTGCCAGGTCCCTGGAGGGCCAGGCCGCAGCGAGGGGAGCGGAGGGTGGCCCCTCCACAAGCTGAGGAGAGTCCTGGGTGGCACCTCCTGCCCCAAGCCGGCCCTAGACGTGGCCCAGGTGCCCATTACGCGTGTGTCATCATGGTGCACAGGGAGGGTTTTAGGGGAGGAAGGAACAAGAGGGCTCTGGACGCGGGCACTGCCGTGAGGAGCAGGGTAAGAGGCAGGAGCCCCCATCCAGGAGCGAGGCCTGGCCTGGCCCGGGTTGCCCCTGGGGTCTGATGCTGGGAAGGTGGCAGAGAACAAGGCTGGCCAGCGGGGCCTGAAGCCCCCAGGCCCCGGGAGGACCTGGGAGCAGCTTGAGCCCAGGGGAGGACAGGAGGGGCCGTGAATGCCCCCACCTGGCCCTGGTGGCTTGGGCCTGTCAGGACTGAATAGCAGGCAGCTGTGGTCAGCAGGGGGATGCAAACCATGGGGGGTGGTGCCCCTTCCTGAAGGAGACCCCAGGCCCCTGGCTGCCCGACACAGACAGAGCGAGACACAGAGGGACGGGCACGGGCTGGCCAGCAGGTGGCCAGACACAGACCTGCCTGCGGGAGGACCGTCCGGGGGCACGGGTCTTCCCAGAGGCCCCTGCCTGGCCAGAACGGCTGCTGAAAGGTGCTTGGCGTGGAGGGAAGGGAAGAGGCCCCCGTGTGTCGCATGCCCGACGCCCTGCCCCCCGCAGGTGTGCGAGGCCCCCCACAGCAGGAGCCCACGGCGCCACTGGAGCCTCAGCATCGAGGAGCGCCGGCAGCTGGCCCTGCTAGGCAGCGGCGAGACGCAGGAATCCGGCCTGGCGGTGCGGTGGGCAGCGGGCGGGGGAGGCCGGCCCCCAGCTCCGCAGGCCCCAGGCCTGACCCCACCCCCACGCCCCCACCCCCGTCTCCCACAGGACGTCCAGAAGCTGGTGGCCCGGCTGGTGGCCCAGGACGTGGGCCAGGACCTGCTCCTCCCCCACCCGCTCGGGCCCGGCAGGCCCAGCAACGCCTTCCGCGCCTTCCTGGCCCGCAGCGCGCCCTTCTGGCACAAGATGACCACGGAGGCCCTGCCGCCTCCACCCTCCTACATGTGTCTCCAGTGCCTTTCCTTGGGGTGCCGGGGGGACCCCAGGCCCAGGCTCCTGCCCCTTCTCAGGCCCCGGCAGGGCCGGCCCGCAGGTGCAAACACAGGTGGGAGGAGGTCTGGTGCCTGCCTCCTGTCGTCCCAGGCCACCTCTGCCAGGGACAGCGCCCGCCCCGCCAGCCTGACCACAATGGGGAGCCTGGCGTCGGGGGTGCCGGGGCTGACGACGCAGGTGCCTCTGGGGTGTGGGGTTGGCCTCAGGACCCGCACAGCCAGCCTGGGACACCGGTGGCATTGCGGGCTGGCCACGTCTGAGGGCTTCTGGGGGAGGGCGGCCGTGGCCGCACAGGCAGGCAGCCTGGTGACTCGTGGGACAGATGGCGGTGCGGGCAGAGGGCCAGGCAGCAGCAAGAACCGCTGTAACTGTCCTGGGCGCCCCGGGGGGGCCTTTGTTGGGGTGAGGGGTGGGCAGGAGGGTACCAGTGGTTTGGGGAGACCCAGGTGGAGGGCAGCTGGGAAGGAAGGGATGGAGCGAGGTATGTGCTGTCCTCAAAGCTGGAGATGGGACAGGACTGCTTGACCCTTGTCCCCTCTGTCCTGCCCCCCATGTCCCGGAGCTGGCTTCTGAGATGCTGCCACCCCCCTGCCGCTGGCGGAGCGCCCTGACTCCGCCTGCTCCATGTCCCCTGTCCTCCAGGAAGCTTTCCCAGCCATAGAGCCTGGCCCTTTCGCCGGACCCTGGATGGGCCTGGCCTGAGCAGGTTGAAGGGCGTGGCTGGGGCAGGGGTCGGGCCATAGGGGGCAGCGTGGCTCCCCCAGGCCCCTGATGGAGGGTCAGGGAGGGGTGTGCTGAGCGTCACAGTTGAGACAGCAGTGACGTGTGCTGTGGCCTCTGTCCCCGAGGCTTCTGAGCACCCCAGTTGTCCTCTCCTGCAGCCGGGGCTCTGCCCAGGCCTCTCCTGGGCTGCAGGCCGTGGTGCTGGCGCAGGTGCCCTGCAGCTGGGCGTCCGCATAGCACTTGGCCCCCCACTCAGGGCCTGGCCCTCGGGGCCTTCTCTGGACAGGTGCTGTGGCGGCCCTGAAGTGCAGGAGTGGGGAGCCCTGAACACTGCTTGGCACTGGCAGCTGAAGCCCAGGGGTCAGCCTGGCCCCTGAGAAGCAGGCGGGCAGGCTGTGCTGCCCGGCACTGAGGGCCCAGGAGAGGCCGGTGCTAACCTGCGGGGCCTGAGGCCGAGCGGCTCTCCTGTCCTGACAGTGGCCTGCGCGGCCCAGCTCTCTTCACCCTGTGGGCAGGAAGCGTGGCCAGCTGGGTCCATGCCAGGAGCCCAGTCCGCTGGTCCCCCCTGCAGGCCAGCTGGGGTCACCCATAGACCCCCAGTGGCCATGACATCACCCCCCAGACCACAGGGACCCCAAGGCTCTGATGTTGGCCCTGTCCAGCAGCCTGGGCTCCTCGTGATGGACACCTTGTCCTTCCCACCTGCTCTGGCCCTGGCGCAGCTGCTCTGCCCCTAACCCCGCTGCTGTCAGAGCACCCCACACCCCCACCCCTACGCCCCGCCGCCCCGGGCAGACCCCACCTTCTGACCCACGGCCCCGCTTCCTACAGTTTCCGCAGCTGTGCTGCTCTGCCTGTGCCCTCCCTGGCCTGGGGCTGAACTGGGGTCAGGGTCACTCTGTGCTGCCCCGACAGCCTGGGTCCTCTGGGCCGTGCTCACCCAGGCGCTGGGGGGAGGGGGGAGGCCTTGGGCCCCAGGGGCAGGGCTGGCGGCTGCTGAGTGTCTCCCGGCTTCCTATGGGACTGATGTGGGGCCCAGAGACATGGGACCCCGCAGCCCGGCTGTGACCTCCCCAGAGGACTGGCCCTCTGCTGCCCCTAAGGACGACAGCAGACTGACCCCGGCCCCCGGCAGGTTAGGGCCTCCCTCCCACTGGGTGGGGGCAGGTCCTCACGTCCGCAGACACTGGCCCTGTTTCTGGGACCCTGTTTCTGGGTCCGAGCCAGAAGCAGCCTCTTCACAGCCCCCCGTGTCCGGGTGGCAGGTTCTGTTTTGGGGTCGGTGTGGCTGGGAGCGGCTGCCACGCCACTTTCCAGATGAGGAGAGCAGGACTCCAGCCTCCGCCCCTGGGGTGACGGCACCCCTTCTCCCTCCGCTCCCCCGCCCCAGCACCATCAGCCAGACCTGCTCCTGTGTCCACCCGGCCCCCCACCAGGCCCCCTGTGCCCCCCTGGCTCCCCGCCAGACCCTCTGGCCACCCAGCCTTCCTCAGGCACCCCCAGTCCCCAGCGTCCACCCAGCCCTCCCCACTAGACCCCTGATGTCCACCCTGGCAACCTGCGTGCTGGCCTGGGCCTTTCCTGGCTCCTGCTCTGGCAGGGACATCCCCCATCTGGACCTGGTTCCCCTCCAGCCACAGACCTGCCCATCAGGGTGCGCCCGGCCCGGCCCGGCCGGCAGGAGCCGTGGGGAGGTGGCCGACCCCCACCGGGCTGCCGGGGCTGGGCTGCTGGGGTCTGACGAGGGGCGCGGATCCGGCGGGGCGCGAGGGTGCGGGCACCCCTCACCGCGCCCGGGCCTGGCCCGCTGCTCCCGCCTCCGGCGATGCCCCTTGCTTGGCCCTGGTCGCCTGGGCTCCGGGAGCTGCGCGGTGCCGGCCTCGGCCTCGGCGCCGCCCCGTGTGAACCCCGGCCCGGCCTTGGGGGCCCCGGGGCGGCGAGCGGGGGCGCGGGCGGGAGGAGCCGCGGGTGGGGCCGTGGCGGGCGGCGTCTGGGGCAGCACCGGGTCGGCGGGGACCGCCCGGACCAGCGGGGCCCCGGGGGGCGAGCGGGGGCCGTCCGGCGTCGGGGGGGCCGCCCGGGCTCCCCGCGGGCCGGGGGTCACGTGGCGGCGGGCCGGGGCGCCGGGGCGCGCGGCGGGTAACGGCCCGGGGGGGGGGGGAGCCCCGCCCCGCCCCGCCCCGCCGGAGGCTCCGCCCCTTCCTCTCCCGCCCGCGCCCGGAGCTGGGCCTCGGCGGCGGCGGCCTCGGCGGCCCCTTTAAACCGCCCGCGCCCCCGCCCGCCCCCGCCCGCCCCCGCCCCCCGCCCGCGCCTCCATCTTCCCGGCCCGCCCGCCCGCCCGCCCGCGCGCCCGGCCGCGGACATGGCCGCCAACATGTACAGGGTCGGAGGTAAGGCCGCCGCCTCATGCGCCACCCGGCCGCGGGCGCCCCGCGCCCCCCCGCGCCGCCCCGCGCCCCGCGCCCGGCCCGCCCCGCCCTCCCGGCCCCCCATCCCGGCCCCCGCGCCCCGCATCCCGGCCCCGGCCCCTCGATCCCGGGCCCCGCTCCCGGCCCCGGCCCCCGCATCCCGGCCCCCGCGCCCCGCATCCCGGCCCCCGGCATCCCGGCCCCGGCCCCCCGCTCCCGGCCCCGCTCCCCGCATCCCGGCCCCCGCACCCCGCATCCCGGCCCTAGGCCCGGGTCCCGCTACCCCGGCCCCAGCTCCCCGACCGCCCGGGCCCCGACCCGCCGCCCGCACCGACCTCGGCGCCCCCAGGCCCCGGAGCCCGCCCCTCCCCCCGCCCCTCCCGGGCGCCCCCCGCGGCCCCCCTCCGCCTCTGCCCTCCCGCCGCCCCCCTCCCGCGCGCCCCGCTGGTGCGGCCGCCGTGCCGCCTCCCGGGCCCCTGCCCGCCCTGCGGCCCGACCCGAGACCCGAATGGCCCGGGGCGCGCGGGGTGGGGGGCGGCCCACCTGTTGGCCCCGGCGGCGTCGTCCTGGCCCGCGGCAGCCGGTCCGCGGGGCCTGCGGCCCTCGCCGGGCAGGAGCACGTGGCCTGGGGGCAGGAGCTTGGGGACACCCTGGGCTGGCCCCCAGGCTGGGCTGGCCCCGTCTCCTCCAGCTCGGCCCCTGGGGTGGTCACGCTCCTGCCCAGGGGGCCGGGAGCTGCCACTGGGGCTGGGAGTGTGCCTGGGCCCTCAGGGGTCCTGGGCAGTCCCGCGCGCTGCCTCCCCGCCCAGCCCGGCAGGGGGGGCTTTCACGGCTGCTGAGCCCCAGGTGGGCCACCCCTGCGGGCTGGGGTGCCCGGGGCCTGGGCCCCTGCCAGAGCTGTCTTCTGGCCCAGAGAGCCCCCGGCTCGCCCAGGCTGTGGCAGGGGCCGGCGTCCGGGCCAGCTCGCTCCTCGGGGGGTGGGTGGCCCCGGGTCCCGTCTCGGCCGCTGGGCCCGACGACCCTCCCTGGGACTTGGGCGTCTCATGTGCCCCCACAGGGTCCGGGCTAGGCCGCTCTGCCCCGTCCTGAGTCTCTGTTCCCAGCTGCCCCCCGGCTGGCTGACGCCCCCTTTGGGGGGGCTGGCAAGTGCACCCTCCTCCCCCGGTGCCAGGACCCCCGCCTGCCTCCGCCGCCTGGCTGGGAGGTCATTGCAGGAATGGGGTCCGCACCCATTTAGCGGCAGCCCCTTGCACAGCCTCACCTCTTCCTGGGCAGGGATCAGCACAGCACAGGTCCCTCCAACCACACTGCTCCCCGCATGCCCTCTGCCCCCCAGGTTCCTCACCAGCCTGCTGCCTGTTTCACCCCGACCCTTCCTGCCGCAGCTCCCCTGTGCCCCTGGGGCTCGCCCGCCAGGTGGGGTCGAGCGTCTCATACTCAGCAAGTTGGCAGTGACCCCAGGAGGGACTTGCCTGCCCCTGGCGGAGGTCCTGCCCAGCCCGTGTCCCCTCCCTTGCCATGTGGCCCCTGCTGTCCCGGCTGCTTGGCCAGGGCCTGGCCCCAGGCCCCTGAGCCCCTTCTGATGCGTGTCCCTGGTGCCCTGTGGGTGGGGCCCTGGGGTGCCCCTGGGCCCGGCAGGGCGGGGGTCACGGGTGGGGGCACATGCCCGAGCAGGAGCCTGTGGGCTCCTCAGGCCAGGCAGAGCGGGGTGCTGGCTGAGGGAGCCACCGCGGCCGTCTCCCTGGGTACCTGAGAATGGGGGCCTGTGCAGGTGCGGGCCCAGCAGAGGTGCATGGCACCCTGGCCCACCGCTGGCCCCATGTGCAGCCCCCGCCCCGGCACACCTGAGCTTGTCCAGAGGTCCCCACGGCCTTGCCTGGGCAGCGCATCCCCCAGCCCCGGGGCGGTCTTGCCTGCTGCCCGCCCCCGCCTTCTCCTGGTGCGTCCCTTTTTTTTTTTTTTTTTAAAGATTTATTTATTTATCCATACAAGCACTGGGTACAGTCAGAAGCGCGGGAGGGTGAGAGGATTCCCCAGAGCCAGAGCGGGGAGCAGAGCAGGCAGAAGGACCGAAGGACACTGCTGAGGGGAGCAGCGGGCGGCAGGAGAGGTCTGCGCGCCATGCGGGACCCTCGCCCATGTGGGACCCTCGCCGGCGGCCAGGGATTGAACCGGCGCTGCAGAGGCTGCGGGCAGCTTCGCAACCCAGTGTTCAACCGCTGCGCCACCGGGGAGGCCCATGGTGCGTCCCCTTTCTTGTGAGAAGGGAAATCTCACTCTTTCGGGTAGTTTGCTCCTTGAGAGCAAAGACACAGAAGTGGTTCAGTCTGCGGGCAGCGTCCACCTCGCCGGATAAGTCTTTTTGCTTCTGGTGTTTTCTTTGCTTTTGGCGCCTGTGAACTCTGCAGCCTGTCTCGTGGGCAGGACCCCGCCATGTGTCCCCCCCGCCCCGCCCCGGCCTCCTCAGGCTGGAGAGCGCTGGCCCAGCAGGCCTCCTGCTGGCCAGGCCTGGCGGCCACAAGAACACAACACCTGCCCTGGGGTTCCATGTGTCCACAGGGGCCTCCCTCGTTCTGGCCCTGCTTACTGGGGCCTCTAGCTGCACTTGGGGTGCTGCGCCTGGATTTTGGGCTGAGTCCCACAGAGCCCCAGGGATAGCTGCCGAGGTGTCCGCGGACTCCGCTGGGCGCCGCATCTGCTGCAGGCGGTGGAGATGCCGTGCGTGTGGGCCCTGGGCAGGCGGCCGCTCCCCCTGCCCATAAGGGTCGGGCTACGCGGGGCACCGGGTAGCGGTCCCTGCTATGCCCCAGGGACTCTGGGGCGCCCCTCACCCGCAGCTCCTGGCTTGTGCGGTTCCTGTGGGGGTCTGTCAGGCTCAGGACTCCAAAGCCTAAGACCCCGGTTGCCGTGAGAGGCAGGGCTGGCTGCCCGTGTGGGCCACTGGGCTGTGCCGGGGTCCCTGACACCCCAGAGGCCCATTTGAGCGCCAGGCAGGGTGGCCGTGCAGGCCGTGTCCTGTCCAGAGGAAGCAGGCTGCTCAGGCCCGTCTCCAGAAGCCACTCCCTCCTGGCTGGGTTGGTCTGCTCCTGGACTTTGGGGGCACCTGGTGGCTCTCGGGGCCCTTGCTGCCCAGCCCTGCAGGGCCTGTGGGGAGCGCAAGGGGTGCCCAGGTGCATGGGTGGAGCTGCAGGGCCCGATGCTGGTCCCGTGGGTGTTTCCTGGTTCCAGCCCCAAATCAGCAGCGACAGCACCTGCCTCAGCCTGTGCTCGTCTGGGGTGCGCGGCCAGCCTGCGCCCCCACCTCCCCCCACCCCACTGGGGGTCCTGCCGGGGGTGGGCAGGCGGGAGGCGCAGTGCGGAGGCAGCGCCAGCTCCTTGTGGCCTGTCCAGGCCGGGCCGGGCAGCAGGCTTGCAGTCCTACGGCCGTGAAGGCCAGAGGCCTGGCGGACTTAGGGGGACGTTCCGCTTGCCGTGGGCCGGTGGGGGCTTCTTCGAGTTCTGCAGCGTTTTGTGTCCCTGCGGGCCCCGTAGAGGGGGCGGCTGTGGACCCTCCCTCCCCCCCCGTGCAGCTGCCGGGCACCGGCTCGCGGTCCGTGCGTCTGGGCCCTGGGTGCTCGCTGGCTGCGCCGTGGTGCTGGGACCCGCCAGCAGGGCTGGGGCGTTGCCCCTCGGCGGAGAACTCACCCTCTCGCCATCCCTAGTGCGTGGAGGCGCCGGCCAGTGACCCAGTTAGGGTCAGGTGGGCCGGGACTCCGCGGGGAGATTTGCAGCGTCGAAGCCGTGTCTGAAGTGGCCCGAGGACACCCACTGTGGCCGAGCCCCAGGGGGTGGGAGACGCCGGCTCACTTAGATCCGCCCGGCGGGTCTCCCGGCCTCCACACCCTGTTTGCTCGCACCCACTTCTGTCTGCAAGTGGCTCGCTCTGTGCGGCCGTCCGCCAGCCAGTGTCCAGACTTGTCTCTGTCCTGGCGGCCCCACAGCACTTCCCCCTCCAGCTCCCTCCATTTTGCCTTGAGGGTGCTTTTGTTTCCTGCCGTGCCCCCCACGCGCCCGTGGACCCCCCCTGCCAGCCACGCCCCCCGCGTGGACAACCCCCCTGGGCACGGTCCTCCCCCACGGGCTCGGGGACTGTAGGCCTGCCTGGTACTGTGGACGGCTGCACCTGAGTTGTGATTCCTGGGGGCCTGGATGGAGCAGAGGGGTCGGGGGTGCGTCCTCCTCTGGGCCGGACAACACGTCGCAAGCTCCAGGGCCTCCAGGCGGCTCAGGCAGGGAGTGGCAGAGGCTGCGGGTCGAGGGGTCCACAGTCTAAGGGGCGGGGGCGGGCCCACGCAGGGCACCCCCGGGCTGTGAGGGCGCTACCCGTGGAACCCTCCCTGCCCCACAGATGAGGGCCCCCTTCTGTCCTGCCTGGGGGGCCACGGGCTCCCTGCAGCTTGTGGCCCTGGGGCTCCCCCCGCTTTTCTGAGGTTAGACCACCCCAGCAGAGCTCTGCGCCTATGTCGCCACCGGCCCACGGCGCCTGCTTGGCCCCAGGGCCAGCTGGGCGGGATTGTGGCTGCCATCGTGACAGCGTCCGACTGGGCCAGCCAGTGACCACTGCTGCAGGCCTGGCTGTGGGGACCCCTCACGAGGGCACCAGAGGCGGGGCAGCACAGCCAGGCAGGGCCCCCTTAAGGGGCTGCGCTTGCTGGCCCAGGGCATGTGGTGCTGCGGTCCCTGGCGCGGCTTCCGCCTCCCAGACACCGGCTGGCTCGTCCTGGCGCAGACCTGGCAGGCGGTAGCTGAGGCCGCATGCACCTGCCCGCCCTGCACAGAGGGACCTGCAGGGGGAGGGCACCCCCCGGGCTGCCCCGGGACCTCCGGGAGGCCTTTGATGGTGGAGGGAGCTCCTGTAGGCCCCGCTCGGCTGGTCGGCAGGAGGTGAGCTCTGCCGCAGCGGGTCCAGCTCCGCTGCCCTGGGCGATGGCCCCTTCTTCCAGACCCGACGTCCGGGGAGTCCTTTTTCCTTCAATGTCCTCCCCGGGCCCGCCTGTGCACTGCGTGCCCCTGCCAGCCCGGCTGAGACCCTGCCTGTGCAGCCGTCTCACGGGGCACCCCGGCCCTTGGCGCTCTCGGCGCCGGCTCTTCCTTGCTCTGCTGCTTAGGGGGGCGGGGGGGGGCCTGCGCCCAGGTTGTGGGCTGTCATGGCAACATAGCCTGCCCCACGCAGCCCCAGGCCAGCCCCCTGACCGCCCCCCCCCCGGGAACCTTGGGTGGCTCCGGTCCGGAGCACGTGTGGGTAATGACCTGGCTGTGTCCCGGAAGGGAAGCGTGGGTGGCTGATGGGGAAGGTTTCCTTAAAACCCGCTTTGTGGCGACGTGACCGACAGGTAAGACGCCCCGGGTGGGGGTGGGGGTCCGCGAGTCCCGTTCTCTTCAGGTCACGTCCAGGTCGAGAGCACCTGAGGGCCTGCTGCCCATTGACCCCGCGGCCCCTGTCCCTCATGGGGTGCTCTGCTCGGCCATGGTGTGGGGCCCAGTGCCCTGCGTCCTCTCTGCTGCCTCGTCTGGGGCTCATTCACCTGTGCCCACGGGGCTGGCAGTGTTCACAGGCGTCCGCCCCTCTCCAGGCGCAGCTCCGCCCCTCCCGCGGCTCCCCAGGTGCGGCCCCGGAGCATGGTGAGGTGCTGGGGTGCCTCCCAGGATGGGCCAGGGCTGGGGCTCTGCCGCTTGCCTCACGCTGCCCCCAGCCCTGGAAGCCGGTGGAGGTCTGACTGGAGGGGCTCGTAGGGGTACGGGCAGCGCCCCACTGACCCTGTCCTGTTTGCAGACTACGTCTACTTCGAGAACTCCTCCAGCAACCCATACCTGATCCGCCGGATTGAGGAGCTGAACAAGGTGGGTGCGTTCTGTGGGGGGCCGCGCCGTGTCGTTCCCGTCCCCCGCCCCCCTCCGGGCCTGGCCTGTCCCAGAGCTGAGCACCCCAGGTTTCCTCCCTGGGCCTAGGCTGCCCACGCCTGCGCAGAGTGCCTGGGGTGCTTCTGGGGACCCACCCGCTATCCCAGAAAGGGGTGCCCAGCACCTGGGCAGCACTGGGTCCCCCGGGCCGCTCCCTGCTGGCGCTGTATCCTGCGGCCACGGCGGGAGCAGGCAGAGCGAGCCTCCAGGGCGGGCGCTGCGAGGGGGACGAGGGTGGGCCTCGGGCATGGCCTCTGTGCCCAGGTCTGCGTCGTCACCAGGCCCCCGCGCCAGCACCTGACACGCGTGAAGGACCAGGACCCCAGGTCCTTTGCCCTGACACCTCTAAAATAGCCAGAGCACGCCAGGCTGTGGCTCCTTGCATGGGCAGCGGCAGCGGGACCGCTGTGTCCACTGGGCCTTCCTGGGTGGGTCAGGTTGGAGCAGGATCCCCAGGAGGATGTGGGGGTCAAGTAGACAAGGGCGGTGCCTCCAGGGAGCAGGAGGCCCATGGCCGCGCGCGAGGTGAGGCCAGGCGGACGCCTCCAGACAGCTCCCCTCACAGAGAGCCTGCCCCCGCCCCATGTGGCTCTGCAGGGCCCAGAGGGTCCAGGGTTCCAGGTAGCTGAGAGGAAGGGAGTGCACCCCTGCAGGCCCCTCAGCTCAGGACAGCACGGCCTCTCCCTGGGCCCAGCGCACGGGGCCCCGGGGTGTCGCTGGGTACGAGGCTGCTGCTTTCTGCAGCCAGGGGACCCCACTCTGCCAGCTCAGAGCCTGTGGGGCCAGCCTCTGTGACGGGGTCCAGCCAGTGCTGCCCAGGGTTGGCGCAGAGCACAGGCTTCAGCCTGGGCGTGTCTACCTCACTGGCCAGTGGGCAGGGGAGCTGTGTCTGGTATCACTGCCCGGGTCACTGGGGACCCGCTTTCTGGTCACATCTGGACCCAAAATTGCCCTGGTCTAGGCAGCTGCCCAGCCGGCTGGCCCCCAATGTCCCAGAGCCGAGTGCCCGGTGCCGGTGTGCCAGCCCGCGCTGGCGTGGGGTTTGAGGCGGGCAGCTGGCCTTGGGCGGGCGGTGGCGGCCGGTCTCGCCTGGACGGCAGGGTCCCAGATGCCTGCGGTCTGGCATGGGCGGGTGGGAGGCTGGGGGGCTGGCGTGCACCCCCCTGGCCGCTGCTCGAGGGTGCCCCTCCTCGCTGTTGCAGACAGCCAACGGGAACGTGGAGGCCAAGGTGGTGTGCTTCTACCGGCGCCGGGACATCTCCAGCTCCCTCATCGCGCTGGCCGACAAGCACGCCAGTGAGTCGCCCGCCCGCCTGCCCGCCCGCCGTCTCTGGGGCCCGCCCTTCGTCCTGCCGTGGGCGCCTGTGGCGCTGGCAGTGTGAGACCGGAGACCGAGTCCCGTGTCCATCTGCCGAGGCCGCAGGGCGGGCCTGAGTGGAGCCCTCAGTGGGCCTGCAAAGGGACTGACCCTGCCAGCTTCTGGCCGGGACAGCTGCCCTCACGCCCCGGTTCCCCGGCCTGGCCTCCCTGCCCACCGCAGTGGGCTTGCCAGCTCAGGGGCCCGGACTCCTGGCCGCATAGGAGGGCCAGACTGCTGCGCAGGGGGCAGCCGCCCGCCGCAGGGCTGCTGGGTGTGAGCCGGCTGGGGAGGGGCCCAGAGGCTGGGGGTCGCCCAGGGCTGTGTGAGCAGCGGGTCCAGCCGTTGGGCCTCCTGGGTTGTGCCTGTGGGTCTGCTCCTCGGCCCGATGTCCCCATCAGGTGGCCAGTGCCCGGTGGACAGCCTGCGGGGGACGGCTATCTCTCCGTCTCCAGCCCTGAAGCCTGTGGCCACCACACGCTCTGGAAAAGAGTGGGGTCTTGGGGTCCACAGGCTGCGTGTCGGAGGTTGGTCAGGAGGGTGCTGGCCCACATGGCCGCTCACCCCTGCTGGACAGCTGGTGGCCAGGAGGTCTGGGCCAGGTGTCCCCGAGGGCCCTGGGACCCAGTGTCCCGGCCTGGCTGGGCCCTCCAGCCCTCCAGCAGAGTGCCTGGGGTGTGAGGTGGGGTGAGGCCGCCTCTGGACCCAGCCCTGTGTCCCTGGAGACGGAGCACCCCGGCCCCGCATGCTCCCCGGGAGGAAGGCTGATGTGGGGCAGAGGGCCTGGGTGGGGGGTGAGCCCAGAGGACGTGTCCCTCAACCTGTGCTGGGCTGGGCTGTTGAGCCGCGGGGGTCGGGGGAGCCGGGTCCCCTGTGCCAAAGGGCCCAGCCAGTGCTTCCATGGGATCTCCGCTGCCGCCACAGGGGGGCAGCAGAGGGCACGGCATACCCCCACTTGGGGTGCTGGTAGCTTGGGATGCTGTCCCAGCCCTGGTTGACGTCCTGGGGGCCGCCAGCTTGTGCCACTGACCTGCTCCTGGTTCCTCTGCCCGGGCCTAGGTCTGCTCTGCTCCCTTGGACTTTGGGGGTTGGGCCAGGGTTGGCAGGGGGGATGTCCAGCAGCCTGGGGCTCTCCAGGAGGCCCGTGACCCCCGAGTCCGCCTGCCTGCAGCCTCACAGCCCTGGTGGGCCAGCGGGAGCGCAGGTTCTGGCTGACCCACCCCGGGCATCTCTCACGCAGCCCTGTCAGTCTGCTGCAAGACCGGACCCGGGGCCGACACCGGTGAGGAAGGTACCTGCGCCTCCTGCCCTGTGCCCCCCCCACCTCCCAGGCCCGTCCGGCCCCAGAGCCTGCTGGGCGGGCGGGCTGAGCCTGTGCCCTCTGCTTCCAGCCAGCCGGGCCCGCCTCCCTCCTGTCCGCGGGTGCCCCCGTGGGGCGGGTGTCCTGTGCTGGGGCGACGCTGGCCATGTGGCTGATGGGACATTTGTCCTCAGGCGAGACAGAGGAGGAGATGGAGAATCCCGAGATGGTGGACCTGCCCGAAAAGCTCCGGCACCAGCTGCGGCACCGGGAGCTGTTTCTCTCCCGGCAGCTGGAGTCACTGCCAGCCACCCACATCAGGTGAGCCCCATCGGGTGCCCCCAGACCACCCACATCGGGTGAGCCCCATCGGGTGCCCCCAGACCACCCACATCGGGTGAGCCCCATCGGGTGCCCCCAGACCACCCACATCGGGTGAGCCCCATCGGGTGCCCCCAGACCACCCACATCAGGTGAGCCCCATCGGGTGCCCCCAGACCACCCACATCAGGTGAGCCCCATCGGGTGCCCCCAGACCACCCCGTCAGGTCAGACACCCCCCAGCCTGCTGACTCTGTCCCGCAGGGGGAAGTGCAGTGTCACCCTGCTCAATGAGACCGAGTCCCTCAAGTCCTACCTGGAGCGGGAGGTGAGCCCCCACTCCCCCCTCCCCCATCCTCCTAGGTCCCTCTCCCCTCTCCTCCCGAGTGACCTGCACCTGTGGTGGGAGGGGGGTGGGATGGAGGGTTGCTGGGTTTAGGAGCCCAGAAAGGCAGGGCCAGCCCGGGCCACCCTCCTCTGCACGGCAGCCAAGGCCACAGGCATGGGCGGGCAAGATGTGGGCAGCAACCAGCCCTGGGACGTTGGGCCAAGGGTCATCGGTAAGAAGGGCCAGGCTGGCAGTGTCTAGTGCAGCACACTTGTGACTGGCCAGCATGGGCACCTGTGTGGTCAGTGTCCTCCAGGACAGGCTATCTGGGTCGCGGAGGGCAGTGGCTGCTGCCAGCTGGTGCCTAAACTGCCTGAGCGGCCCCACCATGCCCCTGCCCGGCCCTCACCAGGCCCCTGCCCAGCCCCTGCCCTGCCCCCGCCCGCCCCGGCCCACTGGGCCGCGCCCGCCCACGCCCGGCTGCTGTGTCGCAGGACTTCTTCTTCTACTCCCTGGTCTACGACCCCCAGCAGAAGACCCTCCTGGCGGATAAAGGAGAGATCCGCGTGGGGAGCCGGTACCAGGCGGACATCACCGACCTGCTGAAAGAAGGTGGGGGGAGGGTCCCGGCGGGGAGGGGCGGTCTGCGGGGCGCTGTCTGCTGGGCTGACTGCTGTGCGTCCACCCCGGCGCTGTCCCCTCCTCATCTGAGGCGCCTGCCTCTGGCACCTGCCCTCACTCTCTGCCGCGCCCGCCTGGTCCCAGCCGCCCTGGGGCCTCGGGGACCTGCCTCGTGCTTCTTGCCCTGTGACCCCTCCCAGCTCGGCGTGGCGGGGGGGGATCCTGGCAGAGGCGCCTTGAGGCTGCAGTGTCTCCAGAGGCCACCAGCGGGTCACAGTGGGCGGTGACTCAGGGCACCCCGTGTCTCTGGTGGTGACCGGGGGCCTGGGGTAGGAGACAGAGCTGGTGGCCGTCACCTGCTGGCAGCTCAGTCAACCCCATGGGCCACTGTCAGTCTGATTCTGGAGGCCGTGGCCTGCTGGCCAGCTGGCCACTGTGTGGTCCCAGGCCACCCCCTCCCACCACTCGGGACTCACTGCTGCCTGCCGGTCCCGCCTCAGCCCACTCCCGACCCCGTCTCCTGAGGGTCCGGGCCCGCTGCCTTCCCTGGTGACCGCTCGGGAGGCCCATCCCTGAGGGTGTCCTGGTGTCCCTGACAGCAGGTAGCCCAGTGGCAGGATTGCCCCCTTCCCTGTCCCCTCTGAGACTCGAGGGTGGACCCCGCTTAGGCCACAGTGTTGCTTGGCCGGGGGCCGACTGGTGTCCACGTGCGAGTGCCCAGTGCCTGGCTGGCATGCGGACACCCCTTGCGTGCCTACCCGCCCTCCAGGACCCAGTGGCTCTGTCCTGGTCTCCCTGGGGTGCCTGCCCATGTTCTGGGTGTGTCGTGATAAGAGCTGGGGTAGGTAACCTCCAGCCTGGCTGCCGCCCCCAGGAGCAGGGGGCACCTGGTGTGCCCTGAACGTGTGCCGCCCCCCCCCCCCCGCCCCCGGCCTCAGTGCACCAGCAGGCCAGCTGGGTGTGGCCTCGGAGCCGGGCGCTGCAGGGCCTGCAGTGGCTGGCTGACCGGCTGGTCTCCCTGGCAGGTGAGGAGGACGGCCGCGACCAGGCCACGCTGGAGACCAAGGTGTGGGAGGCGCACAACCCGTTAGTGGACAAGCAGATCGACCAGTTCCTGGTGGTGGCCCGGTGAGTCCCAGGCACTGTGCGCAGGGGCTGCCCCACTCAGCCTCTGCTGAGGGCCCCTCGGGCTCCAGAGCACCCTGCCTGGGTGCCCAGGGGCTGCTGGCCACTGCAGGGCCCACTCTGTTCTGAGGCCCCGGTGCACCCTTGTCCAACCCAGCCCCGGCCGGAACTCCCCAGCCTAGATCAGATGGTGCAGTCTCTCTGCATGGCCCGGCCACCCTGCCGGTTGCTCCTCAAGATGCTTACCCAGTAGCAGCATCTTCAGTGGGGCCGGCCGGGCCGCCCTGCAGCCCAGTCTGCTCTGGTGTCCAGCGTGCCTTTCTCCCCAGCTCCGTGGGCACCTTCGCACGGGCCCTGGACTGCAGCAGCTCCGTCCGCCAGCCCAGCCTACACATGAGTGCCGCAGCCGCCTCCCGTGACATCACCCTGGTGCGTGGCCCCGGCGGGGCAGTGGGCGGTGGTGGGGAGCCAGGCCGTCGCCCCGCCCCTGCCCCGTCCTCCCGGGGCCAGCCCTGGGGACCCAGCGGTACCCCTCACTCACGCAGTTCCACGCCATGGACACTCTGCATAAGAGCGTGTACGACGTGGCCAGGGCCATCTCGGCGCTGGTGCCGCAGGGCGGGCCAGTGCTCTGCAGGGACGAGATGGAGGAGTGGTCGGCCTCGGAGGCCAGCCTGTTCGAGGAGGCCCTGGAGAAGTACGGCAAGGACTTCACGGACATCCAGCAGGACTTTGTGAGTGCCAGGGCGCGGGCTCGGGCCCTCCAGGCCAGCCTGCAGGCGCAGCAGCGCCAGGGTCCTGTGGCCACGCCTGCCCAGCTGCTTCTGCACCCAGCAGGCCCCTGGGGCTTCTGTGTGGGCAGGGCCTGTGTCCCTGGGGCCCCACCAACCCCAAGTACCCCTAAAACAGTTGGGTTCTCAGGAGAGGCTCCTCGAGGCAGAGGGCAGCCGCTGGGGCGCCGGCCTGACCACTGACCACGAGCTGAGGCTCCACACGCTGGCTGGTCTCCTTAGGGGTGTGGTCACAGCAGGCCAGTCAGTCCAGCCGAGCCACTCGAGAAGCTTCCAGATGCAGAAGAGACCATTGAGGCAGGGGGGTCGGGCCCCTGGGGCCATTGGGCCCCTGGGGAAGTGCCAGGCCCCTGGAGCCATGCTGATGCCTCGGCTGTGACCAGCCAGAGTGACCAGGCGAGCCTGAACTTGGAGTTGACAGACACGGGTAGAGCCGCAGGTGCAGCCGCCTACCAGGGCAGCAGGGCAGCAGGGCGGGTGACCGCGGAGGACCCAGCATGGCCTACACCCACCTGTCCAGGACAGGCCCGGGCGCCAGGTGTCCTACATGGTGACCCCCCGGGCCGACCTCAGGCTGGGGGTGGGGTCCTGGCCGCCCTGGCTCTGGACGGAGCTCTTCCTCGTGGCCCAGCCGGCTGCACCTGCAGGAAGGGCCTGGGGTGGCGCCCATTCCAGAGCTGTGCCCCTGGGCGCGGCCGTGGGGGCGGGAGCCACGCTTCCCTGCTGTGTGACCCAAGAACTGCGGCCGTGGCGGCCGGCCTGACGCGGCTCCCCCCGCAGCTGCCCTGGAAGTCGCTCACCAGCATCATCGAGTACTACTACATGTGGAAGACCACCGACAGATACGTGCAGCAGGTGCGCGGGCGCGGGGGGCGGGCGGTCCCGGGGCGGCTGCCGGCCCCTGACCCTGTTTTGTGTTTTAAGAAACGCTTGAAAGCGGCCGAGGCGGAGAGCAAGCTCAAGCAGGTGTACATCCCCAACTAGTAAGTGCGCGGGCGGCGGGTGGCGGGGGCGCCCGGGCGGCGCCCTCCGTGACCCGCCTCCTCCTCGCCCCAAGTAACAAGCCGAACCCGAACCAGATCAGCGTGAGCAGTGTCAAGGCCGGCGTGGTGAACGGCGCGGGGGCGCCCGGCCAGAGCCCCGGGGCCGGCCGGGCCTGCGAGAGCTGCTACAGTAAGTCCCCGGCCCGGGGCGCCCGCCGCAGGGCCCTGCACCCCGAGGGCTGGCGGGCGGGCGGCTGGGCCGGGGCGCCGGCGGCGGCGCGCGGCGCTCTGCCGTCCCGGTTCTGCTTAAGAACCCGCCTATCTCCCCCTTTGTTGTCCGTAGCCACCCAGTCTTACCAGTGGTATTCTTGGGGTCCCCCTAACATGCAGTGTCGTCTCTGCGCGTCTTGTTGGACGTATTGGAAGAAATATGGTGGCTTGAAAATGCCAACCCGGTTAGATGGGGAGCGGCCCGGGCCCAACCGCAGCAACATGGTAAGCGGCCCCGCCCGCCCGCCCGCCCCCGCCGGCCGGCCCGCACTCACGGCTGTGTCGGGGCCCGCGCCCCCTTCCGCAGAGCCCGCACGGCCTCCCGGCCCGGAGCAGCGGGAGCCCCAAGTTCGCCATGAAGACGCGGCAGGCCTTCTACCTGCACACCACCAAGCTCACGCGCATCGCCCGGCGCCTGTGCAGGGAGATCCTGCGCCCCTGGAGGGCCGCCCGGCACCCCTACCTGCCCATCAACAGCGCCGCCATCAAGGCCGAGTGTGAGTGCGCCCCGGCGGTGGGCGGGTGGGCGGGCGCACGCTGCTGGGCTCTGACCCGCTCCCGGTGCTGGCCCACAGGCGCGGCCCGCCTGCCCGAGGCCTCGCAGAGCCCCCTGGTGCTGAAGCAGGCGGCGCGGAAGCCGCTGGAGGCCGTGCTGCGCTACCTCGGTGAGCGCCCCGCCAGCACCCCCGCTCCCCACCCCCCCGCCCGCCCCCACCAGCTCTGCCCTCGCGGGCCCTGGAGGGAGGGGGCGCCCCGGAGATGCGCCCTCCTTGAGGGACATTCCAAGCCGGGCCAGGGTGCCCAGTGTGGCTCTGGCTACCCTGGCGTCTGGGTCCCTGTCCCGGCTGACCTCGCCCGCCCCAACCTGCAGGGGTGGGTGGGGAGCGCGCGGGGTGTGGCCCTGTCTGCCACCGCGGCTGGGGTGGGGGCTGGGCCCAGTCCGCGGGGCCCAGCGGCCAGCCCTGCCCAGCCCGCTGAGGCCCCTGGCTGCTCCCGCAGAGACGCACCCCCGCCCCCCCAAGCCCGACCCAGTGAGGAGCGTGTCCGGGGTGCTCGGCGCCCTGACGCCCGCCAAGTCGGCCCCCGTCATCAACAGCGGCTCGCCCACCATCCTGGGCAAGAGGGGCTACGAGCAGCACAACGGGGTGGACGGTGAGTCTGGGGCTGGGCGGCGGCAGCTCGCAGCCCCCCGCCCGCCCCGCCCTGACTGTCTTCTCTCCTCTCTCCCGCCGCCGGGCCCGCCAGGCTCCGTGAAGAAGCGCCTCTTGATGCCCAGTAGGGGTAAGGCCCGGGCGGCCGCCGGGGTGCCTGTGTGTGCTGCGTCGCGTGCCCGGCGGGCGGCCGGCCCCAGCCGCAGGCAGTCCCCTCGCCAGCCGCCTCCTGCCCTGTCGCTGGGCCCCGGCCTCGCTGCCTGGGGGCGCCCTCCTGACCTGTGCTGGCCACGGCCTGTCCTTGCGCTGTGGCCGGCGGCCCCGCCACCCTGCCCGCGCCCGCTGTGCTGCCCGCATGTTGTCTGCTGCCGCGAGCTGTGCCTGCGACCTGGCAGGGTTCGGAGGGTGGGCTGGTCGCGGCCGGGGGCGCTCAGCCTGGCGGGCGGGGGCCCGAGCCCAGGTGGACTCCCGGGTCAGGGTACCAGAGCTGGGGCACCAGACAGGCCTCCCGGGGCCCTCCCACGCAGCAGCCTCACGTGGGGCACTCGCTCCTGGGCCTGCTGCCCCCGGGTCATCCTCAGCGGGGGCTGGCCTCTCTAGCTCCTGAACGGCTGCTATGTGGGGTGTGAAGGGGGGGACCACAGCCACAGGGCCAGGAAGGGCCAGGGAACTGTGCTCCAGGAGTGGAGGCCAGTGGCCAGTCACACTGTGGACTCTCAAGTCCGGACCGTGCGGCCAGGGTGGCTCTTGACCCGCCGCCTGCCTGCTCCTGCACCCCGCCCTGGAACCTCTGCAGCGGGCCTGCCCCGCTCTGCTCCATGCTAGCGCCTGGCAGCGGCCTGGCCGAGTGGCTTGGCCAAGTGGCCCGGGAGGTGGAGGCCAGCGCCCGTGGGCTCGCTTTGCCAAGAGCCGCTAGCAGGCAGGGCGGCCAGCCTGTCCCAAGCCCTCTTCTGCCTTTGGGGCAACGGGTGCCCTCCTGGGCCGGGGGTGGGCCCTGCCCTGGCCCGGGCCGCCCGCCTGCCACCCTCTAACCTAACCTGTCTTCCTCCCGCCGCGGCCCTGCTAGGCACTTACCTGGGTAAGTAGGGCCTGGCCCCCAGGCGCACCCAGCGCTCAGGCCCTCCCTCTGCCTGCTCAGGGGACTCAGTCCCAGTGGGGCCCCGAAGAGCCCCCCAAGTTAGGAGAGCTCTCACGGTTGGGAGCGGGGAGGACAGGCCGCGGCTGTGAGGCCCCGCTGGTGTGGGCAGTTGCCGCCGTCTCTCCCGGCCGGTGCTCGCCTCGGAGCCGGAGCCGCCCCCTGGGCAGGCCGCCCGGCTGGGCCAGGGAGGGCACCGCTGCCCTCGGCCCTCGCACTGTGGTGGTGGGCGGGCCGGACCGGGGAGCCGGGTGGGCCGGGCGCGCTCTGGGACGGTGCGCGGGGGCGCTCACGCCCGTCCTCCTCCCTGCCAGGGCTGGCGAACCACGGACAGACCAGGCACATGGTAAGGCCCCGCGCCCAGCCCCGCCAGGCCCCCTGGCCGCGAGCGCCCCTCACGCCTGCCCCCCGCGCTGCAGGGCCCGCACCGGAACCTGCTGCCCAACGGGAAGCCCTACCCCGCCAAGGTGCGCCTGGTGCGCGGCGGCTCCCTGCCCCCCGTCAAGCGGCGGCGTATGAACTGGATCGACGCCCCGGACGACGTCTTCTACATGGCCACTGAGGAGACCAGGTGGGGCGGGCGGCCCGGGCGGGGCGGGGCGGGGCGGGGCAGCGGCACGGCCCGGCCTCACCATCCACCCTGCTGCCTGCAGGAAGGTCCGCAAGCTGCTCTCGTCCTCGGAGACCAAGCGCGCGGCGCGCCGGCCCTACAAGCCCGTAGCCCTGCGCCAGAGCCAGGCCCTGCCGCTGCCCCTGCGGCCGCCTGCGCCCGCACCAGTCAACGACGAGCCCATCGTGATCGAGGACTAGCCGCTGGCCGCTGCTGGCCCCGGCCCTCCCGGCCTGGCCCGGACCCGCCCCCACCCTGCCCTGGCCGGGCCCCGGCCTGGCGCGGCCTGGCCCGCCCCCGGGGCCGCCCCGCCGGGCTCTCAGCTTTGGGTTTCCTTTTGGCTGGAACGGAGGGGCCGCTGCGCCCGGGCCAGCGTGAGTTCTGTTGTGTTCTGTTGAAGGTGCCATTTTAAATTTTATTTTTATTACTTTTTTTGTAGATGAACTTCAGCTCTGTGACTTACACCTGGAATGTCAGGGCGGCGTGGCCGGTGGCCGGTGGCCGGGCTGCCCCCTTGTCTTTTCAAGTAATTTTCATATTAAAAAACAAAGGAAAAAAAACTGATAAAAAGGAAAAAAAACAATCGGCTTTTATCTGAGTCTTTTGTCCTCGTCCCCCGCGCTTGGAGTGGCCAGCCGCCGGGGGCCAGACTGCCTGAGCCGGAGCGGGAGCCCCAGGGAGAGCCCAGGCCTGCCCAGGCCCCGCAGCCCCGAGCTCGGCCCCTCGCGGTGGCGCTGAGAGCCAGTGTCCGCCCCGGCCGGTGGCCTGGCACCCTGGGCGGGCCCCTGCCTGCTGCTGGCCATGGCCCGCCCAGCTGTCGGGGTTTCCGCCTGGAGCCTGCGCCAGCCACGGCTGCCCAGCAGGTGCCTTGTTCTCGGGTTTCAGCAGGGCCTTGTTCTCAGAAAGGGGCAGTCCCTGCGCCACACCCCCGGGGCTCCCCGGCTCCCCGCCCCCCCCCAGCCCTGGGCTGCCTACCCCCCCCCACAGTGGGTAGAAATCTCAGCCAGGGAATGAAAATAGAAACCACTTCTGTCTGCCCCAGCCAGATGGAGATAAGGGGCTCCCCCGCCTCCTGCGAGGCCCTGGACCCTGGGGCCAGTGTGGCAATTGCAGCGTCTGGCCAGCTCGCAGCCTGCAGTGTCCCGGCTGCCCCCACATCTCACCGGGGCTGCCCCCGGCCCCTCCAGTCCCTTCCACTTCTCAGGCCCAGGGCCTTCCTCCCATCCTGCCCAACTGGTCCCCATCCTGAGCCTGAGAAGAGGGGGGCCCCACCACCTGCCCCCCGGGCCTGGACCGCCTGGGTCTGAGTGAGGCTTAAACAGAGGAGTAGGTGCCCACTGGGGACCCAAAAGCCTGGGGACACCGGGGCAGCCTGGTCCCCCCCCTGAGGCCCAGTGGGGCCCAGGTCCAGGGCATGCCTGAGTGGGCAAGGGTCACCTCCGCCCGCCCTCCTTCCCTCCCGGCCTGGCATCCTGCGTGCCCTGTCCCAGGGCTGCCTGGTGCGGGGTGCCAGCCCAGCCCCTCGGGCCTGTCCCCGCCCCGCCCTGCATCCTGCTCTCCGCAGCCTGCCCTGCCTGTTCCTGCCTGGCCTGGGGCCTCAGCGTCCTCAGAGTGGACACCGCTCTCCGTCCATGGCTGGTGCCTCTTCCTGCCAGGCCCAGAATAGCCGGGCCCCAGGGAGCCTCTGGCGGGGGTCCAGGGACTGCAGCGGGGCAGGGCGAGGGCAGAGGCTGGCCACCCTCTGCCCCATCTGTGAGGCTCAGCCAGTGCCAGGTTTGTGGCCGCCCAGCCCTGCCTTCCCACGCACCTGCGCCGTCCAGCCCCGACCTCCGCAGTGGTCCACACAGCCCAGGGCCAGCGGGTCCCCATGCGGAGAGGGCATGGCAGTGGTGCCTGCTCGGTGGGGGGCAGGGTCCATGAATTATGCAGAGACACTTGATGCCCAGCCAGCCTGGAGCCTGGAACCGCTGACCTGTGGGGAGCCCCCACAGCTAGCTGGCCCCGTGTGCACCAGCTCCCCGGGGTGGGCCTGGGGACAGAGTCAGGTGGAGACAGAGGGGCGCTGGGCAGGCTGGGGGCTCAGGCTCAGGGGCCCTGTTTCGGCTGTTGTCATGGAAACGGCAGTGGGTGCAGGTCTGCGTGTAGGGAGCTGGGTGGTGGGCGCTCCAGGGGCCCCTGGGTCTGTGGTGCTCCTGACCCCTCTCCCTCCCTCCAAACAGGCCTCCCCGCCCCCAGGAGAGGGGCGGAGTCAGAACTGCCTCTGGAGGGGCCGGTTCGTCTGCCCAGTTCAGTTCAGGTTCAGCCGGGCCGGGTCCCAGAGAAGGTGCACAAGGGGCAGAGCCCTCCGGGTCCCCCCAGATTCCGCGAGGCTGCCAGAGGGAGGGGCCGGGGGAGTGGGCCGGGCGGCGCGGCGGCGCGGGAGTGGGGGAGCTGGGGAGGGGCCCCTGGGGCCCAGGCCTGGAGGCGGCAGGGTCTGGCCCAGGGCTGGCAGGTCCACGGGCGTGCCCAGGTAGGGTGCTGGGCAGCGTCCCCTCGGCCCCCCGCTTGACCCAGGGGGTCTCCCGGGCCGCCCCGCTCTCCCTTCCCTGCCGCCCTGGCCGGCGGCCCGGGAGGCGCCCCGCGCCCCTCCAGCGCGCCCCGGCTGTTCTCGCAGGGCGGGCGCCGCCCCCGCGCGGCCGCCCCCGGCGCCCCCAGCACCACTGACAGGGGCGGGCGGGGCGCGCGGGGCGGGCGCCGGGACCGGCCCGCCGGGGATCCGGCTCCGAGCCCGCCGCGCGGCGTTGCCATAGAAACCCAGCAACAAAGGGCCCCGCGGGGGCGGCGCGCGGCAGGGCGGGGTGGGGGCCCGGGCGCCCCGGCGTCGGGCCGGGCGTGGGGACCGGCTCGCCCGTCGGGGCGTCCGTCCGTCTGCGCCCCGCGCCCTTCCTGGCCGACGCCCCCTCGGACTCGCGGGGAGCCGAGCGCGCCGCCGACTCCCCGCCCCGCGGCCCCGACGTTGCCATGGAAACGGGCGAGGCGCTGGGGGCAGCCGGGGGTGAGGCCGCCTCGCTCGCGGGGTCGCAGGGGCGGCGGGCCCGGCGCGTCCGGCCCCCCCCGCCCCCCGGCAGGTGCGCCCCCGCCCCGGCCGGACCGGGGGGCGGGCTCCCCAGGCCCCGCCCCGGCCGCCGGGCCAATGGGCGCGCGGGCGGCGGGCGGGCGGGGCGCGGGCCGGCGGCGCGGGGAGACGGCGCGGGCGCGGCGCGGCGCGGGCGGACCGGGCGCACCGACCATGGCCTCCAAGTGCCCCAAGTGCGACAAGACCGTGTACTTCGGTGAGTGCGGCCGCCGGCGGCCCGGCCGACCCCGCGCCCCGCCCCGCCCGCCCGCCCGCCCGCCCGCCCGGGGCCCGGCGCTCGCCCCGCCGCGCGGCCCGGGGCGCGGCCCGAGGTGGAGCCGCGACGGCGCGGGCGGGGCGCCGGCTCCGCGGGATGCGGCCGCTCGCGGGGCGCCCGGCTCCGAGCGCGCAGCGCGGGCTCCGGGCGCGGCCGGGCGGGGCCGGGCGGGGCCGCGCGCCCCGCTGTCTTTCGGGGCGCTCTCCCGCCGGGCCCGTCCCGGCTCCCCGCGGACACGTGGTCGGGCCGGCGCGGGCGCCACCCCGCCCCCGCCCCCACCCGGCCCTCGGGCGCGGGGCGGCCGGAGCTGGGCTCTGCCTGGACGCGGGCCGCGCGGGGGCGGCCTCGCCTGTCCCTCCCGGCGCGCTCCCGCCCGGCCCAAGTTCTCCAGGAGGTTCCCACGCGCGCGCGCGGGCGGGCGGGCGGCCGAGGGCCCCGGGGCCGGAGGGCACTGCAGCCGGCGGCCAGGCCCAGCCCCTCAAGGTCGGGGCGGCCGGGAGGGGCTGTCCCCGCGGACGCCCCCGGGAAGCTGCCCTCCGGCGCCCTCCCTCCGCGCCCGCCCGCCCGCCCGCCCGCCCGCCGCGCTCCCTCCTCCCGCCGGTCCTCCCGGACCCCGCCCGGGCGGCAGCTCCTGCCCCCCCCCCCCGCCCGCCCGCGCCGCAGGGCACTGACTTGGCCCATCTCCAGGGCAGCGCCGGGCCCAGGTGCGGGCGGCCGCGGCCTCCTGCTGGCCCCGAGGGGCAGTTGTTGTTCCTGGAGTGGAGGGACCGGATTTGGCCCTGAGGCTCCTGCAGGGCTGGGAGCCCCGGGGGTTCCGGCTGCCTCCGGGGCGCCCACCCCGGCCCCGGCCCCGCACCCCTACCCGAGCCGCCCTCCCTCCAAGCCTGGGATGGGGGTGTCGCCGGGTGTCCTGCCAGCCCCGCTGCCCGACATGGTGGGCGCCCAGCCAGGTCCGTCCCGGGGCCCTGGCGGATGGGTCTGGGGCAGGCCGGAAAGGCGGCAGCCTGCTGGCCGCCCGGCGCCCGGCACAAGACAAAGGCCCTCAGACCAGAGCTCCCGGCCTGGCCTAGGCCCGGGCGGGGCGGGGGCGGCAGGGCAGGACCCAGCCCCCCTCCAGGCTGCACCCTCGCCGCCACCCCAGCTGCCAACGGCCCTGAGTGTTCGTGGCCTTTGTGTCCCCAAGATCAGCCCCACTGCTCCTGCCCGGGCCTCCTGGCCGTAGCTCTGGGCTCCCTGCCGGGGCACTCTGTGCGGCCGTGGACCCGCCTAGTGGGACTGTGGGTCACTCCCCTGCCCCTGCACGGCCACACCACCCCGCTGACCGTCCACACAGCTCTGGCTTCCCTGCTCTGCAGATGCCACGGCGGCACTGGCCAGCAGGGGGGAGGCTGGACTGGCAGGGCCGAGCCTGCCTTGGGCTCAGCCAACTCCCGCCTGCCCTGGCATGGACACAGGGGCCCAGCCAGCCTGCGTGCGGCGTCCCTGGGTCAGTGACCCTGCAGGTCTGGGCCAACACTGTCCCCAGGAGGGGCCGGCCGCACTCTCCGCCCGCCCGGGCAGCCTCTGTGCAGGGACGGGGAGAGCTGTGGTCCTCAGGCTCCCTCTGGCCCGGCCGGCCCCGGCCCCGCAACCCTCCCGCCCGCTCCAGCCAGGCCTCGACCCTGCGGAATTCCGGTTCTGCTCCTCCTGCTTCCTGCAGGTCCCCTGGGAGCCTGGGCTTCCGTCCACCCGGAGGCCCCCACACTTCCGCCTTGGAGTGGGGGCCGGCAGCCCCTGGCTCACCCGTCTTTGCAGCTGGCCTCGGGCCGGGGGTGCTAAGGCGGCAGCCGAGGTAGAGGGTGGGGACCCCAGAACTTGGAGGAGGCAAGCGGCGGGCTGGGGGCTCTGCACCAGCCCCACAGGGGCCTGGTGGCTCAGGCTGCTCCCCGCAGCAGGGCTCTGCCAACTCCATAGCCTGATTGGGGGTTCAGGGTGGTGTGCAAGGGCCCAGGTGCCTGAGAAAGCCGGGCGTGCAGTGGAGGTGGAGAGGTGCTTGACTGGGCCGCGCGAGGGGTGGTGCTGGCGCCTCCCTGACCTGCACCCCACCCGCCAGCTGAGAAGGTCAGCTCCCTGGGCAAGGACTGGCACAAGTTCTGCCTCAAGTGTGAGCGCTGCAGCAAGACGCTGACGCCCGGGGGCCACGCTGAGGTGAGCCGCGGAGGTCTGGGGCGGGCCTTGGGGTCTGGGGGGGGCTGGGGGGGGTCTGGGCCTGGGCGGGGCTGGGGGGTCTGGGCCTGGGCAGGGTTGGGGGTCTGGAGCGGGGCTGGGGGGGGGGTCTGGGCCTGGGTGGTGTTGGGGGGTCTGGAGCGGGGCCTGGGGCCCTGCCCCAGTCCCCGGGCACTCACGCCACGGCCCCGCCCAGCACGCCGGGAAGCCCTTCTGCCACAAGCCCTGCTACGCCACGCTGTTCGGGCCCAAGGGTGAGCAAGCCGCGGGGTCCGGAGGGGGAGTGCGGGGGGTGGGGGTGGCTTCGCAGTGCAGCAGACCCCAACTCAGGCTGTGTCCAGTGGAGGGCCCCTGGGGCTGCCAGGACCCAGGGCCTGTAGAGTCCCAGGCGCCCCCCAAGGCTGGGTCTCTGCCATCGCCCCTCTTTCTCGAAAGCCCAGCACCCAGACCTCTGCCCAGCTCGCTGGTGCCCTGAGTGCAGGGGCCCACAGGGCAGCGGGGGGCGCCCATCTGAGAAGCCCCTCCCGCCGCGCCCTCCCCAGGGGTGAACATCGGAGGCGCCGGCTCCTACATCTACGAGAAGCCGGCGGCCGAGGGCCCTCAGGTCACAGGCCCCATCGAGGTCCCGGTGGTCCGCGCTGAGGAGCGGAAGGCCAGTGGCCCCCCCAAGGGGCCCAGCAAAGGTGTGCGGGGCTCGCCCCTGCGGGAGGGGTGCCCGAGGGCCTCCACCCGCCTGACGCCGGCCCCTCCCCAGCCTCCAGCGTCACCACCTTCACCGGGGAGCCCAACGTGTGTCCGCGCTGCGACAAGAGGGTGTACTTTGGTGAGTGGCCCCACCCGCGCCCCCGCCTGCCCGCCCGCCCGCCGCCGCGCCGGCCGGGGTCAGCTGTGGCCTCCTCTCGCAGCCGAGAAGGTGACGTCTCTGGGCAAAGACTGGCACCGCCCGTGCCTGCGCTGTGAGCGCTGCGGGAAGACGCTGACTCCGGGGGGCCACGCCGAGGTGAGGCGCGGGCCGGGGTCGCCCTGGGGCGCCCTGCGGGGAGAGAGCAGAGCCGGGCTCGGGCGGTGAAGGGTGGACGCGCAATTGGGGGCGCGGGCCACAGGCGCAGATCATGGGTGCCGACCGCTGGCGGGGGCGCAGGTTGGGGCGCAGCTGCAGGCGGGGTGCAGGCCCAGGACAGGTGCAGGTGGGGGGCGCAGGCCGCTGGGCAGGTCCGTGCCGGGAGAGTCTGCCCCCTGGTGGCCGGAGCGCAGGCTCGCTGGCACAGGTGTTGGGGTAACTGCGGGGATCCCTGCCTGCAGGTGAGTGGACCTGGTCGTGGCTTTGGGGACTTGAGGGCTTGGGGGATGGGAGGAGGAGGGGGCAGGCGCGCGGCCCGAGGAAGCCCAGGGTGGGCACGGGGCTGTGGAGCCCTGGCTCACCCGCTGCTGCCCACCCCGCCCAGCACGATGGCCAGCCCTACTGCCACAAGCCCTGCTACGGAATTCTCTTCGGACCCAAGGGTGAGTGTGCGGGGGGTGCCGGCCGCGGGAGCCCCCTGCCCGCGCCCGCTCGCCGCCAGCCCGCGCTCTCTCCGCAGGTGTGAACACCGGAGCCGTGGGCAGCTACATCTACGACAAGGACCCCGAGGGCAAAGCCCAGCCCTAGGCCTGGCCTGCTCGGGGCATGGCCTGCAGGTCCGCGGCCGGGCAGGGGAGCTGCTGGCGCGGCGCGCTGTGCGCCCCTCCCTGGCTTGTCTGTCTAGACTGTCCATCGCCCCCTTTTGTGCCCCCCTGATCCCCGTGTCTGTGTGACTGTGGCCCCCGCTGGGTCCCTGAGGTGGGCTTCCCACCCTGGCCTCAGGCCCTGCCTGCCCACCAGTGTTATTTATGGCGCCCTGAGGGACACCGCGCCAGGCCCTCCCACTGCCCGGGGCTGGGGGCACCCCCACTGCTGGTCCCATGCCTGCGCGCACCGCCCCTCATGGCTCACGCGATTGCCCTGACTTGCTGTCAATAAAAGGTTTGAGATCCACAGGCCTGGCGCTGTGTCCTGGTGGTGGCGTGGGCCATGTCCCTTTGTCCATCCGCCAATGTCCAGGGCCCTGTGCCTGGCTTCTGGCCGGGCCTGGGGGCGGGCCCTGGACCCTAGACATGCCAAGAGTGGGCAGTGGTGCCCAAAGGTAGCTGGGTGGACTCTGGGTGGACTCTAGGTGACCTAGTGGACAGCAGAGGGCCCCACAACTGCACCCCCGGGTCTTTCCCTCACTCCCAGAGCAGAATGGAGCCCAGAATGCCCTACACGGCCGGCCGAGGCCAGCTGGGCGGGGCTCCCTCCGTGGCCGCGGGGCGGGGCGGGGCGGGGAAGGTGAGGCGCTGCGGCCGGGTTCCCGGGTTCCCGGGCGGACCCCGGCCCAGGAGGCGCCCGCGGGATGCCCCCCACGTGCACAGAGCCTCGTGCGGGCAACAGCCGCTGGCGGTCCCGGGGATGCCGCGGGAGAAACGCAAGGGTGGCCCCTCCGCGTGGGGGCGCGGGGCGGGGCGCGCCCGGGTGCCCGAGCTCACCCCGCCTTGCCCAGGGAGAGTCTCCCCCGCAGCGCGCGGAGTGGGGGGCGCTGGCGCGAGGCGGCGGGGAGGGGCGAGCGCGGCCGGAGCAGGCGCGTGGGGGGCTGGCGGCGGCGGGGGGCGGCCGGGCCGGCGTGGGGGGCTGGGGGTACACCAGAGGCGCCCCGCCCCGGCTCGCGCTCCCTCTCCCCGCGCCCGGGCAGCCCAGCAGGGGGCGCCGCCGACCCCGCGGAGCCCCGCCCCGCCCCGCCCCGCCCCGCGCCGCGCCCCCGGCCTCGGCCCGGCCCCCTCCACCCCCGGGGCCCGCCCGGCCGCGCCTTCCCGCCCCCGCGGCCGCGGGGCTCCCGGGGCGCCCGCTGGCCCCCCGGTCCCTGGGTGGGCTCCCACTCCCGCCTCAGCCCCGCCCGCCCACCAGGGTGATTTGTGGCGCCCCGGGGACACCCCGCCAGGCCCCGCGCCGGGCGCCCCCCCCCCCCCGCCGGAAGGCGCCCGGGGCGCACCGCCCCCACCCAGGGGCGGGCGGGCCCCTCTCCTCGCGCCGCGGCCCGGCCCGGCTCGGCTCGGGGGCTGCCCGGGGCGCCCCGGCGGGTGGGGGGGCCCTGCGCTGCGGGGCGGGGACCCCGGGCGCCCCGGGGGCGGCGGCCTGGGCCGGGCGGGGCCGCCGGGACGCGGAGCGCCGGCCCGTTTCCTGCCGGCGCCCACGACGCGCCGCCGTGTTTGTTGCGCGGGGTTGCCGTGGAGACGGGGCGGCGCCGCTCCTGTTTGTCTCGCGTCGCCAGGGCCTCGCGGGGGGGCCGCCCCGCCGGCCGCGGCCCCTGCCCTGCGCGCGGCCCCGAGGCCCCGAGGCCGCCCGCCCCCTCGCGCCCCGCGCAGCCCGGAGCCGTCCCGGCGCCCGCGAGGCCTGCGGGGCCGCCTGGCCAGCGCCTGCCCCGCGCGCGGCCCTTGGCCCCCGGCCGGACAGGCTCGCGCTGCCTGGCCAGACCCTCGCGCCCCATCCCCGACCCGGGACGGGGGCCCCGGCGGTGCCCCCCTCTCCCCGCACCCCCCAGGCCGGACCCTCCGCGCCCTCCGCCGGGCAGCCCCGCTGGGGGCGCGCCGCTGGCCCCCGGGCCTCCTGCACCCCTGAGGCCTGGCGGACCCCTGGGGAGGGCGGGGAGGGGCAGCGCCCGCCGCGGCCTGGCTGGCGGGGATGAGGCTGGAATTCGGGGTGGTTCTGCCAGGGCTTTGGCTCCGGACTCAGAAGTTCCTGGAATCAGGCCCGGCCTCCAGGGAGAGGAGGGCAGGGCAGCCCCTCTGGCCTGGCCCGCAGACCCCAGGGTGGGCTCCGAGGGCCTCAGGGCCCCTCCAGGCAGTATCCTGTCCCTTCCCTGCTGCCTGGGGAGAGACAGGACCTCCTGGCCAGGCAGGCCCGTGAGCAGACCCTGGGGCAGACGAGGGGGGTGTGGGGGTGTGGGGGGTGTGGTGTGGTGGTCCCTGGAGAGCAGCTGCTGAAAATAAACCCTGGGAACCGCTGTGTGTCCTCCTGGAGGGCCGGCAGGCGGACGCCCGGGCTGGGGGGGCAGCTGGCTCAGCGGGTCCTGGTCGCAGCACCCTGGGGTGCAGGGACCAGCCCTCCAGTCCTTGGAGGGGTGTCTGACACCCGGTCCTCTCTGAGAGGCTTGGAAGTGGGCACTTGGGGGGCAAGCAGAGGCCAGTGCCCCAGCTCTGGGAGGTGGGTGCGGGGGCCGCCCAGCCTGGGAGCAGAACCTTGCCCCTGGGGGCAGATTCCTCAGCGGTCACTGGCAGGGCTGCCCACCTCCCTCTCTGGGGCCTGAGCCCATCTCAGCCTCCCCGCCACGCAGGGTGGGCCTGTCTGATCCCCGCCTGGGTCTCCTGGCCAGGCATGGGGGTGTACGGGCACGGCTGTGGGGCGAGTGGCCTCCAGGCACAGGTCCTGGCGTCCTCCTGCTGTCCTGGCACAGGTGGCGCCTCGGGCAAGCAGCTGGGTGGCTGTGCATCCCTGTCCTGGCCACTGTGTCCCTGATGCCCCGATGCCTGCCTGTGCCCCTGTGGTGACTGGTGGCAGGGCCAGCACAGGTGCTGGGGTACGCGGGGGTCCCCTGCCCCCTTGTACTTGTGCAGCAAATGCCAACAACATCATCAGAAGAGGGGGGGCACCCCTGGACTGGGAGTTGGGGAGGCAGGAGCTCGCCTGCCATGGGCTACAGCTGAGGCACGTCACCCTGACGACTGTGGGGGGCTCAGGGGAGCAGGAGGGCGCCAGCCTGGCAGCTGCCCGGACCTGCAGGGGGTCTGGGCGGGTGTGCGTGTGTGAGTGTCTGGGAAAACCTTGCACCCACCCCTGGGTGTGGCCGTGGCCTTTGGCCCCCCTTGGCATCTTCCTCCCACCCCCGCCCATAACTATGGCAACGGGCAAAACAGCGGGGAAGGCCAGGAGAGGACTCATCACCCTGGTTTTCAAGGGGGGCCTGCTCCTAGCGGGGTGAGGTGGCAGGGGGTCATCTCTGGAGGCAGGGCCAGCTCCAGCTCTTGGTGTCACCTCCCCCAACATGTGCCCTGGTGGCCTGGACAGACCCCCGGGAGGCTGGTGCGCCCCAGGACTCGGGTCACATCTGCCTTTGGGAGCACTGCCCGGGGTGTGGGGGGCTGCTGGGCAGCCTGCTGTCGTGGACCCACCTCTCAGCCCGCCGGCACCCTCCTGGTCTGTCCCCAGGCTGCCCAGCACCCCGCCTGCTGTCACCCTCTCCCCAGCCCCGCCAGCAAGGGCTTCGCTGCAGAAGCCCTGCTGGGCCCCACGCCAGGCAGGCGCCCCTCGGGGAGAAGGGGGCTATGGCGGGGACTGCGCCGCACCCCCAGGCGGTGGGCAACCAGAGGGTCTCCAGGATGGGGTCCAGGGCAGGGGGCAGCGATGGAGAGAGGCTGGGGGCAGGATGGCTTGGGGTCCGGCAGGCCTCCGGCTGTCCCGTGCTTGCCCTGGGAGGCAAGGCGGAGATGGGGGTTCCCCTTCCTGTCTTGGGCGGGGCTGGCTGGGGTGGTGGGCTTCAGGGAGGCTGGGGCTGTGGTCGCTGGGTGCTGCCAGGGTCCCTGAGCCCCGGGGCCTGAGGACCAGAAGGGGCAGGGCGGAGATGAAGTTTTGTTTTCTATTCGGGCGTGTCTGGGGCCATGAGGACATTGGTGCTGCCCAGGGGAGGGGGCAGGGCGGCTGGGCTGGGGCGGGCACGCAGGGGCGCAGGAGGGTCTCCGAGCCTCGGTCCTGTGGGTGTGGCGTGGGAGCACCGCCGAGGAGGGTCCACAGAGTGGACATCCCTCTCCCCAGACGGGGGGCGGCGACCTGGGTGACAGTCACCACCAGGGAGGAGGGATGGGCCAGGCACTGCCCCGGGGACACAATGCGGGGACCTCACCCGCTCAGCAGAGGCTGCTACCCCCACCCTCACGCCCCGCCGGCAGCTGGCAGAGGACTGAGATGTCTTGGGTGGGCATATGGGGAGCGCCTGCCACCCCCACTTCCCTGTCCTGGGTGGGTGGGTCAGTCCTCGCACTGGGAGGCCCAGGCCAGCCTCTGCTTTACCTGGGGAGGGACGTGGACCGCTGGGCTGCGCTGGACACTGCCCTGCCCGCCCCCCCAAGGCGCGGCCCTTCGGAGATGACCCAGGTGGCCACACCCACATCATCCCCGCAGAGGGTGGGCCGCGCCAGGGTCGGAATCCCCCCCAGTTCCCTGGGACGCTCCCTGCGGCCTCTTGGACTTCCCGGCCAGGGGCGGGGCTGGGGTCTCCCGGGGACCTTCCCAGGGATCCCCCCTCAGTGCGTGCGGTGAACCCACACGCTGGCTGGTTTGTATCTATTTGCATTTTGGAGGCGACCGCCCCTCGGGACTCCCGTCCATCTGGAGGCGCGAGGGGGTGCGTGCAGGCTGGGCTGGGGGTGCACCTCCTGCTCCTGGGGGGCCGGGCAGGGGTCCTGACCCGGGCGACTCGGGAGCCCCGGGCGGGGCCGCAGCTTGAACCTGCCCGAGGGGCCCCGCCCCTTTCAATAGGGCCCCGCGGACTCCCCCCGCCCCGGCCCCCGCGGGCCCCCCGCTCGCGGTGCGCCTGGCAGGCAGGTCCTCCAGAGGCGGGTGGCCGATGACCTCTCTGATCCGGTGCCCTGGACCCAGGGTCCGCGGGGGTCTAAGCCCCGGGCTCGGGGGCGGGGCCAGGGGCGGGCCCCGAAGGGGCGGGGTCCCGGGGTCCCTGAAAGGAGCCGACCCAAGCGGGACCCACCCAGTCCCGCGCTGTCCGCCCGCTGCCGCCTCAGCCTCCCGCGCCGGACCGGCCGCGCCGCCATGCCCAAGTGCCCCAAGTGCGACAAGGAGGTGTACTTCGGTGAGCGCCCGTGTCCCCGGGCCCCGCGCGCCCCACGCGGAAGCGAGGCCGGCCTCCCCCGGGGCCGCCGGGGGTGGGGTCAGCGCCCCCTCTGCGGCCGCGCTCTCCCGTGCCTCTCCGGCTGGGCCGTCCCCATGCCCCGTCCGTCCGGGCCTCCCCGGCTCCGGGCCTCCCCTCTTGGGGCGTCTCCCGCCTCTTCTCGGGCGCGCCCAGGGCGGAGACCCCGCGGGGCAGGAAGGAACGCGGGGCGCTGGCCGCCCTCCCGGCGCTGAGCAGGAGCAGACGCGGAACCCGCGCCCGGGGCGTCCCAGCGCGCCAGGTCCGCGCCCCCTTCCGGCCCGCGCCCGGGCACGGGGGGGCGCAGGAGGAAGTGGGGAGCCCGCCCGCCCGCGCCCCCCCCCAGAGCCCGGGGAGCCCGGAGCGCCCACCCCGGCAGCCCCGCCCCGCCTTCCCGCCCCGTGGCCCCCCCAGCCCGCAGGGGCGCGGCCCTGGGCCGGCACCTCCCTGGAGGGCTCCCGCGGGGCCCCCGCCGGGCCGCCGGGCCGCCCCCGCCCCGGGCCAGCAGCGGCTGCCGCTCGCGCCACGCCCGGGGGGCCCCGCGGTCCTGCGCCGCCGCTCACGGCCCGTCGCCCACAGCCGAGCGGGTGACCTCCCTGGGGAAGGACTGGCATCGGCCCTGCCTCAAGTGCGAGAAATGTGGCAAGACGCTGACCTCGGGGGGCCACGCCGAGGTAGGTGCCCGCCTGGGGGCCGGGGTCCGCGGCAGGGGCGTCCCCCTCATGGCCTTCTCTCCGCAGCACGAAGGCAAGCCCTACTGCAACCACCCCTGCTACGCCGCCATGTTCGGGCCTAAAGGTCAGCTCCCCTCCGGGCGTGGCCCTCACCTGCCCCCTGTGCCGCCCCCAGCCCCTTCCTGGCCTGACCACCCCCCCCCTTGTCCCTGCAGGCTTTGGGCGGGGTGGCGCTGAGAGTCACACCTTCAAGTGAACCCAGGTACGTCCCCATCCTGCCCAGCCCACCCCCTGGGCCCCAGGAAGGGACCTCCTGCGTGTGGGCCGGGGAGGCGAGGCTGCTTCCCCACTGTCGGTCTCTCTGCAGGTGGTGCGGACCCCCTTCCTGGCCACCCTCGGAGCGTGGCCCCTGCGGCTAATTCCAGGCTGGTCCCGGGCCCCGGTGTCCCCGGAGACCCCATGCCCTCAATAAACTGAGCACCGGGAAGACCTGTGTGCACCTGTGTGTACCTGCGCCGAGCTGGGGGGCCAGCCTGGTCCTGTGGAGGGGGGCGGGGCAGGGCTTGTCAGGGACACCTGTCTGCAGGCACCCACAGGGCAAGCCCCCACGCCCCTGGACCACAGCGGCCTGGGCCCAGCTCCAGCGGAGATCGGCTGCAAGGCTCCCAGATGGGTGCAGGCAGGCCCGGGGGTCCGTGGGGACAGGTGGCCAGGGCGGGACCAGCTGAATTCAGGCTGGTTCCCTTTTTGAGACACTTTGGGGGAGTTGTGGTGGGGCGTCCTGCTGCCTCTCCCCACTTCCTGCCACCCCACTCTGGTGCATCGTCGACTGGGGGAGCCGCCCCTCCGTGCCCGGAAGCTGGGCGGCCAGCTGCCCCCACGGGACCGAGGACTGGCTGTGCAGGGGGCATGTCAGTGGGGCAGCAGCTGCGGACCAGGCCCCTCGAAGGCCCCCTGGGCGCCCTGCCCCGGGGCTTTGCTGGCCCGCAGCAGGCCTGCGCTGGCCAGGCCAGGGCTCCCGCGGGCGGGGTGGGTGTCCGCGGGTGGGTGGTCCGCAGCCCAGGGCGCTTGGAGCCAAAGGGGCGTGCAGAAGGCGCAGGCTTGAGGGTCTCTGCTTGGGCCTGGGTGGGGTGGGCCTTGGGACAGCGCTGCCCTGGCCGGCAGGAGGGCACAGCGGCGCCGGCCCTGGGCCCCGAGGCGCCTGCCCCTGCCGTCTCCCGCGCCCCCGCGGCCCCCTCCCAGGGCTCGTCTGTCCAGGGCCCCGGCCGCGCCCCCCTCCCACAGGGCCCGGCTCCGAGGCTCCTGCTCAGCGCACGGCGGCTCTGAGCCCCGAGGCCTCGGCGCCCGCGGGGTCCCCCGCCCCCGGCCTCCGTCAGCATGGGGGGCAGCGAGGCCCGTCGGGGCTGCGCCGGGCGGCGCTGCAGAGGCCCCGGGGTCGCCGGGGGCCGCGAGCGCGGGGCGCGCCGGGGAGGGCGGGTTCCTCCCGCGCCCCCGCCCGCGCCCAGCGGGGCGGCCACGCGCTCCGCGCGGCGGTGCGGGCTCCCGGGCACAGCGCGGGCGGGCAGGGCGGGCAGGGCGGGCGGAGGGCGCCGAGCCAGGCCCGGAGGTGGGGGCGCGGGGCGGGCGCGAGGGGGCGGGGCGGGCGCGAGGGGCGGGGCGGGACCGCGGTGACGCGATTGGCTCTCGGACGGCGGGCCGCGCAGCCGATTGGCCCGCGGGCCGGAAGTGGCTCCGCGGGACGCCCAGCCGGCGGCGGCGGGGCCAGCGCGCTGATTGGCCGCGGGGACCCAGCCCGCGCGCTGATTGGCTCCGGGCCGCAGAGCGGGCGCGGCTCGGACTGGGCGCGGGACCCGCGGCGGCGGCCCGGCGAGGCGACATGGGGCGGCGGCGGCGCCGGGCGGACCGGGCAGAGGGCGCCGCGGGCCTGCCCGAGGCCATCGCCGCTCTGAGTCGGACGCTGCCCGATGGGCCCAGCCCCGAGACCTTCCGCCGCGCCAAGTTCGACCGTCCGGAGGCGGTGAGGCCCGAGGGCGGCGGCCGGGGCGCGGCGGGTGCAGGGAGGGGCCGCCCTGCCGACCGCCGCTCTCTGACCCCCGCAGGCGCCCGCGCTCTGGCGGCTGCTATTGCGCCTGCTCAGCCCGCCGCCCGCCGCCGGCGCCGCTGCGGCCCCGGGTAAGCCCCGCCCCTCCGCGAAGCCCCGCCCGGCACGCCCCTCGCCGCTGCCCCGCCCACTGCGCCCGCAAAGCCCCGCCCCCAAACGCTGCCCCGCCCACACCCTAAGCCCCGCCCCTCGCCGCTGCCCCGCCCACGCGCGACCCGCCCCGCCCCCGACGAGCCCCACCCCTGGAAAACTCCACCCCCGACCCCCGCCCACCGGCCAAGCCACGCCCACGGGCCGGGGGGCCCCCCCCTCGCGTCCCTGGCCCCGCCCCCTCGCAAAGCCCGCCCGCGAGCCCGGCTCCCCGGCCTGACCGCGTTGGCCGCCCGGTTCGCGCTGCCCCTGCACTGGAGAAGGCCCAGCGCCCCGGCTGCCCCTCCCCGGCCGGGCCCCTGCCGGCGGGGCGCCTGGGGGCCTGGGCGGGGTCACTTCCAGGCGGTGGCCCCGCTGAGCTGTGGTCCCTCCGCAGAGGCCGAAGCCCGCCTGGTGAAGGCCGCGCTGCGCCGCCAGGGCTACCCGCGGCGGGCGCTCGCGCGGCTCCCCGAGGACGGCTCCCAGGGCAGCCGGGAGCTGCTGCTGGCCGTGGCCTGGCTCCTGGCCCGCGGGCCCCTGCTCCAGCGGCTGCTGACCCGCACCCGCGTGCGGCTGGGCGACGAGGTGCCGCTGTGCCAGGTGCGTGCGCGCCCGCAGCCCGGGCCGGAGCGCGCAGCGGGGGGTGGGCACCCTGGCCCAGGCCGCCCCCGCCCACGCAGCCCCCCGTCCAGCCCCCCGTCCAGCCCCTCGTGCAGCCCCTCATGCAGCCCCCCGTGCAGCCCCTCGTCCAGCCCCCCGTCCAGCCCCTCATCCAGCCCCTCGTGAGCCCCTCATGCAGCCCCCCGTGCAGCCCCTCGTCCAGCCCCCCGTCCAGCCCCCCGTCCAGCCCCTCATGCAGCCCCCCGTGCAGCCCCTCGTCCAGCCCCCCGTCCAGCCCCTCGTGCAGCCCCCCGTGCAGCCCCTCGTGCAGCCCCCGTGCAGCCCCTCGTCCAGCCCCCCGTCCAGCCCCTCATGCAGCCCCCCGTGCAGCCCCTCATCCAGCCCCCCGTCCAGCGTCCCCCGTCCAGCCCCCTCGCCCCTCCAGCCCCTCGTGCAGCCCCTCGTCCAGCCCCCCGTCCAGCCCCTCGTCCAGCCCCTCTTCCAGCCCTCCGTCAGCGCAAGCGCCTTCCCGGCCCGCCCCGACGCTCCTCCCCTCTCCCCGCGGCGTCTTCCCGGGCTGTGGGAGCAGGGGTGACCCTCGCCCCCCTGCAGTGTGAGGCCCTGGCCAGCCCCGGCTCTCCCGCACCCCACGCGGACGCAGACGGCCCCGTGGACGCCCGCCGCCTGCAGTGGCTGACGGGGAAGCTGCGGCTCCGGCGGCGCGCCCTGGCGGCCAGCCAGCGGGAGCAGTGCGCCCTCCTGAGCAAGGTAGTGTCCGCCACCAGCCCCCGGCTGTCTTGCCCGCCGCCCTGCTGCCCCGCTGCGTGCTCAGGCCACTCCCGGCCTGGCGCCTGTCCAGCTTGCCCAGCTCGCACTGGGGCCCTGACTTTGGCAGGGTGTGGGCTGGTGCGGGCAGCGGGCAGCCCTCGGAAGGCCCCTGCAGGCTGGTGGGGCTCTGCTTTGGGGGCACAGGTCCCAACTGAGGGCCCCGTTCACCCAGGAGGGGTGGGCATGTGGCTGCAGGCTCCCCCGCTGGCTCCGGGGTGCTGAGCCCCACCCTGTACCTCTGCCCTGGCAGTCTGCTCAGCTGCCTCTCCCGAGACCCTGGTCCCTCTGGCCCCTGGTCCCCTTGTCCCCGGGCCTCCTGGCTTGGCCTCCAGCTGCCCCTCTTGCTTGGGACCCGGCGCTACCTTCAGCTTCCCTGCACTGGGGGGGTCGCTTGCATCACCAGATGGTGACTCGGTGTCCCCACCACTGCCTGTCCAGAGGCCCCCGAGGTGCAGCCTCCCTGAGCCCTGCCTCTCTGCAGGCTGGACTGCCTGCCCCACCCCCCTCCCAGCCTGGGGTCTACACTGTTTCAGATCCACTCATATACCCGAGGTTGCCATAGCGACCAGAGCCTTGGCCACCTGTCAGTTGCTGAAACGGAGCTGCTCAGGGACCCGGAGGGCGGCCGGCAGGTGAGGCGGCGGGCAGTGCATGTGCTCCCGGTGGGGGCCGGTGGCTGCCCTCCAGCCTTTGGCGTGGCTGTTTGCCAAGCTCACGGTCCTGCCCCAGCCCAGCTGGGTTTCGTCACGGGAGCCCCGGTGGGCTGCGGTGTGGACCCACGGCCAAGCCAGGCCAGGCTGGCAGCGGCCAAGGTGTCACCTCGTGGTGGGCACGTGGCTGGGCTTGCCTGGCACACCCACACTCTGCTGGCCCTTGGGGTTCCCGTCTGTCGCCCGCTTCCTTGCCTTGGGCAGTTCTGGTCAGGGGCTCCTGGTCCAGACTCAGGCTGGCCGTCCCCCGAGGACAGGGCTTTGGTCCGTCCAGGATGGGGGCGTACTGCCTGGCCCGGGCACAGGCTGCGCAGGAGGCCTGAGACAGCCAGGGCGGCCCCTCCTAACAGGCACAGACCCCGTGCCCTGTCCCTTCCATCCCCAGGCCCTGGGACCTGGGCGGGTGGGGCCAGGGGTATCCAGGGCCTGTGGCTCAGGGGTGGGGCTGTGCTCAGGGCCGCTTCTGGGGGTTCCCATGTGCCCTTGGCTCCATCTGCCCTTTAGGGTGACTTGGGGAGCCCAAGTTGCTTGCCCCTGGCCCCCCAGCTGCAGCGGAGCAGATGTTGTCCCCACTCCAGCCCCACCTTGCCTGAGGCCCGCTCAGGTGGGGTGCCCTCCCGGGGAGGCTGGTGGGGTCGGGGGGCTGCTGCCACAGAACTGCAGGGGTGGGTGCTGCCGACCCCAGGTCCTGAGCGTCCCTGGCAGGGATGGTGGGGGAGCCCCTGTGGCTGCTCTTCTGTTAGGTGGGTGGGGTGCCCCTCTCCTCGCTGGCCAGCGTCGGGGTGCGCCCTGCGTCTCTCAGACAGCTGTGGTGTCCCCTGTTCTCGCTCTGCCAGCAGAGGCGGGGCCTCCCAGCGAGCAGATGTGCCGTGCAGCCTTCTCCTTGGGCCCCGCGGGCCGTCTGGCGTGTGCTGGGTGGGGCTTCTGCCTTGAGCCGTCACCCCAGACCCACCCTTCGCCAGCACCTTCCCCTGGGCCCATGGACCCTCTGCCCTGCCTTTGGGGTTCCCGGGATGGGTGCCCCTTCTCCGGAGTGCGGCCTCCTGGGCGCAGCCCCCAGTCAGGGTGGAATGTGGGCGGAGACCTGAACTCAGGCCCTCACCTGTGGGCTGGAGGTGCTCGGGGCCACGGCAGATGGGCCCACCTGGTCGTGCATGGCGGTGGGGCTGCCCGGGCCTGCGGGCGCTGCAGAGCCGGCGTGGGCAGTAGAGGGGGGTGGGCAGCGCGGCAGGTGGTGCCTGGCAAGGGGCGTGTGGTGGGCGGGGCGGCAGCCCTGCGGTGCCCACCACAGCCGTCCCTGGTTGCCTGCAGCTGCTTCGGAGGCTGGAGAGTGAGAACGCGCGTCTGGAGGCCTTTCTGCAGTGGCGACGCCGCGAGCTGGTCTTCTGGCAGTGGATGGTCAGGAAGCCCAGGCCCCGCTCCCCCGCCCCCTCCTTGGCTGCAGCGGCCGCACACCCAGGTCCTCCCGCATCCAGGTCGGGGCGAGGAGACTGCAGAGCCCCCTCCACCAGCTGGCTCTGCTCCAGGCTGGGGGCTCTGGGCCAGCCCCTCTGTCCACCCTGCCCAGCTCGGGGGCCTCAGCCCGCGGGTCAGGGGGGCTGTGCAGCTGTCTGGCTGTGGTGTGACCTGGACGTGGGCCTGGCCCCCCACGGGGCTGCCTGGGGTGCTGGCTGGGCTGGCGGCTGTGCCCAGCCCCTCACTCGGCCTCTCCCCGCAGGACTCGGTGCTGGGCGCGAGCGCCCCGGAGGCCTCAGAGCCCACACTTCTGCCTGAGATTCCCCAGCGTGGGGCTGGCCAGCTGGACCTGCTGTGCGGGGAGCTGCAGGCGCTGCAGGCGGAGCTGCAGGGCGTGGCGCTGCCCCGGCGGGCAGCCTGGGAGGCCGGGGTGAGGACGGGGTGCGAGGGCCCTCTGTGCGGTTTGCGCTCTGGCGAGCGAGGGTGTGTGGGGAGGCCCCCCGGCTTCTTGAGGGACCCCCTTGGAGGTGCCGCTGTTCTCCTGGGGACTCTGCTGGCCCCAGCCCCTTCCCTGCCCTGTGACCTGTGGGGCCTTGCGGGGCCTGCTGCGGCGCTGTCTCTGCTCCCGAGGCGTTTCCGAGTCCGCTGCTGGCGTGGGCCCCCCAGCGAGTCCCAGGGGCCGCGGAGGGCAGGGGTCCCCGGCCTGCTGCCCCGTCGTGGGGGACGGGAACCCCTCAGGAGGAATGAGGCTGGCTTGTCCTGCAGGGTCTCCCAGGTCTTGCGGGGGCCTCGGAGCTGGTCCCTGGGGCTCGGGAGGTTCCTAGGCCAGCGAGTGCAAACCGCCCCCCCCGCAGCTGTGCACTAGGCCTGGTGTGACCTCAGAGACCCCCCCCTCAGCCTGGGCCAGCACCCCTTCCTGGAGGGCAGTGGGCAGTGGAGGCTCGGGCGTGGGGGGTGACCTCAGGGTCTGCACTCCGGGCTCTGGCTCCCAGGGACTGGCCCACTGGGGGCAGCCTGGCCTCCCTCGCACCTCCCCCCCAGGCCTGCAGCCGCGGGTCCTAAGGGAGGGAGCCTGCAGGCTGCCGTCCTGTCCCTGCCACCCTCGCCTGGCTCAGGCTCAGGCCCTGGTGAAGGGGGTGTGGGGTTAGGGCGCCCCCTCTCTCTGGGCGGTCGAGGGGTCCCCGGAGCACTCACAGCCCTCTCCCCGCAGGCTGCAGCCAGGGCCCCGGAGCGGAGAGCCTCGCGGCGGGTCGTGCGGGAGGCCGTGGCTCAGGAGCTGGAGGCCCTGCGGCGGGCCTGGGGGCAAGGCGGGGCTCCGGGCCTGCCCCATGGGCCCTGCAGGCTGGTGAGGAGCTCGACCACGGCGCCCGGGGGCCTACGGGCAGCCCAGGTGATCGGGGTGCTGAGGAGCAGGGTGGCCTGCCTGGAGGCGGAGCTGCGGCAGCTGCGGGGATGCTGTGTGCAGGAGCTGGCCGGGCTGGCGGGGGCGCTGCCTGGTCTCCTCTGGATCCCGCCACCTGGCCGCCGAGGGCCCCGTCACGGGCCTGGGGGCTCATCTGGGGGAGCCACCCCGAGTACACAGTGATGGGCCGGTGGTGGTGTCCCTGCGGGAGCCCGTCTCCAAGGCCGGGCCGCCCAGCTGCTGGGGAACTACGGGCCTGTCCTGTGCGCTGCCCGCCTCCCCCCGGGGCAGTGTGCGTGGGCACCAGAGGGAGCGGGGTGTCTGCTGCTTCCTGGGGCGATGCTTTGGGGATGGGGGCATGTGGACAGAGGGGCCACTGTTCCTAGGCGGCTGGGGCAACAAAGAGCCGTCTGTGTGGGGACCTGCCCGGCCTGCCGCACGGCCACGCTCTGCCGGGGCTGGCCCAGGCAGCCTCAGCCCTGCCTAGCGCCAGCCTTCCCCAGGGATCGGACCCTGGCCTGCTGGGCACCTGTCCAGCCTCAGCACCTGGAGGGCCAGCCTACCGGGACCTTCTCTTGGGCCAAGCCACCCAGGGGCCTGCGGCACGACCCCTCACAAGGGCAGCAGCTGCCGGCCCAGGTGCCTTCGCCCCAGTGGACACCCACCGCCTCTGTGGTCCCTGCAGGGACACGCCCCTGACCACTCCTCCAGCGTCCCCGGCCGGTCTGTCTCTGCGGCAGCGCTCCGTCAAGCCCTGGTGCCCTCCTGGGGCACACAGCAGCTCCTCCTGGCCCTGCTGGGTGCTGCCGCCCTTCTTTTCCTGCACATGGTGCTCTGCCCGCTCCGAGGGCCCTCGGGAGCCTGATTTCCGGAGAGCCAAGTGCCAGCTCTGTGTCACGGTTCACCTGGCCTGTAGCCGCAGTACGACTCTGGCAGAACCCTGAGTGTGTCGTGTGTCTGAGGGGCCCCGGCCTCTCCCTTCCCCGACGCATGGAGGTGCCGGGAGGCCCAGGGCCCAGCCCCCTGGGCAGGCCGCCCCCTCCACCTGCCTGCCCACCCTGTCCACCTGCCTGCCCACCCCCTCCACCTGCCTGCCCATCCCCGCCTCGAGCCTGTCCGCCCTGCGGCCAGCACCTCAGTCCAGGCCCGCTGTGTAGGGACAGATGGGCTCAGGGCCCTGGCCACGCGCTCAGTCTCAGGGCAGCCGGAGTGCGGCCAGCCCGCCTCGGCCTACTGGGGATGAGGATAGTGCAGGGCCCCGCCGTGGAGGGGCAGAGAATGCCCGCTGGAACGGAGGCCGGACCACCAGGGAGGGGCCTCCCGAGACCATCAGGTTTCCTCAGAACCAGAAACCGCCGGCTGGCAACACGCCAGACAGGAGCCGAGCAGGGGAGGCGAGCAGGGGTGCAGCATCAGGGATTCCTGGCATTAAGAATTGGTGGCGAGGGGCCTCCCGGTGGCCTGGGGGTCAGTCTCAGGTGGTCACTGCAGCAGCGTGAGTGTGACCCCCGGCCTGGGAGTGACCCACAGGCGCAGCAGACCCTCCCGTCTCCCCGCTGCTCTTCAGCAGTGGGTTTCAGTGGATCCACCTGTTCTGCTCCCTGCTCTGTCTCTGGGGAGTCGTCTCACCCCGCACTTCTGGCCTGCACCCCAGTTCGTCTATGCAAAAATTAAAAAAAAAAATTCTTAAAAAAACCACCAAGAGCCTGCGGGAGAGAACAGGGCAGTCTCCCGGGGGACGGGGCTGAGCGAGCGCGGCGCTGGGGTGGCACAAAGCCCTGGGCCGGGGCCTGGCCACCTCCCGGGCCATGAGTCAGAAGCCTCTGAGAATCTTGAAACGGCAGCACCTTGCGGGTTGCGATCCCGTGGGGGGAAGGGGAACCCGCGAGGCGGTGGGCAGCTGGGGGGCGGGGTGAAGCAGGCGGAGGCGCAGGTTGCCCTCCCGCGGGGCCAGCGTGTGGCTGGAGACCCCAGACCCGTGTGCCCCGGAGCGAGGCCAGGCCCCCTGCACGGGGCAAGGAGTGGGAGTCCAGGCTGGGCTCTCCGCAGCGCCAGCGGGGGGGGGGGGGAGGCTGGGCGCCGAGGGCTGGGTGGGTGTCCTGGGCCGATGCCCTGCAGCTGGCGCCACCTCGCCCCCGTGCCTCTGCCCCCCACAGGGCCTGGGTGCTGAGAGGAGCCCCTGGGTCCTCACCGCTGGTCCTTCTTGGCCACCTTTGCCCTCCCTTTCAGCCAGGGTCAGGGCTGCCTCACATGTGGTGCCAGCGTGGACAGAGGGTGCCCCCTGACCCGGCATGGTGGCAGGGCAGGCTCCTTCAGGACACGGCAGGCTCACCCACTGGCACCACGGCCCCGTGGGGCAGTGGCAGAGGTGACCCGGTGGTGGGACCAGAGGCTGGGGTGCAAGGGAGAGTGGGGGGGCCTGTACGGGGGGGGTGTGAGGTCTTCAGAGCGGGCACCGGCAGGCCAGCGGCCGTCTGCATTCTGAAGGTTCCCTCCGCCCCTGTGGGGGCAGACTGAGGGCATCGGGAAGGCGGGCAGAGGGCTGGGCCCGGCGACCCTGGAGGAGGCGGGGTCCGCCTTGGGGTGTGAGCAGGCAGCTCCCCTCACACGTATCTTCACTTCTCTTGGGCGTGACCTCCAGGATTCTTCGCTCCCCCGCCTCCCGGGGCGGTTCCTTGGCGGCGGATAGACAGCGTGTGCGGTGCAGGCCCCAGGTGTCCCCACATGCGCCGTGTGGCCAAGTGCAGGGCGCGCCCCAACCCCAGCCCCGGGCTCCCCACTCCACTGTGTCTTGGGGATTTCACTGCTTTGGCGCTGCGCCCATGTGGGCGGGTCCTGGCGGGCGGCGCGGGCCTCCTGCTGAGCTGCGCAGGCGGGGCGCAGGGCGCCGGGCGCGGGCCATGGGCAGCGGGCTTGGCGCCCCTCCGAGCTGCTGCCCAGCCCTGGGGTGGTTTATGTCATGGGACCACTGTCTTCAAGTCAGGTTGGCGGGGGCACCCTGAAGGTCGAAGCTGGGAGCCCCGGTGGCTTCGCGCATCACGTCCCCCTTCTAGCCGCTGGTTACAAACCCGCCCTTGGCTTCTCTTTGCTGGACAAAAAATGCTCAGGCTTGTTACGATGGATTCATCTTTTCTCCTCTTGGCTGCACATTAACACCCTGTGTGAGGCGCGCGCCTCCCCACCCCGGCGCCGCTCAGGCCCAACGCCACGCAGTCGTGGGGTGCCACGGCCTCTGGCCACTCGGGATCCTCCTGCCCGGCCCAGCACACCGCATGACCCCACCTGGGTGCCCGTCATGCGCCCGCTCCCTGGGCCATTCCTGCCTGCGCGTGGTCAGAGCCGCCCAGAGGGGTGGGTGAGGACGGACACGGGACACTGGCCTTCCCTTGGGCGTCTTGCGAGCTCAGCCTGCCAGGGCGGCATCCTGCTGTCCTCGCGGCCACGGCAGGCCCTCTGGTGCGGTCAGTGCCGGCTCTGCGTTTTTGGTCCATGACTTTTTTTTTTAAAGATTTATTCAGTTATGCACACAAGAGCTGGGGTACAGGCCAAAGATGCAGGGGGTGAGAGGACTCCCCAGAGACAGAGCGGGGAGCAGAACAGGCAGACTGATGAAATCCACTGCTGAGGGGAGCAGCGGGCGAGACAGGAGAGTCTGCTGCGCCCTGTGGGCTGCTCCTGGCCAGCCGGGGATGGAACTCGTGCTGCAGAGGCTGCGGACAGCTCCACAGTGTGGTGCTTAACCCCTTGGGCCACCAGGGAGGCCCTGGTCCATGACTTTTTATAATGTTTAGAAATTTTCCTTCCCTCTCCTTTCCCTAAAATCTGCTTATTTTTTGCAAAAAAGGAGAAAACCATAAGCTCACGTGTGGCGGCATCTGACGTCCACAGCGCGGACCAGGGCTGCCCCGCAGCAGGTGTGTCCGGGGACACGCTGGCGTCACCCTGGCCTCCGTGTGCCCGTCTGGCCCGGGTGCGGAGTGAGGACACCTCAGCGCGCAGAGGATGGCTGCTTACTTGCCTCATCCCGGACAGTTTCCTGCTGGGGGGCAAAATCTGAGATTTCTTCCTGGAGCGAAAACTCGCTGGTCTCTGGCCTGGAGTTTTCCTGTGAGCGTGACTTCATTAGCAGATTCAAATTCTTGTGTTGCTGCAAGACAATTCCAGTTTTCTGCTTATTCTGGAGCCCCACGGAGGCCTCTCATCTCCTGCAGTCTCACGTGGCAGCTCCTGTGGCTCCCCAGAGCCCTCTGGCTTTCCCGGGCCTCCCCCGCGCCCCTGGGCGCCCCCCGGCCCCTGTCCACGCCAGCCCTGCCAGGCGTCAGGGTGCGGCGCTTCCTGCAGCTGCTGCTAGCGGCGCGGGTCTGGCCCGGCGTCCAGATCCCCCTCTGCGTTGCCCTGTCCACACCGCCTGACGCACCGCCCCTTCCCGAGCTCTGTGCTCCTGGCCTGGGTGCTCCTGGCCTGCCGGCTCCCGCTGGGGCGTCTGCGAGTCGGGCTTGGCCCTGCCGCGTTTCTGCCCTCTCAGCTCCCACGCGCGCCTGGCCAGGGCCGCTGACCACGTGGCTCCTGTACGCGAGTCTGGACGGGCAGGCGAGTCTCCCGGCCCTTTGTGGCTCGCGGCGCTGCTCCCTTGGCGCCTGGGACTTGCTTTTCAGGCCGGTTCACGGCGGGCCCTTGTGGGCGCTTGAGGAGTGTCTGGTGGCCCGGCCGGGTGGCCCTGTGGGCCAGGCAGCATGGCCCTTGCGCACAGCCCGTCGCCGCGTCCTGTGGGGTGCGCGCCAGCGGAGGGGCGCGGCAGCTGCCCAGGCCTACCCCCGGCCGGCCCCCTGTACCACAGGCCAGGCCGTGGCTGTCCACCTGCTGCCTGCTTTTCTAGCCTCTTATTTTCAGCCTTTTTATAGATGTATTTGTTTCTGTATTTGTCTTACGATCAACTTTCCGATTCACTTGACTTTTCTGTGATTCTGGCTGAAATCCGCGTCCTGCTCTGAGCCTGCCCGTGCCCCAGGCCCCTGGCCCGGTGGCTGTGGCCTCTCTGCGCCTCGGCGGCCAGCAGTGTTTTCCAAGCACAAGCGGACCCCCCCCACCTGCGCGCGCTGCCGTCTGGGTTTTAAGTGTCAAAAAACCGCATCCGAGTCCTTCCGACGTGCGCGGTGCAGCTGTGTCCTCCCAGCCCACGCTGCCCTTTCGTCCTCTGAGCAGAGACTTTCCGGACCAGACGTCCTCTCAGATGAGGGTTCCGGGGCTGTCCTTTGGGGTTCTGCTCTGACGTCCCGTCTAGCATTTCCGTGCAGCCGGGCTCCGTTTCACAGCTCGACCTTCAGGCCTGGGCGCCTGGCGTGGGTTTGCGTGAGGTGTGAGATGGAGGTCAAGGACCACTTCTTCCATTTTTGCATGCGGACGTCCACTTTGGTAAAAATACTGCCCTTTATCTGTTGAATCGCTGTCCACCTTATTAAGAACTCAGTGACCACACCCGCAGGCAGCAGTGGAGGGGAACTTTCTTCCTGGTGAAGGAATCTACCCAGCTCCACGGCCTCGGGCGTGGCGGTAACAGCGGGGCCTGGGGTCAGACCAGCCGCGCTGCTCCTGCCCTCCACATCAGTGTCTCCTCCAGGGCAGCGGGCAAGCGGCGCCCAGCTTGGGTGGGAGGAAGCAGGACTGCTAGCAGCTGGCGTGGCCTCCAGCACTCACAGAAAACCGCCAGGACGACGCACGAGCCCGCGGGGCCACAGGAGCAGCGCCCTTGGGCCTGCAGCGGGCCGGCCAGGCACAGAAGCAGTTCCACGCACAGCGGCTCCCGCGAGCACAGGACACCTAGGAGCGCCTCTGGCCAGAGCAGCAGTCTGTGCTCCGAGAACGGAAGCACCTTCGAGGCACTCAAAGGGCCAAGTGCGCGCATAGCTGTGGCCTCCACAGGCCTCCGGCAGGACCCCAGCTGTTCTTTGATGACCACTGGCTGAAAACTCTTAGGGAAGAGAGCGGGGCCCCACGTCGTCAAGGCCATCCTGTTGCGCAAGCAGAGCTGGAAGGTCTCAGAGCTCACGGCGCTGCACTGGTCATGAGAACGCGGTGCAGAGTGGACGTCTGCCAGTGGCACAGCGTGGAGACTAGATAAACCCACATGTTTGCGGTTGGCTGGCCCTGACGAGGGTGCGGAGACAGTGCCGCCGGGACGGAACTCCTAGCAAATGGTCCAGGACGACAGCAGCTACAGAGGGCGAGGCAGGCCCTGCTCTCCCTGGGACCCTGAGCACCCCAGACTCTGGGTGGCCCAGCTGCATTAGCTTCTGCAGGCAGGCGTGCAGCCCACCCTGGTGACCCCGTGGCGAGATGGCCAGCAGCTAAGGCAGGCCAGACCCCGGTGGAGGGCAGCTGGCTGCAGGCCTGGCCTGGAGGGAGGTGCAGGTGTGGGCTGTCACCCAGAGCAAGGGCAGCTCTTCTGGCTGGGGGCGTCGCGCTCAGCAGGCAGTGAGGGCTGGCGGGTTGAGATGGGCCTTCTTGAGGGACAGGCTGGGGCAGGAAGGGCCCTTTTCGGGGCTGGAAGCTTGGTCCTTTTCCTGGGGACAGGGGACATGCCCGTGAGGGGCGGGAGGTCAGACGGGCGGGCTGGATGAAGAGGGGCGAGCTGTGCCCCTCAGGCTGACCCCACAGCTCCCTGTGGCCTTACTTGGAGTCTCTGCAGTGTGGTCCAGGAGGCCCCCAGCTGCGGTCAGTGCCAGGGCAGGCACCGCAGGGTGCTGGGGGCAGAGGCCCAGAGAGGCGGGGCCTGGAGGGAAGGCGCGGCTGCGATGTGGACTCAGGGACCCTGGGACCTGCCAGGCTGGTGTCCCCACCCCCGGGAGCCGCGGGTGGGTGCTGGTGGGGTGCCCTGTTCCTTTCTGCCTCCCACCCTCCTCTCTGCCGCGGCAAACGGGAAGGCCCGGGGCCAGCAGGCGGGGCGGGCCCCTCCCGGGCTCACAGTGGGCAGCTGCTGCCCAGGGGCCCCGTTTGGGCTGTGGGTGGGGGCGCAGGGGGCTGGGGGCTGGGGGGAGACAGGCGCCTGCAAGGCCTGGCTGGGCTCGGTGGCCGAGGCGAGGCTGGGGGGCCACGGGGCAGGCCCAGCGGGCTCCGCCTCTGGTCCGTCCCGGCCCCCCGCCGCCGCCTGCAGAGGGTCAGCCTCCGCCGCCCGCCGCCCGCTCAGGGCCCGCTCCCGAAGGGGGCGCGCGGGGCGCCCTGTGCGCGGCCCGGGGGGCTGCCGCGGCGTGTCGGGGCGTGAGCGGCGGCGGGGTCCGCGGGGCGACCTCCGGCGGCGGGCGGGTGGCCAGGCGGCCTCGCGCGGCCCCGGGTCGTCCCCCCTGCCGCCCGCCCGCGCGCGCAGCCGTCGCCGTGGCAACCGGCGCCGCAGAGGGGGCGGGGCGGGACCCCCACCCGTGGCGCGGCGCGGCGCGGCGCCGGCGGGGCGCGGGGCGGGGCCTGGGCGCGCGGGGCGCGCGGGGAGCGGGGCGCGCGCGCGCAGAGCTCGGCGGGCCGGCCGGGCGCAGCGTCTGCCGCGGCGGGTAGGCGCGGGCCGGGCCGGGGCGCGGGGCGCGGGGCGCGGGGCGCGGCGCGGGGGCGGGGGCGAGGCCCGCGGGGAGCCTACGCGGGGCGCGGGGCGCGGGGCGGCCGGGCGCGCGCCCTTGGCCTCGGCCCCCCTCGCCCGCTCCTGCCGCGGCCGGCCGGGGAGGCTCTGGGCGGGGCCGGCCGGCTGGCGGCTGGGCGGGCGCGAGGGCCGCGGGCGCTGGGCTGCCGGGGACTCGCCGGCCGCGGGGCCCTGGGGAGAGGCCCGGCGCGGCGGGGAGGGGCCCGGGCTCCGCGGGCGCTCTGGGGGCCGGGCCGGCCCGCGCTGTGCCCCCCGAGGTGCTGGGCGCGTGACCGGGGCAGCGCGGAGGCCGAGGGCGGCCGGGCGGCCGCAGCGGCTCTTCGGCCTGGCCGGGGCCGACGGGGGCAGCCCCGGGCGCGGCCGCGGAGGGGCTCCCCGGAGACGGCGGCGCGGGCAGCGGGGACCCGCCGCGCGGTGAGCTGCGGTGCGGCGAGGCCTCTGGCCCGGGGCGGGGTCCGCGCCGTCCAGGCACGTTGCACTGATGTCCCTCCTGGACGGGGCAGTGAGCAGGCTGGCCCGGGGGCGCTGGGGGGTGCTGGGGGGCGCCGCCGCCGGCTGCGAGGGCGGCTGTGCTGGGCAGCGCGTGGCGGCCTGAGGGCAGCGGCGGGAGCTGGGCGGTGGGCGCCGCGGTGCGGGCTTGGCCGGGCCCGGTGGGCGCCAGTGGCCGGGGGACGCAGGAGGGAAGTGGGCGCAGCCCTGGAGGCTCTGGGGTGGAGACAGGGCTGGGAGCACCTCAGTCCTGGGTGAGAAAACCCGCGGGAAGGCCGCGGCGGCCGTGGGGATGGGGCCCGGCGAGGCTGGGCCGTGGTCCCGCGAGCCCCCCGGGAGGCCGCTCCTTTCCCTGCGCGCCCGGCGCTGGCTGGTCCCCTGGCTCGGGTCCCCCGGGCGGGGCCGCAGAGCCCCCTGGAGCCCCCCGCGCGGGGAGGCGGGGGTCCGGCCCCGCCGGGGCAGCCCGCGCCTGACCGTGTCCTCCGTCTCCCCAGGTTCCCAGCTCGCCGGCCTGGAGGGGTGGCGCCCGCGGGGCGGCCGGACAGGCCCCGTGCCCGGCCGCGCCATGCCCGCCGGCTGAGCCCGCCGCAGGGCCTCGTCCCACCTCGCGTGGGGGCCCCGCGGCGACCATGGTGCTGCCGCCCCCGGACCGGCGCCACGTGTGCCTGACCACGCTGGTGATCATGGGCAGCATGGCGGTCATGGACGCCTACCTGGTGGAGCAGAACCAGGGCCCGCGCAAGATCGGCGTGTGCATCATCGTGCTGGTGGGCGACGTGTGCTTCCTGCTGGTGCTGCGCTACGTGGCCGTGTGGGTGGGCGCCGAGGTGCGCACGGCCAAGCGCGGCTACGCCATGATCCTCTGGTTCCTGTACATCTTCGTGCTGGAGATCAAGCTCTACTTTGTCTTCCAGAACTACAAGGCGGCGCGGCGGGGCGCGGGCGACCCGGTGGCGCGCCAGGCGCTCACGCTGCTGCTGTCGGTGTGCGTGCCCGGCCTCTTCCTGCTGCTGGCCGCGCTGGACCGCATGGAGTACGTGCGCACCTTCCGCAAGCGCGAGGACCTGCGCGGCCGCCTCTTCTGGGTGGCGCTGGACCTGCTGGACCTGCTGGACATGCAGGCCAACCTGTGGGAGCCGCCGCGCACGGGGCTGCCGCTGTGGGCCGAGGGCCTGACCTTCTTCTACTGCTACATGCTGCTGCTCGTGCTGCCCTGCGTGGCGCTCAGCGAGCTCAGCATGCAGGGCGAGCACATCGCGCCGCAGAAGATGATGCTCTACCCCGCGCTCAGCCTGGCCACCGTCAACGTGGTGGCCGTGCTGGCCCGCGCCGCCAACATGGCGCTCTTCCGCGACAGCCGCGTCTCGGCCGTCTTCGTGGGCAAGAACGTGGTGGCGCTGGCCACCAAGGCCTGCACCTTCCTGGAGTACCGCCGCCAGGTGCGCGACTGCCCGCCGCCCGCGCTGGCGCTGGAGCTGCAGCCGCCGCCGCGCCACGCGGGGCCCGCGCCCCACGGCCCGCCCGGCCGCCCCCTCGGGCCCGCGCCCCCGCGCGACGCGCCGGACACGTGACGGGCCGCGGGGCCGCCCGCGCCGCTGGGCTCAGGAACCGCCCGGCTGGCCTGGCCTGGCGCGGGGGCGCGGGAGGGCGGCCGGGGGGCCGGGGGGCCGGGGGGCCTGCCGTTTTAAAGACTCGCGTTTACAGTTTCGTATCAAAGTCGCTGCTGTGCCTGGTTCCTGGCGCCTCCTGGAGGGGGGCAGCGGCGGGTGGGGGGCCGGTTCCCTCCCTGGGGAGGTGGGGGTGTGTGTGTCAGGCTCCTGTGGGGGCAAGGTGGGGTTAGGCTCCTTGGGGGACCTGGCTCTTGGCGGGGAGGTGCCTTCTTGGGCCTGCAGCCAGCCTGGCCCATGTCCCCACCCCTCACCTCAGCCCGAAAGTGCCCCCAGGCCCCCAGCTGGGCTCCCACCCTCGGCCTGGAAAACACCCTGGCACTGCCCCCGGGGGCCACTCAGGCCACACTGTCCAGGGCACCCGGCCTGAGGCAGCTGCCTCCCCGGCGGGGCTGGAGGACGGTGTTGAGCAGACTCTGAGGTGCCCTGAGCGCCCTTCCTTCTGGGCTGGGGCCTGGCCGGCCCGTGCCAGAGCCTGCAGCTCCCCCCCAGCCCCCTCTGGGTGCTGCCCCAGCCGAGGTCCAGGAGGGCCCTGACGGCCAGGGGGTGGAGGGCAGAGCCAGGCCGGGCAAGGGTGCAGGAGTCCGGGTCTCTGCGATGTGTGCCTGGCGGAGGCCGAGGGGCCAGCTCCGGTCAGGTGTCGGGCCCTGCTCCCTGTGGCCAGCACAGCCCTCTCCCCCACCTGGCCTCGGCCTGTCCCCAGCGGCTCTGTGGACACAGACAGTGCTGGCTGCAGGGGTGCGTCCTCGCCGGCCCCGCCTGGAGCCGCTGGTCCGGGAGGCAGGCGTGGGGAAGGCCCCAGCTGCGGTGTCCATGGAAGAGTGTGGCCCCTTGGGGCAGCGCTGGGCCTCGCCTGCAGGGTCCCCCACGGAAGCTGCTGTCCAGCCACCTCGGCCCTCTGCCCTCCCAGCTTCTGTCCCTCCTGTCCAGACTGGGCTCCTCTGACCACGACCCTGAGGAGTCTGGACGGACGTCAGCTGAGGCCAGCGCTGCACCAGTGTCCGTGGCCTCCATCACCTCCCATGGCCCGTGTGGCTCCACCTGCAGGGGCTGGGAACCGGAGCGTGTGGGGTCCCTGCAGGGGGTGCCTGGGGCACGGGGGGGGGGGCGGAACCCACCTTCCAGCCCCTCCTTCCCTGGCTGCCTTTGGTGACTGGAGGTGACCGTGACCCCTGCTGGTCCGCCCCAGTTGCTCACGGGTCTGTCTAACCCCCCCCAAGGCCCATGCCGACCCCAGGTGGAGCTGGCCCTGGGCCTGGAGGTGAGTCGGGGGCCAGTCGGGGGCCGGCCAGGGGCTGAGCTTGGGGGGCAGGGCATCTGGGAGAGGGTGCTAGCTGGTTGGCCGGGTCTGGGCAGCACCCCCAGTCCTGCTCTGTGGGGCGGGTGGGGTGCCCTGTGCTGGAGGGACCCTGTGGGGATCTGGGTGCAGGCAGTGGCGGGTGGAGAAGGGCTGGGCTTGGCACCTGAGTGTGGGGCTGAGGCCAGGAGGGGGCGCCTGAAGCCTGAGCTCTGGGGGTTCTTTTGGCGACAGATCCGGGAGGCAGGTGGGCACTGGCGCCTGGAGGAGCCGGGGAGTCACCTGTGGCGTCCACACGAGACCCCCAGAGGCCTCCGTGGTTGGCCCGAGTGGAGGAGCTGGGCTGGGGCGGGGTGGGGACGGGGACAGGGCGCACTGGGGCGTGGGGAGGGCCCTGGGCTTGCGTCTGCCCTGGCCCTATCCCCAGGGCCGCCCTGCCCCTGCAGCCCCCTCCTCGCCTGCCCCCACCTCCGCGCACGGGGGCCTGGGGTGGGGAGAGAAGCCAGACCCCACCCCACCGCCGGGCGCCCCTGTAGCCCCTCTCCCCACACGAGAGGTCTGGGGAGACCCCGGCCCTGGAGCCGCTCTGGTACCAGCGCTGTTCGCAGCTGGCTCCACCGCTTGGGTCGGGCGGGCGCTGCATGGCGCGCAGCAGGGGGCTCGGGGTCGCGGCGCCCGCCGTGGGCCGGGTCTCGGCTTCCGTCTGGGGTGTCTCCGGCGTGGCGTGGCGGGAGGGGCCGGATGGCCCTTCTCTGGGGCCCAGCCTGTGCCCCCAGGTCCGGTGCCGTCGCTGGCTCTGGGGAGGGGGCAGAGCTGGTGGGCCTGGGGTCCGGCTGGCCTGGGCACCCGTCCAGGACAGACCCACGGTGGGGCCGGCTGTCCCTCTGGGCCCGGGCGGCGGTGACCAGGCCTCTGAGAGGCTGGAGGGTGAGTGCCCAGGAACGCCTGCTCGGCCCGCAGAGGTGGCCCCTTTCCTGCAGCCTCACCGCCTCCTGCCCGGCCATGGCCAGGCCCGCCTGCGGCTGCGCGGGGACACCGGCCACTCTGGAAGGGAGGCCACCTCGCAGCCACCCCTGGAGCAAAGCAGCCTCCTGTCAACAGGAGCCAAATTGGGAAGCTCCAGCCCCCACCTAAGTGCCGTCCAGAACCAGGCATGGCCACCGTCGTGTGTCCCGTCGATGTGGGCTGTGGGCCGGAGGGGGGGCGCCCTCTGCACTCTGGGGCCCCTCCACCGCCGGCCCAGGCTGAGGGGGCCCTGCAGGCTCACCGAGGCTGAAGCCCAGGGTGTGCCCCGTTGCAGCAGAGAAAGACGGAGGAAATCCCACCCCTGGCCCCTGCCTGCTGGCCGCAGCGAGGGCTGCCGGGGAGGGACAGGCGCTGGGCGGGCTCTCCGGCCGGGCTGGCAGTGCTGGTGTCCAGGAGACGGTGAGCCCCGGCCCAGAGGCGGCCCCCTGTGCCCATGTGCGCTGGGCCCTCCTCAGACTGGACGGGCCGGGTGCACAGAGGTCCTGTGCTGCTGGGTCCAGAGACCCTTGCCTCGGAGGCAGGGACTGACCAGCCCCGGGCACCACGGCCAGGCAGCTGGACGGAGAAAATTGGGCATCCGGTGGGGAGGAAGCGGGGCCACGCACAGCGGGGGGGAGCCGGGGTAAGTGGGGAGACGGCCAGTGCCCTCGGGCCTGCCTGGATGCCCAGGAGTCACCCTTCTGCTCTCCTCTGGGGTCACTCTGCTGTGGCCCCGTGTTCCCAGGACCTGGCCCTGCTGGTGCGCTCTTGGGAGGGGCACCGTGCCACCCTGTCCCGGCCTTGGGGCCTCTCCACCTGGCCCTGCTGGCCAGCCGGCCCGCGTGCTGCCCCTCCCAGGGTTGCCCTTTTCCCTGAATGTCTCTGGGGTGTCTCTGGCGCGTGAGTCCAGCTGCCGCGTCTCCAGGCTGGCCCTCGCCCTCGGGGCCCTGCAGAGGCCCTCCCCGTCCAGGTCCTGGGAACCGCGGCCAGGCTGCCCGCCCTGCCCGCCCTGCCTGCCCTGCCCGCCCGTGCCTGGGCCTCAGGTCCTTCGGCTGCGACTCCCACACCCACCTCTGGGCCCCTGCCTGCCTGGTGGGCCTCGCCCCTGCCGCACCCCGTGGCCCGGCGCCCGGCTCGCTCTTGACTCCCGGACTGTCCCTCCTCTCCAGAACGGTCACCTCCCAAAGCCAGTCCCCGGCCCCCTCGCTCCCCGTGTGTCCTCAGCCCCCCGCCCCCGTGGCCTGTGAGCCGCAGTCCCTCCTCTGCGGCTGGCGACCCCGGGTCGGGGCACCCTTGAGACTGCGCTTGCGTGGTGGCCAGGACACCCGGGCTGACCCTCCTATGGCTGTGAGGGGTTTGGCCACTTTAGTTCCCAGCGAGCTTCTCTGCCCCAAGGAATTGACGTTTTTGATTTACCTTAACAATGCCAGGCCCGGCATTGCGTCCCCCGCCCAGTGCCCGACCCCCGAGGCCCTGCCCTGTCACCCCCCTGGCGGCGGGGGCCTGCTCTGGCCACGCGCCCGCCGCCTCCTGTGGGGCGCGCTGTGAGGGCGGGACCGGCAGCCCTCCGGCCGCGAGGGGCCAGCGGGAGCCTGGGCTGCGGCCGTGGCCACCCAGCGGCCCTCTCCACACCGCGCGGCGGCCGGCCGGGCGCGCTTGGCCCCGGCACCAGCTCTGCTGGGCAGCGCGGCCGGCGGCGTCGGGGTCCAGCGGACGCGGGGAGGCGGGAAGGGCCGGGGCTCTGGGGGCTCTGGGGCCGCGGCGGGTGGGGGGCGGGTGGGGGCTGCGCGCGCGTGGCCAGGGCCCGGGCCTGCACCTGACGCGGGGAGAAGGCCCTGCGCGTTTCTGGGGAGGCGAGGCCCGGGGTGACCCCGGGCGGGCTTGGCGCCCGCTTGTCTGGGCGCTCGGGCGCGCGGAGTGCCAGTCCGGGGCGGGGGTCGTGCCCGCAGGACCCCGGGGGCGCCGGCTGCTCGGAGGCCCCCACCGGGTCCAGCGCGTCCGGCTCGGGGCCCGCCCGTCTCATGCGGCGACCGCGGCGGCCACGCGGGGGCGCCCGGACCTCAGTTTTGCGCTGCCCCGCGCGGTCAGGGCGGGGTTGGTCCAGCCACCCGGCCGAGGGGTCCCCAGCCGAGGAGCCTCCCCGTGGGGCCTCGGGACATTCTCCGCGCGGCCGACGCCCCACGGGGCCTCGGGCGACGAGCCCCGCGCGCCCTCCCTGCGGCGGCCCCGCGGCCCGTCCCCTCCGGCCGCAGCGCGTTGCCCAGCCGGGGAGCCGGCCCGGCCGGCCGTGGCCTCGCGCTGGCCCCGGGGCCCTCGGGCGGGCCGGGCGGCCGGACGCGCTGCTCGCGCCTGGGGTCCCGCCGCTCGGGCTCCGAGCCCTGCGGGCAGCGGCGCGGTCAGTTCTCCCGGGGGGTCAGTTCTCCCCGAGGGGTCAGTTTCTCCCGGGGTCAGTTCTCCCGGGGGGTCAGTTCTCCCGGGGGTCAGTTCTCCCCGAGGGGTCAGTTCTCCCGGGGGTCAGTTCTCCCGGGGGTCAGTTCTCCCGGGGGGGTCAGTTCTCCCGGGGGGTCAGTTCTCCCGGGGTCAGTTCTCCCGGGGGGGTCAGTTCTCCGGGGGGTCAGTTCTCCGGGGTCAGTCTCTCCCGGGGGTCAGTTCTCCCGTGGAGGGGGTCAGTTTTCCCGCGGGGTCTGTTCTCCCGGCGTGGTCAGTTCTCCCGGGCGTCAGTTCTCCTGGGGGGGTCAGTTCTCCCGGGGGGTCAGTTCTCCGGGGTCAGTTCTCCCGGGGGGTCAGTTCTCCCGGGGGTCAGTTCTCCCGGGGGGGTCAGTTCTCCCGGGGGGTCAGTTCTCCCGGGGGTCAGTTCTCCCGGGGGTCAGTTCTCCCTGGGGGTCTGTTCTCCCTGGGGTCAGTTCTCCCGGGGGGTCAGTTCTCCCTGGGGGTCTGTTCTCCCTGGGGGTCAGTTCTCCCGGGGGTCAGTTCTCCCTGGGGTCTGTTCTCCCTGGGGGTCAGTTCTCCAGGGGGGTCAGTTCTCCCGGGGGTCAGTTCTCCCGGGGGGTCAGTTATCCCGGGGGGTCAGTTCTCTCGGGGGTCAGTTTCCCGGGGGGTCACTTCTCCCGGGGCTCAGTTCTCCAGGGGTGTCAGTTCTCCCTGTGGGTCAGTTCTCCCGCGGGGGTCTGTTCTCCCGAGGGGTCAGTTCCCCGGGGGGTCAGTTCTTCCGCGGGGTCATTTCTCCCGGGGGTCAGTTCTCCGGGGGGTCAGTTCTCCCGGGGGTCAGTTCTTCCCGGGGTCAGTTCTCCTGGGGGGGGTCATTTCTCCCGGGGAGTCAGTTCTCCCGTGGGGTCAGTTCTCCGGGGGGTCAGTTCTCCCGAGGGGGGGTCATTTCTCCCGGGGTCACTTCTCCCGGGGGGTCAGTTCTCCTGGAGCATCAGTTCTCCCGGGGGTCAGTTCTCCCGGGGGGGTCAGTTCTCCCGGGGGTCAGTTCTTCCGGGGGGGTCAGTTCTCCCCGCGGGGTCAGTTCTCCTGGCCCGGCGCCCGCCCGTCTCATGCGGCGACCGCGGCGGCCACGCGGGGCGCCCGGACCTCAGTTTTGCGCCGCCCCGCGCGGTCAGGGCGGGGTTCGTCGGCCGCGCGGCCGAGGGTCCCCAGCCGAGGAGCCTCCCCGTGGGGCCTCGGGACATTCTCCGCGCGGCCGACGCCCCACGGGGCCTCGGGCGACGAGCCCCGCGCGCCCTCCCTGCGGCGGCCCCGCGGCCCGTCCCCTCCGGCCGCAGCGCGTTGCCCAGCCGGGGAGCCGGCCCGGCCGGCCGTGGCCTCGCGCTGGCCCCGGGGCCCTCGGGCGGGCCGGGCGGCCGGACGCGCTGCTCGCGCCTGGGGTCCCGCCGCTCGGGCTCCGAGCCCTGCGGGGCAGCGGCGCGGTCAGTTCTCCCGGGGGTCAGTTCTCCCCGAGGGGTCAGTTCTCCCGGGGGTCAGTTCTCCCGGGGGGGTCAGTTCTCCCGGGGGGTCAGTTCTCCCCGAGGGGTCAGTTCTCCCGGGGGTCAGTTCTCCCGGGGTCAGTTCTCCCGGGGGGGTCAGTTCTCCCGGGGGGTCAGTTCTCCGGGGTCAGTTCTCCGGGGGTGTCAGTTCTCCCGGGGGGGTCAGTTCTCCCGGGGGTCAGTTCTCCCGGGGGTCAGTTCTCCCGTGGAGGGGTCAGTTTTCCCGCGGGTCTGTTCTCCCGGCGTGGTCAGTTCTCCCGGGGGCGTCAGTTCTCCTGGGGGGGTCAGTTCTCCCGGGGGGGTCAGTTCTCCCGGGGGTCAGTTCTCCCGGGGGGGTCAGTTCTCCCGGGGGTCAGTTCTCCCGGGGGGTCAGTTCTCCCGGGGGGTCAGTTCTCCCGGGGGGTCAGTTCTCCAGGGGTGTCAGTTCTCCCTGGGGTCTGTTCTCCCTGGGGGTCAGTTCTCCCGGGGGGGTCAGTTCTCCCTGGGGGTCTGTTCTCCCTGGGGGTCAGTTCTCCCGGGGGGGTCAGTTCTCCCTGGGGGTCTGTTCTCCCTGGGGGTCAGTTCTCCCGGGGGTCAGTTCTCCCGGGGGGTCAGTTATCCCGGGGGGGTCAGTTCTCTCGGGGGGTCAGTTCTCCCGGGGGGTCACTTCTCCCGGGGGCTCAGTTCTCCAGGGGTGTCAGTTCTCCCTGTGGGTCAGTTCTCCCGCGGGGGTCTGTTCTCCCGAGGGGTCAGTTCCCCGGGGGTCAGTTCTTCCGCGGGGTCATTTCTCCCGGGGGTCAGTTCTCCCGGGGGTCAGTTCTCCGGGGGGCAGTTCTTCCGCGGGGTCAGTTCTCCTGGGGGGGGTCATTTCTCCCGGAGTCAGTTCTCCCCGTGGGGTCAGTTCTCCGGGGGGTCAGTTCTCCGAGGGGGGTCATTTCTCCCGGGGGTCACTTCTCCCGGGGGTCAGTTCTCTGGAGCATCAGTTCTCCCGGGGGTCAGTTCTCCCGGGGGTCAGTTCTCCCGGGGGTCAGTTCTTCCGGGGGGTCAGTTCTCCCCGCGGGGTCAGTTCTCCTGGCCCGGCGCCCGCCCGTCTCATGCGGCGACCGCGGCGGCCACGCGGGGGCGCCCGGACCTCAGTTTTGCGCCGCCCCGCGCGGTCAGGGCGGGGTTCGTCGGGCCGCGCGGGCCGAGGTCCCCAGCCGAGGAGCCTCCCCGTGGGGCCTCGGGACATTCTCCGCGCGGCCGACGCCCCACGGGGCCTCGGCGACGAGCCCGCGCGCCCTCCCTGCGGCGGCCCCGCGGCCCGTCCCCTCCGCCGCAGCGCGTTGCCCAGCGGGGAGCCGCCCGGCCGGCCGTGGCCTCGCGCTGGCCCCGGGCCCTCGGGCGGGCCGGGCGGCCGGACGCGCTGCTCGCGCCTGGGGTCCCGCCGCTCGGGCTCCGAGCCCTGCGGGGCAGCGGCGCGGTCAGTTCTCCGGGGGTCAGTTCTCCTGGGGTCAGTTCTCCCGGGGTCAGTTCTCCGGGGGGGTCAGTTCTCCCGGGGGGTCAGTTCTCCCGGGGGTCAGTTCTCCCGGGGTGTCAGTTCTCCCGGGGGTCAGTTCTCCGGGGGGTCAGTTCTCCGGGGGGTCAGTTCTCCCGGGGTCAGTTCTCCCGGGGGTCAGTTCTCCCTGGGGGGTCAGTTCTCCCGGGGGTCAGTTCTCCCGGGGTGTCAGTTCTCCGGGGGGTCAGTTCTCCCGGGGGGTCAGTTCTCCGGGGGGGTCAGTTCTCCCGGGGGGGTCTGTTCTCCCGCGGGGGTCAGTTCTCCCGGGGGTCAGTTCTCCGGGGGGTCAGTTCTCCCGGGGGTCAGTTCTCCCGGGGGTCAGTTCTCCCGGGGGTCAGTTCTCCCTGGGGGGTCAGTTCTCCCGGGGGTCAGTTCTCCCGGGGTGTCAGTTCTCCCGGGTGTCAGTTCTCCCGGGGGTCAGTTCTCCCGGGTCTGTCTCCCCGTGGTCAGTTCTCCGGGTCAGTTCTCCCGGGGGGGTCAGTTCTCCCGGGGGGTCAGTTCTCGGGGGTCTGTTCTCCCCGCGGGGTCAGTTCTCCCGGGGGGTCAGTTCTCCCGGGGGTCAGTTCTCCCGGGGGGTCAGTTCTCCCGGGGTCTGTTCTCCCGGGGGGGTCCGTTCTCCCTCCGGGTTCCCCCTCCCGGGGGGTCTGTTCTCCCCGCGGGGTCAGTTCTCCCGGGGTCAGTTCTCCCGGGGTCAGTTCTCCCTGCGGGGTCAGTTCTCCCGGGGGTCAGTTTCTCCCGGGGTCTGTTCTCCCCGCGGGGTCAGTTCTCCCGGGGTCAGTTCTCCGGGGGGTCAGTTCTCCCGTGGGGGTCAGTTCTACCCGCGGGGTCAGTTCTCCCGGGGATCAGTTCTCCCGGGGGTCAGTTCTCCGGGGGGGTCAGTTCTCCGGGGGGGTCAGTTCTCCCGTGGGGGTCAGTTCTACCCGCGGGGTCAGTTCTCCCGGGGATCAGTTCTCCCGGGGGGGTCAGTTCTCCGGGGGGTCAGTTCTCCGGGGGGTCAGTTCTCCGGGGGGTCAGTTCTCTCGGGGGGGTCAGTTCTCCGCGGGGGTCAGTTCTCCGGGGGGTCAGTTCTCCCGGGGTCAGTTCTCCCCGAGGGGTCAGTTCTCCCGGGGGTCAGTTCTCCTGGGGGTCAGTTCTCCCGGGGGTCTGTTCTCCCCGCGGGGTCAGTTCTCCCGGGGTCAGTTCTCCCGGGGGGTCAGTTCTCCCGGGGGTCAGTTCTCCCGGGGGTCAGTTCTCCGGGGGGTCTTTCTCCCGCGGGGTCAGTTCTCCCGGGGTCAGTTCCCCCGGGGGGTCAGTTCTCCCGGGGGTCAGTTCTCCCGGGGGTCAGTTCTCCCGGGGGTCAGTTCTCCCTGGGGGTCAGTTCTCCCGGGGGTCAGTCTCCCGGGTGTCAGTTCTCCCGGTGTCAGTTCTCCCGGGGGGTCAGTTCTCCGGGGGGTCTGTTCTCCCCGCGGGGTCAGTTCTCCGGGGTCAGTTCTCCCGGGGGGGTCAGTTCTCCGGGGGGTCAGTTCTCCCGGGGGTCTGTTCTCCCCGCGGGGTCAGTTCTCCCGGGGGGCAGTTCTCCCGGGGGTCAGTTCTCCCGGGGGGTCTGTTCTCCGGGGGGTCTGTTCTCCCCGCGGGGTCAGTTCTCCCGGGGTCAGTTCTCCCGGGGGTCAGTTCTCCTGCGGGGTCGGGTCAGTTCTCCCGGGGGTCAGTTCTCCCGGGGGGTCTTCTCCCCGGGGTCAGTTCTCCCGGGGGTCAGTTCTCCCGGGGGGGTCAGTTCTCCCGTGGGGTCAGTCTACCCGCGGGGTCAGTTCTCCGGGGATCAGTTCTCCCGGGGGGTCAGTTCTCTCGGGGGGGTCAGTTCTCCCGGGGGGTCAGTTCTCCCGTGGGGGTCAGTTCTACCCGCGGGTCAGTTCTCCGGGATCAGTTCTCCCGGGGGGGTCAGTTCTCCGGGGTCAGTTCTCCGGGGGGGTCAGTTCTCCGGGGGGTCAGTTCTCTCGGGGGGGGGTCAGTTCTCCGCGGGGGGTCAGTTCTCCGAGGGGTCAGTTCTCCCGGGGGTCAGTTCTCCCCGAGGGGTCAGTTCTCCCGGGGGTCAGTTCTCCCGGGGGTCAGTTCTCCCGGGGGGTCTGTTCTCCCCGCGGGGTCAGTTCTCCCGGGGGTCAGTTCTCCCGGGGGGTCAGTTCTCCCGGGGGGTCAGTTCTCCCGGGGTCAGTTCTCCGGGGGGGTCAGTTCTCCCGGGGGTCAGTTCTCCCGGGGGGGTCAGTTCTCCCGGGGGGTCAGTTCTCCCGGGGGTCAGTTCTCCCGGGGGTCAGTTCTCCCGGGGGGTCAGTTCTCCCGGGGGGGTCAGTTCTCCCGGGGGTCAGTTCTCCGGGGGGGTCAGTTCTCCCGGGGGTCAGTTCTCCCGGGGTCAGTTCTCCCGGGGTCAGTTCTCCCCCGGGGTCAGTTCTCCCGGGGGTCAGTTCTCCCGGGGTCAGTTCTCCGGGGGTCAGTTCTCCCGCGGGGTCAGTTCTCCCGGGGGTCAGTTCTCCCGGGGGTAAGTTCTCCCGTGGGGTCAGTTCTACGCGGGGTCAGTTCTCCCGGGGATCAGTTCTCCCGAGGGGGTCTGTTCTCCGGGGGGGTCAGTTCTCTGGAGGGGGGTCAGTTCTCCGCGGGGGGGTCAGTTCTCCGGGGGGTCAGTTCTCCCGGGGGGGTCAGTTCTCCCGTGGGGTCAGTTCTACCCGCGGGGTCAGTTCTCCCGGGATCAGTTCTCCCGGGGGGGTCAGTTCTCTCGGGGGGTCAGTTCTCCCGGGGGGGTCAGTTCTCCCGTGGGGGTCAGTTCTACCCGCGGGGTCAGTTCTCCCGGGGATCAGTTCTCCCGGGGGGGTCAGTTCTCCGGGGGGTCAGTTCTCCGGGGGGGGTCAGTTCTCCGGGGGTGTCAGTTCTCTCGGGGGGGTCAGTTCTCCGCGGGGGGTCAGTTCTCCGAGGGGGTCAGTTCTCCCGGGTGGTCAGTTCTCGGGGGGGTCAGTTCTCTCCGCGGGGGGGGTCAGTTCTCCCGGGGGTGTCAGTTCTCCCCGCGGGGTCAGTTCTCCCCGCCCGGGACCCGCCCGTCTCCCTGCGGCGACCGCGGTGGCCACGCGGGGGCGCCCGGACCTCCGTTTTGCTGCCAGCGCGGCTCGCGCCCGGTGGCCCCGGGCCTGCCCTGCCCGCCCGCTCCCCGGCCAGCGCCAGGCCTGACCGCGGGGCCGCCGGCGCCCACCGCCTGCAGCCCGGCCCTCGCCCCGCCCGGGCGCGGCGCTGCGGCCCCAGGGCCCCCCAGTCCGCTCCGGCCGCGGCGGGGGCTGAGCTGGCGTCCAGGGGCCGTGGCCGCGCGCCGGCCCTGCTGTGCCCGCAGTGACCCCTCCGCGCGGCGGCCAGGGTAGCCGCCTGCCTCCCGGAGCCGGTGCCAGCCAGGCCTGCCCTGGGCCCTGCCCCACCCCTGAGCCCCGCAGGGAGGCGCGCAGAGGGCCGAGGCCATGGGGCGCGGGCCTGCCCCTGTCCCTGCCCGTCCCTGCGCCCCCCCCCCCCCCCCCCCCCGTCTGCGAGGACCCGGCAGCTGCGCGGGGCCGCGCGTGGCCACACGGGGGCAGCAGAGCCCGGAGCGGGGCGAGCGTGGACTCCCCCGGGCGCCCCGCCCTCGCCCCCAGCCCGGCCCAGGGCGGGCCCTGCGCCGCCTCAGCCCCGTCACCCCCACACGCGCCTCCCGCCCTCCTCGCGGGTCCGCCCCGCCACGGACCCTGGCCGCCGGGGGGCGCGCACCCCGGGCGAGATGGTGCCGGCCCAGGGGCCAGGGACCCACCCCGGCCCTGGGGCTCCCGGGCGTCACCGAGGGCGGGTCGCTCGCCCGTCCGCCCGCAAGGACGTCTGGGTCGGGGTGACTGCGCTGCGCCCCCAGTGCCGGTCGCAGCCCCCCACCCCGGGCCGTGCCCCTTCACTGCTTCGCCCCCCCAGGCGGCCCCTGGACCTCCCTCTGCCCTGGGCACCCCAGCGGGGCGGGGAGGACCTGCAAGGTCAGGCAGAGGACGCGAGGGTGGCTCTGACACGCGCCCCCCGGCCGCGGGCCGGTCCCGGGGTGCAGCCGGCCTGAGCCTGGATGAGGGGCCAGAGCCTGCCCCACGGCCTCCCACTTGGCAGAGGCCGAACTCCCGCCCCCCTCCCCCCACAGCCGGTCAGTGCCTGGGGTCCCCAGCAGCACCCCCTGCTTCCCGGGGCCGCCCGGGGCTGCCTGGCTGCGGAGGGGGCGGGCTGGGCCCGGGCCTGCATTCTCCTCCGGTCTCATGCTGTCTCCAGACACAGGACTGGGCTTCCCCTGAGGGTCTCCCCCGGCTGCACCCAAGTCCGGGCCAGGAGGAGGCCAGTGGGCCGGAGGCAGGACTTCAGCGCTGGTGGGGCTGGAACTGGGCCCGCCGTGGGACATGGGGGTTCCCACCAGGGGTCTGGGGGCTCAGGAGGGAGGGCCGGAGCTGGGGACACCCCTGAACCCAGGCCCTCGCCCCAGCTCTGCCCGGGATGGCTGGCCCTGGTTTCTTGCCACGAAAACCCTTTGTCAGGACAGGCGACAGCAGGTGCCGGCCCGCCCTCCGTCCGTGGGCAGCAGGGCCCGGACGCTGCCCTGTGCCCTCTTCCTCCCTGTGGGTGGGTGACGCCACCACCCCCTTCCTCCCTGTGCCCATCTGGGTTGAGTTGGGGTCACCTGGGTCCTCCTGGCGCCTGCCCCGGGCTGGCCCCAGCCCCCTCGCGGCACCCCTGGGGGCACCCCTGGGGGCACGTGCGTCTGGGGCGTCCCTCCCCTGCAGCCAGCGCCCGGGCCGCTGTCTCCCGCCGTGTCTCCTCCACCCCCGCGCCAGCACCCCGAGGCGCGGAGCTTCAGCCTGGGGCCGGGGAGCAGGACCATGAAAAATAAAGAAAAAAGCAAGAAGCTCTCTTGACTGTGAAATGTCACCACCGGACACGTGCCCAGCAGGGCTGCGGGCGCACCCCCCAGCTCCCGACCGCCGGCCCGGTCAGGGCTGAGCTGGCCACAGCCACAAGGCAGGCGCTGGCCTCAGGGGAGCAGGCGCTGGCCTGGGGGGGCAGACACTGGGCTGGGGGGACATGCGCTGGCCTCGGGGGGGTCAGGCACTGGCCTTAGGGGAGCAGGTGCTGACCTGGCGGGGCAGGTGCTGGCCTGGGGGGGCAGGTGCTGGCCAGGGAGGGCAGATGCTGGCCTCAGGTGGGGCAGGTGCTGGCCTGGCAGGCAGGTGCTGGCCAGGGAGGGCAGATGCTGGCCTCAGGTGGGGCAGGTGCTGGCCTGGGGGGGCAGGCAGTGGTCTGGGGGTCAGGCGTTGGCCTCAGGGTGAAGACTCTGGCCTGGGTGTGTGCAGCACTGGTCTGGGGGGGCAGGTGCTGGCCTGGGGGGCAGGCGTTGGCCTGGGGGGGCAGGTGCTGGCCTCAGGGGGACAGGTGCTGGCCTCAGAGGGACAGGTGCTGGCCTGGGGGCAGGTGCTGGCCTGGGGGCAGGCTGCCCAGCGCTGCAGCTGGGCCCTCGGACTGGCCCTTGTGCACACGAGACCGGCCCGGGGCCCGCATGGCCGGGGTGAGGGCGGGAGGTGGCTGGAGCACGCGGTGGGCCTGCCCCTGGGCCCCGGCCTCAAGGGCGGTGAGTGTGAACTGCCTGTGTTCTGCGCGTGGGTGTGTTCCCGCCGGGCCTGTGTCCGCGTGTGCCTGTGTGTCCGCGTGTGCCTGTGTCCGCGTGTGCCTGTGTGTCCGCGCGTGCCTGTGTCCGCGCGTGCCTGTGTCCGCGCGTGCCTGTGTCCGCGTGTGCCTGTGTGTCCGCGCGTGCCTGTGTCCGCGCGTGCCTGTGTCCATGTGTGCCTGTGTGTCCGCGTGTGCCTGTGTCCGTGTGTGCCTGTGTGTCCGCGTGTGCCTGTGTGTCCGCGCGTGCCTGTGTCCGCGCGTGCCTGTGTCCGCGTGTGCCTGTGTGTCCGCGCGTGCCTGTGTCCGCGTGTGCCTGTGTCCGCGTGTGCCTGTGTCCATGTGTGCCTGTGTCCGCGTGTGCTGTGTGTCCGTGTGTGCCTGTGTCCGTGTGTGCCTGTGTCCGCGTGTGCTGTGTGTCCGTGTGTGCCTGTGTCCGCGTGTGCCTGTGTCCGTGTGTGCCTGTGTGTCCGCGTGTGCCTGTGTGTCCGCGTGTGCCTGTGTCCACGTGTGCCTGTGTGTCCGCGCGTGCCTGTGTCCGCGCGTGCCTGTGTCCGCGTGTGCCTGTGTCCGCGTGTGCCTGTGTGTCCGCGCGTGCCTGTGTCCGCGTGTGCCTGTGTCCGCGTGTGCCTGTGTCCGCGTGTGCTGTGTGTCCGTGTGTGCCTGTGTCCGTGTGTGCCTGTGTCCGCGTGTGCTGTGTGTCCGTGTGTGCCTGTGTCCGCGTGTGCCTGTGTCCGTGTGTGCCTGTGTGTCCGTGTGTGCCTGTGTCCGCGTGTGCTGTGTGTCCGTGTGTGCCTGTGTCCGCGTGTGCCTGTGTCCGCGTGTGCCTGTGTGTCCGCGTGTGCCTGTGTCCATGTGTGCCTGTGTCCGCGTGTGCTGTGTGTCCGTGTGTGCCTGTGTCCGCGTGTGCCTGTGTGTCCGCGTGTGCCTGTGTGTCCGCGTGTGCCTGTGTGTCTTTTTCTGTCAGTGTGTCCGTGTGTCTGTGTGTGTGCGTGTGTGTTGGTGTGTGCGTGTGGGTGCGTGTGGGGTGGGAATGTGCGTGGCCGGGTTGGGGGGACACCGCAAAGAGGCCTTGCCGCCCTGCCGGGGAGCTCACGGCCCCCCTCCGCTTCAGGGTCGCCCCGAGGGCTGGAGGCACAGGGCAGACGGGCCGACCCCGCCCCGGCTGGGGCCCCCTGCGCGCTGGCCGGCGGGTCGCGGTGGGCTCCGTGGGCTCCGTGGGGGCTGCGCGCGGGGCCTCTCCGGCCGGTCCCGGCCCTCGGGGCGCCGGCGGGCGCGGGGCGGGCGCCCGATCTGCTCTGGGGTCCGCGGGCGCCCGCAGGGCGGGTGGGCCGGGGCAGGCGCCGCGGGCAGGGGCGCCGCTGGGGCCAGCACAGGCAGCGGCGCCGGGCGGGGGTGGAGGGGTTGGGGGGCGGAGGGGCGCAGGGGCTGGGGAGCAGGGGGGGCCTGGACCCGCGCCCATGCAAAGCGGCTCGGGCTGTTGGTCGCCGGGACTTTCCGAGCACCTGCTGCTCCGGTTTTAGACTCATTTGCAAGTGTTTGTGCATCTCGGGGCGCAGCTGTGCCCGCGGTGGGGGTGGGGGGCCTCGTGCTGGGGGGGGCCGGCCCCGAGTCCGGCCAGGGCCGCGCCGGAGCCCCCCGCACCGCGAAGTCGCACAAGCAGGCACACTCACGCCCAGACACACACGAGCTTCACGCCCAGGCATGCACAGGGACACACGCATCGGGCGAGCAACAGCACAGAGGAGGGCAGTGCACACGCGTGCCCACACCCGAGCGGGGGGCCACGGCTCACGCTCAGCACACATCACACGAGTTCTGGATGGGAGTCCTGGGCCGGACGCTCGGCCATATGCCGGGGAGTGTGTGTGAGCACAGCAGGGGTGCAGCTCCCTGAACTGGTGTGTGAGGGAGGTGTGCACGCAGGGAGGGCAGGCGTGTACTGAGCACCCAGGGCTGAGACAGGACACGCACTCAAACCAGGGAACACGCAGGCCCTGGACACACATTCACACTCACCCCAGGGAGCTCACAGGCCTTGACACACACTCACACTCACCCCAGGAAACACCCAGGCTGTGGACACACACTCACACGCACCCCAGGGAACTCACAGGCCCTGACACACAGTCACACTCACCCCAGGGAGCTCACAGGCCCTGACACACACTCACACTCACCTCAGGGAGCTCACAGGCCCTGTGCTCACACTCACAAAGAGGGGAGCACAAAGGTCCTAAGCTCACACTCACACTCACCCCAGGGAGCTCACAGGCCCTGGACACACACTCACTCTCACCCCAGGGAGCTCAGAGGCCCTGACACACACTCACACTAACCGCACACACTCTAGCACATACGAGCTCACACACTCTAGCGCATACTCAGACCACCTCGGGGTGCTCACAGGCCCTGGACACACACTCACACTAACCCCAAGGAGCTCAGAGGCCCTGGTACACACTCTAATCACCGCAGGGGGCACACAGACCCTGGATACACACTCATTCTTACTCCAGGGAACACACAGGCCCTGGATATACACTCACACTCACCCCAGGAAGCTTACAGGCTCTGGACAGGGAACACACAGGCCCTGACACACACTCACACTCACCCCAGGGAGCTCACAGACTCTGCACACACACACTCACTCTCACCCCAGGGAGCTCAGAGACTCTAGACACACACTCACACTCATCCCAGGGAGTTCACAGGCCCTGGACACACACTCGCTTGCACCCCAGGGAACACACAGGCCCTGACACTCACTCACACTCACTCCAGGGAGCTCACAGGGTCTGGACACACATTCACACTCACCCAAAGGAGCTTACAGGCCCTGACACTCACACTCACCCCAGGGAGCTCACAGGCCCTGGACACACATTCACATTTACCCCAGGGAGCTCAGAGGCCCTGGTCCAAACTCTAGTCACCCCAGGGAGCACACAGGCCCTGACACACACTCACTCTCACCCCAGGGCGCACACAGACCCTGGATATACACTCACACTCTCCCCAGGGAACACACAGGCCCTGACACACACCCACACTCAAACCAGGGAGCTCACAGTCTTGGACCCGTACTCACCCTCAACCTGGGAAGCTCACAGGCCTTGACATACACTCACTCTCACCCCAGTGCGCACACAGACTCTGGGTTCACACTCACACTCTCCCCAAGGAATACACAGGCCCTGAAACACACTCACACTCACCCCAGGGAGCTCAGAAACCCTGAAACACACTCACACTAAGCCCAGGGAGCTCACACACTCTAGCACATACTCAAACTCACCCCAGGGAGCTCACAGTCTCTGGAAACACACTCACAATCACCCCAAGGAGCTCACAGGCTCTGACACTCACACTCACCCCAGGAAACACACAGGCCCTGGACACACACTCACACTCACCCCAAGGAGCTCACAGGCCCTGACACACACTCACTCTCACCCCAGGGAGCACACAGACCCTGGGCTCACACTCACACTCTCCCCAGGGAACACACAGGCCCTGGACATATACTCATACTCACCCCAGGGAACACACAGGCTCTGAACACACTCATGCTCACCCCAGGGAGCTCATAGGCCCTGACACACACTCATACCCCAGGGAGCATACAGGCCCTGGCCATACTCACACTCATCCCAGGGAGTTCACATGCCCTGGATACACACTCACATCAGTCCAGGCAGCTCACAGGGCCTGGCATGCACTTACACTCACCCCAGGGAGTTCACAGGCCCTGACACACACCCACACTCACACCAGGGAGCTCACAGTCTCTGGACCCGTACTCAAACTCAACCCGGAAAGCTCACAGGCCCTGACACACACTCACTCTCACCCCAGGGAGCACACAGACCCTGGGTTCACACTCACACTCTCCCCAGGGAACACACAGGCCCTGGACACACACTCACACTGACTCCAGGGCACTCACAGGCCCTGGACACACACTCACACTGACTCCAGGGCACTCACAGGCCCTGGACACACACTCACACTCACCACAGGGAGTGCACAGGCCCTGACACACACTCATAGTCACCCCAGGGAGCACACAGGCCCTGGATATACACTTACACTGACCCCAGGGAGCTCACAGTCTCTGGACACACACTCACACTCACCCCAGGGAGATCAGAGAGCCTGGTACCCACTCATAGTCACCCCAGGGAGCACACAGGCCCTGGATACACACTCAATCTCACTCCAGGGAGCTCACAGTCTCTGGGCACACACTCACACTCACCCCAGGTTGCTCAGAGAGCCTGGTACACACTCATAGTCACCCCAGGGAGCACACAGACCCTGGATACACATTCACACTCACCCAGGGAGCTTTCAGGCTCTGGGCACACACTCACACTCACCCCAAGGAGCTCAGAGAGCCTGGTACACACTCACAGTCACCCCAGGGAACACACAATCCCTGGATATACACTCACACTCACCACAGGGAGCTCACAGGCTCTGGACACATACCCACACTCACCCCAGGGAGTTCACAGGCCCTGGACATACACTCACACTGACCCCAGGGAGCTCACAGGCCCTGACACACACTCACTCACCACAGGGAGCACACAGGCCCTGACACACACTCATAGTCACCCCAGGGAGCACACAGGCCCTGGATACACACTCACACTCACCCCAGGGAGCTCACAGTCTCTGGACACACACTCACACTTACCCCAGGGAGCTAGAGAGCCTGGTACACACTCATAGTCACCCCAGGGAGCACACAAGCCCTGGATACACACTCACACTAACTCCAGGGAGCTTACAGGCACTGGACACACACTCACACTCACCCTAGGGAACACACAGGCCCTGACACACACTCACACTCACCTGAGGGAACTCACAGACTCTGGACACATGCTCACACTCACCCCAGGAAGCTCACAGGTCCTGACTCACACTCACTCTCACCCCAGTGAGCACACAGATCCTGGGCTCATGCTCACACTCTCCCCAGGAAACACACAGGCCCTGGATATACACTCACACTCACCCCAGGGAGCTTATAGGCTCTGGACAGGGAACACACAGGCCCTGACACACATTCACACTCACCCGAGTGAGCTCACAGACTCTGGACACAAACTCACACTCACCCCAGGAAGCTCACAGGCCCTGACACACACTCACTCTCACCCCAGGGAGCACACAGATCCTGGGCTCACACTCACACTCTCCCCAGGGAACACAGGCCCTGGACATACACTCATACTCACCCCAGGGAACACACAGGCTCTGAACACAGTCATGCTCACACCAGGGAGCTCACAGGCCCTGACACACACTCACATCACTCCAGGGAGCTCACAGGGCCTGGCATGCACTTACACTCACCCCAGGGAGTTCACAGGCCCTGACACACACCCACACTCACACCAGGGAGCTCACAGTCTCTGGACCCGTACTCAAACTCAACCTGGGAAGTTCAAATTCCCTGACACACACTCACTCTCACCCCAGGGAGCACACAGATCCTGGGCTCACACTCACACTCTCCCCAGGGAACACAGGCCCTGGACATACACTCATACTCACCCCAGGGAACACACAGGCTCTGAACACAGTCATGCTCACACCAGGGAGCTCACAGGCCCTGACACACACTCACACTCACCCCAGGAAGCTCACAGGCCCTGACACACACTCACACTCACCCCAGGGAGCTCACATGGCCTGGATACACACTCACATCACTCCAGGGAGCTCACAGGGCCTGGCATGCACTTACACTCACCCCAGGGAGTTCACAGGCCCTGACACACACCCACACTCACACCAGGGAGCTCACAGTCTCTGGACCCGTACTCAAACTCAACCTGGGAAGTTCAAATTCCCTGACACACACTCACTCTCACCCCAGGGAGCACACAGACCCTGGGTTCACACTCACACTCTCCCCAGGGAACACACAGGCCCTGGACACACACTCACACTGACTCCAGGGCACTCACAGGCCCTGGACACACACTCACACTCTCCCCAGGTAATACACAGGCCCTGGACACACACTCAAACTGACCCCAGGGCACTCATTGGCCCTGGACACACACTCACACTCACCACAGGGAGCGCACAGGCCCTGACACTCACTCACACTCACCCCAGGGAACACACAGGCCTGGACAAACACTCACATTAACCCCAGGGAGCTCACAGGCCCTGACACACACTCATAGTCACCCCAGGGAGCTCACAGTCCCTGGATACACACTCAATCTCACCCCAGGGAGCTTACAGGCTCTGAACACACACACACTCACACTCACCCCAGGGAGCTCACAGGCCTGGACACACACTCACACTCACCCCAGGGAACACACAGGCCTGGACACACACTCACACTCACCCCAGGGAACACACAGGCCTGGACACACACCCACACCCACCCCAGGGAGCTCACAGGCCCTGACACTCACTCACACTCACCCCAGGGAACACACAGGCCTGGACACACACTCACACTCACCCCAGGGAGCTCACAGGCCCTGACACATACTCATAGTCACCCCAGGGAGCACGCAGGCCCTGGATACACACTCACACTCACTCCACAGAGCTCAAACTCTCTGGACACACACTCACACTCACCCCAGTGAGCTCAGAGAGCTTGGTACACACTCATAGTCACCCCAGGGAGCACACCGGCCCTGGATACACACTCAATCTCACCCCAGGGAGCTTACAGGCTCTGGACAAAAACTCACACTCACCCCAGGGAGCTTACAGACTCTGGACACACACTCACACTCACCCCAGGGAGCTCACACGCCCTGACACACACTCACACTCACCCCAGGGAACACACAGGCCTGGACACACACACACACACTCACCCCAGGGAGCTCACAGGCCCTGACACACACTCACACTCACCCCAGGGAGCTCACACACCCTGACACACACCCACACTCACCCCAGGGAGCTCACAGACCCTGACACACACTCACACTCACCCCAGGGAACACACAGGCCTGGACACACACACATACACACTCACCCCAGGGAGCTCACAGGCCCTGACACACACTCACACTCACCCCAGGGAACACACAGGCCTGGACACACACACACACACACTCACCCCAGGGAGCTCACAGGCCCTGACACACACTCACACTCACCCCAGGGAGCTCACACGCCCTGACACACACCCACACTCACCCCAGGGAGCTCACAGGCCCTGACACACACTCACACTCACCCCAGGGAACACACAGGCCTGGACACATACCCACACTCACACCAGGGAGCTCACAGGCCCTGACACACACTCACACTCACCCCAAGGAGCTCATAGGCCCTGACACTCACATTCACCCCAGGGAGTACACAGGCAACAACAGGCACTGTCGACAGACTTATGCACACTCTCACTGCCATGAGTCTAGCTTTGCTCCTACACACCACACCCGGATGGGCTGGCAGTGATCTTCATGGCACAGGGCTATGTGGGGCAGGATGGGCTGGCGTTGGGTCCCTGGAGTGAGCCTGGGGTCTCCCCTGTCCCAGATGAAGACTGGGCTATAGCCGGGCAGTTTTGTGGCGACGTGTCATTCAGACGGGCAGAGACTCACACATCAAGGACAGAGACAGAGGTGGAGAGAGAGGGAGAGACCTAGACGGGGACACAGAGACATGATCTGGAAGGGACAGGAGACAGGGGTGGATGTGGCTGGAGGGGGAGAAAGGAGGCGTGGGGCGGAGGCAGAGGCTCGAGCAGACCCCGGGCAGGAGGGTGGACCTGACCGAGGCAGGGGAGACAGCGAGACATGAGGCCTGGGCAGAGATGAAGCCAGAGGCTCTAATGCAGACGGGAGAGACCAGGGCAGGGGTGCGGCCAGGGTGAGGCGGGTGACAGCGGGCTGGACGCCGTGTCCACCCAGTGTGCTCTGTCCTGTCCAGCCTGGCCGGCCTCCTGTTCTTTGGGCCCCGTGGCTGGGCTGGGCGGTGCAGGTCCTGCTGCGTCAGGGACCGTCCCCCTTGCCTGGGCCCAGCAGCGCCGGCCGCCATACACCGCCTGGGCACTGGGGGCCCCGAGGACCGGTGGGGGGTCCTGGGGGGCCTGGGCACTAGGGGCCTGGTGTCCCTTGCCGTGAGGGCCCGAGGGCCGTCGGCCGCCAGTGGCTGCACAGGGGCTGCTGGCCGGGGCGGTGGGGGGGTGCCGGCTGGCGCGCGGCCCTGCAGCGGGGGGGGGGGGCCTGCAGCGGGCTGGGGGGCTGAGCCGGGGTGGCTGCAGGTGGGTGGGGGTGGGGCGGGGGTGCGCTATTTCGGGAGCACCGAGCCTGAGAACCTGTTTCTGGGCGCAAACAGCAAACAGCATTTGCATGTTTCCAGGCCCAGATGAGTAAGCGGGAAACTGAGACTCTCACAGCTGCGGCGGGGGGGGGGCAGGGCTGGCCCCGACCCCGGCGACCCCCACCCTGCCCGGCCGGACCCTCGGGCCAGCCACGCACGTGCTGACCCGGGGCACGGTGAGCTGTGTCCCAGGCCCACGGCACCGGGGCTGCTCGTGGCACGAGGGCCGGGAGGGCGCCGGGCGCTGGGCGGCCAGGCAGGGCCCACCCCTGCGTCCTCCTGCAGGACCCCATGCTCACGCTGACCCCGGGTTTCTGGCTGGGACAGCCGGGGTCTCCGGGCTCCTTGAGGCTCCTGCCTGGCCCGCTGCCCCCTCCGCTGCCCGCGGCTGACCGAAGCCAGCGGGGAGTGTGTCCCCTGTCCGATGGGGGCGCCGGGCAGAGCCTCCCTGCCAGGGAGACACACATGGTCACTTCAAATGGCCCCGCGGGGCTGTAGCCGTCCCCCCTTCTCGGGTCCCCCGACACCCGGCTGCTGGCCTCGCGACCCCTCCGATGTCCCCACAAACCTCGCAGAGCCCTCAGGAGCCTCGCGGAGTCCAGGCCCTCTGGCCCCCGCAGGCTGCTGAGGCCCCCGCTGCCTGGACCCCACGATGGACCAGTGAGGGGGACAGTCCACGGCCCCCGGCGTTCTCACTGTCCTGAGGCGGCCCCTGGTGCCGGCCCCGGGACGGCCTGTCCCCTGCCCGTGCGCCCCCAAGTGCCCGCCTGGCCAGCCCCATGTCCCCCGCCCCGGCCGGCCCGGGGCTCTGTCCGCGAGGCAGCGCCCCCGCTCGCCACCGCGCCGGCGTCCAGGCGGAGGGGGCGCGGGGCGGGGTCCCAGCTGCTGGGCTTCCCCGGCCCCCCGCGCCAGGCGCGTGTCCCCCAGCAGGCGGGGCCCAGGAGGCCGGGGTGAGGGACGGTCAGCTGGGGCTCGCCCGCCAGCGGAGGCCGGTGAGGGGCCTGGCGGGGCCTCAGGGAGTGTGGGGGTGAGTCTGCGCCTCCCGAGGGTGAGCGTGGTGCCGGCGTCCGCGGGGGGTCCCTGTGGATCCTGCCCCGCGGCCCAGGGCCTCCCGGCCGTCCCGTCTGGTCACCCCGCATGGCCTCACCTTTCCTCTCGGTCCACGCAGTCCTGCTGCTCCCTCCTCTGTCTCCCCATCGCTGTCTCACCCACCCCATCTGTCTCTGTCTCCCCCTCTCTGTCTCTGTCACCCCCTCTCTGTCTCTGTCTCCCATCTCTGTCTCCCCATCTCTCTCTGTCCCCCCATCTCTCTCTCTGTCACCCCATCTCTGTCTCTGTCTCCCCATCTCTGTCTCCCCATCTCTGTCTCTGTCTCCCCATCTCTGTCTCTGTCACCCCATCTCTGTCTATGTCTCCCCATCTCTGTCTCCCCATCTCTGTCTCACCCCATCTCAGTCTCACCCCATCTCTCTCTTCTCCCCATCCTCTGTCTTTGTCTCCCCATCTCTGTCTCTGTCACCCCATCTCTCACTCTGTCTCCCCATCTCTGTCTCTGTTTCCCCATCTCTGTCTCTGTCTCCCCATCTCTGTCTCACCCCATCTCTCTCTGTCTCCCCATCTCTGTCTCTGTCTCACCCCATCTCTGTCTGTCACCCCATCTCTGTCTCTGTCTCCCCATCTCTGTCTCCCCATCTCTGTCTCTGTCTCCCCATCTCTGTCTCTGTCACCTCATATCTGTCTCTGTCTCCCCATCTCTGTCTCTGTCTCCCCATCTCTGTCTCACCCCATCTCTGTCTCACCCCATCTCTCTCTGTCTCCCCATCCTCTGTCTTTGTCTCCCTATCTCTGTCTCTGTCACCCCATCTCTCACTCTGTCTCCCCATCTCTGTCCCTGTCACCCCATCTCTGTCTCACCCCATCTCTGTCTCTGTCTCCCCATCTCTGTCTCTGTCACCCCATCTCTGTCTCTGTCTCCCCTCTCTGTCTCTGTCTCCCATCTCTGTCTCCCCATCTCTGTCTCTGTCTCCTCATCTCTGTCTCTATCACCCCATCTCTGTCTATGTCTCCCCATCTCTGTCTCTATCACCTCATGTCTGTCTCTGTCTCCCCATCTCTGTCTCTGTCACCCATCTCTGTCTGTCTCCCCATCTCTGTCTCCCCATCTCTGTCTCTGTCTCCCCATCTCTGTCTCTGTCACCCCATCTCTGTCTCTGTCTCCCCCTCTCTGTCTCTGTCTCCCATCTCTGTCTCCCCATCTCTGTCTCTGTCTCCCCATCTCTGTCTCTATCACCCCATCTCTGTCTATGTCTCCCCATCTCTGTCTCTATCACCTCATGTCTGTCTCTGTCTCCCCATCTCTGTCTCTGTCACCCATCTCTGTCTGTCTCCCCATCTCTGTCTCCCCATCTCTGTCTCTGTCTCCCCATCTCTGTCTCTGTCACCCCATCTCTGTCTCTGTCTCCCCCTCTCTGTCTCTGTCTCCCATCTCTGTCTCCCCATCTCTGTCTCTGTCTCCTCATCTCTGTCTCTATCACCCCATCTCTGTCTATGTCTCCCCATCTCTGTCTCTATCACCTCATGTCTGTCTCTGTCTCCCCATCTCTGTCTCTGTCACCCATCTCTGTCTGTCTCCCCATCTCTGTCTCCCCATCTCTGTCTCTGTCTCCCCATCTCTGTCTCTGTCTCCCCATCTCTGTCTCACCCCATCTCTGTCTCACCCCATCTCTCTCTGTTTCCCCTTCTCTGTCTCTGTCTCACCCCATCTCTGTCTGTCACCCCATCTCTGTCTCTGTCTCCCCATCTCTGTCTCTGTTTCCCCATCTCTGTCTCTGTCACCCCATCTCTGTCTCTGTCTCCCTATCTCTGTCTCACCCCATCTCTCTCTGTCTCCCCATCTCTGTCTCTGTCTCACCCCATCTCTGTCTCACCCCATCTCTCTCTGTCTCACCCCATTTCTGTCTGTTACCCCATCTATCTCTGTCACCCCATCTCTGTCTCTGTCTCCCCATCTCTGTCTCTGTCACCCCATCTCTCACTCTGTCTCCCCATCTCTGTCTCTGTCTCCCCATCTCTCACTCTGTCTCCCCATCTCTGTCTCTGTCTCCCCATCTCTGTCTCTGTCTCCCCATCTCTGCCTCCCCATCTCAGTCTCTGTCTCCCCATCTCTCTCTCTGTCACCCCATCTCTGTCTCTGTCTCCCCATTCTGTCTCCCCATCTCTGTCTCTGTCTCCCCATCTCTGTCTCACCCCATCTCTGTCTCTGTCTCCCCATCTCTGTCTCACCCCATCCCTGTCTCTGTCTCCCCATCTCTGTCTCACCCCATCTCTGTCTCTGTCTCCCCATCTCTGTCTCACCCCATCTCTGTCTCACCCCATCTCTGTCTCTGTCTCCCCATCTCTGTCTCTGTCTCCCCATCTCTGTCTCTGTTACCCCGTCTCTATCTTCTCTGTTTCCTTTTTTCAAATTAAAATTTTATTTATTTATTTATTTATTTATTTATTTATTCTTTTATTTTTGTGTAGAAGAGCGGGGGTGCAAGCCAGAGGTGGGGGGTGAGAGGACCTTCCAGAACAGAGCGGGGAGCAGAGCAGGCGGATCCACTGGCACCCACTGCCGAGGAGAGCGGGGAGCCGGGAGGGTCTGCTGCGCCTGCGGGCCACTCCCTGGCTGGCGGGGGACGGACCCAGGCCAGGCGGTGACAGGCTGAGGCTGACCCCTGGGCCCCTGGGGAGGCCCCATCTCTATCTCTCTGTCTCTCTCTCCCTGTCCACCCTCCACTCTGTCCCCCTCTGTCCCTGTCTGTCCTCCCTGGCTGTGTCTCTCACTGGCCATGGAGTCTCAGGTGCTGCCCGCCGTGTGCTGGGGCCTCAGGGGACAGAGGGGAGGCCGCGTGACCAGGCCCCGCCGCCCAGTGTCCTGGGTCTGGCTGTGGGGTCATGGCGCCGGGGCTGCGTGCGGCGAGTCTCGTGTGGGGGCTGTGGCCGGCCCCGCTGCCCGTGTGGTGTACCCGCTGACCGGGGCCTGGCTGCTGGGGCAGACCACGCTGACTGGAGGCTGGGCGGCCTTCTGCGGCTGAGGGGCCTGCTGCCCACGAGGGTGGCCCCGGCCCCAGCCTGGCCTGGCGTGGCTGTCAGGCCGGGTTCTCGGACTCGCGGGCCCTGGGGCCACCTGGCCCGGCCGGCGATGACTCGGGCCCCAGCGCGGCTGTTTCGGTGGCTGAGCCGGGCCTGGGCGCGGGGCGGGGGTGGGGAAAAAGGAGAAAAACAGCCCCGGCCCTGCCGGCCGCACACCTGCACCCGGCCCCCCTGGGACCCTGAGCCAGCCCCAGGGCCTGCACGACACCCCCCAACCCCGCCCCCTGCTGCTTTCCTCACGCATGGCATGTCCAGAGGGCAGCCAGGCCACGTCTGGGCATGGCCGAGGGCCGAGAGCAGGCCCTGACCTAGACAGGCTTGGGGCCAACGGCACCAGGACCTGGACCCAGGCCAGTGACCAGCCCCAGGCCCAGTGACCAGGTCCAGGCTCAGTGACCAGGCCCAGGCTCAGTGACCAGGACCAGAACCAGTGACCAGGACCAGAACCAGTGACCAGGACCAGTGATAAGACCCAGCTTCAGTGACCAGGCCCAGGCCAAGTGACCGGGACCAGACTCAGTGACAAGGCCCAGGCCCATTTACCAGGCACAGGCTCAGTGACCAGGCCCAGACCCTGTGACCAGGAACAGACCCAATGACAAGGCCCAGGCTCAGTGACCAGTGCTAGGCCCAGTGACCGGGACCAGGCTCAGTGGCCAGACCTAGACCCAGTGACCAGGATCAGACTCAGTGACCAGGAGCAGACCCAGTGACAAGGTCCAGGCTCAGTGAATTGGCCAGGCTCAGTGACTGGGCCCAGGTTCAGTGACCAGGCCTAGACCCAGTGACCAGACCCAGGCTCAGTGACTGGACCCAGGCTCAGTGACCAGGCCCAGGCTTAGTGACTGGGACCAGGCTCAGTGACTGCACTCAGACTCAGTGACCGGGCCCAGTGACCAGGACAAGACCTGGTGACCAGGCCCAGGCCTAGTGACTGGGGCTAGTCTCAGGCCCAGGCCCAGTGACCAGGCCCAGGCTCAGTGATCAGGCCCAGACCCAGTGGCCAGGCCCAGGCCCAGTGACCAGGCCCAGACTCAGTGAGCAGGCCCAGTGATGAGGACTGGGCCTCTGTTATGGAGGCCAGGGTCCAGGGGTCAGAACCAGGACGAGGCTCAGTGTCCAAGACCCACCCAGCGCTGGGTGTTGTCCAGGCAGATCTTGCTCTTATCTTTAGCCACACCAGCCATTGGCCTAAAGAAGCCCCAAGTCAGGGTCATGCAAGGGGACCCCGTGATGGCGCGGACCCCGCCCGACAAGTGGAAAGCACCTGCTCCTGGACGCTCCCTCCCTGCCCTCTCTCCTCTACGCTCCCCTGCCCTCTCTGCCCTGCCCTCCCCAGGCCTCCTCCTCCCTCCCCCCCAACCCTGTGCCCAGAGTCAGACAGTCTTTGTCTCCGAGAACAGTTTATTGCACTGGGAAGGTCCATGTGGGAGGAGGGGCCGCTGAGCAGGCTGGGGGGCATCTTCGGGGCTCCAGGAGGCTCCTCCCTGCAAGCACAAGAGGGCTCAGGGCCTGGGGGCTCCTGGGGGTGGGAGGCGGACCCCAGCACTGACTGACCAGGGTGCCCTGGGCTCTGACCCCAGGTCTGCCTGCATCCCGGTGCCTGAGGGGTCATCTCTGGGGACCCACCATGAAGTGGGGTCATCTGATCTGGGAGCCGAGGCCCTGCAGTGTGAACCCGCTGTGCCTCCCGGCCACCCACCTGTGCCCAGCGGGCTCCCACTCAGTACTGGGGGCCTTCCCTGCTGTGGGGGGGCGCCCGGACGCTCGTCACGGTCAGTGCTGTGCTGTAGAGGAGGCTCAGCAGGAAGAGGGTGAGCAGCGTGACGGTGGTGGGCCACAGGCTGGCCCCTGGCGCGTCCTCCTCCAGGCTGTCCTGCAGCAGGTCCAGCATCACGCAGAGGGGTGACTTTGAGTTGTCTGGAAGACACACCGCATCCTGTGTGGGGCTGCCTGCCCGCCGCCCGCACTGGGCCCCTCTCGGGCAGTGCCTCAGGCCCCGGGACAGAGGCTGGGACCTTGAGCTTTGGAGACGCTGCAGGTCCCCGGTGTCTGAGATCTTGGGGAGGGGCCTGGCCTGGTGGGTGACACGGCCGCTCGAAGGAGAGCCTGGACCCAAGGCCTAGTCTACACAGCAAGCCCTCACCAGGGCCCGGGGGCTCCTGGGGGGTGGGAGGCGGACCCCAGCAGACTGGCCTTGTCCTGGACCCCGAGTGGGGCCAGAGGACCAGACCTGGCCGTCACCACGTGTTCCCGGCTGGGACCAGACCTGAGTTAGTCGTGCAGTGTCTCGGGGGCCAGAGGCGGGTAACCAGGGTCTCTGTTGCCCCCCCAGGGGATGAAACTGAGAAGCTGCAAGAAGCCCAAGGGAAGCCAAGGAGGGCCGAGGGAGCGAGGGAACGGCAACCAGCACGGGCAGTCCTGACGCCCCAGGGCCAGGGCTGCGGGATTCATGTTTAACGGGATTCGGATCTGCTTGTCATATAAAGGCACGCACAATCATTAACCCACTCACCCTTTATCCACACCCCAACACATCCACCATCCAGCCTCCATCCATCTTCCATCCACCCATCCTCCATCCATCCATCATCCATCCTCCATCCATCCATCATCCATCCTCCATCCATCCATCATCCATCCTCCATCCATCCACCCACCATCCAGCCTCCATCCATCATCCATCCATCTGTCATCCATCCATCCTCCAGCCTCCATCCATCCATCCACCCATCCTCCATCCATCCATCCACCCATCCTCCATCCATCCATCATCCATCCTCCATCCATCCACCATCCATCCATCCATCCACCCACCATCCAGCCTCCATCCATCATCCATCTGTCATCCATCCATCCATCCATCCTCCATCCATCCATCATCATCCTCCATCCATCCATCCATCCTCCATCCATCCATCTTTTTGTCTGTCCATCCTTCCATTCTCCCATCTCCCATCTGTCCATCTACATGTCTGTCTGTCCTTCCATCCATTGTAGGTCCTATAATCTATCTGCCAATCTGCCATTGTCCATCTGTTGGTTTGTCCCCCACTCCCACCCAGGCTGGCTCTCCCTCTCCATCTCTTTAGGGTGCTCCTCTTTTGGGGAGGTCCGGGCCCCTGGTGGCTGTGGCTCCTTCCCTGTGCAGCCCTTTCTCATTAATCCACTTCTTAGTTCCCCTTGGTGACTCGACTCTCAATAGGGGAGCAATGGCCAGGGGTGGGCTCTCCCCTGCACCCTGGCTGTGGGCACAGAGGAAGGCCAGGTCAGTGTCCTGGGGAGGCAGGTGTCTGGGAGGAGACCCTGGGCCTCTGCCCCCTGGTGGTGTCCTGTGCCAGGGTTCACAGCGGTCCTGGTGCTCCCCTGCCTGACGGCCGGGATCCCAAGCAGGAGCTGCAGAGCTGCCCTGGGGGAGTTGTCTCTGTCGCCTCCCCCTGCCCTGCGCCCTGTCCAGGGTGGAGCTCAGATGTGAGTCTGGTGGCGGGTAGGGAGCAGGAGCCCCTGAGGGGCCTGGAACCCAGCCCTGCGCTGGCCCCGCTGGGCACACGGGGACACTCAAGGAGAAACAGGCTGAGGGCAGGCAGGGGCTCCCCTTGTGTTTCTGGAGCTGAGTCTGGGCTGGCAACATCGCGGACCTGCAGGGCTCAGCTGTGTGCCTGTGTGTGCAAGCACCTGGGAGGGCACCTGTGTGTGCGTGTGAGCACCTGTGTGTGTGAGCACCTGTATGTGTGCCTGTGTGCGCAAGCACCTGGGAGGGCATGTGTGTGAACACCTGTGTGTGTGTGTGACCACCTGGGAGGGTGTGTGTGAACATCTGTGTATGTGTGTGAGCAACTGGGAGGGTGTGTGTGTGAACACCTGTGTGTTTGTGTGAGCACCTGGGAGGGCGTGTGTGAGCATCTGTGTGTGTGTGTGAGCACCTGGGAGGTTGTGTTTGTGAGCACCTGTATGTGTACCTGTGTGTGTGAGTACCTGGGAGGGCGTGTGTGAGCACCTGTGTGTGTGTGAGCACCTGTGTATGTGAGCACCTGTATGTGTGCCTGTGTGTGTGAGCACCTGGGAGGGTGTGTGTGAGCACCTGTGTGTGTGTGAGCACCTGTGTATGTGTGCATGTGAGCACCTGGGAAGGTGTGTGTGAGCATCTGTGTGTGTGTGTGAGCAAATGGGTGTGCTCACCTGTGTGTGTGAGCACCTGGGAGGGCGTGTGTGAGCATCTGTGTGTGTGTGTGTGTGAGCACCTGTGTGTGAGCATCTGGGAGGGTATGTGTGTGAACACCTGGGAGGGCATGTGTGAGCATCTGTGTGTGTGTGAGCACCTGTATGTGTGCCTGTGTGTGTGAGCACCTGGGAGGGTGTGTGTGAGCACCTGTGTGTGAGCATCTGTTTGTGTGTGTGAGCATCTCTGTGTGTGTGTGCGTGCAAGCACCTGTGTGTGTGTGTGAGCACCTGTGTGTGTGTGTGTGTGTGAGCAGCTGGGAGGGCACCTGTGTGTGTGTGTGAGAGCACCTGGGAGTGCGTGTGTGAACAGTTGTGTGTGTGTGAGAGCAGCTGGGAGGGCACCTGTGTGTGTGTGTGAGCACCTGGGAGGGCGTGTGTGAACACGTGTGTGTGAGCACCTGTGTGTGTGAGCAGCTGGGAGGGCACCTGTGTGTGTGAGCACCTGTGTGTGTGTGTGTGAGCACTTGTGTGTGAGCAGCTGGGAGGGTACCTGTGTTTGTGTGTGAGCACATGTGAGTGTGTGTGAGAGCACCTGGGAGGGCATATGTGAACACGTGTGTGTGTGTGAGCAGCTGGGAGGGCACCTGTGTATGTGAGCACCTGTGTGTGTGAGCACCTGTGTGTGTGTGTGAGCAGCTGGGAGGGCACCTGTGTGTGTGTGTGAGCACCTGTGAGTGTGAGAGCACCTGGGAGGGTGTGTGTGAACACGTGTGTATGAGCACCTGTGTGTGTGAGCAGCTGCGTGTGTGTGAGCACCTGGGAGGGCGTGTGTGGGCATGGGGGGGCGTGTGCGTGAGCACCTGGGGGCGTGTGTGCCCGCGGGGCGTGGGGGAAGCCTGGCCTGCACCCCGGCTGCGCCTCTCCCTGCCCCCCGCCCCGTCCCGGGGCACTTTCCTAGCACAGGTGCTGGCGCCGCGCCTCGCCGGCCACCCGCAGCCGCGCACACTCCCGCGCACACTCAGACTCGCGCGCACACTCCCGCGCACACTCAGACTCGCGCGCACACTCCCGCGCACACTCAGACTCGCGCGCACACTCCCGCGCACACTCAGACTCGCGCGCACACTCCCGCGCACACTCAAACTCACGCGCACACTCCTGCGCACACCCAGACTCGCGCGCACACAGGCTCCCGCAGCGCAGGGCCCGCGCCAAGCTGGGCAGGAAGCTCGGGCGCCCGGCCGGGAGGACGCGCGGACGCGCGGCGGCGGCACGACAAGCGCAGGCTGCTGCGGCTGGAGTTTATTGCGCGGCTCAGTAGCAGACCCCGTCCGCCTCCGCCACGACCACGGACACGTTGACGTGGGTGGGTTTACCCGCCATGCGGTCGATGGTCTTCATGGTGAAGCCCTCCTCCAGCGACTGGTGGCCCACCAAGCAGGAGAAGTTGTCCCCCTGCCTCCAGGCCTCGGGGTCCACGCGCAGCAGGCTGGTCACGGCGTAGGTGTCCTTCTGGCCGGGCTCAAGCTGGGCGCCAAAGGTCAGGGAATCCTCCGGGGGCAGCTCCCGGCCCGCGTGCTGCCAGCGCACCAGCACCTGCTTGGGGCTGAAGCCGCGGACGATGCAGGTGAGCGTCACCTGCTCCTGGAGGCTCAGCTCTTCCGACGGCGGCGGCAGCAGGTGCACCTGGGGTACGTGGATGGGGCCTGCGGGTGGAGAGGGGGGTCAGGGCCTGGCAGGTGGCAAAGGGCCCCGCCCCCACCCCAGGGCTGGAGGAGGCCAGTGAGGGCCCCTGCGGGCAGGGCTGGGCCTGGCGCACCTGCGGACTTGGAGATGGACTTGCTGAGTGGCTGCTGCAGCTCAGGGTGGGAGGCGGTGCAGGTGAAGGTCTCCTTCTTGTTCCAGGGGTCGGCGCAGCCAAGCAGGTAGCTGGACACTCTGTAGCAGCCGCAGGAGTCAAGCTCGGGCGTCCCCTGGACGACGTTTGTCCCGCCCAGGGAGTTCCAGGTGAACGTGGCGTTCTTGGGGTCCCTCAGGCCGCTCAGTGTGCAGGTGAGGTTGGCCTCGGACTTCATCAGCAGGTCCTCGAGGGCGGGCTCCTGCAGCGCCAGGCGGGGCTGGCAGGTCTGTATGGGGCACTTTGGGCACGGCTCTGTTGGAGCAGAGAGAGAAGGGGGTGGTCAGTACCCCTGTTCCGTCCCTCCCCTCCCACCTGCCCCCTCTGCAGCTGGGGCCGGGCCCGGCTCTGACCTCGGCAGGTCACGTCCAGGGTCTTGCTGAAGCCGTAGTGCTGCACTTGGCAGTGCATGGTGCCGGACTTCGGGCACTGTTTGGTGGGCGCCACCAGTTGGCTGCTCATGGTGTACAGACCCCCGGTGCCGGGCTGTGTGGGCACGAAGTCCCTGATGGTCACATCATTTCCGCTGTGGTCCCAGGTCACTTTGGCGGGCAAAGGGATGAAGCCGCGGACCAGGCAGCCGATGACCACGGACTCGGCCTTCTCCGTGCCGGGCAGTGTCAGCGGGAAGACGGTGGGGTTGGTCTTGGTCGCTGCAACACAGGGGCCCTGTCAGACAGTGGCCTGCGGAGGGTGGGGCCGGGGCCGAGCCGCTGCCCTTGGGGCCGCCGCGCCACACTGGAGGACACCAGCAGACAGGGCGAGTGACCGGCCCAGGCCACCATGCTGCACGCTGTGCCCAGGGTCAGGGCGGGTGCGGGCTGCACACTGCTTCCGAGAGGCCCCTGGGCACCGCCCCTGCCTGGGCACAGAGCCCCGGGCAGCCACGACGCTCCCTCTGACCAGCTGGTTCTGCCAAGTGCTTGGGCCTCAGGGCCCCAAACGGGGGTAGGGCTGCCTGGGGGGCCTTGAGGGGGCACAGTGCTCGCAGGTCCCTGGCCCGCCAGGGTCCCAGTCGCCAGCCACACCCACCCAACCCAACCCAACCCAGCTCAGCTCACCCAGCTCAACCCAACCACGCTCAGCCCGTCCCGACAGGCAGCCCCAGAAGCCTCGGCCTCTCAGGCCCCAGAGCCAATCCAGCCTATCATCCGGGTTCTTTCCTGAACACCGTGGCTCTGGGAGTGTTCTGCCCGCACCACCCCATTATCCACCAACACTGACAGCATAAGAGTTATGCACCCGCAGGCTGCAGAGCTTCATGTACCCCAAGATGTGCAGGGGCACTAGGAGCTCTGCCATCATTTATCAGTTACCCAGCCCAGCCCAGCCGCGGGCAGCCCACTCAGCTCAGCCCCTTTCACCTCAACTAAACCCAGCTCAGCCCAGTCCACATCAGCTCAATTCAAATCGCTCAGCCCAGCAAGCCCAGCTCGGCCCAGCCGAGTTCAGTTCAACCCAACCCAGCTCAGCTCAGTACAGCTCAGCTCACCCAGCTCAACCCGACCCAGCTCAACCCAACCCAGCTCAGCCCAGCTCACCCAGCTTAGCCCAGCCCAGCTCACCCAGCTCAACCCAACCCAGCTCAACCCAACCCAGCTCAGCCCAACCCAGCTCAGCCCAACCCAGCTCAGCCCAGCCCAGCCCAGATCACCCAGCCCAGCTTACTCAGCTCAGCCCAGCTCAGCTCACCCAGCTCAGCCCAACCCAGCTCAGCCCAGTTTAGCTCACCCAGCTCAACCCAACCCAACCCAGCTCAGCTCACCAGCTCAACCCAACCAAGCTCAGCCCAGTTCAGCTTACCCAGCTCAACCTAGCTCAGCTCAACCCAACCCAGCTCAGCCCAGCTCAGCCCAATCCAGCTCAGGTCAACCCAACCCAGCTCAGCCCAGCTCAGCCCAGCTCAGCCCAGGTCAACCCACCCAGCTCAGCTGATCCAGCTCAACCCAACCCACCTCAGCTCACCCAGCTCAACCCAGCCAAGCTCAGCCCAGTTCAGCTTACCCAGCTCAACCTAGCTCAGCTCAACCCAACCTGGCTCAGTCCAACTCAGCCCAGGTCAACCCACCCAGCTCAGCTCAACCCAGCTCAGCTCAACCCAGCTCAACCCAACCCAGCTCAGCCCAGCCCAGCTCAGCCCAGCTCAGCCCAGCTCACCCAGCTCAGCCCAGCTCAGCTCACCCAGCTTAGCCCAACCCAGCTCGCCCAGCTTACCCAGCTCAACCCAACCCAGCTCAGCCCAGTTCAGCTTACCCAGCTCAACCTAGCTCAGCTCAACCCAACCCAGCTCAGCCCAGCTCAGCCAGCTCAGCCCAGCCCAGCTCAGCCCAGGTCAACCCAACCCAGCTCAGCTCAACCCAGCTCAGCTCAACTCAGCCCAACTCAACCCAGCTCAACCCAACCCAGCTCAGCCCAGTTTAGCTCACCCAGCTCAACCCAACCCAACCCAGTTCAGCCCAGTTTAGCTCACCCAGCTCAACCCAACCCAACCCAGCTCAGCTCAGCCAGCTCAACCCAACCCAACCCAGCTCAGCTCAGCCAGCTCAACCCAACCCAGCTCAGCTCACCCAGCTCAACCCAACCCAGCTCAGCTCATCCAGCTCAACCCAACCAAGCTCAGCCCAGCTCAGCTCACCCAGCTTAGCCCAACCCAGCTTGCCCAGCTCAACCCAACCCAGCTCAGCCCACCCAGCTCAACCCAACCCAGCTCAGCCCAGTTCAGCTTACCCAGCTCAACCTAGCTCAGCTCAACCCAACCCAGCTCAGCCCAGCTCAGCCAGCTCAGCCCAGCCCAGCTCAGCCCAGGTCAACCCAACCCAGCTCAGCTCAACCCAGCTCAGCTCAACTCAGCCCAACTCAACCCAGCTCAACCCAACCCAGCTCAGCCCAGTTTAGCTCACCCAGCTCAACCCAACCCAACCCAGTTCAGCCCAGTTTAGCTCACCCAGCTCAACCCAACCCAACCCAGCTCAGCTCAGCCAGCTCAACCCAACCCAACCCAGCTCAGCTCAGCCAGCTCAACCCAACCCAGCTCAGCTCACCCAGCTCAACCCAACCCAGCTCAGCTCACCCAGCTCAACCCAACCCAGCTCAGCTCATCCAGCTCAACCCAACCAAGCTCAGCCCAGCTCAGCTCACCCAGCTTAGCCCAACCCAGCTTGCCCAGCTCACCCAGCTCAACCCAACCCAGCTCAGCCCACCCAGCTCAACCCAACCCAGCTCAGCCCAGTTCAGCTTACCCAGCTCAACCTAGCTCAGCTCAACCCAACCCAGCTCAGCCCAGCTCAGCCCAGCCCAGGTCAACCCAACCCAGGTCAACCCAACCCAGCTCAGCTCACCCAGTTCAACCCAACCCAGCTCAGCCCAGCTCAGCCTAGCCCAGCTCAGGTCAACCCAACCCAGCTCAGCCCAGCTCAGCCTATCCCAGCTCAGGTCAACCCAACCCAGCTCAGCCCAGCTCAGCCAGCCCAGCTCAGCCAGCTCAGCTCAGCCCAGCTTAGCCCAGCTCAGCCCAGGTCAACTAACCCAGCTCAGCTGACCCAGCTCAACCCAACCCAGCTCAGCGCACCCAGCTCAACCCAACCAAGCTCAGCCCAGTTCAGCTTACCCAGCCCAGCCCAGCCCAGGTCAACCCAACCCAGCTCAGCTCAACCCAGCTCAGCTCACCCAGCTCAACCCAACCCAGCTCAGCCCAGCCCAGCTGAGGTCAACCTAACCCAGCTCAGCCCAGCTCAGCCAGCTCAGCTCAGCCCAGCTCAGCCCAGGTCAACCCACCCAGCTCAGCTCTCCCAGCTCAACCCAACCCAGCTCAGCTCACCCAGCTCAACCCAACCCAGCTCAGCCCAGTTCAGCTTACCCAGCTCAACCTAGCTCAGTTCAACCCAATCCGGCTCAGTCCAACTCAGCCCAGGTCAACCCACCCAGCTCAGCTCACCCCAGCTCAACCCAACCCAGCTCAACCCAACCCAGCTCAACCCAACCCAGCTCAACCCAACCCAGCTCAGCCCAGCTCAGCCAAGCCCAGCCCAGCCCAGCTCACCCAGCTCAGCTCACCCAGATCAGCCCAACCCAGCCCACCCAGCTCAACACAACCCAGCTCAGCCCAGTTCAGCTCACCCAGCTTAACCTAGCTCAGCTCAACCCAATCCAGCTCAGCCCAGCTCAGCCCAGCTCAGCCCAGCCCAGCCCATCTCAGCCCAGGTCAACCCAACCCAGCTCAGCTCAACCCAGCTCAGCCCAGCTCAGCTCAGCCCAGATCAGCCCAGCCCAGCTCAGCTCAACCCAACCCAGCTCAGCTGAGGTCAACCCATCCCAACCTAGTTCAGCTCACCTAGCTCCACCCAACCTAGCTCAGCCCAGCTCAGCTCACCCAGCTCGGCTCACCCAGCTCAGCCCAGGTCAATCCAGCCCACCTCAGCCCAGCTCAGCCCAATTCAGCCCAGCTGAGCCAGGTGAGTTTAGTTCAAACCAGCTCAATTCAGCCTCAGCCCAGACCAGTTCAGTTCAGTTTGATGCAACCCGGCCCATTCCGCAGTCCTGCTCAGCCCAGTCAACTCAGCTCAGTTCATCCTGCCCCGTCTCCCAGTGTACCCCATGGCCCACCCAGTCACCCTGTATCCCAGTGCACCGTGCTGAGGTCAGGAGCCTCCTGTGCCTTGGGGTCCTGTGTCCGCCTGGCATCCCTCCCCATGTCTGCTCCCGCCCTGTTCTTCCTGGGGTGCAGACTGGCCTGGCCGAGGAGAGGCTGGGGTGGGAACCCCCAAGATCCACCCGTCTGGCTGCTGACAAGTCTGCTGGGCTGAGAGGCCAGGCCTCCCGGGCCAGTGTCCCACGCCGCAGGCGGCTTGCTCGCCTGTCCAGAGAGGAGTGAGCTGGGCCGGGGGCTGGCGAGGCTCTGGGACGGTCGCAGGCGAGGCTGGGCCTGCTGGGGCTCCCGGGAGAGCCGCGGCTGTCTGGCCCCCTCGGGGTCGCTCGCCCACTTCCTGCCCCGCCGGCGTGGCCGCCTCGCCACGTCATGTCTGGTCTGTGGTCTGGCTGTGGTGGGGCCAGGTGTGTGTGGCCGGGGCCAGGAGGCCGGGAGTCTGCCCGGGAGGCCACGAGGCTGCATGTGGCATGGGCTGTGCTGACGGGCAGCGGGGCAGCCTCGTGGGCACTGCAGCCACAGGACCCTGGGTCAGGAGTGGGGGCAGGGTCCCGAGCGGGCTTACCTGTGCCGTCTAATGGGCCAGGGTGGCTCCGTGGGGTCGGCCGCCTAGGCCTGGGGCCTGCTGGCTGGGCAGCCGGCAGCCTCTGTGGCGTCACTGGGCCTGCCTGGGCTCTGCAGACATGCTGAGACGCTGCCGGGCACCAGGGCCAGACCCCTCCTGGGTCTGCGCTGTGCCCACCCACGCATTCACTTCTTTGGCACAGAAGCTCTGGTGCCAGCAGGTCCGGAGGCCATTGGCAGAGCTGCACATGCAGGCGCGGAGACCCTGTGCTGGGCGCATGGCCGGCCAGTCCTCCCCAGGCGCTCAGCTGGGCCGGCCTGGGGCGGGGAGGAGGTGGCCAGAGGAGGGCACCTGGGCAGTGCCCACTGGGCAGACACCCCCAGGTGGTGTCAGCCCCTGGGGCTAGACGGGCGGTGCCCGCAGCACCCCCTAGGCAGCTGTCCCAGGGCCGCCTGTGACTGTGGCCTCTGCCACCCTCTAGGTGGGGCCTCACGTCTCCCTCCACCGGGGATACCCCTGTGCGAGACAGTGCGGGCTTGGGCTGTGAGCCCAGCAGGCCGGCGAGGGTGTCCAGGCAGCCTGGGAGGGCCCGCTGGTCATGGAAGACCTTGTGGGAGGCTTGGGGCCGCTTCCCCGGGACTGTGTGTCTGGGTGTGAGTGAGTGTGGGTCTGAGTGCAAGTCCTACTGTGAGTCTGAGTGCCCGAGTGTGAGTCCGAGCGTGAGTCCACGCAGCCTGCCCTGGCACGCCCTCCCCGTGCCACCTGGCACCTGTCTCCAGATGGGCTGCAGTCCCCGGCGGCGGCCGGCAGTTCTGGGTATTGGTTCTGGGCGGGCTCCGGCCCCAGCCGGCCTCAGCGGCGACCTCAGGCGCTGGTCCCCCCCTTAGCCCGGGTTTCCTCATGACTGAGACCCTCTCGCTGCCGTCACCGGCCCCTTTTTATTGGCTCTGAGCGCTCCTTGTCCCTCGGGTGCCCACAGCCTTGGGGTGTCTCCCTCGCTTGTGCCAGCTTCACAGAGGCTCTTGGGGGTGGGTCTGTCCAGCAGAGTCCATCGTTCCTCCACAGTGGGCCACAGCCCAGTGTCCATCCCCATGGTGGCCTCTGTTGCTGGCCCCGAGCTTCCTTCTGAGGTGCTGGCCTCGCTGCCCATGCATGGGCTGGCTGCTGGGCGTGGTGACCGAGTCCAAAGACTGACGCTGCCCTCGGAACTCTGCAGCCTGTCCGTGGACCTGACCACAGGAGCAGCCGGAGGTGTTGCTGCTACTACACGTGGGCAGGGGTGTCCATCTGGGCTGGGGACCTGACGCGGGCTGAGCGGGGCTCCCGGGCCCCAGGGTCATAGGGATGCCTGAGGCCAGCTACCTGGGTCCACCAAGTTGCCCCCCACCAGTCCAGAGCCTCTGCCTCCCACCCCCACGGCCCCCCCAGAGGATAGCCGGGGAGGGCTGGGCACCTGGGGCAGACCCCTGGGGTGTGTTCTGCTGTGGGAACCCCTCCAGCTGCCCAGGGGCCTGCCGGTCAGCCTGGGCAGGGGAGGAGGCAGGGGCAGGGCGGTCAGCCTGGGAAGCGGGGCAGGGATTCTGGGCTGGAAGGTGACCCGAGTGGAGGTTCTGAGCCCACAGCGAGGGGCCTGGGGCGCTCGCCCCGGGGCTCAGCGAGACGGGTCCTCCCCAGGGGCCAGGAAGCCAGGTGGGCGGCACCCTCGCCTGCTCCGGTGGTGCGGTGGGGTGGGGGCTGCAGTGGCGTCTTCCAGGCCGCCGGACCACCTCAGGCGCAGGGACAGAGCAGGCAGCGGGGGTGTTGCGGGGTGCGGGTGGCCACGGGCCGCACGTTGGTGTAGTCGTGGGGGCCGGGAGGCCCGTCCTGCTGCTCGGCCGCCAAGACCCAGCTTACCTGCGGGAGCGCGCGTGAGACTCGGCCGCCTGCGCCCGCCCGCCCCGCCGCCCGGGCCGGGGCCCACCTTGAGCACCGTGACGGCCGCGCCGTAGGCCACGCTGAGCAGGAAGAGCACCGCGAATACCCGGAGGCCGGCCCAGGCGCCGTCCAGCTCCTGGCCCTCAGGCTCCTGCACGCACAGCTCGGCGAGGTCCAGCTCTGCGGCGGAGACGGGGTCAGCTCCGCTCGGCCAGCCTCAGGCTCTGCCCGCAGACCGGGGCCCTGCCTGCCTGCTCCCTCCTGGCCCACCGGCCCCAGGCGGACTCCTGCCACACCCCCGCTCAGCCCCACAGGCCCCGGCGCTGGCCACTGGCCTGGTGGCACCGCCACGGCCAGTGGGAGGGTCGTGGCTCCTCAGTTGGCCATCGCTGGTGGCTGAGGGGCAGCCCAGCCCTGGGCCTGCTTGGCTCTGTGGATCCCCGCCAGGTCCTGGCCCACCTGGGCCGCCTCCCCAGGGGCCCCTGGCTCTAGCAGGGGCCATCAGCGTGGCCCTCGGCCATGGGGCTGGTGTGGGGCTGCATGTGGCCTGGCGGTCACCCTGCCTTCCCCGCGTGTCTGTGTGTCCACGTGTCCATGTGTGTCTGTGTGTGCCCATGTGTGTCTACGCGTCCATGTATGTCTCTGTGTGCCCGTGTGTCCATGTGTGTCCATGTGTGCCCAAGTGTCCATACGTATCTGTGGGTGCCCATGTGGCCACATGTGTCCATGTGTGTCCATATGTGTCCGCATGTCCATGTGTGTCTGTGTGTGCCCATGTGCCCATGTGTGTCCGTGTGTCCATGTGTGTCTGTGTGTGCCCGTATGTCCTTGTGTGTCCACGTGTGTCCATGTGTCTCTGTGTGTGTGTCTGTCCATGTGTCTCGGTATGCCCACGTGTCCATGTGTTTCCACGTGTGCACGTGTCAGCATGTGTATCCATGTGTCTGTGTGTCTGTCCCTGCTGCACTGCTGGGGTTGGGGCTGGGCTGGTGTGGGGTCCAGTGGGCGGCTGGGCTCCGGCTGGGCTCCGTCTGGGCTCCGGCTGGGGTGGCCGGTGTGTCTGGGCTGCTGGCCAAGGTGCGGCCAGGGCTCAGGGGAGCACTAGGAGGGCTGCGGCCACCTGTGGTGCCAGGGGTGCTGGGTGGCTGTGGGGCCGGGTGTGTGGGGGTGCTGGGTGGCCGTGGGGCCGGGCGTGTGTGGGGCTGGCCGGTGTGAGTGGGTGGGCGTGGGCACAGCAGGCAGCGGGATGGATCCTGGGATGGATGCGGGGTGGGAGGCAGAAGGCAGAGGGGGCTCTGATGGGGGCTCCGCCTGGCCCCAGGCACCGGGGGTGCTGTGGGACCAGGGGTGGGGCACCAGGTCTGCGTGGGGGTGTCTGACCTGCCTTTGGGGCTTGACTGTGACCAGGGGTCAGCAGGGCGCAGGGGGCGGAGGCCAGGCCTCTGGGGCCTCCGTAGGGTCTCCGGGGTCCCTGCCCCGACCTCCCTCTGCTCTCAGGGCAGCAGGCCTCACAGGGGTGGGGCGGGGGCGAGTCTTGGCCCACCCTGCCCCTCTCCTGGGCCCCTGCGCAGCCCCCCCAAGAAGGGCCTGGAGCATCATGCGGCAGACTGTTTATTGGGGCGTTGCGCAGCAGGACGCGGTCCTGGTGGCGTCATTTACCGGGGGGCTTGGACAGCGATTTCTCCAGGATCCTGGTCGTGGGCAGGGCCTCGTGCACCACGCGGCAGGTGAACCTGTCCTCCTTCTCCCAGGCGGCCCGGCTGGCCTCCAGGCGGCTGAAGACGAAGAAGGCGGGGTCGGGGCCGCCGGTCCTGCGGGGCCCCGTGGTGGCCTGCTCCTCCCTCGGGACGGGGCTGTCGTTCTGCAGCCACTGCACGGAGATGTCCGCGGGGAAGAAGTTCTGGACCAGGCAGGTGAGGGTCACCTTGTCCCCGGTGCCCTGGGTCTCGTCTGGCGGCTGGAGCACGTAGACCTCCGGTTTGGAGCGCTTGCCTGGGAGGAGGGGGGGTCAGCGTGCTGGTCACAGCCGGGGGTCTGGCCCCGCCTCGCCTCCCACCTCCCTGCCCGCCCCGCACCCGGCGCCCGTGCGCCCGCCCTGCGCCCACCTGGGGGCCTGGTGATGGAGCGCACGATCTCCCTGGGCAGGTCTGGGTGGCCCACTGTGCAGCGGTAGGTCTCTTCCTCTGTCCAGTCATTGATGTCCACCTCCAGGGTGGACGTGACGCTGAACGTCCCGTTGAAGTGTTTCTTGGTGACCGGCGGGTCTTGGCGCACGGGGGTTTTGCTCTCCCGGGACCAGGTCAGGGTCATGCCGTCGACCCCGGCCAGGTCCACCACCAGGCAGGTGATCTTGGGTGACTTGTGGACATACAGGTCCAGGGGGCTGGGTGGGATCACGTAGGCGCTCACGCCGCGGGGCTCGGACTCTGTGAGCGAGCAGAGGGGGCGTGAGGCTGGGCCCTGGCCTGCCCTGTGTGGGCCCCGGGGGTGTGGGGGCGCTGGTGGGGGCCGCGCTGGTGGGGACGCTGGGGAGCGCTGGGCGCACCTGTGCACTTGCGGGCTTCGTCCTTAAAGGTGTAGCCTTGGTAGGAGACCTGGCAGGTGTAGGTGCTCTGGGCTGCCCAGAGGCCCTGCGTGGTGTTGAGCTCGCTGTAGGTGGACGCCAGCTCGCCCTCCTGCTGCGCGGGGGCCGTGTAGGTGTTCAAGTCTTCGTGCTCATGCCCGTCCACCAGCCAGGTGACCCTGATGTGTGTGCCGGGGTAGCCGGAGACGAAGCACCGGAGCTGGATGGGGGTGCTGGTGTCGCCGCTGGGGTCGCAGGAGGAGTGGAAGAGCCTCACGCTGGGGCTGGTGAAGTTCCTGGAGCAGGCTGGGGCGCAGGAGGGCCGGGTGAGCCCCAGCCCGCCCCCCGCCCTCCCCCCCGCCCTCCCGCGGGCTCACCTGAGAAGGTCTCCACGCGTGTGGTGTCTTTGTAGGACACAGTGCAGGTGACCGGCTGCGTGGCCCACTCGCCGGACACGGTCACCTGGCTGGCGGTGGTGTAGAGGCCGGAGGCCTTCTGCTGGATGGCAGGAAAGGTCGTGGAGGCGTTCCTGGCCAGCGACCCGGTGTCCCAGGTGATGTTCACCAGATCCGGAAAGTAGTCGGTGACCAGGCAGGCCAGCACCACGGAGGAGTCGGGGGCGCTGTCCCGGCAGCAGGGCCCCAGGGGGAAGACCGATGGACCCTGCGGGGAAGCTGAGGGGCGGCGGGGTCAGTGCTGGCCTTGGGGCCAGGCTGCCGGCTCAGCCCAGGTCGAGGGTCCGCCCCTTGCCCTGGGGTCTGGAGGGCTGTGGGGGGCTCACGGTGGTGCACAGGGGTGCCGGACCCCTCCTGCAGTTCCTGCACCTCCCCTAGTGCCCCGATCCCCAGAGGGGCCCTCAGCTGCCCTGTACCGCTGCCAGCACCAGCCACGGGCCCCCAGGAATGGCCACGCTGTCTCTTTGGTCACCCACAGACCTACTGGGGCTGGTGTCCTGAGCGCGCCGCGCCGCGAGTCCCGGGCTTTCAGCTGTCCGTCTGCCCCCCACTGGGCCCCGTTCCCTGTGGCCGGGGAGCCTCCCTAGCCCCCAAGGGCTTCTCAGGGGTGGCCCAGCACTCAGCCCCCTTCACCATGTGTCCCCCTGGAGGCCCCCTCCCCCATGGCCCAGGGGTCCGCCTGCAGGCCCGGACGACCCAGCGGGGCCCTCTTCTCGCCCTCCCGACAGCCAAGTCTTGCAGGCGTCCCTGGCCGCCCGCCCTGGCCTCTTCCAAGCTCAGCTCTGTCCACTCTCCCCAGCTGCCCATCCGCCCAGCTCTACACCAGATGGCCCGTCAGGAGTGCCAGGCCCAGAGTTCCACAGTCCAGTCCAGACAAGCACTGACCAGCCGCTCCATCCAACCCAGGCCACTTAGCTCCAGACAGTGACCCTTGGGGAGTTCCAGAGTCCAAGAGCAGAAACCAGCCCAGCCCAGCCCAGCCCAGCCCAGCCCAGCCCTGTTCAGCCCAGATGGACCCAGCTCAGCCCTGTTCAGCTAGCTTAGCCCAGCTCAGCCCAGTCCAGCTCAGCTCAGCCCAGTTGGACTCAGCTCAGCCCAGCTCAACCCAGTGAGAATGCTTGTCCGCCAGCCCAGCCCAGCCCAATTCAGCCCAGTTCAGTGTCCAGCCCAGCCCAGTTCAGCCCAGTTAGACCCAGCCAGTCCAGCCAGCCCAGCCCAGCCCAGCCCAGCCGGACCCAGGCCAGCCCAATTAGACCCAGCCCAGCCCAGCCCGACACAACTGAGCCCAGACTAGCCCAGCTGGACCAGTTTAGCCCAGTTTAGCCCAGCCCAGCTCAGCTGGACCCAGCCCAGCTCAGTCCAGCCCAGGTAGACACAGCCCAGCTCAGCCCAGCTCAGCTGGACCCAGCCCAACCCAGTGCTACCCAGCCCAGTCCAGCCTAGCCCAGCCCAGCTGGACCCAGTTAGGCTCAGCCCAGCCCAGCTGGACCCAGCCCAGCCCAGCCCAGCTGGACCCAGCCCAGCCCAGCCCAGCCCAGCCCAGCCCAGCCCAGCTGGACCCAGCCCAGCCCAGCCCAGCCCAGCCCAGCTGGACCCAGCCCAGTCCAGCCCAATTCAGCCCAGTTCAGCGTCCAGCCTAGGTAGACACAGCCCAGCCCAGCCCAGCTCAGCTGGACCCAGCCCAACCCAGTGCTACCCAGCCCAGTCCAGCTTAGCCCAGCCCAGCCCAGCTGGACCTAGGGCAGCCCAGCCCAGCCCAGCTGATCTGGACCCAGTCCAGCCCAGTCCTACCCAGTCTAGCCCAGCCTAGCTCAGCTGGACCCAGTTCAGCCCACTCAGCCCAGCCCAACTCAGCTGGACCCAGCCAGCCCAGCCCAGCCCAGCCCAGCCCAGCTGGACCCAGCCCAGCCCAGCCCAGCCCAGCCCAGCTGGACCCACCCCAGCCCAGCTGGACCCAGCCCAGCCCAGCCCAGCCCAGCCCAGCCCAGCCCAGCCCAGCTCAGCCCAGCCCAGCCCAGCTGGACCCAACCCAGCCCAGCTGGACCCAGCCCAGCCCAGCCCAGCCCAGCTCAGCCCAGCTCAGCCCAGCCCAGCCCAGCTGGACCCAGCCCAGCCCAGCTGGACCCAGCCCAGCTGGACCCAGCCCAGCCCAGCCCAGCTCAGCCCAGGCCAGCTCAGCCCAGCCCAGCCCAGCCGGACCCAGCCCAGCCCAGCTCAGCCCAGGCCAGCTCAGCCCAGCCCAGCCCAGCTGGACCCAGCCCAGGCCAGCTCAGCCCAGGCCAGCTCAGCCCAGCCCAGCTGGACCCAGCCCAGCCCAGCTCAGCCCAGCCCAGCTCAGCACAGGCCAGCTCAGCCCAGCCCAGCCCAGGCCAGCTCAGCCCAGCCCAGCTGGACCCAACCCAGCCCAGCTGGACCCAGCCCAGCCCAGGCCAGCCCAGCTGGACCCAGCCCAGCTGGACCCAGCCCAGCCCAGCCCAGCTGGACCCAGCCCAGGCCAGCTCAGCCCAGGCCAGCTCAGCCCAGCCCAGCTGGACCCAGCCCAGCCCAGCTCAGCCCAGCCCAGCTCAGCCCAGCCCAGCCCAGCCCAGCCCAGCTCAGCACAGGCCAGCTCAGCCCAGCCCAGCCCAGGCCAGCTCAGGCCAACCCAGCCCAGCTGGACCCAGCCCAGCCCAGGCCAGCCCAGCCCAGCCCAGCTGGACCCACCCTAGCCCAGCTGGACCCAGCCCAGCCCAGCCCAGCCCAGCCCAGGCCAGCTCAGGCCAGCTCAGCCCAGCCCAGCTGGACCCAGCCCAGCCCAGGCCAGCCCAGGCCAGCCCAGGCCAGCTCAGCCCAGCCCAGGCCAGCTCAGCCCAGCCGGACCTAGCCTAGCCCAGTTCTACCCAGTCTGGTCCAGCCCAGCCCAGTCCAGCCTAGTTTGGCTGCTTGGGCAGCAGGAACCCCCTGAAGCCCAGCCCCGGCTGCCAGGTGCGGAGCCGCCCCCAGCTACGCTCGGCTCATGGAGGACCCAAGCCCACTGGCCCCACTCACCTTGCGTCCACCCTGGCGGCCGCTCAGGCCCGGACAGCCAGGCAGCACCCGCCGGTGTGCCCAGCCCGCCTCCCCCCTTGCTCACACCCAGTTAGGCCGGTGTGCGCCCAGCCCGCCTGCCCGCGTCCAGCGCAGAGCCAGCTGCCCGCGTCCTCCCGGCCAGCCCCGCACGGCCCGCTGTCCCCCGCAGCTCGCCTCCCGGCTCCGGCCCCCCCGTCCGTCTGAGCCACAGCCCCTCGCCTTGTCCAGGCCGGGCGGTGTGCCCACGAGGGCGGGGGCAGCTGGCACAGAGGGACCTGGTTTGGCCCACTCCAGCGGGCAGCCCAGCCCCTGCCCGGCCGTGGCCAGGCGCCGCGGGGCCCACCCGCCGCCGGGGTACCTGGGGGGCCGGGGCCTCCGTCCGGCGCGCTGCGTCCGCCTGCCCGGTGGGCTCCCAGGTGGCCAATCGCCCGCCAGCCTTGGCGTTATTTTTACGTCGGCCGGGGGCCTGGGGCGGGGGCCGCGGCTAAAAGCGGGGCGGGAAGCCCCGGCCTCGCAGGCCTGGAAGTCCCCGACTCTCTCTTCTCGGGAAGTCGCCGGCGCAGCGGGTCCCGAGGCCTCTCCTCTGCCCCGCCCGGCCCGGCCCCCCAGGCGCCCGGCGCTGCGGCCACGTGCGGGAGGCGGCCTGCTCCCTGCTCGAGGCCTGCTGCCCGGCCTCCTCCCCCGGCGGCCGGTGTCCAGAGGCGGCGGCGCCCGAGGCCCGGAGCTGCAGGGGGCCTGGTGGTCTCCGCGGCGAGTCCAAGGCGCGGGCCTGGCCCTCCTGGGCACCCGCGGGCCCTGCTCGCCCACTCCCGGGCCTGGTCCCAGCCCCGAGGCCGCGCGTGCGGGGGCCCTGGGCCAGCATGGGCCTCTGAGGGCCAGCGGGGTCTTGGAGACGGGTCAGCCCGGCCGGAGCCAGCCCCACGCGGGGGCCGGGGCTGGGCCATCGGGCCTGGGGTCCCTGAGGCCCGCGGGCGCTGGCTGGAAGGAGGGGCTGGCCCGGGGAGCCACAGCAGAGGCTGGGGCAGCCGGGACCCGGAGGCCCACCGTCCCCGAGACCCACGGCCCCGACGGCCCGGTCTGTCCGGCTGCCCTGCCCGGGAGGCGGAAGGGACGGCGCTCCCGGGGGTGCCTGGATCTGGGGCGCAGGCCTGAGGCAGAGCCGTCCACGGCCTCCCGCGTGGGGGCGCCCCCGCTGTTCTCCCTGACCCGCGGGCCTCGGACCCCGTGGGACGCCCTGCCCGGGCCGGGCTGGGCTGCCGTGGGGGGACAGTGGGGGCTGCTGCCCTGGGTCTGCAGCCCCTGCCCGGCGGCCCGCCTGCTCCCTCCGGAGGCCCGGCTGCCCCCAGGTGCTGCCCACGCCAGTCAGGGTGCCCAGCCCGGGGCCTCCCGCGGCCTTCCCGCTGGCCCCCCCCCCCCCCCCCCCAGGGCCGGCGGCCCAGCCAGGTCGCGGGCGCAGGCATGTCCGTCCGGAGCCCAAGCCCGGGACCGCGGCCCGGGGCTGCCTCTGCTGCGGGGGGTGGTCGTCCGACCACGGGGGCGTCGCCGTCCCCACGCCGGCCGGACCCCACGGCTGTGCTGACCCGGCGGCCGTGGGGGGGAGGGGGCTGCGTCTCGGGGCGCCCGGGCCGCAGCGTCCTCTGCGCCCGGGGCCTCCCGCGCTCGGCCGGCGGCCACGCCCGCCCCGCGCGGCCCGGGCGCGATCGGGGGCGCCCCCCCACGCGGGGACACGCTCGCGGCAGCCCGGGGCGCCCCGGCCTCGGCAGGGCCCGGGCGGCGGAGGGAGGCGCCCCGCCCCGCGCCCCGCGGCTGGACGCCCCGGGGGGGCCCGCGGGCTGAGGCGGGACGCGCGTGGCCACTCCGGCTCCGCGGCCCCAGCCCGGCCAGAGGCGCGGACGCCCGCCCGGCCCCACGCGCGCCCGCTGCCCCCGGTGGACACGGCGCCCAGCCTGGTCTGCGGCCCGACGGCAGCGGCCGAGGGCGGGACCCCGCCGGCCCCGCCCCGCCTCTTCCCTCCCAGCCCCGCCCCGCCCCCGCCCCGCCCCGCCCCGCCCCGCCTCTTCCCTCCCAGCCCCGCCCGCCCCCGCCCCGCCCCCGCCCCGCCCCTCCCCGCCTCTTCCCTCCCCACCCCACCTCATCCCTCCCCCCCGCCCAGCTCCGCCCCGCCTCATCCCGCCCCGCCCCCTGCCCCCCCGCCCCCCGCCCCCCTTCCCTCCCCACCCCGCCTCATCCCGCCCCGCCCCGCTCCGCCCCTCCCCACCCAACCCCGCCTCCTCCCTCCCGCCCCGCCCCACCTCATCCCTCCTGCCCCGCCCCGCCCCGCCTCATCCCGCCCAGCCCCGCCCAGCCCCTCCCCGCCCCACCCCGCCTCTTCCCTCCCATCCCTCCCCACCCCACCCCGCCTCCTCCCTCCCGCCCCGCCCCACCCCGCCCCACCCTGCCCTGCCCAGCCCCGCCTCATCCCTCCCCGCCCCAACCCACCTGACCCCGCCTCATCCCACCCCTCCCCACCTCACCCCGCCCCGCCCCTCCCCACCCACCCCAGCTCATCCCACCCCTCCCTGCCCTTCCCTGTCCCTCCCCACCCCACCCTTCCCCATCCTCCCCTCCCCTCCATGCCCCTACCTGGCCCACCCCACCACTCCCCTCCCCACCTCTTCCCACCCTGCCCCACCCCTCCCTGCCCTGCCCAGCCCCACCCCAGGATGCTGGGGCATGGATGCTGGGGTGCATGGATGCCAGGTGCTGAGGTGTTGGGGTGCATGGATACTGGGGTGCTGAGTAGTCAGGATGCTGGGTGCCCAGCTGCTGGGGGCTGAGGTGCTGGGTGTGGGTGTCCATCCTGGGCCAGGGCCTGGTGCTTGGCAGAGCCAAGGGACCAGAGTTTGGAGCTGGTGGCCGGTGGGCACGGTGGGCACGGTGGGCTGGCCGGGGCTGACAGCTGGCCCAGGGGTGACGTGAGAGGCGGGCTGGGCGGGAGGCTGCGGGGCCCTTCCAGCTTTTCAGTTGGAAGTTCAGAGGCGGACACCGAAAGTGTGGGGCAGGGAGGTGATTGCCTGTGCACCCCACCCCGCAGGGTGATGCCTGCCGTCCTAGGGCCGTGCCTACCTCGCCTGCCCCTCAGTGACCGCCCCACAGGGAGCTGACCATGCTGCCAGCCACCGGCACCACAGTCACGTGGGCAGCTACCCGGGGGCCTCATGGACCCCCTCTAGGGTGATGTGCGGGCAGTTGCCGCGGCTGGGCCTCTACCCAGGCCGTCCCTCCCACGGGCATCACTCCCCAGGGCGTCCCCTCCTGGACCGTCCTGGAAACTTGGCCCTCGAGAGGGATTCGCATCAGGGGTGGCAGCCTCTGATTCTCCAAGCTCTGACCCTCCAACCCTCCCGGGCTGCCCGCCCCTCCCCGAGCCGCGTCTCCACTGTGGGAGCACAGCTGCCTCCTGCGCACTGCCCACTGTCCTGCCCTGTCGCTGTGCCCTGCTGATGGGCAGCTTCTCTGTCTTTGCCTCCCCACCTCGGCCCTGGCCTGCACCCCACGCACCCATGCCTGTACCCAGTTCCCCATCTGGGTCTGAACTGTGTCCCCCCAATTCACATCTTGAGGTCCTGACCCAGGACCTCAGAATGAGACTGGGCTTGGAGGAGCCACTTGAGAGCTCGCGAAAATAGGCCAGTGGACATCCTTGCCCAACAGGGCCGGTCTCTGTGGGGAGGACACAGGTGAGCTGGGGACAACGCGGGGGACATGTCTATATGCCGGGAGCGAGGCCTCGGCGGGACCTGGGCCTGGGTGGTGCTGCCTGGTGTGCCCACCTCCAGGACTAGGGACAGTCTGTGGCTGTGATGTGGCCCCACATAGCCCTGAGCCCCCTGTGGCCCCCGGCCCCCCAAGTCCTCCATGGCCCCCCAAGATCCCCCTGGTCCCCCTGAACCTCCCACCGCCCCTGCTTGGCTCCCAGCTGGCCCACGGGCTGGGGGCTCCCCCAGGAGGGGCACTGGCAAGGGGCCGCACTGTGGCCTGGCCCGACTGGAATTCAGGAGACGTGGACTCGGGGTGGCCCAGGAGGGCCCAACTGTTTTATTGACGTTTAGAAACGACAGCAGAGAGAACCGCAGGACGCGGCCTGGAAGGGAGGAAAGCTGCCCAAGCGGCTGGCGTTTGTGGGCTCCCTGCCCATCCCAGTCGGGGCCCCCCCTCGGGGGTGCTGGCTGCTCTGGCTGCAGAGATGGCCGGTGTTCCTGGGAGGCCACGGGCTGGGCCTGCCTGGGGGTCCTGGTCTCTCACGGAGCCCCCGCTCAGCTGAGTCCCTGGGGTGGCTGGGCTGGCGGGGAGGGCCGGCCGTGCCTGTGGCCTGTGCACCAGGGCCCCTCCAGAGGCCTGCTGGCTGGCCTTGCCCCCTCCTCGGGTTGCACCCCCTCGGCTCCCGGCGGCCCCAGCCCCAGCCTGCTCCTGGCAGCCTCTGGGAGAGGCCCTCCCAGCGGATGGCGGCCAGGGCTCTCCCTGTTTGGCAGCAGACATTGCCCTGAGGATGGGACGAGGCCCGTGGAGGCGCTGGGCTCTGCAGGGGACCTTGTGGGGCCGACGGACTGACCGGGCAGTGCCACCGAGGGACCTGTGTGCCTGGCGTCCAGCAGCCTGGCCATGGCCGGTGGCCGGACCGAGGCCAGAGGGCGTCTCTCAGCTCAGCGCGGGGCCACAGTCGCCGTCCTCTCGGCTCTCGGGGGTGCAGACAGCAGGATGCAGCTCGTGGGGGGGTGACGCCTGGCGGCCGTGGTCAGAGCGGAGCGGCCTAGGCCCCCTGCCCGATCATGTTCCTGTAGTCGGGGACGATGGTCTGCTTGAGCTCCACCACCGATGAGAAGATCCACTTCACCTGTGGGGGGTCAGACACCAGTCCAGCAAGCACCCCGGCGATGGGGGCGGGGACAGCAGAGACAGGGACATGGAGGGGCAGTGGGGGACAGTGGACAGAAGGACACTGGGGACAGGAGGGGACAGTGAGGATGGGGGACTCTGCGGGGGCAGTGGAGGACAGAGGGGACAGTAGGCACAGAGGGGACACTAAGGGGAGAATGGGGGACAGAGGGGACACTAAAGGGGTGGGGGGCCGTGGGGCACAGTGGGACTAGGGCACACTGCAGCTGTGTGGTGGCCGGGTGCCTTGGGGTTCTGGAGGGGTGCCTGGGGGCAACTGGGGGCAACTGGAGGGTACTTGGGGGTGACTAGGGGGCGTGGGGCCCACCTTGAAGAGGGTGACAGCTGCACTGTAGCTCACACTGAGCAGGAACAGGGTGATGAAGATGGACAGGGTGGTCCACAGCCCGTCCAGCTCTTCGTCCTGGGCGTCCTCACAGCTGTCGGTCAGCAGCAGCTCTGGGCAGGGAGGGGTGCTCAGCTGTGCCCTCTGGGCTGGCTGGGGGTGAGCCCTCCTGGGCTGGGGTGGCCCCCAGCTCTCTGTCCTCTCCCCAGGTCTGGCTGGCCTGAGGGCACTCACTCCCTGTCCTCCTCCCACCTGTACTGGGGCCTCCAGGAAGCAGCCCCAACCCGGCCCCCCACCCCGAGGCCAGACCAGGGGCAGGAGGGTCAGCAGAGCCCAGGGGAGGTCAAGGAGGGCCTGGGGAGCCCCTGGGCAGGGCGCAGGGGGGCTCTGTAGTGAGGGGGAGGGAGGCTGAGATCTGCCAGTCAGTGGTCAGTGTGTGGCCAGTGTGTCTGGGGTGAGGGCTAGGCTGGTGCCCAGGGAAGTGTGCCCGACTCCCAATCCTGTGCTCGGGGCCTGGGTGGGGGCCCGTGCAAGGAGCCCTTGTTGGAACAGCAAGTGTGCGACCCTGAGTATGCAACTGTAGGAGTGAAAGGCTGATATCTGCATGTGACATTGCTGAGTGTGTATGTGAGGCTGTGTGGGTCATGAGATCCCAGTGAGTATGCCCTGTGTGTGAGGCTTGCATGTGAGTGACGCCCGGACAGGTATGCAGGGCCCAGAGTGTGAGGGCTGAGTGTGAGCAGGGCCCAGAGTGTGGCTGCTGAGTGTGAGCAGGGCCCAGAGTGTGGCCACTGAGTGTGAGCAGGGGCCAGAGTGTGAGGGCTAAGTGTGAGCAGAGCTCCAAGTGTGGGTGCTGAGTGTGAGCAGGGGCCAGTGTATGGGGGCTGAGTGTGAACAGGGCCCAGAGTGTGGGTGCTCACTGTGCAGGGCCCAGAGTGTGATGGCTGAGTGCGAGCAGGGCCCAGAGTGTGGGAGCTCAGTGTGCAGGGCCCAGAGTGTGAGGGCTGAGTGTGAGCAGGACCCAGAGTGTGAGGGCTGAGTGTAAGCAAGGCCCCGAGTGTGAGGACTGAGTGTGAGCAGGGCCCAGAGTGTGAGGGCTGAGTGTGAGCAGGGGCCAGGGTGTGGTTGATGAGTGTGAACAGGGCCCAGTGTGTGTGGGCTGAGTGTGACAGGGCCCAGAATGTGGTGCTGAGTGTGAGCAAGGCCCTGAGTATGGATGCTGAGTGTGAGCAGGGGCCAGTGTGTGAAGGCTGAGTGTGAGCAGGGCCCAGAGTTGGGTGCTGAGTGTGAGCAGTGCCCCGTGTGGGTGCTGAGTGTGAGCAGGGGCCAGTGTGTGTGGGCTGAGTGTGAGCAGTGCCCCGTGTGGGTGCTGAGTGTGAGCAGGGCCCTGAGTGTGGGTGCTGAGTGAGAGCAGGGGCCAGTGTGTGGGTGCTGAGTGAGAGCAGGGGCCAGTGTGTGGGTGCTGAGTGAGAGCAGGGGCCAGTGTGTGGGTGCTGAGTGTGAGCAGGGGCCAGTGTGTGGGTGCTGAGTATGAACAAGGCCCAGAGTGTGAGGGCTGAGTGTGAGCAGGTCCCCGAGTGTGGGGGCTGAGTGTGAGCAGGGCCCAGTGTGCGGGGCCTGAGTGTGAGCAGGTCCCAGAGTGAGGGTGCTGAGTGTGAGCAAGGCCCTGAGTGTGGAGGCTGAGTGTGAGCAGGTCCCCGAGTGCGGGGTCTGAGTGTGAGCAGGGCCCAGTGTGCAGGGGCTGAGTGTGAGCAGGTCCCAGAGTGTGGGTGCTGAGTGTGAGCAGGGCTCTGAGTGTGGGTGCTGAGTTTGAACAAGGCCCAGAGTGCGGGGGCTGAGTGTGAGCAGGGCCCAGAGTGTGGGGGCTGAGTGTGAGCAGGTCCCAGTGTGTGAAGGCTGAGTGCGAGCAGGGCCCAGAGTGTGGGGGCTGAGTGCGAGCAGGGCCCAGAGTGTGAGGGCTGAGTGTGAGCAGGGCCCAGTGTATGTGGGATGAGTGTGTGCAGGTCCAGTGTGTGTGGGCTGAGTGTGAGCAGGGCCCAGTGTGCGGGGGCTGAGTGTGAGCAGGTCCCAGAGTGTGGGTGCTGAGTGTGAGCAGGGCTCCTAGAGTGGGTGCTGAGTTTGAACAGGGCCCAGAGTGTGAGGGCTGAGTGCGAGCAGGGCCCAGAGTGTGAGGGCTGAGTGCGAGCAGGGTCCAGAGTGTGACAGCTGAGTGTGAGCAGGGCCCAGTGTGGGTGGGCTGAGTGTGAGCAGGGCCCAGTGTGCGGGGGCTGAGTGTTCTGGGCCCAGAGTGTGAGGGCTGATTGTGAGCAGGTCCCAGTGTATGGGGGCTGAGTGTGAGCAGGGTCCAATGTATGTGGGATGAGTGTGCAGGGCCCAGTGTGTATGGGCTGAGTGTGAGCAGGGTCCAGAGCATGTGGGATGAGTGTGCAGGGCCCAGAGTTGAGGGCTGAGTGTGAGCAGGTTTCAGAGTGTGTGTGAGGAGTGTGCTGGGCCCAGTGTATGCGTGATGATGGTGCAGGGCTCAGTTTGTGTGGGCCGAGTGTGAGCAGGGTCCAGAGCGTGTGGGATGAGTGTGAGCAGGGCCCAGTGTATGTGGGATGAGTGTGCAGAGCCCAGCGTGTGAGGGCTGAGTGTGTTCGGGGCCCAGAGCGTGAGGGCTGAGTGTGAGCAGGGCCCAGTGTGTGGGGGCTGAGTGTGTTCGGGGCCCCAGTCAGGGAGGCTGGAGTGCGAGTGCGTGCACGCTTGTGAGGCTCTTGTGTGTGCACTCGTGCCCGTGTGGACAGGTGGGAGGTCCCCGCTTGCGCACGCACGGGGGAGGCTCTCGCGTGTGCGCGTGTGTGAGGCCGCCGGCCGGCTGGGCGCGGCGTGTGCGCGTGTGCGCGTGTGCTCCGTGCGCGGGCTCGGCTGCGGCGCCCCCCCGCCCCCCGCCGTGAAGAAGCCGGAGGACAGGCGGTGCGGGCACAGCTTTATTGCGGGCGGGCGCGCGGTCATTTACCGGCAGACTTGGAGATGGTCTTCTCCGTGTAGTGGTTGTGCAGGGCCTCGTGCATGACGGTGCAGGAGAAGGTGTCGCCCGCATTCCACGAGTCTCTGTTCACCCGCAACATGCTGTACTGGAAGAAGTGGCCCTCGCCGTCCTCCTGGGGGGGCGTGGTGTGGAAGCGGTCCTCGGGCACCGGCTGCCCCTTCTGCTGCCACTCCACGTACGTGTCGCCCGGGAAGAAGCCCCTCAGCAGGCAGGTCAGCGTCACCTTGCTCTGGGTCAGCTCCTCCTTGGGCGGGGGCAGCGCGTACACCTGCGGCGGCTGGGGGGGGCCTGGGGGGGGGCGGCGCGGTCACTCTCCGGCCCGGCCGGCGCCCGCGCCCACCCCCGCCGCGCCCGCCGTGCCCACCTTGGGTCTTGGTGATGGTCTTCTCGACGGGGCTCGGCAGGTCCTTGTTGTTGACCTTGCACCTGAACTCCTTCCCGCCCAGCCAGTCCTTGTGCGCGACGGGCAGCCGGCTGACCACGCGCAGGGTGCTGTTGTGCTCCTCCTCGGACTCCGTCTCGAACTCCGTCTTCTCCGTGCCGTCCACGAACCAGTTGAACGTGACCTTGGGGTTGTCAAGGCTCACGTCCACCACCATGCACGTGACCTTGGGCGTGTGGGAGATCTTGAGCGTGTCCTCGGGTGTCGGGGGGAAGATGAAGACGGAAGGCCCCACGTCCAGAGCTGTGGGGACACAGCGGCGTCAGCCCCCGGAGCCGGCGTGCCCCCCCCCTCCCCGCCCCCCGCCCCCCGCCCCCGCCTGCCTGGGTGACCCCCGCGGGGCGAGGCCCCTCGACTCACGCGGGCACTGGGGGCCGGGATCTTGCCTGGCACTGCAAGTGGAGGGGACGGGGTTACTGGGGCCGGGAGACGCCACCCTGGGGGGCTCAGGTCGGGGCCGCCGCCCCGCCCCGCCGACCCGCCCCGCGGACCCGCCCCGGGCCGGGGAGGCCTCCGGCCGCCTCTCGGAGCCCGTCCTCTCACCGATGGCCTTGTCCACCGTGGTGCTGCTGGCCGGGTGGGAGACGCTGCAGGTGTACTTCTGGCTGGGCCAGCTGCCGGCGGGCACGGCCACCATGCTGCTGAGGCTGTAGAGGCCCGAGGCGCGCAGCACGGCCGGGTAGGTGCGGGCAGTTCCGGACAGGGCGCCCCCCTTCCAGGACACGGTGGCCGGCTCAGGGAAGTAGTTGGACACCAGGCAGCCCAGCGCCACCGTGGAGCCGCTCCTGAGCCCGCAGGCGGGGGCCAGCGGGAAGACCTTGGGCGCCGTGGTTTTGGCTGCGGGAGAAGGCGCGTGAGGCCGGGCCCCGCCGGAGGCGCCCTCGTGCCCGGCTGCCCACCCCGGCCCCTCCCGGCCCCCGAGGTCCGGGCCGGCGGGACCCCCGGGGCATGGCCGTCCTGCCCGAGTCCCGGGCCCCGCCCTGGCCCAGCCCGGCCCTGCCCCGAGCCCCCTGAGCGGGGCTTCCCGGCGGGGCACGGCCGCCGCCCTGGCCCTCCCGCCCCTGTCCGGGCCCCGCTCTCCCGGGGCGGCCGGCGCTGGGCCCCCGCGCAGACCCCGGGCACCCGGCAGGGCGCTGCTGCCCACCCCGGAGCCGGGGCCTGCGTCCCTGGGGACGGCCCCGCCCCTTCAGCCCAGCGCCCCGGGAGGGCCCCTGGGGGCTGCGTCTCCGGCTTCCACCACCTTCCTCTGGGCCCCGGCGGCTCGGCTCTGGCCCCCGCTCCTCCACCCGCCTCCCCGCTGAGCCCCGACGCCCGCGGCGGGGCGGGGGTCACCCGCCCAGAGGGGCTGTGCGCCGGGTCCAGCACCACCCAGGATCCTCAGCCGCCTGCCCGCACCCCTCTGAGGGGCACCCCTGCCCTGCCGCCCTGTCTGCACCCGAGTTGCTGGGGAGTCTCCAGCATGTCCTGCCCTCCCGTTACCCCAGAGCGGCTAGCTCTGCCTGCGCCCCCAAGCTCCTGGGGACCCCCGGGCGTGATCAGCCCTCCTGTTACCCCACTGCACGCCTGAACTAGCTCTGCCAACTCCCCGGAGCTCTGGGGAGCCCCTAGCCTGCTCAGCCCTCCTGTTACTCCTGAACTAACTGGCCCCCCGAATTCCTAGAAGCCACTGGCCTGTTCATTCCTCCTGTTACCCCACTGTACCCTTGAATGACTCTGCCAGCTCCCCTACTCCCCACTAAACTCTGAGCTCTGTGGGAGCCCTGGCCTTCCCTGCCCTCCTGTCACCCCACAGTACCCCTGAACTAGCTCTGCCTGCTCCTCAAGCTCCTGGGGAGCCCCTGCTATGCTCAGTCCTCCTGTTACCCCACCGTACCCCTGAACTAACTCTGCCTGCTCCCCTGAGCTCTGGGGAGCCCCTGGCCGTCCCTGACCTCCTGTTACCTCACTGTAGCCCTGAAGTAGCTCTGCCTGCTCCCCTGAGCTCTTGGGGAACCCCAGGCCTGCTCAGCCCTCCTTTTACCTCACTGTACCCCTGAACTAACTCTGCCTGCTCCCCCGAGCTCCTGGGGGGCCCCTGCATGTTCAGCCCTCCTGAACTAGCTCTGCCTGCCTCCCTGAGCTCTTGAGGAGCCCCTGGCCTGCTAAGCCCCCTGTTACCCTACTGCATCCCTGATCTAGCTCTGCCTGGTCCCCTGAATTCCCAGGGAGCCCCTGGCCTGTTTGGCCTCCTGTTACCCCACTGTACACTTGAATGACTCTGCCAGCTCCCCTGGCTCCCCACTGAACTCTGAGCTCTGAGGGAGCCCCTGGCCTTCCCTGCCCTCCTGTTTCCCCAAAATACCCCTAAACTAGCTCTGCCTGCTCCCCTGAGTTCCTTGGGAGCCCCTGGCCTGCTCAGCCCTCCGGTTACCCCACTGTACCCCTGAACTAGCTCTGCCGGCTCCTGGAGCTCTGGGGGAGCCCCTGGCCTTCCCTGCCCTCCTGTTACCCTACTGTACCCATGACCTAGCTCTGCTTGCTCCCCTCAGCTTTGGGGAGCTCCTGGCCTTCCCTGGCCTCCTTTTACCCCACTGTACCCCTGAACTAGCTCTGATGCTGCCCCGGGCTCCTGGGAAGCCCCTGGCCTGCTCAGCCCTCCTGTTACCCCAATATACCCTGAAACTAGCTGTCTGCTCCCCTGAGCTCTGGGGAGCCCCTCGCCTTCCCTGCCCTCCTGTTACCCCACTGTACCCCTGAATTAGCTCTGCCTGCTTGCCTGAGCTCCTGGGAAGCCCCTGGCTTGCTCAGCCCTCCTGTTACCCCACTGTACCCCTGAACTAGCTCTGCCTGCTCCCCTGAGCTCCTTGAAAGTCCCTGGCCTGCTCAGCCCTCCTGTTACACCACTGTACCCCTGAGCTAGCTCTACTTGCTCCCCTGAGCTCTGGGGAGCTCCTGGCCTTCCCTGCCCTCTGTTACCCCACTATACCTCTGAACTAGCTCTGCCAGCTCCTGTGAGCTCTGGGGGAGCCCCTGGTTTTCCCTGCCCTCCTTTTACCCCACTGTATCCCTGAACTAGCTCTGCCTGCTCGTCTGAGCTCTGGGGAGCCCCTGGTTTTCTCTGCCCTCCTGTTACCCCACTATACCACTGAACTAGCTCTGCTTGCTCCCCTGAGCTCTGGGGAGTCCCTGGCTTGCTCAGCCCTCCTGTTACCCCACTGTACCCCTGAACTAGCTCTGCATGCTCCCCTGAGCTCCTGAGAAGCCCCTGGCCTGCTCAGCCCTCCTGTTACCCCACTGTACCCCTGAGCTAGCTCTGCTTGCTCCCCTGAGCTCTGGGGGAGCTCCTGGTTTTCCTGCCTAGCTGTTACCCCACTGTACCCCAGAACTAGCTCTGCCTGCTTGCCTGAGCTCCTGGGAAGCCCCTGGCTTGCTCAGCTCTCCTGTTACCCCACTGTACCCCTGAACTAGCTCTGCCTGCTCCCCTGAGCTCCTTGAAAGTCCCTGGCTTGCTCAGCCCTCCTGTTACCCCACTGTACCCCTGAACTAGCTCTGCATGCTCCCCTGAGCTCCTGAGAACCCCTGGCCTGCTCAGCCCTCCTGTTACCCCACTGTGCCCCTGAACTAGCTCTGCATGCTCCCCTGCTCCTGAGAAGCCCCTGGCCTGCTCAGCCCTCCTGTTACCCCACTGTGCCCCTGAACTAGCTCTGCCTGCTTGCCTGAGCTCCTGGGAAGCCCCTGGCTTGCTCAGCCCTCCTGTTACCCCACTATACCACTGAACTAGCTCTGCTTGTTCCCCTGAGCTCCGGGGAGTCCCTGGCTTGCTCAGCCCTCCTGTTACCCCACTGTACCCCTGAACTAGCTCTGCCTGCTTGCCTGAGCTCCTGGGAAGCCCCTGGCTTGCTCAGCCCTCCTGTTACACCACTGTACCCCTGAACTAGCTCTGCATGCTCCCCTGAGCTCCTGAGAAGCCCCTGGCCTGCTCAGCCCTCCTGTTACCCCACTGTACCCCTGAGCTAGCTCTGCTTGCTCCCCTGAGCTCTGGGGGAGCTCCTGGTTTTCCTGCCTAGCTGGTTACCCCACTGTACCCCAGAACTAGCTCTGCCTGCTTGCCTGAGCTCCTGGGAAGCCCCTGGCTTGCTCAGCCCTCCTGTTACCCCACTGTACCCCTGAACTAGCTCTGCCTGCTTGCCTGAGCTCCTGGGAAGCCCCTGGCTTGCTCAGCCCTCCTGTTACCCCACTGTACCCCTGAACTAGCTCTGCTTGCTCCCCTGAGCTCTGGCCCCTGGCCTTCCCTGCTCTCCTGTTACCCCACAGTACCCCTGAACTAGCTCTGCATGCTCCCCTGCTCCTGAGAAGCCCCTGGCTTGCTCAGCCCTCCTGTTACCCCACAGTACCCCTGAACTAGCTCAGCCTGCTTGCCTGAGCTCCTGGGAAGCCCCTGGCTTGCTCAACCCTCCTGTTACCCCACTGTACCACTGAACTAGCTCTGCATGCTCCCCTGAGCTCCTGAGAAGCCCCTGGCCTGCTCAGCCCTCCTGTTACCCCACTGTACCCCTGAACTAGCTCTGCATGCTCCCCTGCTCCTGAGAAGCCCCTGGCTTGCTCAGCCCTCCTGTTACCCCACTGTACCCCTGAACTAGCTCTGCCTGCTTGCCTGAGCTCCTGGGAAGCCCCTGCCTTGCTCAGCCCTCCTGTTACCCCACTATACCACTGAACTAGCTCTGCTTGCTCCCCTGAGCTCTGGGGAGTCCCTGGCTTGCTCAGCCCTCCTGTTACCCCCCTGTACCCCTGAACTAGCTCTGCCTGCTTGCCTGAGCTCCTGGGAAGCCCCTGGCTTGCTCAGCCCTCCTGTTACACCACTGTACCCCTGAACTAGCTCTGCATGCTCCCCTGAGCTCCTGAGAAGCCCCTGGCCTGCTCAGCCCTCCTGTTACCCCACCGTACCCCTGAGCTAGCTCTGCTTGCTCCCCTGAGCTCTGGGGGAGCTCCTGGTTTTCCTGCCTAGCTGTTTACCCCACTGTACCCCAGAACTAGCTCTGCCTGCTTGCCTGAGCTCCTGGGAAGCCCCTGGCTTGCTCAGCTCTCCTGTTACCCCACTGTACCCCTGAACTAGCTCTGCTTGCTCCCCTGAGCTCTGGGGAGCCCCTGGCCTTCCCTGCTCTCCTGTTACCCCACTGTACCCCTGAACTAGCTCTGCCTGCTTGCCTGAGCTCCTGGGAAGCCCCTGGCTTGCTCAGCCCTCCTGTTACCCCACTGTACCCCTGAACTAGCTCTGCATGCTCCCCTGAGCTCCTGAGAAGCCCCTGGCCTGCTCAGCCCTCCTGTTACCCCACTGTACCCCTGAACTAGCTCTGCTTGCTCCCCTGTGCTCTGGGGAGCCCCTGGCTTGCTCAGCTCTCCTGTTACCCCACTGTACCCCTGAACTAGCTCTGCCTGCTTCCCTGAGCTCCATGAAAGTCCCTGGCCTGCTCAGCCCTCCTGTTACCCCACTGTACCCCTGAGCTAGCTCTGCTTGCTCCCCTGAGCTCTGGGGAGCCCCTGGCCTTCTCTGCCCTTCTGTTACCCCACTGTACCCCTCAACTAGCTCTGCCTGCTCCCCTGAACTCCTTGGAAGTCCCTGGCCTGCTCAGCCCTCCTGTTACCCCACTGTACCCCTGAACTAGCTCTGCATGCTCCCCAAGCTCCTGGGAAGCCCCTGGCTTGCTCAGCCCTCCTGTTACCCCACCGTACCCCTGAACTAGCTCTGCCTGCTTGCCTGAGCTCCTGGGAAGCCCCTGGCTTACTCAGCTCTCCTGTTACCCCACTGTACCCCTGAACTAGCTCTGCTTGCTCCCCTGAGCTCTGGCGAGCCCCTGGCCTTCCCTACTCTCCTGTTACCCCACTGTACCCCTGAACTAGCTCTGCATGCCCCCCAAGCTCCTCGGAAGCCCCTGGCTTGCTCAGCCCTCCTGTTGCCCCACTGTACCCCTGAACTAGCTCTGCCTGCTCCCCAAGCTCCGGGTGAGCCCCTGCCTTCCTCTTACCCCACTGTACCCCTGAACTAGCTCTGCCTGTCTGCCCTCCTGTTACCCCACTGTACCCCTGAACTAGCTATGCCTGCCTGCTCCCCTGAGCTGCAGGAGAGCTCCTGAGCTGCCCTGAGCTCTTGTTACTCCACTGTACCCCTGAACTAGCTGCCTGCTCTCCAAGCTCCTGGGAACCCCTGGCCTGCCCTCCTGTTACCCCACTCTACCCCTAAACAGCTCAGTCTGTTCCCCTGAATCTGGGGAGCCCCATGTCTATCCTCTGTTCCCAGCTGCCCTTGTACCCTTATATAATCTCTGCCAGCTCCCCTGGTCTCTGGAGGTGACCCTGCCCTCCTGTCCCCGCTGCCCCTTGTCCAGGCCCAGCCGGGCCCCCCGCCCCCCGCAAGCCCCTCTGTGCACTGGTCAGTGCGCATGGGGGTGTGTGGGCCCCTGGCCCCTGACCCCTCGGGCCTCCCGCCCACCAGCCCTCCCAGAGTAGCTCCTGCTCCAGGCCCCTCCCCTCGCTCGGAGCCCCGTTTGAGTCCCCCCAGTCTGGGGGTCAGTGCCTTGACCCCAGCCTCTGGCCCCCACCTGTGCCGTCTGGGCCCAGCACTGGGCCCCCCTCGACTCCCACTCACCTGCCGCCCTGGCTCGGGGGCCTGGGCTGGGGCGGGCGTGGGGCACCTCGCCCGTTGCAGCCCCGTCCTGTCCTCCTCGGGTGGCCAGGCTGTCCCTCTGCGTGGCCCATGGCGGCCCTGCCCTGGCCCCGGCTCCGCGGAGCCTCTGTCCCCTGCCCCCACAGCCCTCGCCGTGGGCGGCACCTGCCTGGTGCCCGGGGCCGAGGTGTGAACCCCTTGGGCCCTGCAGGACTAAGACGGGGATTGAAACCGGGGGCACCGGCTCAAGTTCCCCTTTCTCATGGTGGTTTCTGGCTCGGGGCGTGGGGGGAGTCCAGGGCCTCAGGTGCGCGCATGGGGCACACCAGGGGGTGCCCGGGGAGGGGTCACGTGCTGCCTGCCCCGGCCCCCATCTGGGTGGTGCCCGCTCGGCCCCAATGGCACTGGCCCGGCCGGGCGTGGGGGTGCGCAGGCCGCTGGCCGCCTCCCCGGTTCGCCAGCTCCGCCCACGGCCTCCCGTCGGGCACAGACGAGCTCTGGGGCTTGGGGGGGGGTGCTCGGGGGTCACGGGGCGTGTGGGCCGAGACCCCACTGGCCGCCAGGAGGCGTGTCCCGTCCAGGTCCCCGGGCGGGTGGCCGCCTGGTCAGCCGGGACCGCGTCCTCTCCGGCGGGCCGGAGAGGTGGGAGCGCCTCGGCCCGCGCCCGGGATTTTGGTTTCCTCCAGCCCTTCGGGTTCTGCCGCAAAGCCGCTGAATCGCGTGTGCGAGCTTCTCCCCCCGCTGCCCGGGGGCCCAGCGTGGCCAGCGCCGCCGCTCCAGCCTGTCCTGCCGCCACCGGTCCGGGTTCGGTGCCACCCCACTCGGCAACACGTCCGGGCCACCGATGACCGGAACTGGCTGCGGGCCCCCGGGCCGGTCCGGAACCCGCTTTGGCAGGAGCGCTCTGCAGCCCCCGCGGCCGGCGTCCCGGCACCCGGACCCGGGCACGCCCGCCCGCTCCTCCGAGTCCCTTCCCTCCTCGCCGGGTTCAAACGCGGCCACCCGCGCCTGCCGTCCGGGCTCCGTCCCATGACCGAGCCACGTGCACAGGCCCGTCAGGGACGGTGGGCCTCGGTGTCCCCGCGGGCTGGGCTCGGCCCCCGCGGGCCTGCTGCCTCCCCGTGAGCCCCTGCAGTGGGCTCAGCCCCCTGGACGGTCCCCGGCGGCCGCTGCGCCATCTGTCAGCAGCGGCCACCGGCTGCCTCTCCATACTCACGGCTCCGTCCCCCCTTGTCCTGGGGCTGGCCGGGACTCCCGGACGGGAGACGAGTGTGCGCTTGGAGGGTCTGGCCTCGGCCCTTGTGAGGAGAGCCTCTCCCCCGGAGCAGTTTGCTCGCGAGGCTCGCCCTCGCCCACCCGCCCGGCCACGCCGACGCGCGCTCTCCGCTGTCCGTGCCTCTGGCAGGCGTCGCCATCCACACGTAGGCCAGGCCCCACCCGGACGCACCGCGCTGACTGCCCAGGGGCCAGGCCACGGCCGGACTCGCCCGCACGGGCTGGGGGCAGCCGGCTGCTGGAGTGACCTGCCGAGGGCGTTCCGGGAAGAAAGCCGCGCCAGGGAGCAGAGAGGGACCTTGAGGGCAGGAGTCCGGGGGTGCGGGGAGCCCAGGCCCGTCGTCCAAGGGGAGGGCCCAGGGACCGGAGGGCGCGTCAGACCCAACGGAAAGGGCAGGAGGCGCGGGAGGAAGGGGCATCCGAGGTGCAGGGGGGCAGCCGCCTGCCCGGCTGCCGGTGCCCCGTCCCGCGGGTGGGCGTGTTGAGCCGGCTCGGGGAAGGCCTGTCCCGGAGGCGCCCAGCACAGCTTAGAGGGGACGTGGCGGCCCGCTGGAGATGCCTGGTGACCAGAGTAGACGAGCAGGCGCCCAGCCCCGCCAGGCTGTGTGGGCCAGGGCCAGCCTGCTTGCCGACGCGGGGCTTGTGCACTTCTGCTCCCGCGCCGAGGGCAGTGTGAGGCTGGGCCTGACAGGCGATGCTGTGGCTGCTGCCCGCAGGGTCTCAGCAGGTCCAGCGGGGGTGGGGCAGGGAGCCACGTGGAGCTGGCTGGCGGTGGGCACCATGTGGGAGCACCGATGGTCAACCTGGAGCCTTCACCTGCCATCCGGTGCGGGACTTGCCAGAACTACCACTGGCATGATTTGTGGGCCCAAAGGGAGCCGTGGATGAGGCTTGTGTGTTCCTCACAGCGCCATGACCTCCAGAGCAAGGGGCCCCAGGGAGCAGCACATCCAGGCTGGTGTGGGCTGCGGTGCCTGGAGGGAGAAGCGGGCGGCGCGCAAGGAGCACAGCTGTCCACATGGGAGGACCAGCTCCAGGCGCCAGGAGGCGGGCGAGGAGCACTGCAGCGCGCGGGGTCCAGGCCACGAGAAGGCCTCAGGGAGAGGTGGGAGCGCCCAAGGCCTCTCCCCCAGGGTGATGGGCAGGTGGCCCAGAAGGTGATGTCCGCAGAGCTCGGCAGTGGACGGTGAGAGATGACAGACCAAACCGGGATCTCAAATGGACATTCTTCGGTAAAGAAAATAATAGAACAAATTTCTTGACTAGGCCAAAAAAAAAAGTAAAAAAAAGAAAGAAAGAAAGGAAAGAGAAGAAAGGAAGAGCAGCAGGGCAAGAAAGAAAGGAGCAGGAGAAATCTTTTCAGGAACAAGGCTGGAAATCCTCCAGAATTAGTGGCAGGCACCGGACCACAGACCCGGGAGCCAGGGAGAGGCGGGCCCCATCGCGACCCCTGGGAGGTCACGACCCCGGGGGGTCAGACGAGAGGAAAGGCTGAGTGCAGCCGAGAGAGCCTGCGGGGTGAGGTGGGGGCGCAGGGACAGGAGAGTGCCTGGTCGCCAGCCCGCGGCCGGATTCCGTACCCAGCACAACTATCCCTTAAACGTGAGGGCAGCAAAACAGGGCGTCTGTTGCCAGCGCCCTGCCCCCCGCAAGGAGGGCCTTAGGGCGCTCCCCAGGGAGGGAGAATGACGCAGCAGGGAAAGCGAGGCCCACACCGGGGGAGGGGGCGCCGCCGAGGAGCAGAGGGAAGGCCGGGCAGGCGCTTGATGTGTCCACCCTGCGGCTAGTCTGCCGCACCAGCTGTCCTGGGGGGCATGGGGAGCGGAGGGGCGGGGCGGGGAGGGGGGAGCGTGGGGGTGCGGCGGGAAGTGTGGGAGCTGAGGCCGCCGTGAGCCCCAGCTCTTCCGTGTCTTTGCCTTCATTGTTCTTTGCGGTGACCGTCCTGTGCCGCTCCGCGCCGACAGGGCAGCGGGGAAGGAGCCTCTCGGGCAGGAGTCCGGGGCAGGGTCTCTCCGCGCTGACCACGGCGCGTGCAGGAGCGGCCGCAGGTGTGTGTGTGGGGGGGCAGCAGCAGCACCGAGACTTTCCTTGACGTTCTCCCTGTTTCCCGCCGGGGCTGGGCCAGCTGGCGGCGCGGCCCGCTCGTGTGCATCCCCGCTGCCCGCGCCGTCCTCACCTTTCATTTTCTGTCTGAGTCTAAAGAGGAACGCGCTGCCCTTGGAGCTGGGCTGCGCCTGCCTGTGGATCCCGCTCGGCTTCTGGACGCGGACTCCGAGGGTCCGTTCTCACCCCGCCGCCCTCGTCCTAAGGACTCAGGGAAGAGCTGGGGAGGGGAGGGGCGGGGAGGGGGAAGGGGCAGGGAGGAGGGGTGGGGGGCTGGCGGGGGCGGGTGCTGCCGCCCTGCACCTGCAGACTCGGGGAGCAGCGCCCCGGATCCGGACGCCCGGGCGTGAGCGGCCTGCCCGCTGGCTGTCGCCCCAGGTGCCCGGCTGCAGCCGTGCGGCTCTGAGGGGAGGTGCCGGGAGCCGGGGCCTGGGCCTGACTGGGATTCCTGGGCACAGCAAGCCGGGACCCCACAGGGAGGACAGGCTCCTGGCGGGGTGTTTTGATGTCTCTGGCTGTGAGGCCCGGCCCGCCTTCCAGGGCCGCAGCGGTGAGGCCTCCAGGGCCTCCAGCGCATCAGCATTGCTCCCTTCAGGGGCCCTTGCGCTGTCCCAGTGCCTGCCCTGCTCGCCCACCCCGTCGAGGGCGCGGCCGGACGGCTGTGAGCGGGGCAGTGAGCGGTCCCCGCCCGCCCCACCTGGGCGTCTGTGTCTGCCGTTGTGCCTTAGGAGTCGGCTTTGCATGGGACGTCGTCGCCTCACGGAGGAGCAGGTGGCCCTGCGGGCGCCGTCCCAGCAGAGAGCGAGGCTTCGCGCTCGGACTGTCCACTTTTCTTCTGTCGCCTGCGCTGTTGGAGTCGGAGCCAGAAGTCGCTGCCCGGCCGCGGTGACGTTCATCCTGTATTTTCTTCTGAGAGTTTTGTCTCACGTGTAGGTGTTTGCGTTATTGCGCATAGTTTAGACAAGCGTGTGGCCGTTCAGCTCGCCGGCACCGTCTGTGGAGATCATCGCCCGTGCCCATGACCGGGAGCCGGGTGCACAGGGCACTTGCAGACCCTGATTCTGCTCCACTGGCCTGTCCACTGGTCTGTGGAGGCCTTGGTGCTGGTGCCACGATGTTTTGGTGACTTTGACATGGTAAGTTCTGGGGTTCGAAGCGCGAGCCCTCCAGCTTTGGACTTCTTTCACCTGATTGTTTTGGCTGTTTGGGGGCCTTGAGATTCCAAATGAATTTTTGGGTCTATTTTTCTGTTTCTGAAAAAAAAAAAAAAAAAATCTCATTTTTCCATCTCTGTGGGTGGCGTGACGCTTTCACCACGTCAAGTCCTCCAGCCCCAGCACAGCGTGGACGTCCATTTTCTTTCATTCCTTTCAGCATTTTGGGTGGTTTTCATTGTGCAAGTCTTTCTCCTTTTTCATAAATTCCTAAGTATTTATTCTTTTTGATGCTGGTACAAACAGGAATGTTCTCGTGGCTTCTTGTTCAGACTGCCCTTTGCTAGTGCCTAGAACAGCAGCTGGCGCTGCGCCCTCTACCTAGCTGAATTCACGATTTCTAGCAGTTTTTTTTTTTTTTTCTGTGTGGAATCTCTAGGGTTTTCTACGTATGAGATCGTATCATCTGCTGACAGAGATGAATTTACTTCTTCCTGCCCGATCTGGATGCCTTTTACTTCTCGTTCTGGCGGCCCCTGGCTGGGGCTTCCAGGCCGCTTTTCAAGAGCAGTGATGAACGCGGGCGCCTTTGCCTCCCTCCTGCTGTTAGAAGAAAAGATGCTTTTACAGCTGAGTGCGACGTTTGCTGTGGATTTCTCAGACATGGCTTTTGTGGTGTTGGGTTTTCTTCTTTGCCTACTTATTTGAGTTTTTTAAAATCCAAAAGGTGTTGAATTCTGTCAAATGTTTTTTGTGCACCATCCACGAGGGTGATGTGTCCTACTGATCACTGTCTGTGTGTCGAACCGTCCTTGCACTCCAGCAATGAACCCTACTTGGTCACGGTGTGTGAGCCCCTTAATGTGCCCTGGATTTGCTCAGCCAGGGTTCTGTGGAGGCCTTTGCATGACTGTTCACACGGGCCACCGGCCAGTGGTCTCTCCTGACTTCAGGTCGGGATGACCTGGCTCACATAAGTCAGACGTGCCCCCTCTTCTTCAACCTTTGGGAAAAGTTCAAGGATTGGGATTAGTCCTTCTGAAAACATCTGACAGAATTCAAATTCACTGAGACCATTACGTCCTGGGCTTCTGTTGGGCAGATTGTGACCACTGACCCAATTGCTTGTTGTAGCTCTGCTTAGATTTTGTACTTCTTCACAATTAGGCCTGGTAGACTTTGTGTTTCTAGGAATTTTTCTGTTTCATCCAGTTTATCTGATTTGCTGGCACACATATTGGTTACAGCCACTCATAATCCTTCCTATTTCTTTTTCTTTTCTTTTTTTTTTTTTAAAGATTTATTTATTTATACAAGAGCTGGGGTACAGGCCAGAGATGCGGGGTGTGAGAGTGTGCACCAGAGCCAGAGCAGGGAGCAGAACAGGCAGACTGATGAAATACACTGCTGAGGGGAGCAGCGGGCCAGCCAGGAGAGGTCTGCTGCACCATGTGGGATTCTTGCCAGCTGGCGGGGATTGAACCCATGCTGCAGAGGCTGCGGGCAGCTTCACAGTGCAGCGCCACCAGGGAGGCCCCATCCTTCCTATTTCTGTAAAACCAGTAATAATGGCCCCACTTTCCTTTCTTAGACCACTGGCCAAAACCTTGTCAATTTTGTTCATCTTTTTTGAGGAGCCAATTTTTAATTTCATGGACTTTATTCCCCCCCCTCTATTTCACTTCACTCTGCTCTAATCTTATTATCTCCTTTCTTCTCCTAGCTTTGGGCCTAGGTTCTACTTCTTTGCTAGTTCCTTCTGTTGTACAGTTAGGTTGTTGATTTGACATCTTTTGCTTCGATAGCATTTATGGCTGTCACATTTCCCTCTTTAGACTGTGTTTGCTGATTGGGTGTGATGTGTTTGTGTTCATGCATCTCTAAGTCTTTTCTAAATTCTGCTACAACCCATTGGTTGGTTGAATGTGTTATGTTTCACAAATCTGTGAATTTTCCAGATTTACCCTGTTATTGATTTTTAACTGCATCCCGTCGTGGTTGGGGAAGGTTCTGTATATGACACCTATCTTTTAACATCCATTGACTTGTAGCCTACCCTACGGCCATCCTGGAACGTGTCCCGTGTGCAGTTGAGAAGAATGTGTGTGCCCTTGTTGGGCAGAGTGCTGTGCGCGTGTGCAATTGGGTCACGGTTGCTCAAGTCCTGTGTTTCCTTGATTATCTCCTGTCTGATTTTCTTTCCATTGTTGTGAGCAGGGGAGTGATGTCTCCAGCTACTACTATAGCACAGTCCATTTCCCCCTTCAGTTCTGCCAGTTTTTTCATCATATATTTTTCTGTTCTGCCACTAGGCGTGCAGGTGTTTGTAGCTGCTATGTCCCTCATGCGATACTGCATCTTTTATTAGTGTACAATGTCCTTCTGGGTCTCAGAAACTCGTTTTATTTAAAATCCATTTTAGGGCCTCCGTGGCGGCGCAGGGGGTAAAGTCTCAGTGCTATCAAGCTATCGCCAGCCACTGTGGCCTAAGTTTGACCCCCGGCCAGGGAGTGACCCATAGGGTGCAGCAGACCTCTCCCATCTCCCCGCTGCTCCCCTCAGTAGTGGATCTCAGTGGATCTGCATGTTCTGCAGATCTGGTGAATCCTTTCTCTGGTGAATCCTCTCACACCCACCCCTGCACCTCTGGCCTACACCCTAGTTCTTGTATGCATAAATAAATTAAAAAAAATTTAAAAATCCATTTTCTATGATATGAGTGTAAACACCCCTGCTCTCTGTTAGTTACGATTTGCATGGAATGTCTTTTCCATTTGGATCTCAAGTGAGTCTCTTAAAAAAAAGGCATATAGTCAGGCCTTGTATCTTCACTCACTATCATTCTCTGCCTTTTTACTGCACAGTTTAACCCACTTATATTTAAAGTACTGATAAGAGACCTTCATCAGCCTTTGTGCTGTTTGTTTTCTATATACCCTATAACTTTTACATTTGTTGCGTTACTGTTTAGTTTTGTGTTTAGTTGATTTTTTGTGGTGATTAGTGATTAGTGATTAGATTTTGTGATTAGTTGGTTTTTTTTCCTTTCTCATTTCTTTTGTGATTGTTTTGTAGCTATTTTCTTTGTGGTTGCCAGGGGCATTGTAATCAAGGCCTAAAATCATAACATGGGAATTTAAATGTACCCCAGCTCCTCAGTCCTTACTCTGCTCCTATGTCTGCATCTCCATCCCTTTTTGTTGCTGATGTTACAAAATTACAGATTTATAGATCTTATGCTAAGGCACAGACAGATAATTCTTCTGAATGCATTAGTCTCAAGTTATGTGGAAAACAACATTTGAAATTTCTAAGCCATAAATACAATAATACTTGCTTTTAGGCTAATCATCAAAAATTACCAGACTAGGCAGAGAACAAGTAAGGCGCTGCCCTTCCTGCATGGTCCCCTGGATCTCACCCTACCGTGCATCTGGCGCGCATCTGCGGTGCTGGGGTTTAGTTCTCCTTTGGCGCTGATTTCTTGTCTGGTGGTCTTCCTTCTAGCCTGCAGGATGCTTTTGACAACCACCACCTGGGGGTCCCTGCGTCCTGAGAGGGCCGTGGGGCAGCCGACCCTTCAGGGACTGGACCAGGCCGGCCCACAGCCATGCTCCCATCCCAGGCCTGTGGCACCTGAGGGCCACACCATGGACACTGGCTGCTTCTGGAAGTGATGAAGTTCTGCATGTGGTCACACAAGACACCAGTCCTCGCTGCCAAAGCCCAGCAGCTCCCCTGTCCCCTCCCCTGGCTGCTTGTCGCTTCTGACTATGTTCAAGAGTTCTGGAAAAGCCGCTCTTGCCCATCTTGTGGGCTTGGCCGCTGCACGAGTGCCTGGGGCCTGCGGAGCACCTGGGGCCTCCCCAGCCCTTCACGTCGAGTACAAACCCTGCATTCTGGGTGCCAGTCCATGCCGTCCGCAGGTCTTCAGCTCCCCAGTTTCCATCCTGTGGACGGAGCTTTGGCCCAGCTGCTCTTCCTCCCCGGGAACACTCACTGATTCTGTCATCTTTGCAGATGATGCCATCAGCCCCACACAGGGCGCCTGTAGCCTGCTCATGCCTTGGTGTCCGCGGCTTCCTGACCCTGCGGCTCTTCCACGCTGAGCCCCGCCTCCTGGCAAGCTCCACCTGGGCTCCATTTCCTCCTGCCTGAGGTCCGGCTGGGGCGGGTGAAGTGTGCACTGAGGGTTGGCCGCCCATACCACATCTCATATTTCTGCAAGCCTCTCTTCGCCTCCAGGAACGAGCTTCTTGGATACAAACCTGCGGAGAAGTTGCCAGGCCAGCGCCGACCCCGTCCTGAGGGGACGCCCCACAGACCACCCCTCGGGCCAGGACGGTGCGCACACCGCCGTGGACGCACCCCTAGGCTGCGAGGGCCCTGGCCCGAGGCCCCGCCTGCAACCCAGGCCCTCCCCTCTGCCCTGGGCCTGCGGAGGCCGCGGCGGCTGTGGGACTCGGGCTGGTCTGGTTTCTGCGGCCAGACTGCAGGGTCGGCTGCAGCGCCGGCTTTGCTCGCTGCGGCCGATCCTCGCACCGGACCGTGCCCGCCCGGCCTCGGGGGAAGGTGCCCAAGCCGGGCTGCGCCCCCTGCGAGGGCGTCTTCCCGCGGGTGCCTCGAGACAGCGCCCTCCACGCCCCGCCGGCTCGGGGTTTGCGTGTCTGCCCGGCTGGGGCTGGCGGCTGTCGTCCGCTCCACGCTCTGGCCCTGCTGGTGGCCACGCCCCGAGGCTCACTGTGAGCCTCGTTGGGCTGCTGAGCCCCGTCCAGCTGGCCCCGCACGCCTGTCCTTGTGCCCGCAGTGGACCTGCCTCTGCTCCAAGGCGCTCAGGTCCTGCTGGTGGGCACGGCCGCTGTGGGCGCGGCTGCTACGGGAGACTGGTGCGGGCAGGCTGGGGTCCCTGGGTGCGCGCCTGAGCCCCCCACCCTGCGCCCCCGCGCCGCCCCCCCCCCCCCGCTCGCTCACACGCCCCGGCTGTTGCGGGGCCGGGTCTGTGCCCAGTGTGGGTTCAAGGGAGCCCGTCCCGGCACCCGCGGCCCGCCCCACCTTGCTGCCTGCAGCGCTCCTTGGCTCTTGCATTCCTCCCGGAGGGTCGGCCTCCACGTCCCCGTGTGTCCAGACCCCTCTCTGCCGCCACCCCCACCCACCCAGGGCCCCCCTCTCTCTGGGTTCTGAGGCGCTGGTTGTGCTTCCGGCAGCAGGAGGCCCGCCCACCTTGCGGGGCTCTGAGCGTGGGTCCCCTGCCGGGCAGACGTCCACTGTGGCTGAGGGGGGTCCCCTTGTCCCCTTCATGGCTGCCCGGAGCTGGTGAGGGTGGACATCTCTGCAGAGGGGCTTTGCAGATGTGGTTGAGAGGCCAGGCCCGAGCAGGTGGCCCTGGGTGGCGGGACCGTGGCTGGCCCTGCGCTTGGCCTCCGCGCAGAGGACAGTCACCTTCGTGGCGGGAGGGCCCTGCTGGGGGGGCCCCGCCCTGTGGCTCGGAGCCTGGGGGAGGAGACCCTGGCTCCCCCAACCCCGCCCCAGCTGCGGGGCCCTCGGCTGCTCTCCCACTGGCCTTCTCGGCTTTGGCCAGAACGCCCCCGGGTCCAGGTCCTGCCGCTGCCACGGTCCATCCTGAGCCTGCCCGCTGGGGCCTTGGACCGGACATGGCTCCCCAGCTCCGGCCCCGCGCCCTCCCGGGCTCACAGCGCCACCGCCGGCCTCTCAGCGGTGACTGTGGAACCAGCACGCGCCTGGGGGCACCGCGGCTGGACGCCCAGGGTCCGTGTCCCCTTGGGCCTGGGCCCATGACCACCCAGACCCTGTTTCTCCGCGGCGCTGCCCCCGTCGGGACCCGAACTCCCTGCCCGGCCAGCCCTGGCCTTCCCAAAAGTGACCATGCATTTTGGGGTTATGTGCTGAGCTGCTCCTTCTTCTCTGCAGCCATTTTGTTCTGTTCCCGGCTTTCAAATCTGGACCCAGCACGACTCAGCGCTCCCCCCAGCACCCCCCAGCCCCCCCAACCCCTGTTCCGCCCGAGCAGGGTCCACAGCTCACTTAGCTGTTCTGGGCGTGTGCCCTGAGCGTGTCCTGAGCGTGTCCTGGGCATGTGCCGGGCGTGTGCGGGGCCCTTCCCTGTGGGCCTCTGTTGGTCTCCCTCCCTCATGGACAAAACTCTGCTGTTTTCCGTCCTCCATGGCGTGGGGTCTCCTTGCGGGTGCTGCCGCTGCCCTCAGAGGGCACCCCACCTCCCTGACCACCTGCCATCCCCTCTCGCCCCTCCCTGCCCCGTGCCCCTGGTCAGCCTTCGAGGGCTGGCGTGGGCCCCACCCTCTGGCCTTGCTCTGGCTCTCTGACCCTGTGCGCAGCGACCCCGTGTCGGTCTCCTGACCCCTGGAGACGGCGACGGTGTGTGTCTGCTGGCCGTGAGTGTCCCCACCTCCCGGAAGCGGCCTGGCAATTTCCCTGCAGGTGGGGTGTGCCGTGCGCCCCCGCCCCGGCTCGGCCTGATGAGGGGGTGCCCAGGTGCGCAGGGGCCTTGGAGAGTGAAGGCGGTGGCCGGCGTGATGGCGTGGTCAACGCGGCCGGCGTCCTGTCACCTGCCTGTCCTTGGCTGGCTGTCTCTCTGTGTCTATTACTGGCCTCCCCACCTGTTCTGTCCCGTCACCTCCTGTCTGCGCCCCCCTCCCGGCTGCCATCCCACGGCCGCCCCGCGTCTCCCTGGCTCTCCTGGACGCCTTTTTATCTCTCGTGGGCAGATCTGTCCACCTTTGGGCTCCCGGCAAGGGTGGCTCTGAGAGTGCCCTGAATTGGGGGGTACGTGGGGGTCTGGGGTTGCCTGTGTCCCAGCAGGGACACCCCATCCTAGCTCTTTGAGGCCCTGGTCCCCTTGTGGGTGTGTCCTGCCAGCCTCGGCCCCTGATGGCCAGGAGTGGACAGGAGCCCTGGCTGGGCGGCACTGCCCGGCTTGCGCCCAGGACTTGGGAGGCCTCAGGCGCAGGCTGGCTGGGCGGCACGGCGGGGGTGGGGGTGTAAGGGGGGCGGGAGCGGGGGTCGGGGCTGGCCGGTGCCCCCCCGCGGGGCCGCTGTCAAGCGTTGATTTAGGGTGAGGGCCCTGCGTCCTGTTTACCACGCGGCTGGAAGCAGATGTTTCTGCCCGAGGCTGCGGGGGCGCCGGGGCGGTGGGGACGGTAGGCGCGGAGGGGGAGGGAGCGGGTGGGGGCGGCTGTGGGGGGGCGGGGTGTCCCCTCCAGCACGGCTCCCTGCAGGGCCCCGTCCGCTGCGCCAGGGGGTGGGAAGGGGAAGTGGCTCGGGGTGCCCGCAGGTTTCTGCTCGGAGGGGCTGGTGCCGGGCAGCGGCGTCAGCCGGGCGGCAGGGCCGATGGGTGAACAGGGCAGGCGGCTGCCGGGCGGGCAGCTCAGCGGGCTCAGCCTCGTGGCCTTGGCCTCTCCACAGCCACCTCTGCTCCAGGCGTGGACGCAGCGGGCCCTGTGCCGGGGTTACCATCCAGAGCCGGGCAGAGCCGGGGCCGCGGCAGTGGGCCGAGGGCCCAAGGGCTGACCGGTGGCCCCTGGGGGTGCCGGTCCCAGGTTTGCTGCCTCCACAGATGCGGGGGGGCCGGGGCCGTGGGCGGGCCACAGGGCCCTACAGGGCACAGTCAGCCTCCGGCCCGGTGGGGCCGCTGCCAGCTGTCATGCCCTGAGGTGGACACGAGGGAAATGACCAGGAACGCGGATTCTGTGTCCCTGATGTGTGGACGCCCAGTGTTGTCAGCAGGGACCCCCATGCCCTGCACCCCCTATGCCCCCTGTGCCCCCGTGCCCCTGTGCCCTGTACCCCTGTGCCCCCGTGCCCCCTGTACCCCCATTCCCCTGTCAGCCCTATGCCCCCCGTACCCCCATTCCCCCTGTGCCCCTGTACCCCCTGTGACCCCTGTTGCCCCTATGCCCCCCGTGCCCCCCGTGCCCCCTGTGCCCCCATGCCCTGTACCCTTTGCACCCCTGTCCCCCGTCCCCCCATCACCCCTGTCCTCCCATCCCCCTGTTCCCCCTGTCCCCCCACCCCTCTGTCCCCCCGTCCTCCAAGGGGTGTCCCATCCGAGCCTGAGGCGGCCATGTGGGCAGCGCCAGGCTCTCCTGTGGGTCGTGTGTCGGGGCCCGTGCGCGGGGTCGAGGCTCCCGCCCAGGAGGGCCCTGCTCAGGCCCCTCGGCGGCCAGTGCCTGCTGCCCCCACATGCCTGGCCTGGGCCCGCACGCTCCGCTGAGGCCGCCCCGAAGGCCGGGCAGACCTGGACCAGAGCCGGCAAAGCTGCTTCTGGCCGCGGCAGGCCAGGGGCTATGGGGACAGCCCTGCCTGGGCTCCCCCTGGGATTGGGGGGGCGGGGCACCCTCGTGTGAGCAGGGCTGAGGCCCCTGCTGTCCTCACTGCGGGCGCTGGCCGGGGAGGGCTGGTGTGCGTGACCCTGCGGCCCTGCGCCTGCCCCTCTCACGGGCAGTGGAGTCCCCTCTGAGGACCTGTCCCTCCATCAGCGCCCTCCCGCCCTGTGCACCTGTCCTGCCAGAGCCTTGCTGGGTGCCAGGGCCCTGGGGTCAGGTGGCCCAGCACCCGTGGGTGTGGACCTGACCCGACAGCTGGTCCTTGCGCCTGGCCAGGGAGGCTGCTCAGTGGCCAGCCCTCAGTCGTGGGAGGAGCCCGATGAGCAGGGGGCAGCAGGCGGCAGTTGCCCACAGGCCCTGACCCGGGGCGCGGGCGGGTGCGGGCAGCGCCTCAGCCGGGCAGGGCCTACGACTGTCCCCAGAGCCGGGCCCAGAGGGCACACCCAAGAACCAAGCAGGGGGCTCTGGCTGGAGGTTGGAGGGGCCAAGGCCATGGCCATGTCCGGCTGGGGGCAGTGGTGGTGGGGCCGGACCCCAGCTTGTCAGGGCTAGTCCTGGCCAGAGTCCGCGGGCTGCGGGCAGCTGAGCCCCGGGCTGGGGCCACCGCGCAGCACCTGGCAGGCGCGAGGAGGCAAATTTAGTTAAAGGAACAGACACGGGAGATGGTTCTGAAGGAGAAAGAACAAAGAGGCCCCTCCCGGCTCCTCAGGCCCCTCAGACCTGGGGGGCGCCGCACGGTCGCCCCTCCACCTTGGCATCCCCAGGAGCCATGTGCAGGTGTACAGCCCTTATCCCAGCCCCTTCCTTCGTCCAGGAAGTCTGCTGCCCCAGTCCGGGGGTGTCTGGTCAGTCCCCCTGGAATCTGCTGCCCTGCTCTCTGGAGCCTCCCTTCGTGCTCGAGGCCTTTGCTGCTCTGTGCTGACCCTAGTTGCTGGCCCTGCCCTGCGATCCTCACAGTCGTCCACTCGGGGCTCCTCCTGCGCCCCAGGCAGGAGTGCTGGGCTGGGGGTGTGGTGGTGGGGGCACGGGATGGCCCCTGGGGTGGGCAGGACCTCCCATGGGTCAGAGGGCGGGGTGAGGCCTTGGGGGGCCGGGTGAGGCTGCGGGGGGTGCCAAGCCCGCCCCTCAGCCTGGCCTCCTGGCAATACCTCCTCTGTGTCCTGAAGGGGTTTTGACCTCAAGGACTTGGAGATTTGGAAATTTAAAGAAGGGGGCCCTGCGGTGGTCGTGCCCCTGAGCGCGTGCGGCAGTGTTGTCGACTGAAAGTGGGCAGCAAGCTTGGAGTCTAGACCTTGGGGCACCATTAAAACAAATACGGGGCCTCCCTGGTGGCACAAGGGGTTAAAATGAAGCTATCCACAGCCTCTGCTGTGCAAGTTCAATCCCCGGCCAGGGAGCTGCCCACAGGCGCAGCAGACCTCCCCTGGCTCCCCGCTGCTCCCTCAGCAGTGGGTTTCAGTGGATCCGCCTGCTCCACTCCTCACTCTGTCTCTGGGGAGTCCGCTCACCCCCCAGAACTCTGGCCTGTGCCCCAGTTCTTGTAGCATACATAAATAAATTAAAAAGAATATGTAAAAAACCAAAAAGGCGGCTCTGGCCTCGGAGACTTGGGGAAGCCTGTCCTGGACCCTGGGTGCAGGGGTCATGGGATGCAGGGATTGTGAGTTGCAAGATGGTGGGGTGCAGGGTCACAGGGTACAGGGGCCGTGGGGTGCAGGGTCATGGGGCTGTGGGATGGGGGAGGCGGGGTGTGGGGTGGGGGGGTGCAGGTGCCCAGCGCCATCGGTGTAGCGGGCAAGCTGAGCAGGTGCTGCGTGAGGGGGCGGGGGACCGGGTGTAGTGGCGGGATGGCCCGGGGCAGGTTCTCTAAGACCCTGTGCAGGCGGGTAGAGGAGGTCCCGGGGCCCTCCGTGCCTTTCTAGGGCTTTCGTCGCGCGTTTACACGCGGTGCAGCGAGCAGGCGCGCGGCGGCCGGGCGTCGGGGGGGGGAGGCCGGCAGGCCCCCCAGCCCCGGCAAGTCTTCACTCTGGGCTTCTCTGGCTTCCCTCTCCCCGTCTCTCCCTGTCTCTCCCCGTCTCTCTCCGCCTCTGCTTCTCTTGGCGACTGTCTCCACCCTGAGCGCGGCCCCCAAGGCGCGCAGCACAGCGCCCCGCAGCGTGACTCCTGCAGGTGCCCGCCGGGCGGGGCAGCCCTGTGGCGGGAGGGCAGAAAACCTGAGAACCATTTACCCTACACCGGGCCCTGACACCCCGGGTCAGTCCCCCGCTCCAGCTGGACACCCGCGCCCGAGGCCAGGAGGCTCCCTTCCAGCAGGAGGAGTGTGAGGGGCGCCTGGCCGGGCTGGCCTTCACCCGGCTCTTCCCGCTGCTGCTGGGGGTCGGCCTCTGCTCTCTGCACGTCTCCCAGTTCTTGGCTGCACTTGTGACAAATGGAAGCCTGGAATCGGGGGCATGTTTCCCTCACGCCCATCCGGAGGGCGTAAGGGGGGAGCCTGGCCAGTCAGCTGGGTGCTGGGCTGGCCTGGACTCTGGCCGCATGGCGGCTTTGGGCTGTGAGAGTCCAGGCGGACGGCCATCCTGTCCTTTTGGTGGGGGGGGGCCCAGGCACCTGCAGGGCCCCCAGCTCTTTTCCTGGCATCCCCCTCGCTAAGGCCAAACAGGTGGCCCCTCAGCTGCCCATGCCTCTGTCCCCCAGACAGGGCAGCTCCCTGGACCTCAGCCCCCAGCCTGGCCCTGCCCTCATGGCCTGTGTCCCGATGGAGGCACAGCTGGCCGTGGCCTCTGCGGGGAGGGTCCGGCCCGGCAGCAGGGCCTGTGGTCACCAGGGAGGATGGGTGGGTCATTAGGGAGAGGCAACTGCCTCTCTGGGGGCCCACTGGGAACTCCTGTGCCTCAAGCCTCTGCACCCGGCTGCCCGTTGGTTCCCACTGGCCTTGCGTGCTCAGCACCCCCACCTGAGTCGGGGAGGACATGAGGGCCAGAGGCTGGACGCTGCATGCCGGCACTGGGAGGTGGCCCCAGCGCAGGGGCTGGCCAGAGGCGCTGCAGCCTTGGAGGGAGACCAGCGTCCTGCCTGGCCCCGCAGGCCCCGCAGGCCCCTCAGTCCCGCCGTGTCTGTCTCTGGGGACTGGGCTCCAGACGTGTCCCTGCAGTTTGGGGTATGAGGCTGGAAGGACCGTGACTGCCAGCAGGAGGGGCCCATGTGCCCGGGTGCTGGCCCCTTGGCCCTTGTGCTGAAAACAAGACCCTTGGGGAGGGCAGTGGGCAGGGCCCTGCCCAGGGCAGGACTCGTGGCTGCCGTCCCAGGTGGGCGTTGGCCCAGGCCAGGCCTCCCTCCTGCCACCCCTGGGTGTCCCCTCAGGCCACAGGCTGGCTGACCTCTGCTGCCCCTGCTCCTCCAGGCCCATGACGCCCTCTCCTAGCACCGCTCCCCCACCCCAACCCCCCACCCCAGCCCTGCAGACCCCCATCATCCAGGGAGGAGCAGGGCTCCCCACACTCAGCCAGGCACCCCTGCGGCCCCAGGGTCTCCTCGGCCGCACCGCGAGTCCTGGTCCAGCTAGGAGGCCCCACCTGCAGCCTGGGCACCCGCCAGCTGGCACTCTGCCAGGCCCGGTGTTGAGAGGGCCGGGCGAGGGGCTGACCCCTGACCTCGGACGCGCTGGGGGCTGAGGTCGGGTCATTGCGGCCGGAGCGTGGGGTGGCCCTTGTCCTGTTTCCCGCGGGTGGCGCAGGCTCGGGGAGGCGTCGCGGGGCCCAGGCCTGGGGGGTCTCTGCAGTAGCCCCTGGGGTCCTGGTGCCCACCGGCAGGGGCGGAGCTGAGTGAGAGGCGGGGACAGAAGAGGCCTCGGACAGAGGGAAGCAGCGAGGCCGCGGGAGGCAGGAGCAGAGGCGCGTGGGGGACCCGGGGCTTGGAGGGGACACACGGATGGACACTCGGAAAGGACAGGCGGGGCAAGAGGGTGGGGCAGTGACAGTGGTGGCCTCTGCCTCGATTATGATTTTGCTCCTGTCCTCCCAACCCTGCGTGTCCTGTGGCCCCTGGCCGTGGGCAGCGCCGGGCCTCGGCCGTCCTGCTCTGGGCCAACTGTCCAACCGCGCTTGCCCATGGGGGTGGGGCCGGGTGCTGCTTCTCTCTGTCCCCTGCCAACTGCTCGTCCTTCCCCATATGGGCTCTGCCGCCTTGGGCAGCACAAGGTGGCGCCCACGTAGAGCGGCAGGCTTGGGGGTCTGGGTGCCCCTCACCTGCCCGACTGCTCTGCCGTGTGGTCAGCCTGTCCTGCGGCAGGCTCCCCCTGGCCTGGCCGCCTCCCTGGGTCCCCTGACCTGGGCAGCTGAGCGGGGACGGGTTTCTGGGACCCACGAGGCTGTAGCCGGCGCAGCACCCACATTCTGGCCACGGTCTCCACTGGGACCTGTGTCCACTGCTGCGCACCCCTGACCCGTCCCTGAGCCCATCGCCCAGACCCTGAGAGGCCCCTCTTGGGGTGGCCCCTCATGGCAGAGGCCCTGGAGCCGGGTCTGTGGCTGTCCAGTGCTCGCCCGCCCGCTCTGCACCTGTCTGCGGCCATGCCCCCCCGCGCCTGGCCAGACCCTGCTCTCCACTCCCCTCCCGGCAGCCTGTCCTCTCCGGGTGACAGACAGACAGGAGGACCGAGCTGCCGTGTGTGCGGCCCGTCAGGCTGTGTCCTCACAGCCCACCCACCGCGCACGCTGTGACGGCCTCCAGACCCTGGCACCCCGTCCCTACACGCGGGGGCCCCGTGGCCTGCGCACGCCGGCGGGACAGACCACACGAGTTGGCTCGCGCACACACGTTTATTCTGGGGCGGGGTGCTGGTGTGGATGGCGGGCGGGCAGCCTGGGGCCCCTGCGGTTCTGTCCCTGGGCCAACGCTCTTCACCTGGTCACTTCACCTGCGGGCGGCAGAGACGCGTGAGTGGGGGGCAGGCCCTGCCCACCCACCCACCTGCCCGGCCACCTGCCCGCCCGGCCGCTGGCCACCTTGAACAGCGTGACGGTGGTGCTGTAGAACAGGCTCAGCAGGAAGAGGACCACGAAGGTGGACGCCATGGCCGACAGGTTCTCGAAGCCCTCCTCCTCGGCGCTCACCTCCCCCTCTGTGGGACAGAGCACAGGGTCTGCTCAGCGGGTCCCCGCAGGCCCCAGCGCCCTGGCCTGAGCCCGTGTCCCTCTGCTGCGCCGTGGAGGGCTGGGCCGGGTGCGGGGGTCTGGGTGGGCTGAGCCCTGCCGCCGTGCGGGAGGCCGGGCTGGCCAGGGAACAGGCGGGGCCACCCTGTGCGGGGCAGGGAGGCAGAGGCGCGACAGGCGGGGTGGCTGGGGTGGGGCCCCGGTGAGAGCCTTGCAGAGAGGGTGGGTCGGCCGGAGCCCCTGGGCCCCGGGCCAGCACGGAGGCTGGGGTGTCTGGGCCTGAAAGCCCCTCCCAGCTTCCTTGGTGGACATGCTGTCTCCAGTGGGGGGCCCCCTGACTTATGGCCCCAGGGTGAGGGGCCTGTGGGCCAGGGCCCAGCAGGGGTGCAGGGTGGACAGACTGGGGACACTCAGTGGGGCCTGCAGGGCGGGTCTGGGGGATCCCGCCGGGTGGGGTCTTGCACCTCTATATGGGGCGGCCCGCAGGGCAAAATCCCGCAGGTGGGGCTCCTGGGAGGGGCCTCTGGGAGGCTGACTCGCCCACCTGCCCTGGCGCGGCGGCTGGGCCTGCTGGCCGGGCCTCTCTGAGGAGCAGAAGCCAGCCAGGCCCTGTGTGGGCCCCGCCCGGCTGTGTCGCACAGCCGCACCTTCAAGCAGAGACAGGTGGACAAGCGGAGGCCTGGGCAGGGAGCCTGAGGCCAGCACAGCGCAGGAGGGAGCCTGCTGGCGGGCGCAGAGTGTGGGACAGGAGTGACCATGTGCCAGGGCTGGAGCCACATGTGTGCGTGCCTGTGCATGCCCATATTTGAGCGTGTGCACATGTGTACAGGTGCCAGTGTGCCTGTGTAAGTGTGTTCCTGTGTGTGCACGTGTGCGTGTGTAAGCATGTGCACACACATGTGCCTGTGTGAGGGTGCACGTGTGCCCAGGACCACATGGGCCCGGGTTGGTGCTGTGCGTTGCCCACACACGCGCAGGTGAGCTTGTGTCTCTGGTTCCGTGTGTGTATCTGTGCGTGTGTGCATTTGTGCCCATGGCTATGTGTGAGTGCAAATGTGCACACATGGGTGCACTCGTGTTTATAAGCGTGTGCGCATGTGGATGTGAGTGCTTGTGTATCTGAATGTGTGCACATGAGTGTGCCTCTGTGCATGCAAGTTCATGCAGCTGTGTGTGTGTCTGTGTGTGATGTCAGTGCGCGTGCCTGGGCGTGTGTGTGCGTGAGCGCCTGTGCGTCTCATCTGTCCTGGGTGTGCGTGTGCCCGCCTGAATGTCCATGTCCCGCGTGCCAGCAGCTGGGGCGGCGTGGAGCGGGCTGTGTCCAGCGCTGCGCCGGGAGCGCGGGCAGCGGGGGCGGCGGGTGGCAGCGGGGGCAGAGCGGGGCGGGCGGGCGGGCGGGCGGGGGCAGCGCGGCTCAGTCAGGACCAGCGTCTTTGGGGTGGATCTTTTTATTTCTCATTTTAGCGGAAAGGGACAACGGGCCCCGCTTGGCGGCGACAGCGAGGGCCCGGGCGGGCTCAGTAGCAGGTGCCGGCCGTGTCGGACAGGACCAGGGACACGTTGTACAGGGTGGGTTTACCGGTGGACTTGTCCACAGCCTTCTCGGTGACCGAGAGCGGCAGCGCCTCGTGGGCCACCACGCAGGTGAAGACTTCGCCCGCGCTCCAGTCCTCCTCGCTCACGGTCAGCACGCTGTGGGCGAAGTAGAAGCCGGGGGCCTGGGGCTCGGGCGTCGGGGCGCTGGTCACGAACTTGTCGGGAGACACGGGCTGCCCGCGGTGCTGCCACCTCACAAACACGTCGGCGGGCGAGAAGCCGGTCACCAGGCAGGTGACGGAGGCCGAGTCCCGCAGGGCCAGCTGCTCCCGGGCCGGCGGCAGCACGTACACGGCGGGCGGGTGCTTGGCCACCTCTGTGGGCACAGGGTGGGGTCAGGGAGGGCCCGGGGTGCGAAGCGAGGGGCGCGGCCGCAGGGGGCGGGGGGTGGCTGCGGGGGGGGGGCGCCTACCCTTGGTCTTGAAGACGACCTTCTTGAGCGGGGAGGGCAGGTCCGTGTGGGTCACGGTGCACGTGAACTCCTCCCCCGACTCCCAGTCCTCCACGCACACGCTGGCCTCGCCCTCGGCCGTGAAGGTGGCGTTGGGGTGGCTGGTGGGGGTGCTGATGCGGGTCGTCAGAATCTCGCCGTTCTGGCGGGTCCAGCTGATGCTCAGGCTGTCATAGGTGGGCAGGTCTGTGACCAGGCAGGTCAGCTTGGCAGACTTGGTGAGGAAGATGCTGGCGAAGGAGGGGCCGATGGGGAAGGCCCTAATGTTGTTGGCTGGTTCTGGAGGAGAGAGTAGCCGAGTGACCGGGTGGACTCGGCTGAGCCCTGATGAGCCCCCCCGCAGCCCTGCCGGCGGGGACACTGTCCCCCTGTCTGCCCGGGGCGGCCCGTGTGGACGGGGCGGCCGCCGGACACTCACCGGTGGTGCACGTGGAGGACACGTTCTTGCGGAAGGTCAGCCCGTTGTGCTCCACCTGGCAGGTGAACACGACCAGGTTGAGCCAGTCGCTCTCTGTGATGGTCAGCTTGCTGGTGACGCTGAAGGTGGCGGGCCTCGAGCCCTGGTGCTCGGCCTCCACTGGGCCGGTGGTGAAGCCGGACTGCAGCTGCTTCCCCTCCCGCAGCCAGGACACGGCCACCTTCCTGGGGCTGAAGCCCGCGGCCTGGCAGACCAGCTGGGACATGCGCGGGCTGGTGCCGTTGCTGGAGAAGGCGTCGCGGGGCGGGATGTAGACGTCCACTTTGGGGCTCTGCGGTGCTGTTTGCTCTGGGCAAGGACACGGGTCAGCTGGGAGCCGCCCCCCCGCCCCCGGCCCCACCCGTCCGCCCGCGCGAGGCGGTGCTCACCGGGGTAGGCCACCTTCACGCTGCGGTTGCCCTTGGGGTGCTGGGCCCGGCACACCACATGGTCGTCCTTGCTCTGCAGCAGGTCCTGGGAGGACAGCAGCAGCTGGGAGGAGGCCACGTACTTGTTCCCGCTCTGCAGCGTGGGGTAGGTCCTCACGCCCTGGCTGCTCACCGCGGAGCTGTTCTTGAAGCTCCAGGAGAAGGTGATGGAGCTGGGCATGAAGTCGCGGGCCAAGCAGCCCATGGCCACCCGGCTGTTCTCAGACACGAGGCCGTCACAGGACACCAGGGGGAAGAGACTCGGGGCAGCAGGGTTCTCTGCGGGCCAGGAGAGAAGAAGGGGTGTGAGCAGGGGTCCACGCCCTGCGGGCTTGGGGCTGTGAGGGGCCACACGGCAGGCGGCTGGGGAGGCCGGGGCCGGGACACACTGCTGGGTGTGCGAGGCCACGGAGGCGCTGCCCACTCTGGCCCACTCCCAGCAGCTGGGACACAGGGCTCCTGCCGTCACACACCCGTCCCCAGCCTGTGCCCTGGTCCTCAGGCGGCAGATCAGGCCCTCAAGACCTGGGCCTCTTGGTTACCTGCTCGGCTCTGAGAGAAGTGATGGCCACAGGCCGTCCATGGGAAAAAGACCTTGGGCGGCCATGCTGGCCACCTTCTCGGCCACGAGAGCTGCTGTGTGTCTGGGGCTGGAGGGAGGGGCAGGAACCAGCAGCCTCAGCTCAGCCAGTGCAGCCCCGCGGGTCCAGAGGTCAATCCTGTGTGGGCCCTGAAGGGCCAGTGCTGCCAGCTTAGTACCCTGGGACCACAGTGGCTCTGGCCAGGAGGGCTGTCAAAGCAGGTCAGCAACAGCCGCAGCAGGACCTCAGTGAGTCCACTCCACTCTGTACCAACTCAGATCACCAAGAAACCCTCAGGCCCGGAACGCAGAGAAGCTCACCCAGCTCAACCCAACGAAACCCAACCAGTTCAGCTTACTCCGTTCATCCAGCACAGCCCAGCTCACCCAGCTCAGCCCAGATCAACCCGACCAGGCTCAGCCCACCCAGCTCAGCCCACCCAGCTCAGCTCACCCAGCTCAGCTCACCCAGCTCAGCTCACCCAGCTCAGTTCAGCTCAGCTCACCCAGCTCAGCCCATCCAGCTCAGCTCAGCTCAGCCCAGTTCAGCTCACCCAGCCCAGCTCAGCCCAGCTCAGCTCACCGAGCTCAGCTCACCCAGCTCAGTTCACCAAGCTCAGCCCATCCAGTTCAGCCCAGCTCAGTCCAGCTCAGCCCAGCTCAGCCCAGCCCAGCTCAGCCCAGCTCAGCCCAGCTCAGCCCAGCCCAGCTGAGCCCAGCTCAGCCCAGCTCAGCTCACCCAGCTCACCCAGCTCAGCTCACCCAGCTCAGTCCAGCTCAGCCCAGCTCAGCCCAGCCCAGCTCAGCCCAGCTCAGCCTAGCTCAGCTCACCCAGCTCAGCTCACCCAGCTCAGCCCACCTCAGCCCAGCTCAGCTCAGCTCAGCTCACCCAGCCCAGCTCAGCCCAGCTCAGCTCACCCAGCTCAGCCCAGCTCAGCCCACCTCAGCCCAGCTCAGCCCACCTCAGCCCAGCTCAGCTCACCCAGCTCAGCCCAGCTCAGCTCACCCAGCCCAGCTCAGCCCAGCTCTGCCCACCCTGCTCAGCCCAGCTCAGCCCAGCTCAGCCCAGCTCAGCTCACCCAGCTCAGCTCACCCAGCTCAGCCCACCTCAGCCCAGCTCAGCCCAGCTCAGCCCAGCTCAGCCCACCTCAGCCCAGCTCAGCTCACCCAGCCCAGCTCAGCCCAGCTCTGCCCACCCTGCTCAGCCCAGCTCAGCCCAGCTCAGCCCAGCTCAGCTCACCCAGCTCAGCCCAGCTCAGCTCAGCTCAGCTCACCCAACTCAGCCCAGCTCAGCCAGCTCAGCTCACCCAGCTCAGCCCAGCTCAGCCCACCCAGCTCAGCTCACCCAGCTCAGCCCACCTCAGCCCAGCTCAGCCCAGCTCAGCCCAGCTCAGCCCAGCTCACCCTGCTCAGCTCACCCAGCCCAGCTCAGCCCAGCTCAGCTCACCCAGCTCAGCTCACCCAGCTCAGCTCACCCAGCTCAGCTCACCCAGCTCAGCCCACCTCAGCCCAGCTCAGCCCAGCTCAGCCCACCTCAGCCCACCTCAGCCCAGCTCAGCTCACCCAGCTCAACCCAGCTCAGCTCACCCAGCCCAGCTCAGCCCAGCTCAGCTCACCCAGCTCAGCCCACCCAGCTCAGCTCACCCAGCTCAGCCCACCCAGCTCAGCTCACCCAGCTCAGCCCACCCAGCTCAGCCCACCCAGCTCAGCTCACCCAGCTCACCCAGCTCAGCCCATCCAGCTCAGGCCACCTCAGCCCAGCTCAGCGCACCCAGCCCAGCTCAGCCCAGCTCAGCTCACCCAGCTAAGCCCATATCAACACCACCCAGCTCAGCCCACCCAGCTCAGCTCACCCAGCTCAGCCCAGCTCAGCCCAGCTCAGCTCAGCCCAGCTCAGCTCACCCAGCTCACCCCAGCTCAGCCCAGCTCAGCTCACCCAGCTCAGCTCACCCAGCTCACCCAGCTAGCCCAGCTCAGCTCACCCAGCTCACCCAGCTCAGCTCACCCAGCTCAGCTCACCCAGCTCAGCCCAGCTCAGCTCACCCAGCTCAGCTCACCCAGCTCAGCCCAGCTCAGCCCAGCTCAGCCCAGCTCAGCCCAGCTCAGCTCACCCAGCTCAGCTCACCCAGCTCACCCAGCTCGCCCAGCTCAGCTCACCCAGCTCACCCAGCTCAGCTCACCCAGCTCAGCTCACCCAGCTCAGCTCACCCAGCTCAGCCCAGCTCAGCTCACCCAGCTCAGCTCACCCAGCTCAGCCCAGCTCAGCCCAGCTCAGCCCAGCTCAGCCCAGCTCAGCTCACCCAGCTCAGCTCACCCAGCTCACCCAGCTAGCCCAGCTCAGCTCACCCAGCTCACCCAGCTCAGCTCACCCAGCTCAGCTCACCCAGCTCAGCTCACCCAGCTCAGCCCAGCTCAGCTCACCCAGCTCAGCTCACCCAGCTCAGCCCAGCTCAGCTCACCCAGCTCACCCAGCTCAGCTCACCCAGCTCAGCCCAGCTCAGCTCACCCAGCTCACCCAGCTCAGCTCACCCAGCTCAGGCCAGCTCAGCTCACCCAGCTCAGCTCAGCCCAGCTCAGCCCAGCTCAGCTCACCCAGCTCAGCTCACCCAGCTCACCCAGCTAGCCCAGCTCAGCTCACCCAGCCCAGCTCAGCCCAGCTCAGCTCACCCAGCTCACCCAGCTCAGCTCACCCAGCTCAGCTCACCCAGCTCAGCTCACCCAGCTCAGCTCACCCGGTCACAGTAGCAGCTTCCTGGGCCAGCAAGCCTGGCTTTGGAGTGTTAGTCGCCTGCTGTGGGGCCTGCTTGGCTGCCCTCAGCCCTGGGTCATGTCTCCTGCAGTCCCCCAGCTCGGCCAGCCTCTCACGGGCATCCCGGGAGCCAGGCACTCTCCCCACCTGTCTCCACCCTGTGCCCCTTGCCTGTCTCCACTGGGTACCCCATTTCTGGTCCCTGACTCTAAATCACCCCTTTAGATAAAAACCGTCATCAAAAGCGACCAGCTAATGCATTTCATCAAATTTGTCACTCACCCCCGGCCTCTGTCTCAAAGCTCCCGAAGACGCGTGGCATTCCAGGCACTGCCCGGCCTAAAGCCGGCCCCGAGCTCGTCCCCTAGAGCCAGGTTTCCGGAGCCAGCTGTCAGCGGCCAGCGGCCACGGCGGGTTGCCCCCTGTGTGGGAGGCTCTCAGGGGCCAGCGGGAGCGGGGCGGCATGGGGGCAGCGCACAGACCTCACCTTCGCACGGCCCCGGCCTCAAGGGTGGGCTCTGCGGCCTGCAGAATCCCTGCAATAATCCCTCAAGTCCATTAAACGGCTGATCTGGGAGCAGTGGGTGGGTCTGGCTGCGGCCCTGAGCCCCCGGCCCCCACGGCCCCAGGCGGCCGGTGCCCCCAGTCCACCGAGTCCCCTGGCTCCCTCCGCGTCCTCTCTTAAGCCGCCAGCTCACGGCCAGGACTGCGGAGAGCCGGCCCCGAGGGCGGCCTGAGAGGTGGGGTGGGGGCCTCGCTGTCAGGACAGCGGCCCGGGGCCCCAGGGGCCAGGCCTGCGCCGGCCATTCAGAGGAATAACTAATTCCAGCCCTGATGAGCCGCCCAGGGCTGCCCCATTTCTTAAACAGTCCTATAAAAAGGAATATAAAAAGCCGCTGATAAGCCTAAATTCGAACAAATTAAAAGCTGATAAGCTAAAGTTGAAAAATTAAGTTCAAAGAGTTCTCAGAGGCGCCCCGCTGGTCCTGCTCTATTTTGGGAATGCAAATGGCCAGGTGCTGCATCCGCTGGGAACCCCCCGTGCCGGCCACAGTGGCTGGTCCTGTTTTCTTGTTCCCCAAAATAGACTGTGGGGTGAGCGCTTCCTGCCACCTGCGCTGCCCCCCACCCCCAGCTCAGCAACTCTGCAGAATCAATCAAAAAACACAAGCTCGGTTTTCTGTTGTCTAAACTCAGCCTGACTCGGGGACAAGCTGCCCCATCCGCGCCAGCACGGCCCGGGCCCAGGACACCTCCACACTCTAAGTCCCCACTGTCCTCGGCGCCGGCCGTGTCAAAGGCTCCAGTCTCTCCACCCAAACACGCCTCTGGGACCCCTCGCCCCCTGCCCCCCGGGGCCCTGACCCCCACAGAGGACGCGGCTCGGCCCCCACCCCCCCGCCCGGCGCGGCCGTCTCCCAGCCCCAGGCCCCAGGGCCCGAGAAGCACCAGAAAATGCAGAGCCCAAGGGCCGAGGCCTGAGCCCTTGTCCCCCCCGCTGCTGCCCGGGCCCCGGGGACGTGTCCCGAGAGCCAGCGGCTCAGAAACCCACAGAGCAGAAAACGGAGGCCCCGGAGCGGCCGGTCTTACCTGAGGAGACGGTGACCTGGGTGCCCTGGCCCCAGAGATACAAAGCATCGTAGTCACCATGCTGGGACCGCCGGCCTCGCCCCACAAAAACCCACACAGCCCAGCCGGCCGCGGCCCCTGACTGTCTCCAGGCCCAGCGGCCCCGGACCCCACGCTGTCCGGGAGGGCTGGACCCTTGGCCCGCTCCCTCTCCGAGCGCCGAAACCCAGACCCCGACTCCCCAACGTCCCCGAGCGGCTAGAGCCGTCGGGCTGGGGACTCACCTGAGGACACGGTGACCGCGGTCCCCTGGCCCCGTGCTGGAGCCAGCCGTCGCACCGCGGCGACTCTACCGGGACCCCGGCAAGAACCGGCCCCGACAGGCCTGTGACCCCATGACGGCGCCTGGCGGGGACCCGGGACCCCCAGACCGAGGGGACCAGAGAAGGCCCCGCTGCGGTGCCCCGGAGGGCAGCCCCCACTCCTGTCCCCGGAGCGGCGGCCCCAGCTGCTTCCCGAGCCCCCCAGGCCACCCCAGCCCCTCTAGACCTGAGACCCAGAAGCCCTCCTTGCCCCCAAATGCAGCAAAAAACCCCAGAGAGAGAGGGCAGAGGGGTTGTGAGGACTCACCTGAGGACACGGTGACCATGGTCCCCTTGCCCCAAATATCAAAGTAATCACACTGCCACGGGCCCCCTTAGGGGGCGCACAAAAACCCAGCCCACTCCCTCTCGGAGCGCCGAAACCCAGACCCCGACCCCCCACGTCCCCGAGCGGCTAGAGCCGTCGGGAGCCAGGACTCACCTGAGGACACGGTGACCATGGTCCCCTGGCCCCACAGAGCAAGGTTGTCACACTGCCACAGGCCCCCTTAGGGGGCGCACAAAAACCCAGCCTGCTGCCCCCCCGAGACCAGCCCTGAGCCTCCGTGGCTAGTCCCCAGCGGGGCTCCGGGGGGGACCCTCAGCCTCAGCGGCCGGGCGCCCCATGGATGCGGGGTCTGGACGTCGCAGAGGGGGGCACAGGGAAGCTCTCACCTGAGGACACGGTGACCGGGGTGCCTGGCCCCAGAGGTGGAGGTACCAGTACCACAGGGCCCCCTGGCCGCGGCTCCCAGACCAAAACACCCCGTCTGAGGCCTGTGCCTGCTCCGGACACCGACGCCCCAGCCCCGGGCTCCCGCCAGTGGGCTCGGGACCCTGCAGCCCCCCAGGAGGCGAGACCGCCCGCGCACTGCCCGCAGGCCCGTCCTCTGACAGCGCGAGCCCGCCCCAGGCCCGCGGGGATTTTGTAGGGCGGGCAGTCACTGTGCCCACCCAGTAGCACAGCGGTTGTGGGCTCAGCCAAAACCCCGGGCCGTGGCCCGGAGGCGGGGCCGGCGGGGGACAGGCCTGCCCTCCCCCACCCCGCCGGTGGCTGGCACCACAGCGCCCCGCCTGCTCCCTTCAGAAATAGGAGCAGGATCCGGCCCGGCCCACCCCAGGCTGCTCAGCGGGCGCCGTGGCCGGCTCCTCCCAGGCTCTGTCCAGGGCGCCGGGGTCTTGGCTCTTGACCTCCGGCCGGAGCGCGGGTGCAAGGGGAGGGGCGGATGTCAAAGGAGAGGGTGCCCAGGCCACTCAGGCTGCTCCCCCAACCCTGGGGGCCCGGCAGGGGTGGGGCGGTCCCCCCGTCAGACCTGGGGACAGCACTGGGCTGGCGCCTGGGGGCCTGGGGGGCAGCGGACAGTGTGCCGAGCAGTCCATATGCGCGTGCATGTGTGCACGCCTGTGCCTGAGTGTGAGCACGACTGTGCCCGTGCATGTGTGTGAGCATGTGCCCATGTACGCATGCGTGTGCCCATCCAGGCGGAGGAGAAGCTGGGCCGTGCCGGTCGCCACAGGCCTGGGCCGGCAGGTGCGCGAGGCCGTGGCCCGTGGAGGGGCCTGCGGTGGGGCCCGCGGTGGGCGGGGGAGCCAGGCTCCCTGCAGAAGCTGCCTCTGGCACTGTCCGAGGAGGGGTGGTGTGGAGGCCGGGGGTGTCGGGAGCGGGGCTGGGCAGGCGGGCAGCGGGGCGGGCAGCAGGCTTTGCCCACCCAGCAGTGGGGACAAGGCTGGAGCCCCAGGACTGGGTCCTGGGGAGATGGGGGACCACCTGGAGCTGCCGCTGGGCAGGGGCGGGGTGTCTGCAGGGAGGGTCGGGAGCTCCCTGCTCGTCAGGACCTGCGGCCAGCCGCTTCTGAAAGCATCGGGCGGGGGGGGGGGGTCCCTGCTGCGTGGGGGTGTCCCCACCCCCCTTCAGTCAATGCCACTTCTTGCCTTTGTCTCAGCCCCAGCCCCCAGGATGCGTAGAAATAACAGGTCCCCTTCCCCACGGGGGCAGGACCTGGCCGTCTCCCCAGGGTGCTGGTCTCAGAGGAAGCTTTGCTTTCCGATTCTAGCCCTGGCCCCTGGTCCCTGGTCCCTGGCCCCTCGTGTTTGGCTTGGGACTGCGTTTGGGCCTGGCCTGAGGGCTGTGGGCCTCTGGCCCCCCAGCACTCAGGGGCTTTCTCTGTGGATTTAGGGGTGCCAGCAGGCGTCAGGGTGGGCAGGGGTGGGGCGCGGGCAGTGGGTGAGGCGCCCTGCTCTCCTCCCCACTGTGCGGTGTGGTCTGGGGGGGCGTGAGCTCAGCGCTGCACCCTCCCAGATGACCCTAGGACACCCCCCACAACCCCCCCCACGCCTCCCCCTCCCCGCCACAGCTTCCCCCTGTTCCCGCTGCCGCAGCCCGAGTCGGGGTGCATCTGGCTGAGAATTCAGCCCCCTGTGGGCAGGGCTGGGCCAAGCTGGATAAGGGAGTGGCTGAGGCTGCCTGGGGGTGAGGCTGCGAGATGAGCGCCCCCCAGACGCCTGCCTGCTGTGTGGAGGGGGCGCCCGTGAGGCCTCGCTCCTGCGCTAACCCCGCACGGTTTCTGCCACTCGTGTCCTTGAGCCCAGGAACCGCCCAGCGGGTGCAGCATCGCGACCCTCGGTCCCCGGAAGACCTGGCCCCTCGGCCTGCCAGGCCCGCCCTCCCGGACGCGCGGACGGGAAGTGCTGACCCTGCGCCTCCCCGAGCCGTCTCTGCAAGCATCCTCGAAAGGGCCTCCCCAGAGGCGCAGCGGGTTGAGCGCCGCGCTGTGAAGCTGCCGCAGCCTCTGCAGCGCTGGTTCGATCCCCAGCCACGGGCGAGGGTCCCACATGGCGCGCAGACCTCTCCTGCCGCGCCCGCCGCTCCCCTCAGCAGTGTCCTCCGTCAGTCTGCCTGCTCTGTTCCCCGCTCTGGCTCTGGTGGATCCTCTCACCCTCCCGCGCATCTGGCCTGTGCCCTGGCTCTTGTATAAAAATAAATAAATCTTAAAAAAAAAAAGAATCCTTGAAAAAGCGAGGTGTGCCCCCGCCGCCGGCGTAGACGCGCCTTCCGAGCCTCTGTGGCGGCTCCAGCCCTCAGTAAACCACCGACTCAGCTCGGCTCATCTACACGGCAACAACACGCTTTCCTACCTTCATCAAAAAGGGAGTTTCCAGTAAGCGCGTGTGCATTTTGTTTCTGCGCAAATTCTGAGGATGCTGCTGGGGATGCTGGGGGGTGGGGCATGGCTCTCCTCCCCGCCCCCCGCAGCGTGACCCCCGTGCGTGATCCCTCTGCAGCCCCAGCCCAGCCCAGCCCCGCAGCCCCCACCAGTGCCTCTTGAGCAGCGCCCCGAGGCCCCAGCCCGGCCCGTGCCTGCCGGCCGCCTGCCCTCCAACACAGGTCTGGGTGCTGCCCCGAGTGGGCATGGGTGCGCACGTGCACATGGACACGTCCCTGCTCTGGGCTCCTCCCCCACGGCCGGGTCTCGGGTTGGCACAGGCAGCACGTCCCACGGGGGGCTGAGCACAGGCATAGGCCCGGAATGAGGTGGCCCCTGAGGGCCGGCGGCTTTACACCGTCCACACCGCGCCTCCAGCCCTCCCCCTGGCCTGAACTCATGTCTGTGCCTGTTGGACATGAGGGACCTGGACCACTGAGAACGCTGGGTTTGGTTCGGTCAGGCATTCGGGGCGGCCGAAGGACAGGCCAGGTGTGGGGCAGCCTCAGCATTGGCATCACGGGCTGCCCAGTGTCCACGAGGCTGCGGGTGTCCACGGGCCCTCACTCAGCCTGTTGCTCACTAGCCATGCACTTTGTTCATTTTGATGGTGACTGAATCGAGTGTCTTTGTACACGCTGCTCTGGACATGTTCTGGGCGGGCTAAGAAGCTTCCGGTACACTGGACGTTTTCTGGGTCCCTGCCTGTGGTGCGACTGAGGGGTGTCGCCTGGAGTCTGCCCCCCAGAGCCCAGGGGGTATGGTGCGATTAGTGTCCATGCGCATGTGCATACTCATGCCCACACGTGCCCGTGTGCGTTCTCACGTTGTGTGCAAGGGTGTCATGTTAGGTGCCCGTGTGTGCCCATATATGCACACATGTGAGTGTGCAGGGAGGTGAGGAGCAGGAGGCAACATGTGCTGGTGTACACATGAGCAATGCACAAGTGTGTGCACCTGCATACAGGTGCTGGTGTGTGGCATGCCGGTGCACATGTGGAGACACACCCATGTATGTTTCCAGTCTCTGCGTGCCCATGTGTCCAGGTACTTGCAGGTGCGTACGCAGTAGTGTGAACTCTGGGGCTGCTGTGTGCACATAGAACACACCTGGTTGTGTGTGCATGTGTGCATAGAATACACCTGGGTACATGTGCATATGTGTGCATAGTATACACCTGGGTGCGTGTTCTCATGTGTGTGCACGGCTGTGCATGTGCAAATGCATGTGATACCCATCACGCGTGCTGGCCTTCTGGAGGCCTGTGTGGCTGCCCCCTGAGTGCATTTGGCGATGCAGGGCCCCCCACAGGACCTTCCAGCTCACACGTGTGGGGGGCCTGAGGGCCCCAGGGGGGACTGTGGGATTTTCTGAGAACAAGGAGCCATTGGAGGGTCCCAGCAGGGATGTGGGGGGTGGGAAGGCGGTCTTCCGGCTGCGGGAGAGTGGACATGGGACAGCGGGCTGTGCTGTGTGGCTCCCGGCGGGCTGTGGGAGGTGTGGCTGGGCAGAGTGCCGGCCTGGGCCTCGGGTGTGGCCTCGGGGGGCCCAGTGGGCGGGGTGGAAGGGGGCTCTGACGCAGGGTGGGGGGCATCCCATCCAGCCTGGCTTGGACGAGAGCGTGCCCACCGGGGTCATCGGCATGCAATCGGTAATAAGCCAGAGTGAGATCATCTCTGGCTGGACACAGGTGGGGAGGACGGAAGGCCAGCGCCGCCCTGGACGCAGCACGGTCAGCAGCCAGGACAGGGCACGGCCAGGGAGCGCACGCCTCAGAGCCTGAGGACTCGCCAGAGGAGGGGTCACTTGTCTGCCACTCGGGGACCTGGGCGCCCGGGTCACTCACCAAAGCGCGGCTGGCTGGGACCTGACTGATCTCGGACTCAGACACTCTGGCTGCAGGTGTCTGTTCCGAAAAACTCGCCAGGCTCCCCAGAGTGTTCGGGGGGCCTGCCGGCCAGCGGCCCAAGCCTGCCTCGCCACCCCGTGTCTGAGATCGGGAACTGTTCCCGAGCCCATGTGCCCGCCGGCCAGCAGGACGACCCGGCCACACGTCACCCTGGCCACCAGGCCAGGTGCCAGCGGTCAAGGCCGTGTGGCCGGGGACTGGCCGCCGCAGAAGGGCAGCAGGGGCCGCTGCAGCCAGAGGCCAGCACAGGCGGCAGAGGCGGCAGGGCAGTGGAGTGAGCGTCGGGGATGAGCTGGCCCCAGGGGTGTCCAGTCTCCTGCCTAACAGCGGCACTTGTGAGCGGGTGGACAGCGACAGGCCTGGAGGGGCAGGGCCTCCGGGTCAGCTGGCTGGAGGGTGCTGCTGGGGAAGGGCTCATGGGCAGACCTGATGCCCGCCACCCGCCCCACCCGTGGCCACTGCTCAGATGACCGAGTGGTTCAGCGAGGGAGGCCTGTCCCCACGCCCCGGGCCAGCAAAGCGCCGCGTGAGGTGGGCGAGGGGTTGTGAGCGGCGAGGCGGGTCAGCGGCCGCGTCTCTGCCCCTCTGCTCCGTCTCCACCTCGGCTTGCTGGGGCCGGGGTTTCCACCCGGGGCCGTGGCCGCCCCTGCCCCCGCCCCCTCCCAGCGCAGAGGCGAGCCTGCTGCCCGCCCGCCCGCCAGCGCAGCCCTCGGGACGGGCCGGGGTTGGGGGAGCAGGGCCCGCTCCAAGCTGGGCGCCCGCCACACTGTCCTCTCAGGGGCCGGGGAGCCGCTGGCCCCGCCCCACCCCGCAGGACCGCGGGCCCCTTCCCGAGGCCCCAGCCCGCGCTGGACTCCGAGCAGACACACCGGCACCCTGTGTGGTTTCCGCCTTGGGGGGCGGGATGGGGCCAGCGGGGTTCAGGGTGGAGCCACCGCCCCAGGGGCCCCGGGAAGGAAGGGGCGGGAAGGGGCTCTGCAGCTGGGCAGCCCGCGGGGGTGTGTGCGAGCCCTGGGGGGGACAGCACAGCCGGCGGGGAGCTGGTGAGTGCCCCTCGGCCGGGCCCCCGGCCCCCGGCCCCCCACACTGGCCGCCGCGCGGGGCCGCACCTTCCGGGGCTGCCTGGGCGACCCCTCCTGGGGGGCCTCGGGGGCGTGGGTGGGGTTTCTGGGCCAGCGCGTGTCACTGTGGTACCAGCTGCTACTGCTGCCCACCGTGACACAGGGCAGGGCAGAAACCCGCTGCCTCGGGCGTGCTGGGGGCAGCCCAGGCCGTCAGGACCGGCGCGAGGTGGACCCGGGGCCAGGCTGCCAAGCGGCCGGAGGGGTCCCCGCCTGCGGCGAGGTCCTCAGAGACCAAGGCTGCTCCCCGCCTGGGGACCCCTGGGGGCGCAGGCCTTGAGGTCAGACCTGGGCCCCTGGGGCCGCTGCGCCCTCGCGGGGACCCTGTGGACCGCCCCCGCCGGGCCTGTGATGGAGCGGGCAGCGCGGGCCTCCTCAGCTGGCCGCCGACCTTGGCCTGGGGTGAGGGCTGCGGCCCTTGGGGACGGGACAGCAGGCCCTGGAGCTCTCGGGGGCAGCGCGCCCGCCCCCGCCTCCTGCGGGTCCTGTGCCACTGAGGGCAGCGGGGAGGGCGGGGAATGGCTGGGCCCCCCGGAGGTGCTACCCGGCCAGCGGTGCTCTGAGTGGCCAGAGGGGGTCCCCGCCTGGAGGGGCCTCTTCATGTTGGGGGCTTCGGACGGGGTATGGGGTGCGGGGCAGGGGGTGCCGGCGGTTTCAGTCTGTCGTGCCCATTCCTGGGAGGGCCCTTGCGTGGGGCACCAGGAGGGCCGCAGGGGCAGGGCGGGGGTGGTCTCTAGGGCACCAGCCCCCACTCTGGGGAGGCGGCACGAGGGCAGGGGTTGCTGGGTTTTGGGCTTGGGCCGCGTCACTGTGGGATATACCCCAGTTCCCACAGTGACAGAGACCCGTACTCAATGGCGCCCCGCCCTGCGACAGCGTGGGGGCTCCCCGAGGCCCCTGGGGGTGCCGCCAGGTGTGGCCCTCAGCTGGCCCGCCCCTCCGGCTCCATGCCTCAGTCCCCCCAATGTGGGGGCAGGACAGGTTCCTCTGGGGGGGCGCCCGGAGCCAAGGGCTCTGTTCTCAATGCCCGGGGATCCCTGAGCCCCTCAGCCGTGTCCCGGGCCTGCCCAGCTCTGTGCGCCCCCCGGCCTAGCGCTGCCCAGCGGCTGGGGCGTCAACCTCCTCAGCTGGAGTCAGTCAGCCCTGGGCCCCCGGGCACAGAGTCCAGCGTGGGGCCTGTCCCTCCAGGCCAGAGGTCAGAGGGCGGGCCTCGGTGGGCGGGCCGTGGGAGCCTCCACCTCTGTCCCGGCAGGGCCCACTCGCCAGGACTGTGGGGAGAGGCCGGCCTGCCCTGGGGCCCCAGGCTGCCTGTGCCAGCCCCGCGGGCCCTGCCTCCCTCCCGGGCCTGGGGCAGCCCCTGGGGCTGGTCCCGCTGGGCGTTGGGCTCTGTCGTCCCGAGTTGCGTGAGGCTGTGGGGCCGCCCAGGCCCTCTGAAGCCCCTGGACAGCCTGTGGCCAGCGGCAGGGTGCTGAGGGTTTTTGCTGCTGGGTCTGTCACTGTGGTAGTTGCTATAGTAACACAGCAGGTGAGGCCTTGGCAAAAACCCTACTTCTGCTCCGCCCTGGCAGGCGGGGTTGGCCCTCTGCGGCTGCCCCAGGAAGGCGGGGAAGTCCTCTGAGGGGGCGGCCCTGCTGAGGGCGGTTGGGCCTGGCCCACAGGGTTCTGCCAGCCTGGACCACAGGTGCCCCAACGCCAAGGTGCACCGGCCCACGGGTCCACCAGCCCCGGGGCCCCTCCGGCTTCCCCAACCCCAGGGCGGGCCTCAGAGGACCCTGGGGTGGGCAGAGGTGTGGGCTGGCCGGGCTGGCTGGACATGGGCCCTCCTGGCATGGGTTGAGGGGGGAGCTGGCTGGGGTACTGGGGAGTCGGCTGCCCCGGGGCGCCCTCCACGCCTGCTGGCTTGGGGGTGCGTCTCCCCACTGCGACATGGCCTGCCCCAAGGCCCCCCATCATCGGGGCCGAGGGTGTGGGTGACCCGGGCAGTGGGGGTGGCCCGGAGCTCTCTCTGAGGCACCCTGCAGGGTGTGGCCACAGCCAGTTGTGGAGAGGGCGCTGGTGGGTACACCAGGTGCAGGGGGGGAGGGGCTCTCCAGGTGTGGGCGTGGGGGGGTGTCAGGTGCAAGCGTGGAGGGGGCTGGGGTGGCACAAGGTGTGGGCGTGGAGGGGGGATGGGAGGGGCCGCCAGGTGCGGTGGGGGGGGGCCGCCAGGTGCGGCGTGGAGGGCGGGGCAGCGCTGGGCAGGCCGGCTCTGGCCAGCAGCCTGGGGAACGTGCCCGCCCCAGCCCGGCGTCGGGGTCAGCCCGGGTGTCCGGCACGAGCAGGCGGAGCAGGGCCCCCGGGGCGGGCCGGCTTTTGCGCGGGGCTGTGTCACTGTGGTCGTAGCAACTATTATCACTACAGTAGTATCCCACCGTGACACGCGCCCCCACAAAATCCCGCCCGCGCCCCTGCTGGCTCGGGGCGGACTGGCGGGCGGGGTCCAGCCTGGTGGGAGGCGTGTCCTCCCCGCCCTCGTGTCCCCCCCCCCCCCCCCCCCCCCCCCCCGGGGCTCACCACGGCCACCCCGGCCTGCTCCCTCCCCCCTCCCCCGCCGCCAGGGCCCGCAGTGAAGGGTCCGAGTGGCTGCTGGACACCGCTACCCGCTCAGTCTCCACCCCCCTGGGCCGCGCACACGGGGCCTGAGGCCAGCGCTCCGGACCAGACCGACGTGTGGCCCAGAGGGGCAGCCAGGGCTGTGGGGGGCGGCTGCCTGCTGGGCTGGGCAGGGCGGGGCAGGGTGGGGCAGGGCTGGCCCAGGGCGCCCTCCACGCCCAGGGAGATGAGCCCCTCACACACGGGGCCGCCCACCGGCTTGGGGGTGCGTCTCCCCACTGCGACATGGCCCGCCCCAAGGCCCCCCATCATCGGGGCCGAGGGTGTGGGTGACCCGGGCAGTGGGGGTGGCCCGGGGCTCTCTCTGAGGCGCCCTGCAGGGCACTGCCACAGCCAGTCGTGGAGAGGGCGCTGGGGGCCCACCAATTGCCAGAGGTGGGTGGGGGCGAGGGGGGAGGGCCAGGTGCGGGCGTGGAGGGGGCGGGGATCTGCCAGGTGTGGGCGTGGGGGGGTTGCCAGGTGCGGGGGGCTGCCAGGTGCGGGCGTGGAGGGGGCGTGGGGGGGCGCCAGGTGTGGGCGTGCAGGAGGTGGGGGGGCCGCCAGGTGCAGTGTGGAGGGCGGGGCAGCGCTGGGCAGGCTGGCTCTGGCCAGCAGCCTGGGGAACGTGCCCGCCCCGGCCCGGCGTCGGGGTCAGCCCGGGCGCAGGCGGAGCAGGGGCCCTGCTGGGCGGGCTGGCTTTTGCGCGGGGCTGTGTCACTGTGGTCGTAGCAACCACTAGCAGCACAGTATCCCACCGTGACACGCGCCCCCACAAAATCCCGCCCGCGCCCCTGCTGGCTCGGGGCGGACCCGCGGGCTGGGGCCAGCGGGGGTGGGAGGCGTGTCCCCCCCCAGTGCCCCGTCCGTGTCCCCTCCCCCCATTTCCCTCTCCCCTCCCCCTCCGCCCTGGTCTTGCCACTCGGCCTCCCTCCCCCTCCCCCGCCGCCAGGGCCGCAGTGAAGGGTCCCAGTGGCCGCTGGACACCGCTGCCCTCTCAGCCTCCACCCTGTCCCGGGCCGCGCCTGCGGGGCCTAAGGCCGGAGCTCCGGACCAACGTGTGGCCCAGAGGGGTGGCCGGGGCTGTGGGGGGCGGCTGCCTGCTGGGCCGGGCAGGGCCGGGCAGGGCGGGGCAGGGCTGGCCCGGCTGGGGTATTGGGGAGTGGGCTGCCCCGGCGCGCCCTCCACGCCCAGGGAGATGAGCCCCTCACACATGGGCCGCCCGCCGGCTTGGGGGTGCATCTCTCCACTGCGACATGGCCCGCCCCAAGGGCCCCCATCATCGGGGCCGAGGGTGTGGGTGACCCGGGCAGTGGGGGTGGCCCGGGCTCTCTCTGAGGCGCCCTGCAGGGCACTGCCACAGCCAGTCGTGGAGGGGGCGCTGGGGGGCGCACCAGTTGCAGGGGTGGTGGGGGCGAGGGGGAGGGCCAGGTGCGGGCGTGGAGGGGGCTGGTGGGCTGCCAGGTGCGGTGGGGCTGCCAGGTGCGGGGGTGGGGCTGCCAGGGGCGGGCGTGGAGGGGGGGTGCCAGGTGTGGGTGTGGATGGGTCTGGGGTCTGCCAGGTGCGGGTGTGGGGGTTGCCAGGTGCGGGGGGGGGGGGCGCCAGGTGCGGCGTGGAGGGCGGGGCAGCGCTGGGCAGGCCAGCTCTGGCCAGCAGCCTGGGGAACGTGCCCGCCCCGGCCCGGTGTCGGGGTCAGTCAGGGCGTCCAGCGCGAGTGGGCGGAGCAGGGGCCCCGCGGGGCAGGCCGGCTTTTGCGCGGGGCTGTGTCACTGTGGTCGTAGCAAGTACCACTGCTACAGTAGTACCCCACTGTGACACGCGCCCCCACAAAATCCCGCCCGTGTCCCTGGCTCGGGGCGGACCCGAGGGCTGGGGCTGCATGGGTGGGAGGTGCGTCACCCCCCCACCGTGTCCCCTCCCCCCGTGTCCCCTCCCCCCCCATTTCCCTCCCCCTCCCCCTCTGCCCCGGTGCTCGCCACGTGGCCACCCAGGCTTGCTCCCTCCCCCTCCCCGTGGAGTAGAGTGGAGGGGGCTGGTGGGCCACCAAGTGCGGTGGGGCTGCCAGGTGCAGGGGTGGGGGCTGCCAGGGGCGGGTGTGGAGGGGTCGCGGGGGTCCGCCAGGTGCGGGCTTGGAGGACACGGGGTGGGGGCACCAGGTGCGGGCGTGGGGGTGGGCGCCAGGTGAGGCGTGGAGGGCGGGGCAGCGCTGGGCAGGCCAGCTCTGGCCAGCAGCCTGGGGAACGTGCCCGCCCCGGCCCGGTGTCGGGGTCAGCCCGGGTATCCGGCGGGAGCGGGCGGAGCAGGGGCCCCGCGGGGCGGGCCAGCTTTTGTGCGGGGCTGTGTCACTGTGGTAGTAGCAAGTACCACCACTACAGTAGTACCCCACTGTGACACGCGCCCCCACAAAATCCCGCCCGCGCCCCTGCTGGCTCGGGGCGGACCCGAGGGATGGGGCTGCATGGGTGGGAGGTGTGTCCCCCCCCCCCCCGTCCCCTCCCCCGTGTCCCCTCCCCCCCATTTCCCTCCCCCTCCCCCTCCCCCTCTGCCCTGGTGCTCGCCACGTGGCCACCCCGGCTTGCTCCCTCCCCCCTCCCCGTGAAGTGGAGTGGAGGGGGCTGGTGGGCCACCAAGTGCGGTGGGGCTGCCAGGTGCAGGGGTGGGGGCTGCCAGGGGCGGGTGTGGAGGGGTCGGGGGTCTGCCAGGTGCGGGCCTGGAGGACGCGGGAGGGGGGGGGCACCAGGTGCGGGCGTGGGGGGGGGGCGCCAGGTGCGGCGTGGAGGGCGGGGCAGCGCTGGGCAGGCCGGCTCTGGCCAGCAGCCTGGGGAACGTGCCCGGCCCGTTGTCGGGGTCAGCCTGGTCGTCCAGCGCGAGTGGGCGGAGCAGGGTCCCCGCCTGTCGGGCTGGCTTTTGCGCTGGGCTGTGTCACTGTGGTAGTAGCAACCACTACCAGTACAGTACCCCACCGTGACACGCGCCCCCACAAAATCCCGCCCGCACCCCTGCTGGCTCGGGGTGAACCCGCCGGCCAGGGCCAGCGAGGGCGTGAGGCGTGTACCCCCCCCCATCCCCCCGTCCCCTCCCCCCGTTTCCCATCCCCCTCCCCCTCTGCCCCATGCTCTGTGCTCGCCATGCGGCCTCCCCGGCCTGCTCCCTCCCCTCCCCCGCCGCCAGGGCCCCAGTGAAGGGTCCCAGTGGCCGCTGGACACCGCCGCCCTCTCAGCCTCCACCCTGTCCCGGGCCGCGCCTGCGGGGCCTAAGGCCGGAGCCCCGGACCAACGTGTGGCCCAGAGGGGCGGCCGGGGCTGTGGGGGGCGGCTGCCCGCTGGGCCGGGCAGGGCCGGGCAGGGCGGGGCAGGGCTGGCCCGGCTGGGGTATTGGGGAGTGGGCTGCCCCGGCGCGCCCTCCACGCCCAGGGAGATGAGCCCCTCATATAGGGGACAGCCCGCCGGCTTGGGGGTGCGTCTCCCCACTGCGACATGGCCCGCCCCAAGGCCCCCCATCATCGGGGCCGAGGGTGTGGGTGACCCGGGCAGTGGGGTGGCCCGGGGCTCTCTCTGAGGCGCCCTGCAGGGCACTGCCACAGCCAGTCGTGGAGGGGGCGCTGGGGGGCACACCAGTTGCAGGGGTGGTGGGGGCGAGGGGGGAGGGCCAGGTGCGGGCGTGGAGGGGGCTGGTGGGCTGCCAGGTGCGGTGGGGCTGCCAGGTGTGGGGGTGTGGGTGCCAGGTGTGGGTGTGGATGGGTCTGGGGTCTGCCAGGTGCGGGTGTGGGGGGTTGCCAGGTGCGGGGGGGGGCACCAGGTGCGGGCTTGGGGTGGGCGCCAGGTGCGGGCGTGGGGGGGGGTGGGGGGGCCGCCAGGTGCAGCGTGGAGGGCGGGGCAGCGCTGGGCAGGCTGGCTCTGGCCAGCAGCCTGGGGAACGTGCCCGCCCAGCCCGGCGTCGGGGTCAGCCCCGTGGTCTGGCGCGAGCGGGCGGAGCAGGGGCCCCCGGGGCGGGCCGGCTTTTGCGCAGGGCTGTGTCACTGTGGTCGTAGCAGATACCATAACTACAGTACCCCACCGTGACACGCGCCCCCACAAAATCCCCAAATCCCGCCCCAGCCAGCAGGGGCGGGGCCGGCGCGGGCGGGAGGCGTGTCCCCGCCCGTGCCCCCCCCCCGTGTCCCCCCCGTGTCTCCCCCCGTGTCTCCCCCGTGTCCCCCCGTGTCGCCCCCCTGTGTCCCCCCCCGTGTCCCCCCCCCAGTGTTCCCTCCCTCCGTGTCCCCCCTCCGTGTCCCCCTCCGCGCTGCCGCCCCGGTGCGCGCCACGGGCCGGGCGGGTCTGGGGGGGCCGGCGCTGTCCCGCAGAAGCCCGGCTGGGCTCGGGGCGCCGGGCGTCGGCCCCGCTGGCCAAGGCCCGCAGGCGGCGGTGCTGGGGGTGGCCGCGGCCGAGGAGAGGCGCGTCCTCCCGGCTGCGCTGCGCTGCGGGGCGCCCGGCGGGCGCGGGTCGGGCTCCCGGTCCAGGCGCGGGGGCTCCGCGGGCCGCCTGCGGGCGCCGAGGGGTCCCGGCCCGGCCTCCGCGGGTCACCGGCCGGGGCGCCCCGGGGCTCGCGCGGCCGGGGCGGGGCGGGCCCTCCGGGCCTCTGGGGCCTCTGGGGCGGGGCGAGGCCTGGGACGCGGCGCCGGCCGGGGAGGGAGGCGCGGGGCGGAGGCGGGCGCGGGGGGGGGGGGGTGTGGCGGGGGTGGAGGCGGGCGGGCCGGGGCGGGGGGCGGGGGGGGCAGGGGCGGGTTGGGGCGGGGGGCGGGCCGGGGCCTCCGGCCGGCCGGGGGCGGGACTAGGCCGGGGCGGGGCGCAGGGGCGGGTCCCCCGTCGCGCCGGCCCCGCTCCCGCCCCCTCCGCCCGCGGAGCCGCGCGGGGCGGGAACGGGGTGCCGGGCCGTCCCCCTCGCTGGGCGGGGCCGCCGCGCCCGCGGGTGGCCGCACTGAGGCTTCGGCCGCCGAGGTCCAGCCCCCCCTTGTCCTCGGCGGCCGGGGGAGCTGCTGCTGCGCCCCGCGATGCCCGGAGCAGGGGAGCCTGACCTCCTGCCAGGGGCCTGAGGCGGGGCCCCGGGGGTCAGCCGGCAGCCCTCCGCCTGGGCAGCCTCTGCCGTCCCGTCCCCGCTGGGGGCTGAGAGCAGGAACGGGCACGTGTCCCGGGGTGTCCCCCGCGCGCCCAGCGCTCTGCACCTGCCAGGGCCGCTCCAGCCCAGAGGGACGCGCCGCCTCACTGCCAGGCCGCCCCCGGCTCCCCAGGGCAGCAGTCAGCAGGGCCAGGCTAGCTGACCACTGCCCGCCCTGCCCCTCTGTGGGCGCCTCTCCTCAGACACCCAGAATTCAGACCTCTCACCAGCGGGCCCAGACCCGGCCTTGTCCGCCAGGAGGCTGCTGCCCGTCGGGTGGGCAAACAGCCCCTCCACCTGCTGCTCCTGACCACCGGGCTCTGTTGGGGTTGGTGCCCACACCACCACGCCCCAGGGGGCTCCGTGCCCGGCCCACCTCCCGCTCCCTTTGGCCCCAGTGCCTGGAGCTCCGGACATGAGGCCAGGCGTGGGCCCTTGTGTGGTGGCCTCTCGGGTTGGCCCCAGCCTGTCCAGCAGGGTGGACTGGACACATCCCTGTCTCTGTGGTGCCAAGCAACCCTTCCCGCGGGCAGGCCGCTCCCCGTGGTCCCCGAGCCGGGGTGGGGACTGTGCCCACTGGGCCTGCCGAGGCCTGTGTCCCAGCCCCAGCGGGATCAGGGCTGGTGTGTGGCGGTGGCCGTGGCTGTGAGATTGGTGGGGCCCAGGAGGATGGAGCAGGCGCCTACTGGCTTAGGGCCTGCTCCCCAGGGCGGGGGCTGCTGGAGTGAAGGCCGAGCTCAGCCTTGGGTCCCCGGCCCCGGGAAGCGCACCAGAGCCCGAAGGGGGGCTGACCCAGGAGGGCGCGGGAGTCCTGGTTCTGCCAAGAGCCACTTGGGGCTCCTGAGGGCCAGGTGGGGGGCCAGGCTCAGGAAGCTGGGGGGCGCTGGTGAGGGGGTGGGTTTGAGGAGTTGGGGGGTCCCCAGCGGGGGCTCAGGGAGCTGGGGGGCGTATCTGGGGACAGCAGATGACAATGAGCTGGGCCCTCACCAGTAGGTCGCGCCTGCACACCCTCAGTCCTGGGGCCTGGGAGGACTGGGCCCCACAGTGGGGTGGGAGCCCAGTGGTGCAGGGGCGCGGCCCACGGCCAGCACCAGTGTGTGGGTGTGTGCGGGATGAGACGTCCCCCGTGCCCTGCTGGGTCCGCTCCTGCGTGGCCCCGCTGGTGCCCGGTAGGTGGCCCCTGACGGGCGCCTCAGCTGCCCAGCTGGCTGCCCTTGCGTCTGCTGCCCGCTGGGGTGGGCTCTGGCCCTGGGGCACGCGGCATGTGTGGGTGACCTTAGGAGCTGGGGCCTTCGCCTCTGGCCCCGGTGGACGGTGCTGGCCGTTGCTGGGCCACCTGGCGTGAGCCAGCTTGACCGGAGGCCGCCTGGCCACAGGGACGTGTGTCTGGACAGCCCTGCGACCCAGCGGCTGAGCTTTCCACAGGCACATTTGAAAACCTTATTGTAGGGAATTTGCAAATTATAAGAGCAAAACGAGAATGTTTCCAGCTGCCTCTCTCCGCAGGGCTGGGTCTCCCGTGCCTGGGCAGCGACTGCTCTTGCAGGTCCCCGTCCCCCTGCGCCCCCCAGCCCCATCCCCGAGTGTCCCCCCAGTCCCAGAGGGGCGCCTTGCCCCACCCTCAGACGAGCCTGCGGCTTCTTCAAGCAGAGAAGGAGGTGTTGACCCTCATCTCCTCCGCCCAGCGCGCCTGGCAGACAGTGGCCAGCGCGGGCGCCCCCAGGGTGCAGGAGCCCGGTCCTGGGGTCTCCCCTCCTGAGTAGTGGCAGAGCCGTGGCCACGTGCGCACGGGGTGGTGAGGCCGGGGAGCGAATGCAGGGTCCGGGCGGGGGCCGAGGCCCGGGCGGCGCGAGTGCCGGGCAGGCGTGGATGAGCCCCCAGGACACCCCACCGGCCGCTGTCTCCCGGTCCACGCTCTGATGGGCAGTGAGTGCGTCCCTCCCAGCCTGGCCCTCACCGCCATGGCCAGGCCGCCAGGGCCAGCGGTTCAGGCGGCCTGGAGTCCTGAAGACAAAGGCCTGGCCAACCCTGGCGTCCGGCGGCCAGGCCTGGGGAGGGGGACGGGCTGGCAAGGGCCTGGCAGGGCCGGCTTGTGTCGGGTGGCGGCCCTCAGGGCAGCAGGATGTCAGTGCTGCGCTGAGCAGTGTCGGGGGTCAGCGTGGGGTGCAGCCTGGAGGGCAGCGAAGGGGTCAGTGAGGGGGATGAGCCTGGGGGGGCAGCTGCCTCCTTGGAGTGGTGGGGGGCTGTGGTTTCATGGGCTCAGGCTTGATCGTTCACTCAAATCATCAGAGCAAGACTTCACAGCCGGGGGAGGGCAAAGGGGCAGAGCCCGGGAAGGGGGTCCCCCGACCCTGCGGACCCCGGCCCGGGGGCTGGGCCTGTCTCCTCCCCCCGCCAAGGACAGGTGTCTGGACCAGCGCACCGGGCGTGCCCCCGCGACACGCGGAGCAGGCCCCTGGCCGGGACACCCTCAGGTCCCGCCGAAACCCCCACCCCCGTGAGGCCTGCCCCTGGGTCCGCCGCGTGGCCCTGCCTCGCCCTCCTTGCTGCGCCCCACAAGTTCTGAACCTGATGTCACTCCGGAGCGTCTGCAATGTCCGAATTTTTACACATTCCCTATGAATTTTAAAACTTGCTTTTGAATGTCCGTAAAGCACCGGTTCCGCTGGGAACTGAATTCTGCTGGCTGTGCGTCTGCATCGCGGTCTGCGGTCAAGTGTCGTCCTAGAGACCCCGAGCCCAGTGGCCCAGGGGGGGCTCCCCGCGCCCCACGCTCCCCCACGGCCTCAGCCCGGGCCTCGAGGCGCGCCTGGACGGGCGGGTGCTGCTGTCAGTGGCGTCGCTTTTACAAGTTTTGCTTTCTCATTCTGGCTGCTGGTGGACGGGACTGTCGATATTTGTTTGATTTGGCTATTGCTGTCCAGGGGCGTCCCAAAGCTCCTGCCCCCGTTTATTCTGATGCCCCTCCCAGCGCCATCCCAGTGGCCGCAAACGGCCCCTGGTCATGGTTCTTGCCAGCCGAGTCCTGTTCCGCCGCGTGCCTGGCCGGGTCCTCCTGGCCCACTGCTGCCCCGGGCAGTGCGCGCCCAGCCCGGGCTGCCGTAAACCCAGCTGCGGTGACCCGGGCGCGGCCTCCGGGGGAAGTAGCAGCTGCCCGGGAGGGGAATCGGGGCCAGTGGCAAATCCGTTTGATGCTTATTTTGCACTTGAGAAGCTTTTTAGTTCTAGCGGCTTAAAAGTAACCGCTTGGATTTTCTTTTTTCTTTTTTTTTTTTAAAGATTGATTTATTTATACACGCCCTGGGGTACAGACCCCGATGTGTACACCCCGGGTACACCCCGGGGTGTCTCCGCGGGGTGAGAGCCCCGTTTGCTCAGACGTTGTGGAGGCTCCGGGGTCTGTGGGGTCGGGACGTGGGTCTGCGGCGTCTCTGCCGGGGCGACGTCCTTGTCTGCCTCAGGGTCGGGACCCCGGGGCCTCTTGACCTGCTCCTGCAGCCCGGCCCCCCGGGTCCCTGCGGAGGGAGAAGCACGGGCCGGGGTTCCCCGGGGGTCGGGGCTCACTAATAAGACCCGCAGGCCCCGTGGTGCTGTGAGGGGAGACTCGGGATCCTGTGTCCACTGTCCTGCTGGCAGCTGGTCTGTGGGTTTCTGTCCTCCTGACTCTGGCCTGAGGGGATGTTTGCGCCTGAGGTTCTGTGCGTCTGTTTCTTGCTCCTCCCAGTTGCCGGCCCAGACACGACCCCGGAGCCCCCAGGACCCTCCCTCTCCAGGGTCTGTGGCCGTGTCTCCTCCTCCCTGTCGCCTCCTGTTTATCTGCGTCTCCCGCTGTGGTGCTGAGCACAGGTTTGTGTGATGCTTCTTCCTCCAGCACCACCTTCTGTCTCCCTGCGTGTCTCAGCTGTGGTTTCACTTGTGTGTCCGTTTTCTTCAGCTCTGGACAGAGTCTCCTTCCTGCCGCTGGCGTTGGAGTCATTTGCTCTGCTTCAAACTATGGATTCTTTGAGTATTTGAAACCAATTTCTGAAACAGTTTCCAGAGTTTCTGGATAATTCCTTCAGGGACAATGTCCGTCTAATCACCGAGCCTCCCCTGTGTCCCCTGGGTCAGGCCTGCTCTGTCCCTCCCTGGGGGGTGTTGGCCGAGTCACAGGCTCTGGCCACGGGTCGTGACTCCACCTGCTCTGTCTCTGCGGGGACGTGTCTCATTCCATCCCCCACGAGCCACCGTCGGGCCGCGGGGTCGTCACGGTCTCCCCTGGGAACGTTTCTCAGGCTCTCCCCGTGCGGACAAGTCCCAGTTTGGGGCCCTGTGCCCGGGGACGACACAGACACGATCCCCACGGTCACGACGTGTGGCACCTGCTGTTCACTGTCCTCTGGGGAAAAGCGGGTTCACATCCTCGCGTCTGCTCCTCGGGTCCCGGGTCCACACTCACACAGGCGCCCTCACACCCTCCATGCCCTGGGCTCCCCAGGGCCCCCACACATTCCATGGGCTGCTCCTGCCCCACACCAGTCCCCCCCCCTCCCCTCGGTGGCCCCAGTTCTGCACTCACACGTCCAGGTGTATTTCCGCTTTGGTTCCTGCTGCCCCTTTGCCTGTTTCTCTGTCTGCACACGGAGGTGCCGACAGCGTGTGTCTTTCTCCTGCACTCGCTGCTCTCAGCGCCGCCTCGCGGGTCCCCCACGCTGCTGCCAACGCGGGCGTCCGTCCTGCGCTACAGCCGCGGGCTGCGCCGTGAAGAAGCGCCTCGTGCTGCAGAGCCGTCCGTGTCCTCCTCACAGGCGGTTCCCCCCGGCTGTGCCCGCAGGGCCGCGTCAGCACAGGGCAAGGCCAGGCCAGCGCCCTCGGCACGGCCCAGGGGACGTCCGCGTGGCCTGGGCGCCCGAGACCGGGGAAGCCAAACGATGTTAACACATGGGGCGACAACGAATTAAAATGGTTCCGGGAATGAAAGAAACGATCAGAAACACAAAGACACCGGGGGGCCCTGTGGCTCGAGTGGCTCAGTCTCTGCACGATGCAGCTCTCCACAGCCACTGCAGTCCCAGTGCGATCCCCACACAGGGAGCTGCCCGCAGGGGCCGCAGACCCCTCCTGTCTCCCCGCTGCTCCCCTCAGCAGTGGATTTCAGTAGAGCTGACTGTTCTGCTCCCCACTCTGTCTCTGGGGAGTTTTCGCGCCCCTGGACCTTTGCCCTGCACCCCAGGTCTTGTATGCATAAATAAATAAAACTTTAAAAATAAACAGAAGACACCAATTAATGAGACACAAAGGCACAGTTCAACATATTTGTTTTCCAGACTAGATGGAAACCATGAATTCTGCAAAAGCAGAGGCACGAAAATGCGAATACTATCCACAGACTCAGGGGTGATGCTCGCGTGGGTGCATGTGAGACATGTCCATTGTGAAGCATGAACACAAACGAAAAGTCACAACAAAGAAGCAACCATTGCAACTGAAATGTCACTTCAGGCAAAGGGCAGACCCAAAACATAAAGATCTCAATGAGAAGACCCCACAGAGCACGTGTGACACCAGCACCTGGGCCTGCGTCACAGCAAGTAACAGGGGCTCAGGGTCACCAGCTCTGGCCCTAATAAGGGACCTGCTCATCGTGTGTCATGACCCCACGTCCCAGGACCCTCCCCGGCTCCTCTGCCCAGACCCAGCCAGAGCTGCTATATAGCAGGACACATGCAAATAGAGCGTCCCCTGCTGCTGAAAACCAGCCCGGGCAGGGGGCGGCCGCTCCGTCCCCATCCGGCCTCCTCCCTGTAGCCCCTGGACCCCTGCGTCAGCCCACCCCGCCCAGCTCCATGTTTGCCCCAAAGGCAGGGCCCGGAACCCCAGGCCCCCCCAGCTGAGCGGAGGCCGCCCGCCCCCGCCACGCCCCTGACTGTTACCTAAGGCCCGTGGCCCGCCCAGGGCAGGGCCTGTGTCACTAGGGGCCCCGGCAGGAGGGGCTGAGCGGGGTCAGGGCTGGCTTCGCACCCTCTCTCCAGTCTCACCGGCGCATGGCTCCGAGCAGGACCACGGGCCAGGCCGGCCTCAGGGCCGCCCGCCTGCTGCTGGCGCTCTGTGGGCTCTGGGCGGTGCTGGCCCCGGGCCAGGCCTCCCCCGGCCGCCCCTCGTGGCGCTACGTGTCCTCCGAGGTGGTGATTCCCAGGAAGGAGCTGGGCCGTGGCAAGGGCGTCCGCGCGCCCGGCTGGCTCTCCTACAGCCTGCGCTTCGGGGGCCACAGGCACGTGATCCACGTGCGGCGCAAGAGGCTGGTGTGGCCCCGACACCTGCTGCTCATGACCCAGGACGATCAGGGCGCCTTGCAGGCGGACTACCCCTTCTTCCCCTTGGACTGCTACTACCTGGGCTACCTGGAGGACGTCCCTCTCTCCATGGTCACCGTGGACACCTGCTACGGGGGTCTGCAGGGGATCATGAAGCTGGATGACCTTGCCTACGAAGTCAAGCCCCTCCGGGGCTCCCCCACCTTTGAACACGTCGTGTCTCAGCTCGTGGCAGACGCCAACGCCACGGGGCCCACATACCGGCTGGGGGAGGAGCAGGTTGTGGACCCCCAGCTCGCCCGAGCCAACGTCCTTGTGGGCCCCCGGTTATCCAATAAGATTTTTGCATCCCATGTGGCACGTATAAAAGCCCTGCTCTTCGGCTCCAAGTCAACGCACGACATGTTTGGCAACGTGTCCAAGACCGCCCAGTTCCTCATGCAGATGGCCAGCCTGATGGACACGCTGCTGCAGGGCCTGGACATCAGGTACTACATTGGCAGCCTCATCGTATACAACAAGGGGGACCCCACGAGCCTGACGCCTTACCATTATCGTAACAGCCCCTTCTCGCTGTACTACCAGCGCTCCCTGTTCATGGCCCTCTTACCCCACTCCGCGTTCATGCTGATCCGGGAGGGGCCCCACGAGCTCGAGTACTTGGTGGAGCCCTACAAGGTGTGCTTTGGGTTCAACATGCTCATGCTGGGCCACCTCGGCAGACACGTCCTCCAGCTGTCCATCTTAGCTACCCATCAGACCGCCAAGAACATTGGCGTGTTTGTTGACGGAGAATACTGCACCTGCCAGCGGCGGACCACCTGCATCATGAACCTGTACCCGGTGCTGACGGACGCCTTCAGCAACTGCTCTTTCGTGCACCTCCAGCATGTAATGCGGAACCCACTTGTGATGGCATGCCTGTATGACCAAGGCAGGGAATACTACAACAAGAGCCTGACCCACGAGCGCTGCGGGAACAGTGTTCTGGACGCTTCCGAGCAGTGCGACTGCGGCTCCTTCAAGCAGTGCTACAGCAACTCCTGCTGTAAAACCGACTGCAAGTTCACGCCCCAGAGCGTCTGCGACACCGGGCTCTGCTGCACCAACTGCAAGTTCTCCCCGGCCGGCACGCTCTGCAGACCCGCCGTCAGCATCTGCGACCTTCCGGAGTACTGCCGGGGCGACACCCGGGCCTGCCCCCGGAACGTCCACATGCAGGACGGAACCCCGTGCTCCGAGGAGGGCTACTGCTACCGTGGAAACTGCACGGACCGCACCATGCACTGCAGGGAGATCTTTGGGGAGCACGCCCACGACGCCCCTGATGCCTGCTACGCGATCAACATCAGGGGCAAGCGCTTTGGACACTGCAGGAGAGAGAGGGGTAAAAATAGCTACGTGGGTTGTCATGCCGCGGACGTGAAGTGCGGACGGCTGCAGTGTGCCAACGTGACCCATCTCCCCCGGCTGCAGGAGCACGTCGGATTCCACCAGTCTTTGCTGGCAGGGTCCTGGTGCTTTGGGGTGGATGAGCACCGAGGCACGGAAACCACGGACGTCGGCCACGTGAGAAATGGCACCCCCTGTGCCCGTGACTTGTTGTGTCTCGAAAACCGATGCAGCGGGCGCATCACCGACATAGGCTACGACTGTCTGCCCACGAAGTGCAGCCTCCGAGGGGTCTGCAACAGCAACAGGAACTGCCACTGCCACGTGGGCTGGGACCCTCCCAGGTGCCTGAAGCGTGGCGCGGGCGGGAGTGTGGACAGCGGCCCCCCGCCCAGAATGTACCGCTCAGTCAAACAGAGCGAGATGCCCCTGGTCATCCTGAGAATAGTCTTCGCGCGCATTTACACCCTCATAGCTGCGCTGCTGTTCGGCGTGGCCACAAACGTGCGGACGATCGTGACCACCAAAGTCAAAGAAGTCACGGTGGACGAAGAGAAAGCCAAAACGGACGAGGACCAGCCAAACACCCCCCTCACGGCCCGGGCGAAGCCCGAGAAGTAGCGTCAGTGCCCGGCCTGAGCCGGCGCGGGCGCGGGCAGCCGGACCTGCAAGGCCGGGAGGCCGGGACCCTGGGGAGGGGCCGCGCTGCCGCCTCGCCCAGCCTTTGGCCCGTCGTGGAACGAATGAAATAAACCTTGAAACCGCACGTCGGTGTCCGCTGGGTAATCTTGTCCGTGTCCTGCAGCCCCACCTGAGCCCACGCCAGGGGCAGGAGCTGAGACCTGACTCCCAGCGGGCGCCGACCTGGGCCTCTGGTCCCAGAATCAACGGACGTTCCCTCAACTCCTTTAAGGGCGAGTTCACGCCTTTCTCCATAATGGGCATCTTGGGCGCTGAGCTCTCCCGCCCCCTATGCCATCCCTCCTTCCCCAGCCCGTAGTGGGCTGTGGCCAAGCAGGTCACCCCCAGGAGCGCCGCCTGTCCACCCAGGGCAGCCGTGGGCAGTGGGCTGGGCTCAGTCCAGCTGGCCAAGCTGACCGCGGGAGCACTTTCCCTGGGGGTGGCGGGGGTAGGGGTGGGGCCGCGCTGGGGGCCGCGCTGGGGAGAGGACAGAGGTGCCGAGAGCGGCTGTGCCCCGCAGAGGGGTGCAGGAGCTCCCCGCGTCCTTCCCGCCCCTGCCTCTGCGCCAGCTCCGGGGCGCGGGGTGCGGGGGTGCCGGGGCAGCACCCCCTCAGCTGAGCCATGCCCGGTTGTTGAGTCGTTGCCTGGCGGCGACCCCCAGCACACCCAGCACACCCGCCGCGTGCCTGGCCGGGTCCTCCTGGCCCACTGCTGCCCCGGGCAGTGCGCGCCCAGCCCGGGCTGCCGTAAACCCAGCTGCGGTGACCCGGGCGCGGCCTCCGGGGGAAGTAGCAGCTGCCCGGGAGGGGAATCGGGGCCAGTGGCAAATCCGTTTGATGCTTATTTTGCACTTGAGAAGCTTTTTAGTTCTAGCGGCTTAAAAGTAACCGCTTGGATTTTCTTTTTTCTTTTTTTTTTAAAGATTGATTTATTTATACACGCCCTGGGGTACAGACCCGAGGCGCGGGAGGGTCGGAGGATCCACCAGACACAGAGCAGGGAGCAGAGCGGGCAGAAGGAGGGAAACGCACTGCTGAGTGGAGCCGCGGGGGGGCCGGAGAGGTCTGCCGCGCCGCGCGGGCATCTCCCTGGCGGGCTGGGAATCGAACCGGCACCACAGAGGCTGCGGCAGCTTCACAGCGCCGCGCTCAGCCCGCTGCGCCAGCAGGGGGAGGCCCAAGCCCTGGGATCTTCCGCCAGCAGGATGCCGCCCTTGGCGAGCAGGGAGCTTAACTCCGCCCGAGCAGCCTGAGCTTCCTTTCCCTGGGGCCTCCCTGGACACGGAGCACAGCGTCCGCCCCTCGGGAGTGCGGTCAGCGTTTCAGCATTAACGTGACGCCGGCCATGGGATTGTCGCGTAGCTCTTTGAAGCAAGATGGGCTTCTGTATGCACGCAAGAGCTGGGGCGCAGGCCCGAGGGGCGGGTGAGAGGACTCCCCAGAGACAGAGTGGGGGGCGGAGCCGGCGGAGCCACCGAAACCCACTGCCGAGGGGAGCAGCGGGAGACTGGGGGGGGGGTCTGCCTCCCGTGCGGGTGGGCGCCCGGCCGGGGACGGAATCGCGCTGCAGAGGCTGTGGAGAGCCTCCTCGCGCCGAGTCTGAGCCCCGGGAGGTGCCAGGTCGCAGAGCGCATGAGAGACAGGAACTCGCAGCCCGTGTCGCTGGCGGGCGGCGTGCACCAGCGCCCCTCGGTCTCTGGTGGTGAGGTGCGGCGGGTCCGCCTGTGTTGTGACAAACAGCGTCCCTCTGGCGCGTTGGCACGGCGGGAGCGGCGTCCCCGTCAGCCAGCCCCCGGGCTGGGGCGCTTGCCTTTCCTTCCCGGCTCCCCGAAGTTGCATGTTTACGCTGCGGCTGTGCCCCGGCCACCGCCAGCCCTCGGGACCCGCCTGCCAGCCGCCGTGTGGCCGGCAGCCTCCCTGCCCGCCCGCCCGCCCCGCCGCCGGCGTTGTCACCGCCGGGGCTCGCTCCCCGTAGGGTCACCTGTTCTCAGCCTGCCCAGGGCGGTCCAGAGGCCTCGCCCCTGCCTGCCGAGGCCCACACCTGCCCACGCGCGCGGGGCCATCCTGGCGCCAATAACTTTTTCACCCTTTCACGCTTTTAACCTTTTTAAATTTCATTTTTCAAAATCTCTCATCTATCGAGAAACCCTACGTTGCTGCCACATCTCGCCAACGCCGCGTCGCGCCTCAGTCAGCGCGGGAGTGCCGCCATCGGGGGAAACCTGCCTGTGTTGGGCAGGGCAGATGCCCAGGCCTGGGGTGCTGTGCCACACAGTATTCTCACGACCCCCTCTCCCTGTGCTGACGCGGCCAGCATCACACCGACTGTGCCTGGGCCTGCGCTGCCCGTCCCCCGACACGGGCAGCTCCTGGGCTGTGGTGCCGGCCATTCCGGCTGGGGAGAGGCGGTTCCTCTTGGGGTCGGGTGCATTTCCCTGATGACTAGAGACCCCGAGCGCGTTCGCACAGGCTTTTTCAATATTGTCATTTCTCTTTAGGAAAAGGTCTGTTTCCTCCCATTTCAAAACAGGGTCGCTTGTTGTGCTGCCTGCTCGTGTGAGCTCTTTGCACACCTCGGGCACAATCCCTCGTCCCTCCCGAGCTTTGCAAACATTTCCTCCCGTTCTCGAGGTTGCCATTGTATCATCTGCTGCTTGCTCGGCATCAGCTTTTAAAGTTCAATGCAGACCCGCTTGCATTGTTTCCTTGTGTCCTTTGCTCCTTGTTGTCCTGTCCAAACAGCCGTGGCCAAGAACAATGCGAGGAGCCTCTTCCCGGGGTTTTCTTCTGGGGGCTGCGTGGTATCGGGTTTAATATTTACGTTTCGGATCCATTTTGGTTAAATTTCGAGAATGACACGAGGGTCCGATGTAATTTTTCTGCAGGAGGTTTCCCAGTTTCCCCGCCACCGTGCTCTTGCCGGCCTCAGCCAACAGTCGCTGGGTCCGCGCGCGGCGGGGAGGGTTTGTGGCTGGGCGCTCTCTTCTGTTCCACCGGTTTATGTGTCTAGGCTTGGGCCGGCACCGCCTGGTTGCGTGGCTCTCGCTTGGTAGATGGTTTGAAAACAGGAAACGAGCTTGTTCTTTCTCACAACGCCTTGGACTCTTCGGGGTCTTTGGGACAACGTGCAGGGCGGTCCTTTCCGTGCCTGGAAAAAGCTGCCGGCGTTGAAGAGATTGCAGTGCATGCACGATGTCTTTGGGCAGGAGGACATTTTAACAGAAATAACCCTCCCCCTCAACACCGCTCCCCGCCCAAAATGCCCGGGGCTGCACACCCTCTAGGAGAAGGAATTCACCAGACTGCTAGGTGGACAGGAAAGGCTTTATTGGAGGCTCTTGGTGAGGGTGAGGCAAAGTGCTAGAAGAGAACTAGCCGGGTTCCCTGAGTCCGGCTGACTCCCCCACCTGCCCTGCCCCCCGGGACTTTACCCTCCCCGTCAAGGAGACTTGGGCCAAGGTCTCCCCTCTTGTAGCTGCCTCCTCCGGGCTGGGTCGTTGTCGTCCGTCCGGGACGGGAGCACCTTTTGCTGCCCGTTCCAGCAAGTGCTGGGAGCGACGGCCCTCCCGGGGGGGACGGCGGGGACCTTGTGTCGCGTCGTGTCCGTGGGGAACGTCCGCAACCCGGACGACCCCAGCCTGGTCCGCCGGCTCAGCAGACGGGCTCGGCTCGCTTGGGGCGGGGTGTCAGCGCCCACGCTCATGGGCCTGAGGCCCGAGACCGGCTCACGCGCCGCCCGGCCGGTGTCTCCGAAGGCGACAGAGGTCTCGGGTTTTACGAGAGGACAGTTTTAGTGCTCGGTGACTCGAGATCAGAAGGTCGGGGGAGCGGCAAGAAGGGCCGCTTTGGAACACACCGCCAGACGCTGCCAAGTTAGGGATCCGGTGCGATTTGCGGGGAAGAAACAAAGACATCCCAACAAGTGAAGGGGACCGGAAACCGACGTCCAGCAAGACCCTCCTGAGTCGTGACTTCTCCTCACCCTCCCCCAGCTCTGCCCGATAATTACCCTCAAGCTCGTTTGCAGGTTAAGCCTGGTCTCAGTCGCGGTGGCCCGATTCTGGTCTGCCCACGGGCACGAAATACAAGTCTACTTTTCATTAAAACCTGCTTTCCTGGAGTTGACAAGGAGTCTCAGTCGAGCTCTTCACAGTGAGCTCCTCAGCTGGGGACCAGATCCAGGTCTGCCCATCGGACCTGGCCTGCGAAGCCTGCGTCTGCGGGTAAGGCCTTCCTCACAGTCCCAAAATGCCCTGGGGTCTCTGGGTTTGCCAAGGGTGACCTTCCTTGACTTTCCCTAGAAGACCTGGAGCCCTCAAAGCAAGGAGTCAGGCTGTCTCCTCCCTGCAGCAGCTGAGGTCTGTTCCCTGGTAGAGCAATGTGGTTGCTCAAATGCAACCTTCGACCATGATCTCAGTCTCCCAACACTCCTCTGTGGAAGAGGAAAAGGAGGGCCGTATTGACTCCTGCACGTAGACACGTTGCCCTGAGGAATACAAAGATTGTGGAAAGTTCGCACCGTGGGGCGGGAGGCGGAGACAAGCACAGGTTCTGGTTTTGCTCACGGGACCTGCTCCGTCCCATGGGCACCGTGACACAGCTCAGAGGGGCGCTTTCTCGAAATAAATGCAGAGCATCCAGAACTAGCATTTCCAAAGATCGTGAGGTTTGTGTTAGTCGTTCTCGGTGTGTTTAGTCGTTTGGAGCGAGTCTCAGTCTCGTGTTGGCAATTTCCCTGAGTCCAGTCGTTCTGTGGGCTCCATGATTTTGCCTGTATTCCCGGACCCCACCAGCCCTCTGCTGCGAATCATTCTGGATGCAAACTTCAGTAACTAACCTCTGTAAATAGCAAAAGATTTGCAGGTAACCATCATTAACATCTGATTCCAAGGCAATCAGCAAGGGTGCTTGCTCAACTTTTGGAAGAACCAGAACATATTTTACATATTTTAGAAGAACCAGAACTGACTTGGAGCTGGTGGTAACGTCCATTACTTCTGGGACCAGACACTCAGGTCCAGACCCTGCTGGGAGTCAGGTCTCAGCTCCCAGCCTGCGGCTTGTGATGCTGTAATTTCTCAGGCCTAGTCTCCCGGCCAGGAACGATCCCAGGCTGCAGCGGCGGCACTGAGCCCCAGCCACGAGACCACCACAGGCTGGTGTCTCAGGAAGCCGTAAAAAGGAATTTGCAGGCATTTTAGATAAGTAAGCAGAGAGAGACAAACTTCATTTAAGAAAGGAAAGAAGCTCTTTAATCTGATGTAGTCCCAGCTGTTGATCTTTGCCTTCACTGTCACTGCTTTGGGTGATGCGTCTGTAAGGATGTCTTTGAGGTGCATGTCATGTAGTGTTTCGCCTGTATTTCCTTCTATTATTTTATGGTCTCAGGTCGTATGTCTAGTTCTTTAATCCCTTTTGAGTTGGTTTTTGTGCATGGTGTGAGGTAGTGGTCAAGCTTCATTCTTTTGCATGTAGCGACCCAGTTTTCCCAGCGCCATTTATTGAACAAACTTTCTTTGCTCCAGTGCATAGTCTTTGCTCCTTTGTCAAAGATTAGTTGACCATAAATCTGTGGGTTTATTTCTGGATTTTCTATTTGGTTCCATTGGTCCATTTGTCTGCTCTTGTTCCAATACCATGCAGTTTTTTTTTTTTAAAGATTTATTTATTTATTTATTTATTTATTTATTTATTTATACAAGCACTGGGTACAGTCAGAAGCGCGGGAGGGTGAGAGAATTCTCCAGAGCCAGAGCGGGGAGCAGAGCAGGCAGAAGGACCGAAGTACACTGCTGAGGGGAGCAGCGGGCGGCAGGAGAGGTCTGCGCGCCATGTGGGACCCTCCTCTGGTGGCCGGGGAGCAGCCGGGGATCGAACTGGCACTGCAGAAGCTGCGGGCAGCTTTGCAACCCAGCGCGCAACTGCTGTGCCACCGGGGAGGCCCCTATGCAGTTTTTTTTTTTTTTTTTAGAGGCATGTTTTTATTTATTTATTTATTTATTATTTGTTTGTTTTGTTTTGTTTTTTGTTTATACATGCACTGGGTACAGTCAGAAGCGCGGGAGGGTGAGAGAATTCACCAGAGCCAGAGCGGGGAGCAGAGCAGGCAGAAGGACTGAAGTACACTGCTGAGGGGAGCAGCGGGCGGCAGGAGAGGTCTGCGCGCCATATGGGACCCTCTTCCGGTGGCTGCGGATCGAACTGGTGCCGCAGAGGGTGTGGGCAGCTTCGCAACCCAGCGCTCAACCGCTGCGCCACCGGGGAGGCCCCCCCATGCAGTTTTGATTATTATGGCTTTGTAGTATAGTTTGAAATCTGGGCGTGTGATGCCTCCATTCCCTTCTCTTTTTTTTTCAGGAGAGCTTTGGCTATTTGGGGTTTTGGTGGCTCCATATGAATTTCATCAATATTTGTTCTATTTCTTTGAAGAGTGTCATTGAAATTTTTGTTGGAGTAGCGTGAATCTGTAAATTGCTTTTGGTAGGATGGCCATTTTGATAATGTTAATTCAATCCATGAGCAGGGGATGTCTTTCCATTTCTTTGTGTCTTCTTCTATTTCTTTTAATAGTGTTTTATAGTTTTCTTTGTATAGGTCCTTTACCTCTTTTGTTAAGTTTATTCCAAAGTATTTCATTTTTTTTGTTTCAATAATAAAAGGGGGCCTCCCCTGGTGGCGCAGCAGTTGAGCGCTGGGCTGTGAAGTTGCCTGCAGCCTCTGTGGTGCCGGTTTGATCCCTGGCCACCGGCGACGGTCCCACATGGTGCACAGACCTCTTTTGCCACCCGCTAATCCCATCAGCAGTGTACTTGGGTCCTTCTGCCTGCTCTGCTCCCCGCTCTGGCTCTGGTGAATTCTCTCACCCTCCCGCGCTTCTGACTGTACCCTGTGCTTGTATAAATAAATAAATAAATCTTTAAAAATAATAATAATAATAATATTTCTTGATTTCTTCTACATCAAATTAAAGAGCTTCTGTACAGCAAAAGAGACAGTAAGGAAAACAAAGAGATACCCCACCGAATGGGAGAAAATTTTTGCACACAACACTAATATAAATGACTGATCACCAAAGTCTATGAAGAGCTAAAGAGATTCAGCAAAAACAAAGTAAATAATCCAGTCAAAAAATGGGCAGAACAGCTAAAAAGACACTTCTCCAAAGAGGAAATGCAAATGGCCAACAGGCCTATGAAAAAATGTTCAGCATCACTTATAATCAGGGAAATGCAAATCAAAACTACCATGAGATACCATCTTACACCAGTGAGAATGGCACATATTAAAAAAACTAGCAACAACAAATGAGGGTGTGGAGAAAAAGGAACTCTCCTGCACTGTTGGTGGGAGTGCAAACTGGTCCAACCACTATGGAGAGCTGTGTGGAGACTCCTCAGCCTACTAAAGATGGAGCTACCATATGATCCAGCAATTCCACTCCTAGGTATTTACCCAAAGGACACAGAAACATCAATTCCAAAGAGCACCTGCACCTGCACCTGCACCCCTATGTTTATAGCAGCACTGTTTACAATAGCTAAGCTCTGGAAACAACCCAAATGCCCAAAAATAGATGACTGGATCAAGAGGATGTGGTCCATATACACCATGGAATATTACTCAGCCTTCAAAAAAGATAAACACATGCAATTTGCAGCAACATGGATGGCGCTGGCAGGGATCATGCTCAGCGAAATAAGCCAGAAAGAAAAAGAAAAATACCGGATGGTCTCACTCATGGCAGGAATCTAGAAAACCCAAATAAGGCACCAGGAAAAAGACTAATTATAATAATGTAAAAATCAAAATCAAGAAGCAACTGTAAACCAGAGACACACTACGGGGACGGGGTGGGGGGAGAGGAAGGATTAGGGTCAAAATAACGGGTGGGAATTGTGTGGGGCATATAACCAAGACGAAAATGCATACATGGTGCAAAAATGAAAAATGATGTAAAAAATAAATAAAATAAAATAAAAAGAATGTAAAGAAAAATTTATTTGAAGAAAGCAAGGACTCCAAGCACGCTGGGCTCGCCGTGGGCCTGGGCCTCAGGGCGTTTGAACCTGTCTCCTCTATTCTGGAATCTCATCCTCCCACTGTGGGACTGGCTGGGCCTCCCAGGGGGTCCTCCTCCGGCAGATGGGCGCATCTCCCCAGCTCTCCTCTTGGGGTTTCCCTTCCCTCCCTCCCAAGTTTTACTGTCTCTGTTTAGTCTTCCTGGACTTTTGACCTCCTGGCTGGAGCGCATTTTGGTGAGCACTTCTTAGAATTCATTGTCTTTGCTTAGAAGCCTGTTTAACTCTCCCGAAGCCCCTGCCTGCGCTATCCCTGCGGCTGCCTGCTTAAGCCTAACTGGCCCTGGACTCACTTGGACTCAGGTGGGGCTGCTGGAGACGGACGACAAAATGAACCCCAGGGGACACCAACGTGCAGTTTCAAGGTTTATTTCATTTGTTCCATGACGTTTCAGAGGCTTGGTGTGACTGCAGCAAAGACCCCTCCCGTCGGATCTCAGCCTTGCAGGCCCGGGCTCCCGTGGCCCACTCCGGCTCGGGCTGGTTCATAGACCCTCATTCTGTGCCTCCCTGGTTTCGAATGAGGGAGTGTCTAATTTATCTTCACCTGTTTTGGATTCCTCTTTAATCATTGTCCTTTCATCCAGGGCCTTCTCCTGTGCATCCACGGAAACTTCGTCCAGTGACTTCTCCTCTGCGTCCACGGAAACTTCGTCCAGTGACCTCTCCTCTGCATCCGTGGTCACTTCATCCATTCTGGCTTTCTCTTCGTCCACCGTGACTTCTTTGACTTTGGTGGTCACGATCGTCCGCACGTTTGTGGCCACGCCGAACAGCAGCGCAGCTATGAGGATGTAAATGCGCGCGAAGACTATTCTCAGGATGACCAGGGGCATCTCGCTCTGTTTGACTGAGCGGTACATTCTGGGCGGGGGGCCGCTGTCCACACTCCCGCCCGCGCCAGGCTTCAGGCACTGGGGAGGGTCCCAGCCCACGTGGCAGTGGCAGTTCCTGTTGCTGTTGCAGACCCCTCGGAGGCCACACTTCGTGGGCAGACAGTCGTAGCCTATGTCGGTTATGCGCCCGCTGCATTCGTTTCCAAGACAGAACAAGTCAAGGCCACAAGGGGTGCCATTTCTCACGTGGCCGACGTCCGTGGTTTCCGTGCCTCGGTGCTCATCCACCCCAAAGCACCAGGACCCTGCCAGCAAAGACTGGTGGAATCCGACGTGCTCCTGCAGCCGGGGGAGATGGGTCACGTTGGCACACTGCAGCCGTCCGCACTTCATGTCGCTGGGCTCGCATGCCACAAATTTATTCAATTTAGGCCTTCTCCAGCAGTGTCCAAAGCGGTTACCCCTGGTGTTGATCGCGTAGCAGGCATCAGGGGCGTCGTGGGCGTGCTCCCCAAAGATCTCCCTGCAGTGCATGGTGCGGTCCGTGCAGTTTCCACGGTAGCAGTAGCCCTCCTCGGTGCACGGGGTTCCGTCCTGCATGTGGACGTTCAGGGGGCAGTCCAGGGTGTCGCCCCGGCAGTACTCCGGAAGGTCGCAGATGTTGACGGCGGGTCTGCAGAGCGTGCCGGCCGGGGAGAACTTGCATTTGGTGCAGCAGAGCCCGGTGTCGCAGACGCTGCGGGGCGTGAACTTGCAGCTGGTCAGGCAGCAGGGGTCGCTGTAGCACTGCTTGAAGGAGCCGCAGTCGCACTGCTCGGGCGACTCCAAAATACTGTTCCCGCAGCGCTCGTGGGTCAGGCTCTTGTTGTAATACACAGTGTCCGTGGCTGAGTACAGGCAGCTGCTTAAGATGGTTGAGTAGATGTGCCCCATGTACTTGAAAGAGCAGTTGCTGAAGGCGTCCGTCAGCACTGGGTACAGGCTCATGATGCAGGTGGTCCGCCGCTGGCAGACGCAGCCCACTGTCTTATCATATTGGACCCCGATGCTTCGCGCCACCTGGCTAGTGGCAATGATGGACAGCAGTAAGACGTGTCTGTTCATGTAGCCCAGCATGAGCGTGGCGTTGATGCCGCACATGCCGGAGAGCCTCACACCGTACTGCAGCTCGTGGGGCCCGTCCTTGCTGAGGATCAGGGCCGAGTGGGTGTTCAGGCTGGGCTTCAGCGTGCTCATATAGTACTGCGCGAACGGGCTGGAGAAGTGGTGGTAGGGCTTCAGGCTCGCGGGGTCCCCCCTGTTGTATATGATGAGGCTGCTGATGTGGTACCTGACGTCTAGGCCCTGCAGCAGCGTGTCCATCAGGCTGCCCAGCTGCAGCAGGAACTGGGCGGTCTCAGACACGTTGTCCTTCACATCGTACATTGACCTGGAGCTCAAGAGCAGGCCTTTTATACGTGCCGCATGGGACGCAAAAATCTTACTGGATAACCGGGGGCCCACAAGGACGTTGGCTCGGGCGAGCTGGGGGTCCACAACCTGCTCCTCCCCCAGCCGGTATGTGGGCCCCGTGGCGTTGGCGTCTGCCACGAGCTGAGACACGACGTGTTCAAAGGTGGGGGAGCCCCGGAGGGGCTTGACTTCGTAGGCAAGGTCATCCAGCTTCATGATCCCCTGCAGACCCCCGTAGCAGGTGTCCACGGTGACCATGGAGAGAGGGACGTCCTCCAGGTAGCCCAGGTAGTAGCAGTCCAAGGGGAAGAAGGGGTAGTCCGCCTGCAAGGCGCCCTGATCGTCCTGGGTCATGAGCAGCAGGTGTCGGGGCCACACCAGCCTCTTGCGCCGCACGTGGATCACGTGCCTGTGGCCCCCGAAGCGCAGGCTGTAGGAGAGCCAGCCGGGCGCGCGGACGCCCTTGCCACGGCCCAGCTCCTTCCTGGGAATCACCACCTCGGAGGACACGTAGCGCCACGAGGGGCGGCCGGGGGAGGCCTGGCCCGGGGCCAGCACCGCCCAGAGCCCACAGAGCGCCAGCAGCAGGCGGGCGGCCCTGAGGCCGGCCTGGCCCGTGGTCCTGCTCGGAGCCATGCGCCGGTGAGACTGGAGAGAGGGTGCGAAGCCAGCCCTGACCCCGCTCAGCCCCTCCTGCCGGGGCCCCTAGTGACACAGGCCCTGCCCTGGGCGGGCCACGGGCCTTAGGTAACAGTCAGGGGCGTGGCGGGGGCGGGCGGCCTCCGCTCAGCTGGGGGGCCCTGGGGCTCTGGGCCCTGCCTTTGGGGCAAACATGGAGCTGGGTGGGGTGGGCTGACGCAGGGGTCCAGGGGCTACAGGGAGGAGGCCGGATGGGGACGGAGCGGCCCCCCCCACCCGGGCTGGTTTTCAGCAGCAGGGGACGCCCTATTTGCATGTGTCCTGCTATATAGCAGCTCTGGCTGGGTCTGGGCCAGAGGAGCCGGGGAGGGTCCTGGGACGTGGGGTCCTGACACACAATGAGCAGGTCCCTTATTAGGGCCAGAGCTGGTGACCCTGAGCCCCTGTTACTTGCTGGGATGCAGGCCCCGGTGCTGGTGCTCACACGTGCTCTGTGGGGTCTTCTCATTGAGATCTTTATGTTTTGGGTCTGCCGTTTGCCTGAAGGGTCATTTCAGTTGCAATGGTTGCTTTTTGTTGTGACTTTTCATTTGTGTTCATGCTTCACAATGGACATGTCTCACATGCATGCCACGCAAGCCTCACCCCTGAGTCTGTGGATAGTATTCTCATTTTCATGCCTCTGCTTTTGCAGAATTCATGGTTTCCATTTAACTAGTCTGGAAAACAAGTATCTTGAACTGTGCCTTTGTGTCTCATTAATTGGTGTCTTCTGTTTATTTTTAAAGTTTTATTTATTTATTTTTTTTCTTTTTTTTTTTTTTTAATTTTCTAGAGGCATGTCTTATTTATTTATTTATTGTTTGTTTGTTTGTTTGTTTGATACATGCACTGGGTACAGTCAGAAGCGTGGGAGGGTGAGAGAATTCACCAGAGCCAGAGCGGGGAGCAGAGCAGGCAGAAGGACCGAAGTACACTGCTGAGGGGAGCAGCGGGCGGCAGGAGAGGTCTGCGCGCCATGTGGGACCCTCCTCTGGTGGCCGGGGAGCAGCCGGGGATCGAACCGGCTGCAGAGGCTGCAGGCAGCTTCGCAACCCAGCGCTCAACCGCTGCGCCACCGGGGAGGCCCTATTTTTAAAGTTTTATTTATTGATGCATACAAGACCTGGGGTGCAGGGCAAAGGTCCAGGGGCCGTGGACTCCCCAGATACAGAGTGGGGAGCAGAACAGTCAGCTCTACTGAAATCCACTGCTGAGGGGAGCAGAGGGGAGACAGGGGAGTCTGCAGCCCCTGCGGGTAGCTCCCTGTGTGGGGATCGCACTGGGACTGCAGTGGCTGTGGAGAGCTGCATCGTGCAGAGACTGAGCCACTCGAGCCACAGGACCCCCCGGTGTCTTTGTGTTTCTGATCGTTTCTTTCCTTCCCGGAACCATTTTAATTCGTTGTCGCCCCATGTGTTAACATCGTTTGGCTTCCCCGGTCTCGGGCGCCCAGGCCACGCGGACGTCCCCTGGGCCGTGCCGAGGGCGCTGGCCTGGCCTTCCCCTGTGCTGACGCGGCCCTGCGGGCACAGCCGGGGGGAACCGCCTGTGAGGAGGACACGGACGGCTCTGCAGCACGAGGCGCTTCTTCACGGCGCAGCCCGCGGCTGTCGCGCAGGACGGACGCCCGCGTTGGCAGCCGCGTGGGGGACCCGCGAGGCGGCGCTGAGAGCAGCGAGTGCAGGAGAAAGACACACGCTGTCGGCACCTCCGTGTGCAGACAGAGAAACAGGCAAAGGTGCCGCAGGAACCAAAGCGGAAATACACCTGGACGTGTGAGTGCAGAACTGGGGCCACCGAGGGGGGGGGGGACTGGTGTGGGGCAGGAGCAGCCCATGGAATGTGTGGGGGCCCTGGGGAGCCCAGGGCATGGAGGGTGTGAGGGCGCCTGTGTGAGTGTGGACCCGGGACCCGAGGAGCAGACGCGAGGATGTGAACCCGCTTTTCCCCAGAGGACAGTGAACAGCAGGTGCCACACGTCGTGACCATGGGGATCGTGTCTGTGTCGCCCCCGGGCACAGGGGCCCCAAACGGGGACTTGTCCGCACGGGGAGAGCCTGAGAAACGTTCCCAGGGGAGACCGTGACGACCCCGCGGCCCGACGGTGGCTCGTGGGGGATGGAATGAGACACGTCCCCGCAGAGACAGAGCAGGTGGAGTCACGACCCGTGGCCAGAGCCTGTGACTCGGCCAACACCCCCCAGGGAGGGACAGAGCAGGCCTGACCCACGGGGACACCGGGGAGGCTCGGTGATTAGACGGACATTGTCCCTGAAGAAATTATTTGAAACTGCTGGAAACCATTCAAAAATTGTTTTTGAAACACTCAAGAGAGTCAATACATCAGAAGCAGAATTCAATGCCAGTAGAAGGAGGAAATACAGTTTAGAGCAGAAGAAAATGGAAAAACGAGTCAAAAGACAGCTCAGTAACAGTGATAAGCAAGGGTGGTACTTGAAAAACAAACCATGTAGACAAATTCTGAGCTCCAATTAGAAAAATGGGAGAAAACACTCATGACAAGAAGGGAAATGGAGGAGGAGACGCGGCCACAGACCCTGGAGAGGGAGGATCCTGCAAATGGGTTCACACCCGCGGAGACCCCACGTCACACATCGGGGAGACGGGAAGGATCCTCGCGTGAGAAGCGAGGGTGACGCTGCCCCTGTGGGCAGCAGACGTGGGGAGGGACACGGAGACCCCGACAGGCCCACGGAGACGGGGAGAAGCCGCGTCAGGGCCGTGACGTGCAGGCTCCAGACCCCGCGTGTCTGTGGGGGGTGACGACCCGGGCCCAGTTCTCACGGGGTTGGCTGCTCTCGGCTGATCTCAGACTGTGTGTGTGTTTGTGGTCACGGCCTCCCTCACGTGCCCCCACTGGCTCCTCATCTCTGTGTCTCTGTGTCGGGTTCTCCGTTTTACGACATTTGCTTGAGCAGAATCACTGTTTCCTCCCGGGAGCGGGACAGCAAGTATTTCCTGGACGGGCCTCTCGGCCGCACACCCAGGTCAGGTCCCCACGCACGGAAATGGACGTTCTCTCCCGGGCGGCCTGTCAGGGGGACTCCTCTGCCTTGGGCGTTTGTGTCTCTGAGGCATTTGGATGGAGTCGGTGGCCCTGGCTGGGGCCCACACGACCTTCTGTCACGCGTGCAAATCCAGGGTCCACGGGGGGCCTGGATCAGGTGGCCACGTCCCCCGCAGAGGCCTGTCGGGTTTCCTGGCTGTGCATTAAATCTCCAGGTCTCTCGGGGTGACCCCCACGTGCGCAACATGCAGGCTCCTCCCCGCGCGTGGGGGCCCCTCCCCGGGGACTGAGGGTCACGTTTTCTGTCTCCAGTTCCCCAGTTTTCTCCTGAAGATCCTACGAATGCCGCGAGACGTGCCCCGAGCGTGTGGTTTCGAGCTGGTGCGTCAGCAACATTATTTCACTCTATGTCCTGTCAGCCTCGTGTGACCTTCTCCACAGAACGAGGACGAGACGAGCAGCTGCGTCGTGACGGTGGACCCTGCAGACGAGCCTGCGCGTCAGCCGTGCTCCCCGCTGCTGATGACCGCGAGGCGCCGGGGGACCGTCCTGCATGTCCCACGGAGACTTCGTGTCCGCTGTGGACGGATGGTTTTGTGTCGCGTCCCCTCTGTCTGCTTTCCTGTCTGCTTCACGGCCTGGGCTCAGACCTCAGCACTATTTGACAGGGAGGGACAAAGCGGACCAGGCTCCTTCCCGCCCTTGGGGAGAGGCTACCAGTGGGTCACAGTCCTGTGAGGTTCTGGTCAGATTGCACCGGGGGAGTGACCCCAGGCTGGACCTGAGAAGGACAGAGGGATGGACTCCCAGTGGGAGAGGGCAGGGATTGGCCTGGACGGCAGGTCCAGGCTGGAGGTCCTGTCCCTGTCCATGTCCTCCCACAGCCATGAGCTGAGTCCAGGACTGTGAGCTCGGAAGGCCCCTGGTGGTGGTGGGCCTGGGTGCTGCCCCCTCCTGTCCTGCAGGGTCTGTGTCTGGCCACACCCGCCCCTCCCCGTGTCCCCCCAGTAATAGTAAGTAACAGACACCTGACAGGTGAGTATCTCGTCCCTGGGGAGGTCTCACTTGTGCACAGACAGAGTCACTTTCTCCTTGGGGCGCTAGGAATGTGGGGAGCAGGAGCCTCAGTGGAGAGCAGTGGTGCCCTGGGGAGCTGGGGTCTTGCAGAGGGAACCCCAGACAGGAAGCCCCTGCCCCTCACCCTTGCACCTGCTCCCGGGCTATGCTCTGAGCTCTGAGCCTCCTGGGCCTCCCTGTGTTTCTGGGCTCCTGGTGTCCTGACACGCCCCAGAGGACCCCCAGCCCTGCCTCGTGTCCTGCAGGGTTTGTGTCTGGGCTCACACCCGCTCCCCTCACTGTGTGTTTCGCACAGTAATACACGGCCGTGTCCTCGGGCCTCAGGCTGCTCATTTGCAGATACTCCGAGTTCTTGGCGTTGTCTCTGGAGATGGTGAATCGGCCCTTCACGGAGTCTGCGTAGCTTGTGCTACCACCAGTATCAATTATTCCAACCCACTGCAGCCCCTTCCCTGGAGCCTGGCGGACCCAGCTCATGGCATAACTACTGAAGGTGAATCCGGAGGCTGCACAGGAGAGTCTGAGGGACCCCCCAGGCGGCACCAAGTCTCCCCCAGACTCCACCAGCTGCGCCTCACCCTGGACACCTGCAAACACAGACACAGCCCGTCAGGACATGGCTCTCGCCCACTGCTTCCCCCTCCTCAGGGATCCTGCCCCCAGGAATCACCCCCTAGAAGAGCCACGAGCAGCAGCCAGCTCAGCCCACGCTCCATGGCGAGTGTCCGCGTCCGTGCTGACCCGAGTGGACCCTGGGTGCGGGCTGGGCTCCTGTGCGGGCTGCAGGGCGGGCCGGGCTGGTTTTCAGCAGCAGGGGACGCCCTATTTGCATGTGTCCTGCTATATAGCAGCTCTGGCTGGGGCTGGGCAGAGGAGCCGGGGAGGGTCCTGGGACGTGGGGTCATGACACACGATGAGCAGGTTCCTTATTAGGGCCAGAGCTGGTGACCCTGAGCCCCTGTTACTTGCCGGACGCAGGCCCAGGTGCTGGTGCCCACACGTGCCCTGTGGGGTCTTCCTGAGTGAGTTTCTTATATTTGTCAGTCCTTTGTCAGATGTGTTACCTGCAAATATTTTCTCCCTTTCAGTAGGGAGACTTTTATTGTCCTGATAGTGTTTTTAATTGTATGGAAGCTTATTCACTGACTGGAACCCCTTTTGTTTTCATTTATTTTTCTTCTCCTGCCACTGGAGACCAGTCAACAATATATCACGGAAGCCAATTGCTGGTTGTTTGGTAAATTCACTTGTTCTATGTCGCTGGCAGCCCGTGCACACGCTTAGCCAGGACAAACACCCACGTGCCCAAGGGCAGGAGTGGATCAGGCAAATGAGCCGCACGGATGCCTTAGCGCAGTGCCCAGCTATGAGGTGGGGCGATGCTCAGGGACCAGGTCTGACGAGAGGGACAAAGGCTGGACAGTCTCACTGACCTGTGGGTGAAGGTCCTACAGAACAGGGTCAGGCAAAGCCCAGCGACAGTCAGCTCTGCCCTCTGACTGCGGCACTGAGGAGCAGAGGGGGGTGGTGGGAGTGGGGAGGAGGGCCCCATGGACGTGCTGGGGCGGCCGGGCCGGGGCCTGGCTGGTGTGAAAGGCGCGTCTGTGTAGGCTTGACCTGTAGCCTGAGCAGATTCTCAGATGCAAACTTGCCCTGAGGCAGGACAGGTTACTCTTTGCCAGATGCCGATGGGGGGCTTGAATGAACATGGGCGCCCTGTGGGGTGGCAGCGTCCCTCAGCACGCCGATCCCTGAATTGGAGCCGCTCTGTCCCCTCATGCCGGCAGGCTCCCAAGAGGACGGCACACTGTTTGCCTCTGTCTTCCTCTCCCGCCGCCCTAAATGGGCAGTGGCGCCGTCCATGCGGCAAACTCTGCTGACTCTCGATGAGCAGAGAGTGGTTTTCAGGACAGCCAGGGCGGAGGCTGACGGGCTCCACCACCAGGACGGAGACTCCCCGGGGCCTGAGATGGTTGTCCCCGAGGCAGATCCCGAGTGGGACCCCAGCAATGGGGGATGGTGATGTTAGAGCTGCGTGAAATATGTTTATTGGGTGGATGCAGCAAGGAAAAATTTAACAAAATGTTACAACTCAAACAGGGAGCTCATGAGGATCCATCAGCGTCCTTGAGAGAATCATCCAGACGTGTCCCTGCCACACGGACACCCCCCAGGTGCCCCAGAAATGCTCGTCTGACCACTGTGGCGTTCATCACACACAGGGCCCCGACACGAGGAGAAACCGCCAAGGTGGACGGCGTCACAGATGAGTCTGTTCCAGGGCGTGGACCTGGCATCCGGGTTTATGATAACAGAGAGGACAGGAGACCGACACCTGCTACAGTTTCCATACACAGGGGGCCCAGGAGAGGGGTTCAGGGAGAGAGTAAGGGACCGAGACATGAACCCAGACGTGAACCGGGAGAAGTGAACCCCTGGGGAGGACCCGTCGCTTCCTGCAGGGAAGAGGGACATTGGAAGTGCGGCTGTCCCAGATCACAGGCGAGCAGCAGACACAGGATGACAGAAGACAGGACAGAAGACAGAGGACGCCAGGACGGGATGGTCCCCGCAGGGGTCACGACAGATGTGAACGGGGGACAGGGACCCGGGACAAGGAGCGAGGACAGGAGACGCGCGGTAGCCCCGAGCAGAGGCTCAGACCGAGTCAGGAGGGAAGACGGACCCAATAGGAGGAACCAGGAGCCCAGGACAGAGGAAGGGAGACAGATGATGCCACAGAGAAGGTTCAGGTGAACAGTGGGAGGCCAGGGGCTCCCCTAGATCCAAGTAAGCCCCGAAGGAACCGACCCAGAGACCAGATCCCACTGGTCTTGAGGACCCACTGAGGACGTGAGATATTTATCTGAGAAAAAGACCAAAACTGAGTGTCACTGACTTCTGGCTGCTGTGGCAGGAGGCCCAAGAATTCCCTTTTCTGAAGGACGCTGAGGTGACGGACCCGCTCTGACCCACCTTCCCCTCAGCGCAGGACGCGGGAAGCGATGCCTGGAGTCGCACACGCCGGCAGGACTGTTCGCAGAAAGGCTTTCCATCTTGGCTCTGGCCTTTCCTTCAAGCTGCATTTCGGCCTGGAGTGAAGCTGCAGCTGTGCAAGCCCCACGCGTGACCCGTGGCGACCGAAGGGCTCTTGGTGTCTGGATGCTGCGTGTCTGTGTGTCCTGGTGTCCCTGTCTTGGCCTCCAGTGGCTGACAAATTGGCCTACGTGGTGCCCGGAGACGTGAAAATGAAGTGAGATGAAAGGTTCTGTTTTCGTGTCAACATGGTGCTTCTGGACGAAGCCGCTGCCGCCACAGAGACTGAACATTGATGATTCTGCTGTTTTCTGGTCTTTATGGCAAAGCTTCCCAGAAATCTAATTTAAGAAAAAATGGGGTGGCCTGTCATTGGCGTGAGGGAAGGAAATGTTGGGAACCTCAGCGAGCTCCTGAGACTCTCCCCAGAGTCGCTCCCTCTGCTCCCGGGACGGGCAGTGCGTGAATGTGTCCTACTCGGCTTCCCCAGTGCAGGGAAACTAGACGGGAGGCGTCGTCCCTTGGGAAAAGGGGGACCCTTGGACACGACCGGAAATGTCCGCGCTGGCTTCCCAACACGTGCGTAAAACCTCTCAGCCCTGACACGGAGGTGAATTGTCAGTGGGGATCGTCCCCTTGGAATACCGCGGGCGTCCGTGGCCTGATAGCTGCAGAGATTGTTTCTGGAGAAAACAGGGGCAAGAGGCCTCAACAGATTCCTGTGGCTGGACCGGTTGAGAGTGAAAATTTCCTTCAAAGGACTGACTAGACCTGGAGATTCACCTCATTTTTTCACTGACTTTTGCTGGACATAATCCTGGTAAGGTTTTTTTGTGTGTGTGTGTTTTGTTCTGAATCCACAAAGTTTTCTTGTTTCGGTGACCGGGATCTGCAGCAAGGTTGCAGTTTTTTTCCCAGCAAAGCTAACTTGTGTTTGCGTTTTCTCTCCCCTGGATGCCAACACAGCGTGAAAATAGTGGTAGTGATCTTCACGACTCACCTCAGAGTCTGCTTTTGCATAACCTGCATAGGGATTTTATCTGCTTTAATCAAAAAAAATGGGACATGAGTTTCGTTGTGTGGCTTGGCGTGGCGTCTTCCAGGAAGCCGAGACAGCGGAGCCGAGAGGCGGAGAGCCCGTGGCTTTGTTCGTAGTGTCCAGAGACCTGCAGGGGAGGTGAGGAAGCCGCCTCCACGGGCAGGACGGGGCAGCCCGGCCAACGGAAAGCCCTGGTGCCCTCGAGAAGAGCAAGCCCAGGTGGCGTCTGAGGAGACCCCTTTGTCCTCGAGCCCATGTGGCCTGTGTCAGGAGAGTCAAGAGTTCGCTCTGCTCCTGCATGGAGTGTCCCACGAAGCCACTGAAACTGCTGCTTCGTCATTTGGGATTTTATGCAAAAAATAGGAGAAATGGTTCACCAGCAGATCTCGTTTGCAAACTTGCTGTGCTGTTGAAACGGTTTGGGATCAAGGTGGAGAGAACTTGATTTTGCATAAGTTGAGCCACTTTTAAGGGATTTTTCCCTGTGATTTGCTGTCTTTGCTGTGTTGTTTCGGCTAATGCCTCCGGATTTTTTTTTTTTTTTTGTCTTGACTGATAAACTGTTTTCCAGGAATGGAGACTTTTGCCTTCCACGATGAACAACACCTGCAGAGACGGGTTTGCTTTCCAGTGGGGACCCTGAGAAAACTTTTCTTCGGAGGCCGCACCCCAGCATCGCACATTTGCTCTTCATCTCCACGGAAATGGCAGCAGAAGTGGAAGGGGGTGGTTAGGGGCAAAGGATGTCTGAGCGAATCCACGCGGGCTTTGCGGATGCCGCCCCTACTCCGGCAAGACAGTGGGAACCCCCAGCCCCAGGATCCCCAAAGGGAAGCTGAGCGGACCTGAGGGCAGAGTGAAGCAGCCGTTTTCTCTGTTTGTAAATGAACCCGGCCACGTGGGTGGGGTCCGGGGCACTTGGCTCCTGCTCCCGTCCAGGCAGGTTGGGTCTCAGCGGGTCCCTTGGGATTCCGGCTTGGCGGGGCGGGTGGGATGCATGAAAGAATTTACCTCCCTCTTGTCTCCCTGAGTTACACGTTCCCTCGTCCCTTCCCTTGTCAATAAACCTGTGTGAACTTTGATGTGAGCCCGCAGGGTGCGCCCCTTTAAGCCCGGTGAGGACCCCCAGTCAGGCACCCGTTTTAGAGCAGGGTTGCCTGTAACAGTAACACACCCCCCAGGAGGGAGACCGTGGGCCCAGCCCACCCAGCAGCACCTCAAGGGGAGAGACGGAGGCTTCTCCCCAAGGCCAGGCCCCGGCAGGGACGTCCGCGGGCCCCACACGGCTCAGCGTCCTGCGGGGAGACGGGAAGGATCCTCGTGTGAGAAGCGAGCGTGACGCTGCCCCTGTGGGCAGCAGACGTGGGGAGGGACACGGAGACCCCGACAGGCCCACGGAGACGGGGAGAAGCTGCGTCAGGGCCGTGACGTGCAGGCTCCAGACCCTGTGTCCGTGGGGTGAGGTGTGTGAAGGCAGTTGGGGCCTTTTTTCTTGGGCGATTGATTTGTTTTATGTGAATTTGTTGTTGTCGTTACCGGGAAGTGTTTCGCGTTTTCTGTGGACAGGGTCGCATCATCTGTGAACAAAGACAGTTTATTTCTCTGTCCGGCGTCGGGCTCTCCCCCGAGTTGTCTCTTTGCCTCAGCCCAGACCTCCCCAGAGGTGGAACCCGGGAGCCCGAGAGGGACAGGCCCCTGCTGCCCGCGGTGGGGCGGCGTCTGGCTCCCAGGCTTCGGGGGAGTCTGGGTGTCGGTGTCTGCGGGTTTGCCCCCAGGTGGGGAGTGCGGGTTTGCAGACGTCGTCTGGCCGCAGAGCTCCCACTGGCCACGCAGAAAGGTAGGGTCAGGCGGGCGGGGTCTCTCCTGGACAAAAGGCGGGTCTGAGGAACGTGCTGGAAACCGCGTCTGCTGGGACAGCAGGTGGACGTGCCGGCAGATGAGCACCACCCGCCGACCACCCGCCAGACAGCGAGCGTGAGCAGGACCAGGGCCAGGACGTCGGATCTGCAGCAACCCCGGAGCCCAGGCCAGGCCCTTCACACCCCCTGGCTCGAGCAGACTGTCCTGCACCCCAACGCGCATCCCCCAGCAACCCTCCACACAGCCCAGGGACCGCCCACCTTCCCTGGTCTGACCCCAGGGACCGAGACGGCCCGGAAGAGGCGCTGCACCCTGAGGGGCGACCCCGCGGGTCCCTCTTCCCTCCGCGCTGCTGCCGTGGTGGCGCCGGCCGGGCCAGAGAACGTCGTGTTGGTCTCAGTTTGTGGAGATCTTTCCCCACAGGGGGGCCGGGGCTGTGTGGAGCATGTTCACCTCTTTGGTGTCATCATCGTCGTTCTGCTGCCTCGTGTGGAGAGGAGACCCGCGCGGGACTCTCGAGCTTCCTGCCCCGACGTGCTCGCTCGTCAGTGTCTCCAACACTGCAGAAAAGACCCTAAAAGTGTAATTAAGGAAATCCCGGGCCCCTGGTGTCCCCTGAGCCCCTGGAGTCGTGATCACACTGGGGTGCCCGCGCCTCAGCTGGTCCTGGGCCCCCAGCCGCCCTCCTGGCCTGCAGGAGGGAATGAACTTCTCTCTGTATTTCTCCTCAGTTTTTCCTCCTCAGAGGCCTGTCTTCTCCTCAGAATCTACATCCCAGGGTGTCATTTCTCATCAGATATTCCTAGTTCATTGCCTTTGCAAAAAGCAATAGAGAACACAAAAGAATGAAAATCCTGTATTCCAAGTCAACTGTCACAGATCAATATAAATCTAGTGTCCTGCCAAACAGAACACGTTCATTTTCTGTCTCATCCTAGAAATGAAACCCTGATTATTTCAGCAGAGGTTCCATCATTGACAGGAAAGAGGGTGGTGTCAAATTTATATAGATTCTTTTGTGGTAGTTCAACAGTGGTTTTATTTCTGCGTAAACTTGTAAACCGTACAAGGTCAGAAGTTTCATACATGGAAAGGGTGCTAAGGCTCAAGGAAAAGGAAGAAAAAAAAAATAAGAATAGCAAGAGGCATTCCAGGAACGAAAGAATGCCAACAATATTTAACTCCCATTTTTAAAAAAGGGGATTTTATTTTTGGCTAAAAAGGTCCCCTTGAAATGAATTTTGTCCACTGTCAATGAGAGGAAGCCACTGACACAGAGCAGACGGTATTGCCATGTCTTTCCGTGACCTTTATTGTTTCTGACACGGTGACTTTCAAGGTAGCAACGATGGCCACAGATGTTCTAGTCTCAACCCATCTGAGCAATGTTGAAATGGAATTGCACACAGGCCCCACAAAACGGACATCCTCACCCACATTTCCACCCCAGACGTGAGGACACTCGAGCCTTCCCCATTCATCTTACAATTTTCACATTGTCACCATCCTCGGAGGAAACGTGGGCTATTTACCTGTAGCTCACTTGGAATTTCCACACCGTCATGATGCAGCGGGACCATCGGGTGGGTGTCGCCACCGTGAGTCCCGTCCTCCCCCGGCCAGGCTCCCGTAAGACTTGGAGTGAAGTCCCAGCCTGGGCCTGCGGGGTGGGGGGTGGACGGTTAAGGGGGGAGTGGGGCCGGCAGGGGTGGGGGCAGGAACCTGGTCCTGCAGGACCCAGCAGGGCAGCACCCTCTGTGCTTCCATCTGGGCAGAAGGGGAGCCCAGAGGGAGGGGAGAGTGAGCAGCATCTCCTGTGGGCGGCTGATGGCAGAGTGGGGGGCACCGGCTGGGAGGGCCCCGGGGAGGGAGGGCTGGATGTGGAAAACCGCCAGGCGCTGGCAGGTTGTGTTGTGGGCACGGAGGAGCACAGAGGTCCGGGTTCACTCCTGAGCAGCCCACTGGGTCAGAACCCGCACTGTGGAGGGGGGCCAGGAGACCCACCGGCGCGTGAAGCTGTGCTCTGAGCGCTCTGAGCGGAGGACCCAATGGAACAAGGTAAAAATGCACCGCGCTCCACCCGGGAGCTCGCCCTGCAGCTGTGTCCACCACACCCGGGTCCCGCTGGAGCTGGTCGCCGCCTGGGACAGAAGCTGCACAGACTCTCTGAGCCCCTGCACCCTCCCCGTGGCCGGAAGCCCCGCCCTGGGGGTGCGACAACCGCACCCTCTCCTCACTGCCCAAGAGGGATGAGCGCCCACCTGGCAGGGTCATTCCTGGAGGCCCCTGACTGCTGAGAGAGAGGCGGGCGGGGCTGCCCCAGCACCTCCCCCCAGCAGGAGCCAGGGCTGCGCCTCTGCCTGCACCAAGTAGGGGAGAGAGAGGAGCCGACAGGCCAGAGCCCAGAGACCACCCGCTCTGACAAAATGACAGGTAAGGGACTGACATCAGAGATCTACAAAGAGCTTACACCATTCAACAAAAACAAACAACCCAGTCAAAAAAAAAAAAAAAATGCCAGAAGCAAAAAGACACTTTGCCAAAGAAGAAATGCCAATGGCCGGCAGGCACAGAAAAGACGTTCAGCATCACTGACATCAGGGAAACGCAAATCAGAACCACAATGAGCTGCCACCTCCCTCCACGGAGAAGGCGCCACATTGAAAAAGAGAAACTGGAAACAACACATGCTGGAGAAGTGGCGGAGAAAAAGGAGCCTCTGACGCCGCCGGTGGGCGCGCAAACTGATCCAGCCACTGTGGGCAGCTGTGTGGAGGGTCCTCAGATCACTGAAAATGGGTCTACACAGGATCCGGCGTTCCACTCCTAGGAATCCACCCAAGGGACAAAAAAACCCAGGAAACCTGAACTGCTGTGTTCAGTGCAGCCCTAGTTATAACAGCCGGGACGTGGAAACAACTCATGCCAGGAAACAGATGATGGATCAACACGCTGTGGTAGTTACACCACGGAATACTGCTCAGCAATCAGAAAAGACACACTCATGCCACTGGTGGCGATAGAGATGGAGCTGCCAGGGGTGATGCTACCACAATAAGGCAGGAGAAAGAACATTATCAGGTGGTTTCACTGATATGCGAAAAATAGAGAAACGGAACAAAAGGGAGAGAACAAGACAACCCTAGCAGGCTGCCCAAGACCTGAGGCTCCCAGCAGGGGGGGGGGGGAGGGGGGTGAACAGAGGGGAGGGAAGAGCCCAAGGGATTCTGGTGATGGGGCACGGGGGCTATTTTGGTGGGAGCACCATGGGGACCACCCCTGAGGGGAGACACCAATAACTAAAAAAATGAACAACGATGCAAGAAAAGAAAAAAACAGAGAGATGGTCTTTAAGGACAGGGAAGACCCGAAGACAATATAAATCAATAAATGCTCTAAAGGGGTCTCACCTGAGCACTGCTGCAGGCACTGCCGAGGCCTCCCCTCATCCGTGGTTCTAGATCTCAAGGAATTGTCTCTGGCCTGTGCAGCAAGGAAGCCTGCTGTGTGTGAGTAATTAGAAAAATGCTGTTTTTATTTTTAAAGATTTATTTATTTATACAAGAACCGGGGTACAAGCCAGAGGTGCGGGGGTGAGAGGAGTCACCAGAGACAGAGTGGGGAGCAGAACTGGTGGATGGATTGAAATCCAGGGCTGAGGGGACAGCGGGGAGACGGGGAGGTCTGCTGCGCCCGGAGTGCTGCTCCTGACCCGCGGGGGTGGTCCCGTCCTGCAGGGGCTGGCCAGAGCTGGGGATCTCCATCTGTACCCCCCCAGCCCCCCAGGAAGCCCATGAATATGACCTGAAATGGTCCCCAGTTCTCACCCGGAAGCTGAGCACGATCTGAGCTGTAGGAGAGATGGCGCCGCCATGGGGATCACGATGGCCAGACCTCGCTCAGGGCAGCGACCTCCTGCCCCAGGACGGTGCGGGGGCTCCTGACCCCAGCTCAGCCTGCCTGGGCAGCAGCTGCCGCCCCGTCCCGGTGCCGCCCCCGGCCAGGGTCTCTCCACCCGCCGGCCCTCAGCAGAGGCAGCGCCGCTCAAGGCCCCACCCCGCCCGGAACCCCGGATATCCACTTGCTGCATCCCCAGGACTCCCCAAACCCTCTGAGCACCCCCTGGCCCTGGCCACACTCGCCGGGGTCTAGAGGGTCACCTGCACCCTCCGCTCGCACTAACAACCCCAGAAGCAGCCTGGGCGGAGGGGCGAGGTCACTTGTCAGGGAGGCTACCCCAATCTAGCCACAGGCAGACAGTGACCGCGCCCACAGCCAGGAAATGCAAATACGCACCCCCTCCCCCCGCCGTCACCTCAATGCCCACAAGCCCTGGACAACCCGCATCCCTGATGGGGAAAAGCCCGCACCTGCCCCAGCTGACCTCAGAAACCCCAGGCTCAGCCCCCAGGTGAGCCAGGCCCCACCCATCCACTGTGAAGGCGCAAAAGTGACAATTTCAGAACCGTGGGTAGGGGCCGCCAGAAACCCCCTACACCCTCTACTCCCTGTCTTCTCAGTATGTGCTTCACAACCAGCGCAAGCCCTGGACAACCCGCATCCCTGATGGGAAAAGCCCGCACCTGCGGGAAAAGCCCGCAAAGCACCTTACTGCAATATTTCTCGTCAGATATTTCTCCACAGAGGCCTGTCTTCTCGCCAGAATCTGCTTCCAAGGGTGTCACTTCTCAAATATGTCTCCTCAACACTCCTTACTACAGTATTTGCCCTCAGATTTTCTCTTCAGAGGCGTGTCTTCTCAGAACCTGCTACCCAACGGGTCATTTCTCCTCAGATATTTCTCCTCAACACTCCTTACTGCAGTGTTTCACCTCAGATTTTATTCAGAGGCCTGTCTTCTCCTCAGAATCTGCTTCCCAACGTGTCATTTCTCCTCAGATATTCCTCCTCAACACTCCTTACTGCAATATTTCTCCTCACTTTTTTCTCCTCAGAGGCCTGTTTTCTCCTCAGTTTGTGCTTCCCAATGTGTCATTTCTCACCTGATATTTCTCCGCAGAACTCCTTACTACAGTATTTCTCCTCAGAGGCCTGTCTTCTCCTCAGCATCTGCCTCCCAGGGTGTCATTTCTCCTCAGATATTTCTCCTCAACACTCCTTACTGCAGTATTTCTCCTCAGATTTTCTCCTCAGAGGCCTGTGTTCTCAGTATTTGCTTCACAACATGTCATTACTCCTCAGACACTTCTCCTCAAAATCCTTACTGCAGTATTTCTCCTCAGATTTTTCTTCACTAGGCCTGTCTTCTTGTCAGAATCTGATTCCAAGGGTGTCATTTGTCCTCTGATGATTCTCCTCAACAAGAATTACTGCAGTATTTCTCCTCAGATTTTTCTCCTCAGAGGCCTGTCTTCTCCTCAGAATCTGCTTCCCAGGGGTCCTTTTCTCCTCAGATATTTCTCCTCAATAGTCCTTACTGCAGTATTTCTCCTCACTTTTTTCTCCTTAGAGGCCTGTCTTCTCCTCAGAAAGTGCTTCCCAACGTGTCACTTCTCCTCAGATATTCCTCCTCAACAGTCCTTCCTGCAGTATTTCTCCTCACTTTTTTCTCCTCAGAGGCCTGATTCTCCTTAGAATCTGCTTCCCAGGGGGTTAATTCTCCTCTGATATTTCTCCTCAACAGTCCTTACTGCAGTATTTCTCCTCAGATTTTCTCCTCAGAGGCCTGTCTTCTCCTCAGAATGTGCTTCCCAACGTGTCACTTCTCCTCAGATATTTCTCCTCAACACTCCTTACTGCTGTATTTCTCCTCAGATTTTATTCAGAGGCCTGTCTTCTCCTCAGAATCTGCTTCCCAACGTGTCATTTCTCCTCAGATATTCCTCCTCAACACTCCTTACTGCTGTATTTCTCCTCAGATTTTATTCAGAGGCCTGTCTTCTCCTCAGAATCTGCTTCCCAGGGGGTCATTTCTCCTCAGATATTTCTCATCAACACTCCTTACTACAGTATTTCTCCTCACTTTTTTCTCCTCAGAGGCCTGTCTTCTCCTCAGTTTGTGCTTCCCAATGTGTCATTTCTCACCTGATATTTCTCCGCAACACTTCTTACTACAGTATTTCTCCTCAGTTTTTTCTCCTCAGAGGTCTGTCTTCTCAGTATTTGCTTCACCACATGTCATTACAGACTGAGCCACCTCCTCCTTGGGGCTCCCCAGGAATGTGGGGAACAGGAGCATCTCAGAGGAGAGCAATGGTGCCCTGGGGAGCTGGGGTCTTGCAGAGGTAGCCCCAGACAGGAAGCCCCTGCCCCCCACCCCTGCAGCTGCTCCCGGGCTGTGCTCTGAGCTCTGAGCCTCCTGGGCCTCCCGGTGTCCCTGGGGCCCTGGGGTCCTGACACGCCCCAGTGGACCCCCAGCCCCGCCCCCTGTCCTGCAGGGTTTGTGTCTGGGCTCACACCCGCTCCCCTCACTGTGTCTCTCGCACAGAAATACACGGCCGTGTCCTCGGGCCTCAGGCTGCTCATTTGCAGATACAGCGAGTTCTTGGCGTTGTCGCTGGAGATGGTGAATCGGCCCTTCACGGAGTCTGTGTAGCTTGCGTCACCATCATTAGGATAAATTCGTGCAACCCACTCAAGGCCCTTCCCCGGAGCCTGGCGGACCCAGTGCATCCAGTTGTATCTGAAGTTGAATCCGGACGCTACACAGGAGAGTCTGAGAGACCCCCCAGGCGGCACCAAGTCTCCCCCAGACTCCACCAGCTGCGCCTCACCCTGGACACCTGCAAACACAGACACAGCCCGTCAGGACATGGCTCTCGCCCACTGCGTCCCCCTCCTGCCCCCTCCTCAGGGATCCTGCCCCCAGGAATCACCCCCTAGAAGCCCCACGAGCAGCAGCCAGCTCAGCCCACGCTCCATGGCGAGTGTCCGCGTCCGTGCTGACCCGAGTGGACCCTGGGTGCGGGCTGGGCTCCTGTGCGGGCTGCAGGGCGGGCCGGGCTGGTTTTCAGCAGCAGGGGACGCCCTATTTGCATGTGTCCTGCTATATAGCAGCTCTGGCTGGGTCTGGGCAGAGGAGCCGGGGAGGGTCCTGGGACGTGGGGTCATGACACACGATGAGCAGGTCCCTTATTAGGGCCAGAGCTGGTGACCCTGAGCCCCTGTTACTTGCCGGACGCAGGCCCAGGTGCTGGTGCCCACACGTGCCCTGTGGGGTCTTCCTGAGTGAGTTTCTTATATTTGTCAGTCCTTTGTCAGATGTGTTACCTGCAAATATTTTCTCCTATTCAGGAGGGAGACTTTTATTGTCCTGATAGTGTTTTTAATTGTATGGAAGCTTATTCACCGAATGGAACCCCTTTTGTTTTCATTTATTTTTCTTCTCCTGCCACTGGAGACCAGTCAACAATACATCACGGAAGCCCATGGCTGGTTGTTGGTAAATTCCCTTGCTCTATTTCGCTGGCAGCCCGTGCACACGCTTAGCCAGGACAAACACCCACGTGCCCAAGGGCAGGAGTGGATCAGGCAAATGAGCCGCACGGATGCCTTAGCGCAGTGCCCAGCTATGAGGTGGGGCGATGCTCAGTGACCAGGTCTGACGAGAGGGACAAAGGCTGGACGGTCTCACTGACCTGTGGGTGAAGGTCCTACAGAACAGGGTCAGGCAAAGCCCAGCGACAGTCAGCTCTGCCCTCTGACTGCGGCACTGAGGAGCAGAGGGGGGTGGTGGGAGTGGGGAGGAGGGCCCCATGGACGTGCTGGGGCGGCCGGGCCGGGGCCTGGCTGGTGTGAAAGGCGCGTCTGTGTAGGCTTGACCTGTAGCCTGAGCAGATTCTCAGATGCAAACTTGCCCTGAGGCAGGACAGGTTACTCTTTGCCAGATGCCGATGGGGGGCTTGAGTGGACATGGGCGCCCTGTGGGGTTGCAGCGTCCCTTCAGCACGTGGACCCCTGAATTGGAGCAGCTCTGTCCCCTCATGCCGGCAGGCTCCCAAGAGGACGGCACACTGTTTGCCTCTGTCTTCCTCTCCCGCCGCCCTAAATGGGCAGAGGCACCGTCCATGCTGCAAACTCTGCTGACTCTCGATGAGCACAGAGTGGTTTTCGGAAAGCCAGGGCGGAGGCTGACGGTCTCCACCACCAGGACGGAGACTCCCCGGGGCCTGAGATGGTTGTCCCTGGGGCAGATCCCGAGTGGGACCCCAGCAATGGGGGATGGTGATGTTAGAGCTGCGTGAAATATGTTTATTGGGTGGATGCAGGGTGCTGCCCCCTCATGTCCTGCAGGGTCTGTGTCTGGGCCACACCCGCCCCTCCCTGGGTCCCCCCAGTAATATTAAGTAACAGATACCTGACAGGTGAGGGTCTCGTCCCTGGGGAGGTCTTCTGTGGAAACAGGACTTGTGTGGGGTGAGTGGGGGTTCCTCAGCCAGTGCTGAGAACAGTGTGAGGTCCCTGAACACGACAGGACGGACGTCTGTGTGGTCAGCGTCTCACCTGTGGACAGGTGTGCAAGGGAGCTTGTTCAGGACACGTTACAGCAGGGAGGTGTGTGGATAATGGCCATTTCAGTCCCTCTGCCCATTGTAGCTGCCCTGTGGGGTGGCATCCAGATTTCAAGGTACTGAGGCAGGACAGCCATTGGGTGGATGGACCCTGACCCTACCTGACAACCATGTGGGCTCTCTCATTGCCCATGACTTTTAAAGTCCCTCCATGTTTCTCCATGATGGAACCTCATGTCCTGGTAGCTCAGGTGTGCAGGGCCTGGTGCACAGGGCGCCGTGAGTGGACATTGAGGAAATAGTGTCACAGACGGACACAGAGAAGTTACTGTCCCGACAGCCTCTGAGCATCTGCGTGGTGACAGCTGTGAGGCCTCAGCCCTCGTGGGGGACGGAGACTCAGGTGTGTGTGGGGGAGGGACCCTCACCTGGGCCCATCTCCCTGGGGGTCACTCAGATGTGAACTAAGGAGAAGGAGAACAGAGAATAAGGGGTTTATATTGAGAGGAGGGAGTGGGGTTCGTGCATCTTTTGTCATGGACTTTAAAATAGGGAGAAAACTGTGCTCAGAGTCGCGCCTGCTGCGGCCTGTGGGGACGTGGGTGTCGGGACGCCTGAGGGGGCCCAGGGCAGGATGCAGACGGGGCTGCCCAGACCCAGCCCTGGCGCTGATCGTGTCCTTCACTCCTGGGCTTTCGGGCTGGCTGGGCCGGGAGAGGCGGAGGAGGAGAGAGACCCAATCTCCGCTCTGGGGCGGGAGGGCTGCGCCTCATGACGCCTGTTTCCTGGCCGGTCCGTGTGAAGGTGAACGTCAGAGAGAGGGTCGGACCCAACCTGGGGTGTCCAGGCCCCGCACGTCCTCTCCCCGGGGGTGGGTCTGCGGGGGACGCGGGAGAAGAGAAAGGAGTCTCAGGGGAAACAGGCTCCTGCTCCCCGCGGGCGTGTCTGTGAGTCAGGAGAGTCTCCGCGTCCCCGGAGTTGGGTTCTCTGGACTCTCGGGGAGACAGTTCCAAGCGTGGGGGGCAGGAGGAACCCCAGGGACGCGCCGAGCACTTTACCGACGACACTGCAAAGAATTAGAGCAGAAATTCCCTCAATAGGGGAATGAAAGCCACTTGCACAGATGTTCTGAGAACTGCAGGTGACACCCCCACACCAGCCCCACGTCCACGGGAGAAGCTGAGTCTCCCTCTCAGACCAGACGGGACGGGACGGCACGTCCACGGTCTCCTGTCCCTCAGCCTCGTCCTGGGCGTCCCCACGGGAGCGTCTGGGTGAGAAAAGACTCCAAGGAACCAGACTGGCCCCACACACTGCGGCCGTCACCCCCCCAGAGGACATGCTCACCCCCAGGGAGACCAGGGGATTCCACCAGAGGAAACTGTCGAAATCACAGTGACATCCTCGTGGGGCAGGAGAAGGAGGAACACACAGAACACGGGGAATTCTGCTTGCGGGCACCTGTCAGGAGACAGGGAGGGCGGAGAACACCCCACCTGCCGTCACCCCAGAACAAGGAGACCCCGGGTGACATGGGGGGGCAGGACCCGCACAAGGAGACGGTGAGACTCTGTCGTGAGGACGGAAGAGACGAGGCCTGGGGAGTCCTGGGCCCTGCGACGAGCACTGACCGCGTGGACAGGGCCCCAGCCCCCGTGCGCTCCGGGGACCACTGCAGTGTCTGTGAGGGCACAGTGGCCCCTTGACAGGACACAGAGAGACAATTGTCACTTCACAGGGGCAGAGGAGGCTTGGAAGAGGCCAAACCCTCCTGAGAGAAAGAGAAAATAGAGGCCTCCCCGGGAGACACAGAGCTGGGAACACCCTGAGTCAGCATGGAAGAGGGAACAGCGTCCGTGGGCACCGGACCCCAAAGTCTGCACTGTCCCCCGTTCCTGAAACACAGTGTCCTTCTTCACGGGACAGGAGCAAAGTTTCGTGAGGTTCAGCGAGAAACACACAAGACACTGAGCAGCAACAGTCCTGGGAACCCGGGAGACTCTGCAGAGAAGGGTCCACCCGAGAGCTCTCGTGGCGGGTGCCCCCGTCACAGACACCAGAGGTCAGGCCAGGAGACCCGGGACCCCCAGAGCTCAGCAGGGACCTTCAGACAGGGAGTCGGGTCTGGCCAGGACAGAGACACACGCTGAGTCCTCAGACCCCCGTCTCTGTCAGCTGCCAGGGGCCCGTCCAAATATGGGTTCAGGGCTCAGCCTCTGGGGCCTGGATCTAGGACCGTTGGTCAGGAGTCCCTATCAGCCTTCCTGGGGGCACCTGGGACCTGGTGACAGGTGTGTGGACACCACGGTGATCTGATCCCACCTGCTCTTGGATCCACAACAGAGAATCAGTTGTTCTGACACAATACAAAGGCACAGATGTTATCAGCAGATGGCACTGCGGGAGGGACCCCAGGCTGTGCCCAAGGAGGACAGAGGGATGGACACCCACTAGGAGAGGGCAGGGGTCGGCCTGGAGTGGGGGTCCAGGCTGGAGGTCCCGTCCCTGTCCATGTCCTCCCACAGCCATGAGCTGAGTCCAGGGCTGTGAGCTCGGAGCGCCCCCTGGTGGTGGGCCTGGGTGCTGCCCCCTCCTGTCCTGCAGGGTCTGGGTCTGGGCCACACCCGCCCCCTCCCCGGGTCCCCCCAGTAATAGTAAGTAACAGACACCTGGACAGGTGAGGGTCTCGTCCCTGGGGAGGTCTCACCTGTGTATAGACAGGGTCATCTCCTCCTTGGGGTTACCCAGGAATGTGGGGAGCGGGAGCCTCTCAGAGGAGAGCAATGGTGCCCTGGGGAGCTGGGGTCTTGCAGAGGGAGCCCCAGACAGGAAGCCCCTGCCCCCCACCCCTGCACCTGCTCCCGGGCTCTGCTCTGAGCTCTGAGCTTCCTGGGCCTCCCGGTGTCCCTGGGCCCCTGGGGTCCTGACATGGCCCAGTGGACCCCCAGCCCCGCCCCCGTCCTGCAGGGTTTGTGTCTGGGCTCACACCCGCTCCCCTCACTGTGCCTCCCGCACAGTAATACACGGCCGTGTCCTCGGGCCTCAGGCTGCTCATTTGCAGATACAGCGACTTCTTGGCGCAGTCGCTGAAGATGGTGAATCGGCCCTTCACGGAGTCTGCGTAGCTTGTGCTGCCACTATAAGTATAAATGTCTGCAACCCACACAAGCCCCTTCCCCGGAGCCTGGCGGACCCAGTGCATCCGGTAATTCTTGAAGGTGAATCCGGAGGCTGCACAGGAGAGTCTGAGGGTCCCCCCAGGCGGCACCAAGTCTCCCCCAGACTCCACCAGCTGTTCCTCACCCTGGACTCCTGCAAACACAGACACAGCCCGTCAGGACATGGCTCTCACCCACTGATTCCCCTCCTGCCCCCCCTCCTCCGGGATCCTGCCCCAGGAATCACCCCCTAGAAGAGCCACGAGCAGCAGCCAGCTCAGCCCACGCTCCATGGCGAGTGTCCGCGTCCGTGCTGACCCGAGTGGACCCTGGGTGCGGGCTGGGCTCCTGTGCGGGCTGCAGGGCGGGCCGGGCTGGTTTTCAGCAGCAGGGGACGCCCTATTTGCATGTGTCCTGCTATATAGCAGCTCTGGCTGGGTCTGGGCAGAGGAGCCGGGGAGGGTCCTGGGACGTGGGGTCATGACACACGATGAGCAGGTCCCTTATTAGGGCCAGAGCTGGTGACCCTGAGCCCCTGTTACTTGCTGGGACGCAGGCCCCGGTGCTGGTGCTCACACATGCTCTGTGGGGTCTTCTAAGGCAATCTGGACCCATGTGCACTGTGGGGTGAGTGGGAGTTGCTCAGCCAGTGCTGAGAATAGTGTGATGTCCCCAAACACAAGAGGATGCCTTGTGAGCGGACTTTGAGGAAATCGTGTCATACATGGTCACAGAGAAGTTACTGTCACTACAGCTTCTGAGCATCTGCGTGGTGACAGCTGTGAGACCTCAGCCCTCCTGGGAGCCAGAGAATCAGGTGTGCATGTGGGGGAGGAACCCTCATCTGGGCCCATCTTCCTGGGGGATCCTCAGATGTAACTAAGGAGAATTGAGGACACACAATACGGGGAAATGAAATGTTTTAGGCACTTGACAAGGGTAAATTGCATTTATGGTATTTATTTGTTGCCCCGACTTTTCACATGTGGAGGAAAACACGAGTCACAACTCACTTCCTGCTGAGGCCTCTGTTCAGGGCCTGGGAGGGACTCGGTGAGGCTGAGAAGGATTTGGAGGGTGTGACCGGGGATGAGCTCTGCTTGGGGTCCTGTCCCTGGTGTCCAGTCAGGCTGGCCTTGGGGCGAGGGAGAGAGATGAAGGGAATGAACTGCTCTGCACGTGGCGGGGAGGGCTGTGCTCCTGGAACCTGGTCTCCCTGTCAGGGTCGTCTGAGTGGGGATCCGGGAGGGATGAGACACCCCTGAGCCTCTCGTCCCTGCACGAGTCTCTCCAGCAGGAGAGCGAGTCTGGGCTGCGTCGTGGAGAGAGAAACCTCGTCCCCGGAGGAACGGGACCTGGTGACACCATCCGTGTGTCCTGACACGGAAGCCGCGTCTCCACCGTCCTCCTGATTCCAGCTCCCCAGACCCTCCCGGGGCAGGTTCAAGCGCGAGGGCAGAGACGAGGCTCAGAGACAACCAGAAAGTCTCGGTGATGGTCACGAAGATCAGAGCATTTTCCTCCAAAGTGGGAATGAATGACGTGCAGAGGTGGAGTGAGCTCCGCACCCGCCACCCCACAGCCCCCGTCACAGCAAGAGGGAAAAGCTGAGACAGTCCCGCGAAGCTCAGGAATAAGACACGGACGTCACGGTCACGGGTGTCCCTCAGCTCCGTCCCGGACGCCCCCCCCAAAGCTACTCAGAAAGAAAAGGCCACGGGGGTCGACACTGGACACAGACAACACAAAAAAGAACATCACAGGCCCAGAGCCCTCGTGATCACTGAGGGGAACATCCTCCCAACGTCCTCGCCAGCAGGACCCGACCTGCGTCCCAGGGACCGTCCCCAGGATCACGGGGACTCCTCCTGGGCACGGGGCTGGTGCCACAGCCGAGAGAGCATCAGTGTATCCAACACGGCCACAAAGAGGAACACGGAACCCCAGGATCACATCAACAGACGCTGGAAAGCGCTCGACACGGTCCAACCCCCATGGGTGGTGCAGGCCCTGGACGCCCTCGGGGGAGGAACAGACCTTCACATGGTGAGAGCATCCGTGACCAGCCACCGCCTGTGGGATGCTCAGGGCGACACGCCGAGGCCCTTCCTGGGAGGTCGGGAGCGAGACAGGGACGTCCTCTCTCCCCTGCCCTTCAGGACACTGGGGCAGAAGACACGGGTCTGTCGACGTCCAGCGGACACGATCCTCCGCGCAGGGAGAGCAAAAGCTCCCCAAGAGGCGATGGTCAGAACCTGAATGGCCGATGCAGGGTGAGCACAGCCCCCAGAGGCGCCACCCCGGGACGCGAGTGAGCGGGAGGGGAGGGTCCAGCTCTGGTCACGGTCTCGCCCGAGGAGGAGATTCCCGGGAGCCAGCGGGGCCAGGCGGGGAGGACAGTGCCGTGACCCCGTCAGCCCGTGATGCACAGACACGCACAGGACAGAGAGACATGGACGCGCTCGTGGGCTCGTGCATGGGCAGATTCGTGTTATTATTATGGCCACGCGGCGCCCCTGTGGGTTCCCGGCCGTGTCTGAGAACACAGAGCACCGTGGACAGAGCACAGAGCAGTTATCCAGTGTCCAGGGAGGGCCTCGCTGGTGGCGCAAGGGGTTGAGCACCGCACTGTGTAGGAATCCGTGGCCTCTGCTGCACGAGTTTGATCCCGGCAGCCAGGGAGCAGCCCACATGGCGCAGCAGACTCTCCTGTCTCCCCATGGCTCCCTCAGCAGTGCCTTTCACTCATTCTGCCTGTTCTGCTCCCTACTCTGTGTCTGTTGGATCCTCTCACCCTCCGCATCTCTGGCCTGTGCCCCAGGTCTTGTGTGCATAAATAAATACATCTTTAGAAGAGGAACATGGATCCACAAAGGCCATGAGAAGACAAAACATTCTCGAGAGGCGAGAAGACACTAAAGGCCTCACCCGGGAGAAAAAGAGCTGGACATTCCACACTGAGGCCAGAGGTGGGAGATTTGCTCCTGGACCCGTTGCTGGAAGATTCACAGACTTACTGCGTCCCCATAAAACACACCAGAACCTCACAGACATGGAGCAAAGTTTGAATAAATTTTATCCAAAACAGACAAGACACTGAGCAGCAACAGTCCTGGGAACCCGGGAGACTCTGAAGAGAAGGGTCCACCCGAGAGCTCTCGTGGCGGGTGCCCCCGTCACAGACGCCAGAGGTCAGGCTGGGAGACCCGGGACCCCCAGTGCTGACCAGGGGCCTTTCAGACAGGGAGTCGGGTCCGGCCAGGACAGAGACACACGCAGAGTCCTCAGACCCCCGTCCCGGCCACCTGTCAGAGTCTCTCCAAACACGGGGTCAGGGTCAGCTCCCGGGGCCTGGATCCAGGACTCTCAGGCAGGAGTCAACACCGGCCTTCCTGGGGGCACCTCGGACCCTGTGACAGGGGTGTCGACACCATGGTGATCTGATCCAGAGCAGAACAGACAATCAGCTGTTCTGACACAATTTCAAGGTCACAGATGTTATCAACAGATGGCACTGGGGGTGTGACCCCAGGCTAGACCCAGGACAGTGGGGATGGACACACACTAGGAGAGGGCAGAGGTCAGACTGGACAGCAGGTCAATCCTGGAGGTCACTCCCTGTCCATGTCCTCCCACAGCCATGAGCTGACCCAGGGCTGTGAGCTCGGAGCGCCCCCTGGTGGCGGGCCTGGGTGCTGCCCTGTCCCCCTTTTGCTCATCATGTCTTATGACTCTAAAGTCCCAGGACCCTCCCCAGACTCTCTGTCCCCAGACCAGCCAGAGCTGCTAAATAGCAGGTCACAGGCCAATAGGGCCGTACCCTGGGTTTTCTTGTTGGACAAAAAGCACTAGAATCTGTGGGGCCCATGTCAGCAACTGGACAGACCATGTCAGTGACACATCTGCTTCTCAGGAGACCTCAGGAATTCACCCCTGAGATCCTGTCACCTGCAGACTGATGGAGCATCCCCTGGGTGAGAACAGGTGAGGGGTCTAAACTCTGGGGAGGTCTCATCTGTGCACAGACAGAGTCACCTCCTCCTTGGGGCTCCCCAGGAGTGTGGGGAGCGGGAGCCTCTCAGAGGAGAGCAATGGTGCCCTGGGGAGCTGGGGTCTTGCAGAGGGAGCCTCAGACAGGAAGCCCCTGCCCCCCACCCCTGCACCTGCTCCCGGGCTGTGCTCTGAGCTCTGAGCCTCCTGGGCCTCCCGGTGTCCCTGGGCCCCTGGGGTCCTGACTCGCCCCAGTGGACCCCCATCCCCGCCCCCCGTCCTGCAGGGTTTGTGTCTGGGCTCACACCTGCTCCCCTCACTGTGTCTCTCGCACAGAAATACACGGCCGTGTCCTCGGGCCTCAGGCTGCTCATTTGCAGATGCAGCGAGTTCTTGGCGTTGTCTCTGGAGACGGTGAATCGGCCCTTCACGGAGTCTGCGTAGTTTGCTCCACCATTAGGATAAATCACTCCAACCCATTGCAGCCCCTTCCCCGGAGCCTGGCAGACCCAGTGCATCCAGTAGTCGCTAGAGGTGAATCCGGAGGCTGCACAGGAGAGTCTGAGGGACCCCCCCAGGCGGCACCAAGTCTCCCCCAGACTCCACCAGCTGCGCCTCACCCTGGACACCTGCAAACACAGACACAGCCCGTCAGGACATGGCTCTCGCCCACTGCGTCCCCCTCCTGCCCCCCCCCTCAGGGATCCCGCCCCAGGAATCACCCCCTAGAAGAGCCACGAGCAGCAGCCAGCTCAGCCCACGCTCCATGGCGAGTGTCCGCGTCCGTGCTGACCCGAGTGGACCCTGGGTGCGGGCTGGGCTCCTGTGCGGGCTGCAGGGCGGGCCGGGCTGGTTTTCAGCAGCAGGGGACGCCCTATTTGCATGTGTCCTGCTATATAGCAGCTCTGGCTGGGTCTGGGCAGAGGAGCCGGGGAGGGTCCTGGGACGTGGGGTCATGACACACGATGAGCAGGTCCCTTATTAGGGGCCAGAGCTGGTGACCCTGAGCCCCTGTTACTTGCTGTGACACAGGCCCAGATGTTGGTGCTCACGTGCTCTGTGGGGTCTTCTGTGGAAACGGGACCCGTTGTACTGTGCGGTGCGTGGGTGATGCTCAGCCAGTGCTGAGAACAGCATGAGGTCCCTGAACACAAGAGGATGGAAGTCTGTGTGGTCAGCATCTCACCCGTGGGCAGGTGTGCACAGGGAACAGCGACAGGACGGGTGACAGCAGGGAGGTGTGTGGTTAATGCCTATTTCATTCCCTCTGCCCAGTGTGGCTGCCCTGAGGGGGTGTGGTCCAGCATTCCGGCCTCTGAGGTGGTATGGCCCAGGGTGTTTGGACTCCCCTGTCCATCACAACGGGGTGTCCTCCACCCCCTACCTTTCGGCTCTTTCATTACCCATGACCTTTAAGGTCCCCCCGTATCTCCATGATGGAAGCTCATGTCCTGGCAGCTCAGGTGTGCAGGGCCTGGTGCACAGGGCACCGTGAGTGGACATTGAGGAAATAGTGTCATAGATGGACACAGAGAAGTTACTGTCCCGACAGCCTCTGAGCATCTGCGTGGTGACAGCTGTGAGGCCTCAGCCCTCGTGGGGGACGGAGACTCAGGTGTGTGTGGGGGAGGGACCCTCACCTGGGCCCATCTTCCTGGGGGTCACTCAGATGTGAACTAAGGAGAAGGAGAACAGAGAATAAGGGGTTTATACTGAGAGGAGGGAGTGGGGTTCGTGCATCTTTTGTCATGGACTTTAAAATAGGGAGAAAACTGTGCTCAGAGTCGCGCCTGCTGCGGCCTGTGGGGACGTGGGTGTCGGGACGCCTGAGGGTGCCCAGGGCAGGATGCAGACGGGGCTGCCCAGACCCAGCCCTGGCGCTGATCGTGTCCTTCACTCCTGGGCTTTCGGGCTGGCTGGGCCGGGAGAGGCGGAGGAGGAGAGAGACCCAATCTCCGCTCTGTGGCGGGAGGGCTGCGCCTCACGACGCCTGTTTCCTGGCCGGTCCGTGTGAAGGTGAACGTCAGAGAGAGGGTCGGACCCAACCTGGGGTGTCCAGGCCCCGCACGTCCTCCCCCCGGGGGGGAGTCTGCGGGGGACGCGGGAGAAGAGAAAGGAGTCTCAGGGGAAACAGGCACTAAGAACTAGAGAGTGAGGGGCCTCCCCGGTGGCGCAGCGGTTGAGCGCTGGGTTGCGAAGCTGCCCGCGGCCTCTGCGGCGCCGGTTCGATCCCCGGCTGCTCCCCGGCCACGGGAGGAGGGTCCCACATGGCGCGCAGACCTCTCCTGCCACCCGCTGCTCCCCTCAGCAGTGTCCTTCGGGCCTTCTGCCTGCTCTGCTCCCCGCTCTGGCTCTGGGGGATCCTCGCGCCCTCCCGCGCTTCTGACTGTACCCAGTGCTTGTATAAACAAAAACAACAAACAAACAAACAAATAAATAAAAACATGCCTCTAAAAAAAAAAAAAAAAAAGAACTAGAGAGTGAAAAGGAGGAGGAGAGGCCGCAGCAGACACCTGGAAAGAGGCTCCCCTGGGCCGCTCCCCTGGTCTGGGCAGCACGTGGGAGAAGCTGGAATAAACGGAGCCCGTGTGAGAAGCATAAATCCTGCCCAGACGGAATCAGGAGAAACAGGACCAGGACAGACCAATGACAAGGGGGAGAATTGAACAGTCATCCAAGTCCCCCCAAAAATAAAGGCACAGGGCCTGCTGGTTCCCCGGTGAGTCCACCAAGCCCTCAAGGGGAACCAGTGTCCGTCCTGCGCTGGCCGTTCCCGAAACTCAGGCGGAGGCTGCGCTGCCAAGTGCCCAGCGTGAGGCCCCGGGATCCCGACACGAGAGCAGACGAGGACGTCAGCACAGAAGAGACACTGCAGACCCGCGTCCTGAGAGGCACAGAGGAAAAAGCCTCAGCAGTGGAGTGAACAGCAGGTGCCGAGGAGCCTTCACAGCACCCAGGGGTGTTCACTCCAGGACACGGGAGGGATGGACGTGGACGGTCCGTCCAGGTCATTCTCCATCTCAGCAGATAGAGATAAAAATCACGGCCCAGATCAGCCGCTGCAGAGAAGGCAGCTGACGAGACTCACCCCGTTCATGGTCACGTCTCCCAGGGAGACGCGCGGAGGTGACGCACCCACAGGAGGGAGACCGTGTGCCCAGCCCACCCGGCAGCACCTCAGTTCCTACCTGAGCTGTGGAGTTTCTGTTGCGCCACCCCAGGGTCCTGTCCACGCTCCATGTCATGAATGTTTCCTCCTGTGTTAACTGTCAGGGCTTAACCTTTTACACTTTATGTCTGTGATTAATTTTTTTCACTTTCTTTAAATTTTATTTTTATATTCCCCATACAGTTGCAACCCCCTCATTTTGACCCCAATTCCTCCTTTCCCCGCAACCCCCCCTGCCGGGGACCAGCCTCCAGCAAAATGTCGTGTCAGGGGTTCCTGAAAGGATGAGACGGCGTCGGCGAAAACGAAAGGGCTGAGGGGAAGGGGCTGAGGTGGAATGAGGAGACACGACACTTGGTGAGGTGCTGGTATCTCCTGCCGAGAGACTCAGCAGGTCTTTATTCATTCATTTTTAGTAAGCAGAGAAAAAATACACTGTCACGTGTAAAGCAGAAACAATGAGTGTATTTTATTCCCAGGGACTCCCGGCTCCTGCGGGTCCCAGCTAGACGGTAGCCTTCAAGGTTAATAGATGAAACACCAGACCTAACACTCAAGCTTGTTATTTCCGCTAGACAATGACCTGAGACCGTGGGGAGCCCCAGTGCATCCCCATCAGCTGAAGCCTCAGCATCAAGAGACTCTTCTACTCACATGGCCTCAGCCGGGGACCAGCTGCTGCTCGGCTCTCAGAACTTTTTCTACCTACAAACTTAACACAGTTAACTTCATTTAAATACTTTCCTAAGAAACTTCTAAATAAAAAGAAAACTTCTAAAAAATAAAACAAAAATATACTATAATTGTTATGCTAAATTACTTGTCAAATATATACAATAAATTGTCTCCCATTGTTAATTGGGCCAAATTGTGTAGTAACTAATTTCTAAACAGGTAATTTTCCGTGCCAAATGCTTGCAGCCTGCTCATACATATAATTTGTACCCTAATGTACTTTTTGGAAAATTTTATTTCTCTTTATGACCAAAAACAAAAAATAAAAAAATATTAAGTCTTCAGCCCCATGGTGTGAGGCACAAGGAATCTTCAGCCCCGCAGTATGAGGCCCTTTACCTTCGGCCCCATGGTGTGACGCCCTTTGAGCTTCCCTGCTTGCCAGTGTCTTATCTGGCTGGGGCATCAAGGACTCCTGCAACGCCCGGCGCCTCCCCGAGTCTCCCCAGTAATAGTAAGAAACAGACACCTGGACAGGTGAGGGTCTCGTCTTTGGGGAAGTCTCCTCCTTGGCGCTCCCCAGATATGTCGGGGATGGGAGCCTCTCAGTGGAGAGCAGTGGTGCCCTGGGGAGCTGGATATTGTAGAGGGAGCCCCAGACAGGAAGCCCCTGCCCCCCCCCAGCACCTGCTCCCGGGCTGTGCTCTGAGCTCTGAGCCTCCTGGGCCTCCCGGTGTCCCTGGGCCCCTGGGGTCCTGACACGCCCCAGTGGACCCCTAGCCCCGCCCCCCGTCCTGCAGGGTTTGTGTCTGGGCTCACACCCGCTCCCCTCACTGTGTCTCTCGTACAGTAATACACGGCCGTGTCCTCGGGCCTCAGGCTGCTCATTTGCAGATACAGCGAGTTCTTGGCGTTGTCTCTGGAGATGGTGAATCGGCCCTTCACGGAGTCTGCGTAGTATTGCTTACTCCCATCATACCATATAGCTGCAACCCACTCAAGCCCCTTCCCTGGAGCCTGGCGGACCCAGTCCATTCCATAACCACTGAAGGTGAATCCGGAGGCTGCACAGGAGAGTCTGAGGGACCCCCAGGGGGCACCAAGTCTCCTCCAGACTCCACCAGCTGCTCCTCACCCTGGACACATGCAAACACAGACTCAGCCCGTCAGGACATGGCTCGCGCCCACTGCTTCCCCTCCTGCCCCCTCCTCAGGGATCCTGCCCCAGGAATCACCCCCTAGAAGCGCCACGAGCAGCAGCCAGCTCAGCCCACGCTCCATGGCGAGTGTCCGCGTCCGTGCTGACCCGAGGGGACCCTGGGAGCGGGCTGGGCTCCTGTGCGGGCTGCAGGGCGGGCCGGGCTGGTTTTCAGCAGCAGGGGACGCCCTATTTGCATGTGTCCTGCTATATAGCAGCTCTGGCTGGGTCTGGGCAGAGGAGCCGGGGAGGGTCCTGGGACGTGGGGTCATGACACACGATGAGCAGGTCCCTTATTAGGGGCCAGAGCTGGTGACACTGACCCCTTGTTACTTGCTGTGACGCAGGCCCAGGTGTTGGTGCCCCCACATGCATGTGTGTGATCAGTTGATGTCTTTCTGCTTCTTGAATTTCAGAGCAGTGATGATTATTGAGGATTAAATTTTCCAATATATCCTGTATTCTTTTATCCTCTCTAATTGTTGCTTGTGTTCTTATTTTTATGACATTTTGTTTTGGCAGTTTTCATTGAAAGAGTCTACAAAATATTTCTTGATCTGTGCTTTTTGTTGCACACATTCAGGACATGTCTGCGCTCAGGGAAAACATGTTCTGTTCTCGGTCACCTCCCTGCGTTGCATCTTCTGTGTTTACATTTGTGTCTATGGCCATTGTATGTACCTGGAGAGGCTGTCGTCCTGCCAGGATGAGCTTCTCCGCAGGGGCAAATCCAGGTGTCCTGTCCCCTTTCTGTCCAATCTCAGCCCATGGTCCATTGTGTTGTGTTTGCTCCTGAGAAGCACAAGCTGGTGGCCGCGGACGGGACGGCCCATGGAGTTCCCTGCCATGAGCGGGGACTCGGGGTGTAAGTGAATTTGCAGTGGGGGCGGCTGGGGAGCGCATCGAGAGCAGCTCTGCCCCACACTCTCCCAGCCCAGGCTTTTATGGAGGACAGGACCAAAGGGAAGAACATGGCGCACGATTGTGTCTTTGCTGACACAGATGAACACGTGTCTGCTGAGGACAAGTTGCCCTGCTGAGCGGGGACATGCGCAGGAGCAGCACGTCCTCAGGGAGCAGGAGTCGGTTCTGGGAAGAAGTTCTGTTTGCAGAACCTCTGCTGTCCTGGACTCCCTGTCCAGAGTCAACAGGGGCTCCAACCACTCCAGCTCCCTGCAGGGCAGCAGCTCCCGACAGCTGATGGCGTGTCCGTGGGTCTGTCCTGGGCTTGTCTCTGTCCCTGGTCCTCGCGGCCTGCTCTGTCCTCGGCCCCTGGGGTCCTCCTCCCGGAGCTGTGCAGAGGCTGAGCGGGGCAGGGCCAGGCTCCAGCCTCGTCCCTCAGGGTGTGCTGACCTGGGCCTGGTCTGTCCACGGGGCTCTGGAGTGAGTCTGTCTCCACCCCAGAGGAGAAGCTGCGGGTGTGGTTGTCTGAGCATTAAATCATCCCCCGGGGAGCATCCCAGGGTCACATCCTTCAGTCCTTGCACCCTTGCGTGTGGGCATCACTCCACATAGTCAGTTTTATTCCATCTGTTACTGTCACTTGCGCTGCTGCTGTCAGAGGCGGTTGCTGGCATCTCTCAGGCGCTGAGGTTCATCCTAGAAACAGCTTGTGACCCTGGGGACCCCGAGTCTGCACCTGAATGACCGAGTCAGTGACCGGCAGCTCTAGGGAGACCTCAGGGTGCTCACCCTGAGACCTGGTCATCGGCAGCTGATGCGCGTCCCTGTCATGGGGACGCCTGTTGGTTGCTTCACCCCTAATTTCCTGGGCAGGTCCCCGGTTCCCTGTGGGTGACATGGAGCCAGCCCCTCGCTGCCCTCAGGTCACAGGACGGGATGGTGCTTTCTCCTGCGACGAGGCCAGGACTGGACACGCCCAGGTGCCCTGACTCCAGGGAGGGGACGTCCTTCTGCTCGGAGGTGCTGAGTGTCTTCACCGTGAAATGCACTGACCCCACCCCATGCTGTTTGCCCAGTGACAGGAGGTGCCCGTCCTGCCCCTGCCCCTGCCTGGGGTCTCCCATGGCTGGAGGAGCTGCCCCTCGTGGCCTCCAAGCGAGGTCGCTCTTGAGTGCAGAGCTGCCGGGAGCTGCTGTGCAGGCGGCTGGGTCAGGACACTGTGCTGCTGCGGGAGGCGGGTCAGAGGGGCGACCAGGATGCTGACTGGAGGAGGAAGGTCTCGGGGGCTCAGGCTGCCATCCAGGAGCATGAGGCTCAGGAAGGACTGGGGAGCAGGAAGGACAGAGCCGCATGCAGTGGGGATCCCATGGTCAGCTGTGATGTGGGCGGGTAAAGAAGGGGGAGGGGTCAGGGACTGTCGGGGGCAGAGGTGCTTCCCCTGGACATGGGGTGATGCCTCCTTTGGCCTTGTTGGGGCATCTCTGGAGGAGCCTGGGGTTGGGAGATTAGGATTATGATGAGCACATCTGGGGTCTCTCAGGCGAGGCTCCTCCTTCCTCTCTGGGTTGGGGCTGGTTTTCGTGCATCACAGTGACATCCTCGTGGGCAGGTGAAGGAGGAACACACAGAACACGGGGGAATTCTGCTTGCTGGCACCTGTCAGGAGACAGGGAAGGCGGAGAACACCCCACCTGCCGTCACCCCAGAACAAGGAGACCCCCATGGTGACATGGAGGAGCAGGACCCCCACCAGGAAACGATGAGACTTCTGTCGTGCGGACGTAAGAGACGAGGCCTGGGGAGTCCTGGGCCCTGCGACGAGCACTGACCGCGTGGACAGGGCCCCGGCCCCCGTGCGCTCCGGGGACCACTGCAGTCTCTGTGAGGGCACAGTGGCCCCTTGGCAGGACACAGAAAGACAATTGTCACCTCACAGGGGCAGAGGAGGCTTGGAAGAGGCCAAACCCTCTTGAGAGAAAGAGAAAATAAAGGCCTCCCCGGGAGACACAGAGCTGGGAACATCCTGAGTCAGCATGGAAGAGGGAACAGCGTCCGTGGGCACAGGACCCCAAAGTCTGCACTGTCCCCCGTTCCTGAAACACAGTGTCCTTCTTCACGGGACAGGAGCAAAGTTTCGTGAGGTTCAGCGAGAAACACACAAGACACTGAGCAGCAACAGTCCTGGGAACCCGGGAGACTCTGCAGAGAAGGGTCCACCCGAGAGCTCTCGTGGCGGGTGCCCCCGTCACAGACACCAGAGGCCAGGCCGGGAGACCCGGGACCCCAGAGCTGACCAGGGCCCTTCAGACAAGGAGTGGGGTCCGCCCAGGACAGAGACACATGCAGAGTCCTCAGACTCCCAGTCCTCACCAGCTGCCAGGGGACCATCCCCACATGCGGTCAGGGCTCAGCTCTCGGGGCCATGATCCAGGACCCTTGTTCAGGAGTGCCTACTGGACTTCCTGTGGCCCCTTCGTCCTGGTGACAGGGGTGTGGACACCAGGGTGATCTGATGCCACTGGGTCTTGGGACCAGAACAGGCAATCAGTTGTTCTGACACATTTCAAAGGCACAGATGTTATCAACACATTGCTCTGGGGGAGTGAGCCCAGGAAAGACCAGAGGTGGACAGAGGGATGGACACCCACTAGGAGAGGGCAGGGTCTGCCTGGACGGCAGGTAAATGGTAAAGGTCACATCCCTGCCCATGTCCCCCCACAGCCATGAGCTGAGTCCAGGCTGTGAGCTCGGAGCGCCCCCTGGTGGTGGGCCTGGGTGCTGCCCCCTCCTGTCCTGCAGGGTCTGTGTCTGGGCCACACCCGCCCCCTCCCCGGGTCCCCCCAGTAATAGTAAGTAACAGACACCTGAACAGGTGAGGTTCATCCCTGGGGAGGTCTCACCTGTGCACAGACAGAGTCACCTCCTCCTTGGGGCTCCCCAGGAATGTGGGGAGCGGGAGCCTCTCAGAGGACAGCAATGGTGCCCTGGGGAGCTGGGGTCTTGCAGAGGGAGCCCCAGACAGGAAGCCCCTGCCCCCCAAACTGCACCTGCTCCCGGGCTGTGCTCTGAGCTCTGAGCCTCCTGGGCCTCCCGGTGTCCCTGGGCCCCTGGAGTCCTGACACGCCCCAGTGGACCCCCAGCCCCGCCCCCCGTCCTGCAGGGTTTGTGTCTGGGCTCACACCCGCTCCCCTCACTGTGTCTCTCGCACAGAAATACACGGCCGTGTCCTCGGGCCTCAGGCTGCTCATTTGCAGATACAGCGAGTTCTTGGCGTTGTCGCTGGAGACGGTGAATCGGCCCTTCACGGAGTCTGCGTAGTATGTGCTGCCACCTTTAGGATAAATGTTTGCAACCCACTCAAGCCCCTTCCCTGGAGCCTGGCGGACCCAGTTGATCCAGTAGTCACTGAAGGTGAATCCGGAGGCTACACAGGACAGTCTGAGAGACCCCCCAGGCGGCACCAAGTCTCCCCCAGACTCCACCAGCTGCGCCTCACCCTGGACACCTGCAAACACAGACACAGCCCGTCAGGACATGGCTCTCGCCCACTGCTTCCCCCTCCTGCCCCCCTCCTCAGGGATCCTGCCCCAGGAATCACCCCCTAGAAGCGCCACGAGCAGCAGCCAGCTCAGCCCACGCTCCATGGCGAGTGTCCGCGTCTGTGCTGACCCGAGGGGACCCTGGGTGCGGGCTGGGCTCCTGTGCGGGCTGCAGGGCGGGCCGGGCTGGTTTTCAGCAGCAGGGGACGCCCTATTTGCATGTGTCCTGCTATATAGCAGCTCTGGCTGGGTCTGGGCAGAGGAGCCGGGGAGGGTCCTGGGACGTGGGGTCATGACACGATGAGCAGGTCCCTTATTAGGGCCAGAGCTGGTGACCCTGAGCCCCTGTTACTTGCTGGGACGCAGGCCCAGGGGCTGGTGCCCACACGTGCTCTGTGGGGTCTTCTCTCCTGAGATGTCTGTATGTTTGGATCAGCCCTTTGAGACGCTATGTGCTAATATTTTATCCCTTTCCTTGTGGAGTCCTGTTGTTTTGGTCATACTTTCTCTCAGTGTGTTGGAGCCTTTCAGTGCAGGGAACCCCATTTATGATATTTGTTTTACTTTTCTGCCCAGCGGAGCCTGGTCCACCAAGGTCGCGGGAGCAATGCCGGGTGTTGTCTATTTTCTCCCCTTTGCTGATTGGACCCGCGTTTACATCTTGTCTGGGAAACCACCTGCGTGTCCCTCCCAGGGTCAGAGAGCCATTCCGGATAATGGGGTGTCTTCCCCCCACGCAGACTGCTCGGCAGGAAGGCGTGACCTCTGCCGTTCCCAGCACGGGGGTCGGGGCGGGTCAGGGTCAGGCTGAGTGAGGTGAGTCAGGAGGAGCAAGACAAATGCTGGACGGTCTCGCTCATGTGTGAATACGCAGAAACAGCAAAGGGTCGGGTGGAGCCGGGAATGAACTCCCACCCACGCCTGCAGAGCTGGGGTAACATGAGGGGGAGGGAGGGCGCCCTGGAGTGGGGTGGGGGCCCTGGGGCCCTGGGGTCCTGGTCGTGCGCAGGGTGCGAGCGTCACATTGTGGCATCTGATCCCGTCACCTGCCCCAGAGCCCAGGGGCGCACACGTGTCCCCCTCACGCGCAGTGAGCACCCGCGTGTCAGCTCAGTCACGTTATGACCTTGTCGGTCCAGAATCGCCTCAAACGGAAATTCACTGTGGACGGAAAGCCTGAGAAATCTTCGCTCTGTCGGCCGCACAAACAACACTTCCAGGCCTCCCTGGCGGCCCGAGGGCTCCGCACAGCGCCGGGCAGCGTCCGCAGCCTCTGCAGCCCGAGCCCGACCCCCGGCCAGGGAGCTGCCCACGGGGCCCGGCAGACCCTCCCGTCCCCCTGCGGCTCCCCTCAGCCGTGGGCTTCCGTCCGTCTGCCTGTCCCGGTCCCGCTCGGTCTCTGGGGGATCCTCTCACCTCCGCGCGTCTGGCCTGTGTCCTGGTCCTGTCAGGGGGAAAAGGCTGTCCTCAAGCTGATTCCATGCAGGCTTCGTGGACGCCACCCCCACCCCAGGCCAAAGCCAAAGACACTGGGAACCCCAAATCCCATCCCCACCCAAGGGCAGGTGGCTGGGACCTGAGGGTGGGGTTCAGCAGCCAGGTTGGTATAAAGCCAGACACATGGGCTTGGGGGGGTCCCCCATTTTGGCTCCCTACCAGCGCGCAGCGTCCGGCCAGCTCGGAGAGGGCCTTTGGGGTTCCGGGTTGGCGGATCGGGTAGGACGCATGAAAGACTTTATTTCCCTATTTTCTCCCTGAGTTGTCCATTTTCCTTATTTCCTTTTCCCTTGTGAATAAACCTTTTATGAACCTGTTGTGTGTCCTGCAGTGGAGTATTCATAAGTCCCTTGTAAGCGCGCGGGGGAGGACCCACAGCCAGGAACCCGCTCAATATCGGGGCTGCCCTATAACAGTTCTTGTGTGTGTGAATAAATTAAAAACTTTAAAAAAAAGCTCAAAACAAAAAGAAAACCATGGAACCCGCTGGTCTTCTCACCCCAACAAAGGGAAGGTGGCTGGGACCTGAGGGTGGGGTTCAGCAGCCAGGTTGGGATAAAGCCAGACACGTGGGCTTTGGGGGGGTCCCCCATGTTGGCTCCCCACCAGCTCGCAGCGTCCGGCCAGCTCGGAGAGGGCCTTTGGGGTTCCGGGTTGGCGGATCGGGTAGGACGCATTAAAGACTTTATTTCCCTATTTTCTCCCTGAGTTGTCCATTTTCCTTCTTTTCTTTTCCCTTGTCAATAAACCTTTTATGAACCTGTTGTGTGTCCTGCAGTGGAGTATTCATAAGTCCCTTGTAGCGCGCGGGGGAGGACCCACAGCCAGGAACCCGCTCAATATCGGGGCTGCCCTACAACAGTTCTTGTGTGTGTGAATAAATAAAAAACTTTAAAAAAAAAGCTCAAAACAAAAAGGAAACCACGGAACCCGCTGGTCTTCCCAGTAAGTCCACCGAACCTCCCAGGACAACTCATCCCCGGGCATCTCTGTCTCTCCAGAAGCCACGGAAGGGATCGTGCCGCCAAGTACATGTATGACGCCAACACGGTTCTGACACTGAGCGCAGACGAGGTCGTCACACCCAGAAGAGACACTGCAGACCCGCGTCCTGAGAAGCACAGAGGAAAAAGCCTCAGCAGTGGAGTGAACAGCAGGTGCCGAGGAGCCTCCACAGCACCCAGGGGTGTTCACTCCAGGCCACGGGAGGGATGGACGTGGACGGTCCGTCCAGGTCATTCTCCATCTCAGCAGATAGAGATGAAATCACGGCCCAGATCAGCCGCTGCAGAGAAGGCAGCTGACGAGACTCACCCCGTTCATGGTCACGTCTCCCAGGGAGACGCGCGGAGGTGACGCCCCCACAGGAGGGAGACCGTGTGCCCAGCCCACACAGCAGCACCTCAAGGGGGGAGACTGAGGCTTCTCCCCAAGGCCAGGCCCCGGCAGGGACATCAGCGGACCCCACATGGCTCAGCGTCCTGCGGGGAGACGGGAAGTATTCTCGTGTGAGAAGCGAGGGTGACGCTGCCCCTGTGGGCAGCAGACGTGGGGAGGGACACGGAGACCCCGACAGGCCCACGGAGACGGGGAGAAGCCGCGTCAGGGCCGTGACGTGCAGGCTCCAGACCCCGCGTGTCTGTGGGGGGAGAGGGTTGAGGCACTTGGGGCATTTTCAGTCCCAATGGCTGCTTTTTTGTTGTGAGTGTTCGTTTGCTTCGTGCTTCATGACGGACATGGCTCACCTGCATCCCACGCGGGCATCACCCCTGCATCTGTGCCTAGTGTTCTCGTTTCATGCCTCTGCTTTTGCAGCATTCGCGGTTTCCATCTAACTCGTCCGGAAAACAAGCACCTTGAACTGGGCCTTTGTGTTGCCCACACCAAGGTCCTGTCCACACCAAGGAGATCAGTTTTCTTCCCCTTTCGCTGTCCGTGTTCCTTCCTCTACGCTTTACATTCGTGTCCGTGATCCATTGTGATTGAGTGTGACAGACGCTGGTCAGCCCTAGGAGCTTGGCTGCGGGCACAAACCCAGTGACCCTATCACCTTTCCGTGAGGTGACCGTGACGCATCCTCTTGTGTCACACATTAAAAACATAAGTGGAGGCGTGTGCGTGGGTCTGTCCTGGACTTCCTCTGTGTCCCTTGGTCCTCGTGGCCTGCTCTGTCCGCAGCCCCTGGGGTCCTCCTCCCGGAGCTGTGCAGAGGCTGAGCGGGGCAGGGCCAGGTCCAGCCCGGTCCCTCAGTGTGTGCTGACAAGGGGCGTCTCCTCAGGCCCTGCGGTTCCGAGTGTGGAGAGTCTCCGGGGGGACCCGTTTCGAGCACGAGGCGCAGAGATGGGCCCAGAGACGAGCATCTTGATCAGGGAACACACGATGAAGTATTAGGGCGGGAGATCCCACAAAATGCAGACAAATGCAATGTAGGGAAACACGATGGACACCGCGTGTCCACCCATCAGCCCACAGGACACTCGGGTGAGACGCTGACACGATCCCACCATGGCCCGGAGCAGGAAGGAGCCACGGCCCCCAATGTTGCTCGTCCCCGCCCGACGTCCAGCCGAGGCGGTCAGGGAGGGAGAAGCCCAGCACGACCCAGAGGAAGAGGACACGTGCCTCTCCCCGTCTGAAGAGGACCCGAGGACACTGAGGGACACCAGAGACTCCAGGAACGTAACTGTCTCAAGATAACAAATGGGCCCGTCGGGGCAGCAGAGGATCCAACAAACTCTCAGGGGTGACTCTGGCGTCACCACGGCAGGAGAAGGGCCTGGGGCCAGTCCCGGTCACGCCCTCACAGACGGGTCCTGGATGACGTCAGAGGGAGGAGGACGGTCCGGGGACGATGTGGGGCTCGGTCCGTGGACATGAAAGAGGCCCCGGAAGAGGGAGGACCCTGCGCGCCTGGGGGAGGGTGCCGTCCACCAGGGCCTGTCCCCAGAGCCACGCGTGGACGTGAGGCAAGACCCACAAATGCAGATGAGCGGGTGCGGGAAAGAGAAACACAGTTATCACGTTTACACGGATCCCCAAGGCCTTGGAGAGAGAAACAGCCTTGAGAGAAAGGCGGAGACGTGACGCGTCACGCAGAGGAGACGAGAGCTGGACACCTCCTGACTCCCACCGGGAGCGAGCTCTGGGCGGAGGCCACGGCCCCGAACAGCCACAGACCCGCCGCGTCCCTGGAAACACACGGCCTGTGTCACAGAAAGGCCCCATTTCAATGAGGTTCAGCGAGAAACACACAAGACACTGAGCAGCAACAGTCCTGGGAACCCGGGAGACTCAGCAGAGAAGGGTCCGCCCGAGAGCTCTCGTGGCGGGTGCCCCCGTCACAGACACCAGAGGTCAGGCCAGGAGACCCGGGACCCCAGTGCTGACCAGGGGCCTTTCAGACAGGCAGTCGGGTCCGGCCAGGACAGAGACACATGCAGAGTCCTCAGACCCCCGTCTCCCCAGCTGCCAGGGCACGTCCCCACATGTGGCCACAGCTCAGCTCCCAGGGTCTGGATCAGGACCATCAGTCAGGAGTCCCCACCGGCCTTCCTGGGGGACCCTGGCTTCTGTGACAGGGGTGTGGACTGCATGGTGATCCGATCCAACTGGGTGTCGGAACCAGAACAGCAAATCAGTTGTTCTGACACATTTCAAAGGCACAGACGTTATTCAAGAGATTACACTGGGGGGAGTGACCCCAGGCTGGACCCGAGGAGGACACAGGGATGGACACACACTAGGAGAGGGCAGGGGTCGGCCTGGAGGGCAGGTCCAGGCTGGAGGTCCCGTCCCTGTCCATGTCCCCCCCCATAGCTATGAGCTGAGTCCAGGGCTGTGAGCTCGGAGCGCCCCCTGGTGGTGGGCCTGGGTGCTGCCCCCTCCTGTCCTGGGGTGTCTGTGTCTGGGCCACACCCGCGCTCCCCGCCTCCCCCCAGTAATAGTAAGTAACAGACACCTGGACAGGTGAGGGTCTCGTCCCTGGGGGGTCTCATCTGTGCACAGACAGAGTCACCTCCTCCTCTGGTGACAGTAGCAGCTACTGGAAATTAACTATGAAGGTAAAGTCCAAAATCCTGTAACATGTGGGACCATCCCAGCTCCACTGACCGGCTACTGGGTTAGTGACAAGAAGAGTAAATTATATTCTACCCAGAGACTGAGGACCTGGAGTCATGATCAGAGGATCCTGTGGACCCACCAGCACCGAGCACAGGGGAATTTGACAGGGTCAGAACCTCGCATGAACATGAAAGAGCCAAATAAATAATCGGACATTATTCCTGGGAGCGGGGCTGCAGGAGGGGAAGCAGTGGGCGAGAGCCATGTCCTGACGGGCTGTGTCTGTGTTTGCAGGTGTCCAGGGTGAGGCGCAGCTGGTGGAGTCTGGGGGAGACTTGGTGCCACCTGGGGGTTCCCTCAGACTCTCCTGTGCAGCCTCCGGATTCACCATCAACAGCTATTCATGAACTGGGTCCGCCAGGCTCCAGGGAAGGGGTTTGAGTGGGTTGCAGAAATGTATCCTTATAGTGGTGGCACATACTACGCAGACTCCGTGAAGGGCCGATTCACCGTCTCCAGAGACAACGCCAAGAACTCGCTGTATCTGCAAATGAGCAGCCTGAGGCCCGAGGACACGGCCGTGTATTTCTGTGCGAGACACACAGTGAGGGGAGCGGGTGTGAGCCCAGACACAAACCCTGCAGGACGGGGGGCGGGGCTGGGGGCCCCCTGGGGCGTGTCAGGACCCCAGGGGCCCAGGGACACCAGGAGGCTCAGAGCTAAGAGCACAGCCTGGGAGCAGGTGCAGGGGTAGGGGGCAGGGGCTTCCTGTCTGGGGCTCCCTCTGCAAGACCTCAGCTCCCCAGGGCACCATTGCTCTCCTCTGAGAGGCTCCTGTTCCCCACAATCCTGGTGAGCCCCAAGGAGGAGGTGACTCTGTGCACAGGTGAGACCCCCCAGGGATGAAACCCTCACCTGTTCTCACACAGGGGATGCTCCAGAGTCTGCAGATGGCGGGGTCTCAGGGGTGAACCCCGGGTCCCTGAGAAGCTGCTGTGTCACTGACACAGTCTGTCCCTTGCAGACATGGACCCCACAGGCTCGAGTGCTGTGCGTCCAACAAGACAACCCAACAGCCAGGGAAGAAATAATCAAAACTTAGCCGACATAATGAGGCAGAAAGAAAAGCAGCTGTGAATACTCCACACACCCCAACGCTGGCTCTTTGAAAACAAACACGATGAACAAACTCCACCCGGCTCCCCCCGAGAGGGAGAAAACGCTGACACGCGGACCCTCAGGGAGGAGGAGAAGCTCGACCAGGCGCAGCCGCCGGCAGAGGACCCCGGGACTCCCTCGACGGTCCTGAGCAGATGGCGTGGCCCGAGGGCGGACTCGCTCTCAGCCCCTCACGAGCAGCCGCGGCCGACAAAGAGGCGCAGAGACGCGCACACGGCAGCCGCGGGCGGGACCCGAAGCGCTGTCGGGACACCCTGGCCCAGAGCCGGGCCGGAGGCTTCCAGCGACTCCACCAGGCCCCAGGGAGCTCCCGCCGTCTCGGGAAACTCTTCCAGTCAAGAGTGAAGGAGCCCCCCGAATTCGTGGGTGAGTCCCCGTCACACTCACCCCCAACCCAGACACACAGCCCAGAGAAGAGGCCGCAGACCAGATCGCGGGGAGCGCGGTGGGAACCCCTGGAGTCGCAGATGCCCGAACCCCACACGGATGTGGGGGTCACGCCCCACCCAGAGCCTTTGTGCAGGGACCCTGGCGGCTCCGAGTCCGGGAACCAGCCCCGCCCGTCACCATGGCAACCGAGAACATCAGAAGCCGGGACCCTGGCCATGGATGCCAAGCGGAGGGCAAAGTTGTCGCCGCCGGGAGGAGCCCTGAGCTCGTGCGCAGGAGCAGCGTCTGGGACGACCCCGACACGCCAGCCCAGGTCCCGTGGGGGCAGCTGGGCCCATCCATCTGCGTGGACACCCCCGGGCGCACCTCCCACTCTCGTGCGGTACTGGATGCCTGGCCGGGCAGAGGCGAGGACATGGGGGACAGTGGACAGCAGTGAGCGCGTCGCCCTCTGCGATGACACGAGGACGGGCGGCAAGAAGCTGTGGCTCCTGGGACGGAGGCCCACGTGCCCGTTTGGACACGGGGGGCCAAAGCCCAGCACAGCGCCTGCTCCGTGCGGACCATGCGAGGGCCCAGGAGCAGACCCTGACCCTGCACCTCGCTGCCCGGGGGCTGGTGCTGTGGCGGGGGACAGGGCCCTGCAGGGTGCTCGGGAGCCTGTGTGCATGGGGGTCACTTTACACCCGGAGCTGACCCTGAGCAGAGAGGCCCGCGTGGCTCCAGCCCCTTCCCGTCCTGGCGATGGGCCGAGCGGCCGGGACAGTCCGTCTAGGGGGACACTCGCAGGCAGGGGCTAGCGACATGCGGGGAGCTGGCCACAGGGTTCACGTCCGACTCTCCCAGGGCGGGTGGACGGCGGAGACTAGGTGACCAGGTTCCCGTCGCCTCTTAGCTCGCCCTCCAGGACACCCACCTGTGCCGTCCCGGGCTCTGTCTCCTCCGGGGATGGTGGTCTGGATCCCGTGACCTGTCAGGGTTACCCCTTTGCCTTTGGCCTTTGTGTCTCTGATGCATTTGGATGGAGTCAGTGGCCCTTGCTGGTGCCCACACGATCTTCTGTAACGCGTGCAAATCCAGGGTCCATGGAGGGCCTGGAATCAGGTGGGCCACATCCCCCGGGAGAGGCCTGTATGTATTCTTGGCTATGCATTAAATCTCTGGCCCGGCTCTGGGCCAGGGTGTCACGACAGCGCTTCGGGTCCCGCCCACGGCTGCCTTGTGCAAGTCTCTGCGCCTCTTTGTCACCACTGCTGCTCCTGAGGGGCTGAGAGCGAGTCTGCCCTCGGGCCGCGCCGTCTGCTCAGGTCTTCGAGGGAGTCCCGGGGTCCTCTGCCCACGGCTGCGCCTGGTCGAGCTTCTCCTCCTCCCTGAGGGTCCGCGTGTCAGCGTTTTCTTCCTCTTGGGGGGAGCCGGGTGGAGTTTGTTCATCGTGTTTGTTTGTTCAAAGAGCCAGCGTTGGGGTGTGTGGAGTATTCATAGCTGTTTTTGTTTGTGCTTCATTACGTCGGCTAAGTTTTGACTATTTCTTCCCCTGGCTTTTGGGTTGTCTTTTGGACGCACAGCACTCGAGCCTGTGAGGTCCATGTCTGCAAGGGACAGACCGTGTCAGTGACGCAGCAGCTTCTCAGGGACCCGGGGTTCACCCCTGAGACCCCGCCATCTGCAGACTCTGGAGCATCCCCTGTGTGAGAACAGGTGAGGGTCTCGTCCCTGGGGAGGTCTCACCTGTGCACAGACAGAGTCACCTCCTCCTTGGGGCTCCCCAGGAATGTGGGGAGCGGGAGCCTCTCAGAGGAGAGCAGTGGTGCCCTGGGGAGCTGGGGTCTTGCAGAGGGAGCCCCAGACAGGAAGCCCCTGCCCCCCACCCCTGCACCTGCTCCAGGGTGTGCTCTGAGCTCTGAGCCTCCTGGGTCTGCCGGTGTCCCTGGGCCCCTGGGGTCCTGACACGCCCCAGTGGACCCCCAGCCCCGCCCCCCGTCCTGCAGGGTTTGTGTCTGGGCTCACACCCGCTCCCCTCACTGTGTCTCCTGCACAGAAATACACGGCCGTGTCCTCGGGCCTCAGGCTGCTCATTTGCAGATACAGCGAGTTCTTGGCGTTGTCTCTGGAGACGGTGAATCGGCCCTTCACGGAGTCTGCGTACCATGTGCTACCACCATTACTATTAATGGTTGCAACCCACTGTAGCCCCTTCCCCGGAGCCTGGCGGACCCAGTGCATGCCATAACTACTGAAGGTGAATCCGGAGGCTGCACAGGAGAGTCTGAGAGACCCCCCAGGCGGCACCAAGTCTCCCCCAGACTCCACCAGCTGCGCCTCACCCTGGACACCTGCAAACACAGACACAGCCCGTCAGGACATGGCTCTCGCCCACTGCTTCCCCTCCTGCCCCCCCCTCAGGGATCCTGCCCCCAGGAATCACCCCCTAGAAGCCCCACGAGCAGCAGCCAGCTCAGCCCACGCTCCATGGCGAGTGTCCGCGTCCGTGCTGACCCGAGTGGACCCTGGGTGCGGGCTGGGCTCCTGTGCGGGCTGCAGGGCGGGCCGGGCTGGTTTTCAGCAGCAGGGGACGCCCTATTTGCATGTGTCCTGCTATATAGCAGCTCTGGCTGGGTCTGGGCAGAGGAGCCGGGGAGGGTCCTGGGACGTGGGGTCATGACGCACGATGAGCAGGTCCCTTGTTAGGGGCCAGAGCTGGTGACCCTGAGCCCCTGTTACTTGCTGGGACGCAGGCCCATGGGCTGGTGCTCACACGTGCTCTGTGGGGTCTTTATATGTCTTAGTATCACTCACTCCTTTTTCAGTTGTGTCATTTGCCAACATTTTCTCCCGCCTGTGAGCAGCCTCTTAGTTTTACTGATATTTTCTTCATTGAGAAGAATCTTTTATTGGACGGAAGCCATTTGTGTACATTTATTTTCTTCTCTTCCCATTGGATCTGGGCCCACCCATATCACAGCAGCCGATGTCAGGGTGTGGGGTGACTTTTCTTTCTCCTGCACTGACCGCGGCGTGTCTACACAGGCTCCTTGTGGAAACCGTCTTCCTGTGGGGACAGAGGATGGTTCAGAAAACGAGAGATTTACACAGTGGCTTGTGCTCAGTTGTGGAATGCATGAAATTTCACTTGGAATCACACGGAAGGAACAGGACAGGACGGCGCTGAGTGAAGAAAGTCAGAAGGAGCAAGACACGCTCAGGATGGTCTGACTCTCGTGTGGACACAGGAAACACAACACAGAGTCTGAACCCACCGACAACAAACTCTTGACCTCTGAGAGCAGAACTGAGGCCAGGGCTGGGGTGGGGAGAGGCGTCCCGGGGCCCGAGGTGGGGGTTGCTTGGCCCTCGGGCCCGGCAGGGTGTAAAGGACACGTTTGTAGAGATTTATTCCTACAAGCACTGAGCAGACTCAGAGACATAAACATAATTTTCTGTCTTAGTTACTATAAAACCAGAGTATGAAGTCATGAGGATCAAAATTATATCAATTTGCCTCCTCTGGTGACAGTAGCACCTACTGGATATTAACTATGAAGGTAAAGTCCAAAAATCGTGTAACATGTGGGACCATCCCATTGTATGTACCTGGAGAGGCTGTCGTCCTGCCAGGATGAGCTTCTCCTCAGGGGCAAATCCAGGTGTCCCGTCCCCTTTCTGTCCAATCTCAGCCCGTGGTCCATTGTGTTGTGGTTGTTCCTGAGAAGCATAAGCTGGAGGCCGCGGACGGGACGGCCCATGGAGTTCCCTGCCATGAGCGGAGACTCGGGGTGTAAGTGAATCTGCAGTGGGGGGCGGCTGGGGGGCGCATCGAGAGCAGCTCTGCCCCGCACTCTCCCAGCCCAGGCTTTTATGGAGGACAGGACCAAAGGGAAGAACATGGCGCACGATTGTGTCTTTGCTGACACAGATGAGCACGTTTCTGCTGAGGACAAGTTGCCCTGCTGAGCGGGGACATGCGCAGGAGCAGCACGTCCTCAGGGGGCAGGAGTCGGTTCTGGGAAGAAGTTCTGTTTGCAGAACCTCTGCTGTCCTGGACTCCCTGTGCAGAGTCAACAGGGGCTCCAACCACTCCAGCTCCCTGCAGGGCAGCAGCTCCCGACAGCTGACGGCGTGTCCGTGGGTCTGTCCTGGGCTTGTCTCTGTCCCTGGTCCTCGTGGCCTGCTCTGTCCTCAGCCCCTGGGGTCCTCCTCCCGGAGCTGTGCAGAGGCTGAGCGGGGCAGGGCCAGGCTCCCACCTCGTCCATCAGGGTGTGCTGACCTGGGCCTGGTCTATCCACGGGGCTCTGGAGTGAGTCTGTCTCCATCCCAGAGGAGAAGCTGCGGGTGTCCTTCTCTGAGCATTAAATCATTCCCCCGGGAATGCATCCCGTGGTCACATCCTTCAGTCCTTCCACCCTTGAGTGTGGCATCACTCCACATGGTCAGTTTTATTCCATCTGTTACTATCACTTGTGCTGCTGCTGTCAGAGGCGGTTGCTGGCGTCTCTCAGGCGCTGAGGTTGGTCATAGAAAACAATCCCATGTGCTCCGGGGACCACTGCAGTCTCTGTGAGGGCACAGTGGCCCCTTGACAGGACACAGAAAGACAATTGTCACTTCACAGGGGCAGAGGAGGCTTGGAAGAGGCCAAACCCTCCTGAGAGAAAGAGAAAATAAAGGCCTCCCCGGGAGACACAGAGCTGGGAACACCCAGAGTCAGCATGGAAGAGGGAACAGCGTCCGTGGGCACAGGACCCCAAAGTCTGCACTGTCCCCCGTTCCTGAAACACAGTGTCCTTCTTCACGGGACAGGAGCAAAGTTTCGTGAGGTTCAGCGAGAAACACACAAGACACTGAGCAGCAACAGTCCTGGGAACCCGGGAGACTCTGCAGAGAAGGGTCCACCCGAGAGCTCTCGTGGCGGGTGCCCCCGTCACAGACACCAGAGGTCAGGCCAGGAGACCCGGGACCCCCAGTGTTGACCGGGGGCCTTTCAGACAAGGAGTCAGGTCCGGCCAAGACAGAGACACATGCAGAGTCCTCAGACCCCCGTCCCAGCCAGCTGCCACTAGACGTCACCACACGCGGTCAGGGTCAGCACCCAGGGCCTGGATCCAGGGCACTTGGTCAGGAGTCCCCACCAGCCTTCCTGGAGGCCCTGGGACCTGGTGACAGGGGTGTGGACACCACAGTGATCTGATCCCACTGGGTCTCGGGACCAGAACAGCGAATCAGTTGTTCTGACACATTTCAGAGGCACAGACGTTATTCAGGAGAGGCACAGGGGGAGTGACCCAGGGCTGGACCCGAGGAGGACAGAGGGATGGACACCCACCAGGAGAGGGCAGGGGTTGGCCTGGAGGGCAGGTCCAGGCTGGAGGTCCCGTCCCTGTCCATGTCCCCCCACAGCCATGAGCTGAGTCCAGGGCTGTGAGCTCGGAGCGCCCCCTGGTGGTGGGCCTGGGTGCTGCCCCCTCCTGTCCTGCAGGGTCTGTGTCTGGGCCACACCCGCCCCTCCCCGTGTCTCCCCAGTCATAGTAAGTAACAGACACCTGGACAGGTGAGGGTCTCGTCCCTGGGGGGTCTCACCTGTGCACAGACAGAGTCACCTCCCCCTTGGGGCTCCCCAGGTATATGGGGAGCGGGAACCTCTCAGAGGAGAGCAATGGTGCCCTGGGGAGCTGGAGTCTTGCAGGGGAGCCCCAGACAGGAAGCCCCTGCCCCCAACCCCTGCACCTGCTCCCAGGCTGTGCTCTTAGCTCTGAGCCTCCTGGTGTCCCTGGGCCCCTGGGGTCCTGACACGCCCCAGTGGAGCTCCAGCCCCGTCCTCCCATCCTTCAGAGTTTGTGTCTGGGCTCACACCCGCTCCCCTCACTGTGTGTCTCGCACAGAAATACACGGCCGTGTCCTCGGGCCTCAGGCTGCTCATTTGCAGATACAGCGAGTTCTTGGCGTTGTCTCTGGAGACGGTGAATCGGCCCTTCACGGAGTCTGCGTAGTTTGTGCTGCCACCAGTATAAATGATTCCAACCCACTCCAGCCCCTTCCCTGGAGCCTGGCGGACCCAGTGCATGTGCTAGCTGCTGAAGGTGAATCCTGAGGCTGCACAGGAGAGTCTTGAGGGACCCCCCAGGCGGCACCAAGTCTCCCCAAGACTCCATCAGCTTCTCCTCAGCCTGGACACCTGCAAACACAGACACAGCCCGTCAGGACATGGCTCTCACCCACTGCTTCCCCCTCTTGTGCCCCCTCCTCAGGGATCCTGCCCCCAGCAATCACCCCCTAGAAGAGCCACGAGGAGCAGCCTGCTCAGCCCACGCTCCATGGTGAGTGTCCGCGTCTGTGGTGACCCGAGTGGACCCTGGGTGTGGGCTGGGCTCCTGTGCGGGCTGCAGGGTGGGCCGGGCTGGTTTTCAGCAGCAGGGGACGCCCTATTGCATGTGTCCTGCTATATAGCAGCTCTGGCTGGGTCTGGGCAGAGGAGCCGGGGTGGGTCCTGGGACGTGGGGTCATGACACACGATGAGCAGGTCCCTTATTAGGGCCAGAGCTGGTGACCCTGAGCCCCTGTTACTTGCTGGGATGCAGGCCCAGGTGCTGGTGCTCACACGTGGTCTGTGGTGTCTTCTCTCCTGAAATCTTTATATGTTTAGGGTCAACCCTTTGTTATTTATATTTTTGCAACAATTTTCTCCCATCAGTAGGCATCTGTTATGTTCCTGATAGTGTCTTTCCTGTTCAGATGTGTTCATATTTGTTGTAGGCCAGATGATTGCAGTAATTTGTTTTCTTGTCACTGGAGCCCGGTCATTGAAGATGTCAGCGATGCCAGTGCTGGGGTGTTCACAGCACAGGCATGGAGACAGCTCCGTGCTCAGGACAGAGCAGTGGTTCAGGACGATGAGGTGTATTGAGTCAAGTGCTTTTCACTCAGCCAGAAGCAAGGATGCTCCTGCCTCAGCAGAGCCCAGAGAGACACAGAGAGGAGGCTGCCACGAGAGCAGGGGGAGGAGGAAGACAAACGCTGGGGGACCTGACGCTGTGCGGGTGCAGGGAACTTAGCACAGGGTCAGTCAGAACAACCAACAATACACTGTTGACATCTGGCTGCAGACCTGGGGCCAGCAGAGGGAGGTAGGTGGGGTGCAGAGGGAGATGGAGCATAGATTGGGGTGGGTGTTGCTGGTGTCTGGAGGTGGACAGGGTTGAGAGGACACGGAGTAGAGATTTGAACATATGACCTGGGACAGGTGCAAATATGGGAACAAGTTGTCCTCCTGAGCAGGGACATGCGCAGAAACAGCACCTCCTCAGGGAGCAGGAGTCAGTTCTGGGAAGAAGTTCTGTTTGCAGAACCTCTGCTGTCCTGGAGCTCCCTGTGCAGAGTAATCCGGGGCTCCAACAACTCCAGCTCCCTGCAGGGCAGCAGCTCCCAACATATCCCGCTTTTTGTTTTTAAAGCAAAGTATAATTCGTTTTGGCAAAACCTATAGGAATCTTTGGGTGCGGTGTTTTACGTAATGCAGCGACTCCTGCAGGATGCAATGAAGGTGTCTCTTGCCATGGATCCTGGAGTTCAACTGGAACCCGAGTGGCGACCAGTCCTTTTGGTGTTAAGAATGTGCTATTTGGATAGATTCCCAATATGTCCAGTCACTACATCTTTGCCGGTAATAGTCACTACAGGTGACATGATACATGGAATAGGATGCGCTACAACTAGCATGAACATTTCATGACAACAAAACATGTGGATTAAGTACACAGGCAGAATCAAAAATGTTCTTTTAGAAGGTAATGGTCATAGAGTGACTTTCTTTCCCCAAGTGTGACATAAGCCATCCCACACATGCAGCAGACCCAGCTTTAGAGGGAGTTTTGCTACGGCCTGTGGTTCAGCTTTATGGTTCCCCAAGTCCAGTTTCAGATTTTCTCAGTCCCCCCAGAAAGAGCAATACACTGAATGCTGCAGGGGGCGTTACTGCCCCAGCCAGGCAAGGCACTGGCAAGCAGCTAAGAAAAGGGCCTCATGCTGTGGGGCCGAATTTTGAAGAGCCTCAATCGTGGGGCTGAAGATTAAACATCCCTTTGTTTTTTGTTCCTGGTCATAATAGAAATAATTTCTCGGAATATACATTGGGCAATAAACTATACATATAAGACTATGGTACGGACATGGCATGAAAATTACGTGCTCAAAAGTTAAACACTGAATAATGTGGCCCACGTGACAGTGGGAAATGATTGTTGTGCAAGGGCGTGTCTGATAAGCCCCCCAGAGCTGGTCATAACAACATCCCTCGTGTGGAAGTTCCGTAGAGAAGCCTGGCGGTGAACCATGCGGTGATCACGCGAGGAGTTTCTAGTGAAAAAAGTTCTAATGACTGATCCTGGGGAACACCTGGTCTCTGGCTGCGGGCCCTGTAGACAGAGGAGTCTCCTGGCGGTGTAGCCTTGGTAACAGGGCGGCGCCAAGGACTGTTGGCTGCCCCAGGGTGTTGTTTAGGCTGAAACAATGAGTCTAAATTTTAATTATCTGTTAACTTTTCAGGTCGTTTCTTTTCTCAGAATCATGTAGGCACCAAAATGTCTATGGGAAAGGAAAGGGCTGATTGTTGGGTTTTGCTTCTGTGCAGAGGATGATGTCATCCCATCGCGTGCCTTAAGGTGTAAATAAAGATCCCTGAGACCCTCAGCAGGAGGCGCTTGCACCCATGTGAGAGTGTTTTGTGTCGGCCTCACCGCCCCTTCCTTCAGCCCTTAGGAAAGTTTCCCCGAGGCCGCCTCATCCTTTCAGGGACATGTGACCCCACATTTTGCCAAAAGCTGGTCTTGGACAACCGAGCAGCCGCGAGGGTAGGGGGCGTCAGGTCTCTCTGGCTACTCCTGCTGGCAGGGGCCGCAGTCCTGCAGGGCAGCCGCGTCTGAGCGGGTCTGTCCAGGGGGCCCGGTGCACAGTCAGGGGCTGGAGACACCTGCAAGCTGAAGGCTCGGAGCTTTGAACCCGCGGGAGACAAAACCAACCCAGGGGTGTGGCGTGCACAGACCAGGAGACGGCGGCAGGACGGTGGCAGGCCCGGCAGGCTGGGAGGGAGTTTGGAGAGTCCTCACAGGCGAAAAGAAACCGAGGATCTGGACGGAGGGAAAACACAGTGAACCGCGGTTTCCAGGTCCAAGACGGAGAAGAACTTTAATCTCCTGGCGCCTGGGACGGCAACGTGACTGGGTGTTAGTGGGGTGCTGGAGACTGTCCCCCCCGCCTGCGGCCCGTCAGACCAGGCTGCGGGGTCAGTGTTCACCAGCACAGGCACAGTGAGGGCGCACAGGGGGCAGCTCGCTGTTCTGGGGGCGAACATGAAGTGCCGCGCCCGCCTTGGCCAAGGGATGTTGCCCAGATGAGGGGTTGGCGCTCCGGGCCGCCAGGGAGGCGGGCGAAGAACCAAGGAGTCCTCGAGGCTCCTTGTCACCCCAAAGGGGGATCAAATATCTAGTCATGGTTTACTTGGCGACCCCTAACTGCCACCCCATTCGATGTTAACGGTCAGGGACAGATGGGAGGACAGAGCGCCTGGCCCCCGTGTCCAGCAGCACATCCACTGGACGGCCCTTCACCTCCAGGAGGACCCCAGGCGCCGGTGACGACATCCATAGGGCAGGGGAGATCGGCGCCTCTGGCCCCGTCCGAGTGCGGAGCGGACGGCCCGGAGTCGGCAGCTGAGGACAGGCCCTTCCCCCGCGGCTGCCCCGACACGCGCGGCCGGGCCCAGAGGCTGCCGCCGGCTGCCTGGAGGCCGATCCCTGGGCGGGGCACGCTCTGTGTTCACGCCCTGAGGCCCCGCGGGCTCCTCGCGGGAGGCCACCCCTGAGGCTCCGAGCGCGGCCACCAGAGCCTCCGCCTTGGCCCGGCCTTCGGGGCCTTCCCTTTGCCGCCTCCTCTGACCCGTTGTGAGGACGTGGGTGGCCACAGTCAGGCTCTCGGGCGGCCACAGCGACCCGGGGCTGCGCCTGTGGTCAGCTCGCCCTCCCTGTCCTTCGTGTTTCACACCGGAGACGTCGTCGGCCAGAGGCCGTGTCTGGGTCCTCCGCAAACACTGTCTTTGGTTCTGTCACCGCTTTGGCTGAGGGCGTCACCCCAGCCACTGGCTCCTTCTGCAGAGGATGATTCTGGGACACTCGTCTCTCGGGCTTCGCTGTCAGAGCCACTCTCCCCGCGCTGAGCGGCACGGAAGGAATCGGAGGCCGAGAAGAGCCGGGAACCTCCTGGTTATGGTTCATTTCCGTTTTTCAACTTTCCTGAGAAGGTCCCAGAGCCGCTCGTGCCAAAGCCCGACTGAGGAAACCCCGGCAGGGACCTTCACGCCTTGTGCAGGATGCCTTTCCCCAGTCGCCCCGACTCGCCCCCGTGTCTGCACCCAAACACCGTCATCCGGGCACCGCGGCGAGGCCTGAAGGGCCCAATGGAGCAGCTCCTGTAAGCTGTGGTGGAGACGGGGCTCCGCTCTACTCTCACGGGCATTTTCAAAGGGTCATAAACGCTGACGAGCCGCATTCCGCCCCTGCTGTCCCCAACCTTGGATCATCCGTCCAGTCAGCCGCGGCCCAGGACCATCGAGTGAGCCAGAGAACGCACTCGCCACCCGCTCCTTCCCTGAGGTTCCAGGGTCCCTGAACCCGATCGGACGCCACTGCCGCGACGGGACGGCCCATGGAGTTCCCTGCCATGAGCGGAGACTCGGGGTGTCAATGAATCTGCAGTGGGGGCGGCTGGGGGCGCATCGAGAGCAGCTCTGCCCCGCACTCTCCCAGCCCAGGCTTTTATGGAGGACAGGACCAAAGGGAAGAACATGGCGCACGGTTGTGTCTTTGCTGACACAGATGGACACGTGTCTGCTGAGGACAAGTTGCCCTGCTGAGCGGGGACATGCGCAGAAGCAGCACGTCCTCAGGGAGCAGGAGTCGGTTCTGGGAAGAAGTTCTGCTGTCCTGGACTCCCTGTGCAGAGTAAACAGGGGCTCCAACCACTCCAGCTCCCTGCAGGGCAGCAGCTCCCGACAGCTGACGGCGTGTCCGTGGTCTGTCCTGGGCTTGTCTCTGTCCCTGGTCCTTGTGGCCTGCTCTGTCCGCAGCCCCTGGGGTCCTCCTCCCGGAGCTGTGCAGAGGCTGAGCGGGGCAGGGCCAGGTTCCAGCCTCGTCCCTCAGGGTGTGCTGACCCGGCCCTGGTCTGTCCATGGGGCTCTGGAGTGAGTCTGTCTCCACCCCAGAGGAGAAACTGCGGGTGTCGTTGTCTGAGCATTACATCATCTCCAGGGGAAGCATCCTGGGGTACATCATTCAGTCCTTCCACCCTTGCGTGTGGACATCACTCCACATGGTCAGTTTTGTTCTATCTGTTACTGTCACTTGTGCTGCTGCTGTCAGAGGCGGTTGCTGGCGTCTCTCAGGTGCTGAGGTTCATCCTAGAAACAGCTCTTGACCTCGGGGACACCGAGTCTGCACCTGATTGACCGAGTCAGTGACCAGCAGCTACAGGGAGACCTCGGGGTGCTCACCCCGAGAGCTGGTCATCGGCAGCTGATGCGTGTCCCTGTCTTGGGGACGCCTGTTGCTCCTTTTCACCCCTAATTTCCTGGGCAGGTCCCCGGTTCCCTGTGGGTGACATGGAGCCAGCCCCTTGCTGCCCTGAGGTCACAGGACAGGACGGCGCTTTCTCCTGAGACGAGGCCAGGACTGGACCCGCCCAGGTGCCCTGACTCCAGGGAGGGGACGTCCTTCTGCTCGGAGGTGCTGAGTGTCTTCACCGTGAAATGCGCTGACCCCACCCCATGCTGTTTGCCCAGTGACAGGAGGTGCCCGTCCTGACCCTGCCCCTGCCCTGGGGTCTCGCATCGCTGGGGGAGCTGCCCCTCCTGGCCTCCAGGGGAGGTCGCTCCTGGATACAGACCTGCCGGGAGCTAATGTGCAGAGAGCTGGGTCAGGACGCTGTGCTGCTGCGGGAGGCGGGTCAGAGGGGTCCAGGCTGCTGACAGGACAGGGAAGGTCTTTGAGGTTCAGGTTGCCGTCCAGGGGGATGAGACTCAGGACGGGCTGGGGAGCAGGACGGACAGAACCGCATGCAGTGGGGATCCCATGGTCAGCTGTGATGTGGAGGGGAAAAAAAGGGGGAGGGGTCAGGGACTGTCAGGCGGCAGAGGTTCATTCCCGGATTTGGGGTGCTGCTCCCCTGGGTCTTGTTGGGGAGTCTCTGGAGGAGTCTGGGGTTGGGTGATTAGGATTATGATGAGCACATCTGGGGTCTCTCAGGTGAGGCTCCTCCTTCCTCTCTGGGTTTGGGGCTGGTTTCCTCAGGGCTAACTTCTATGTGGGGTGCGGTTGGAGAATTCTCTGCTGTGCTGCAGTGCCCTGATCACACCTCACCTGCGGCAGGTCACAGGGACGTGGCCCCGACCATGTGAAGAAACTGCACAAACACCTGGGACAGGTGAGGGTCTCGTCCCTGGCGGGTCTCACCTGTGCACAGAGTTACCTCCTCCTTGGGGCTCCCCAGGAATGTGGGGAGCGGGGGCCTCTCAGAGGAGAGCAATGGTGCCCTGGGGAGCTGGGGTCTTGCAGAGGGAGCCCCAGACAGGAAGCCCCTGCCCCCCACCCCTGCACCTGCTCCCGGGCTGTGCTCTGAGCTCTGAGCCTCCTGGGCCTCCCGGTGTCCCTGGGCCCCTGGGGTCCTGACACTGCCCAGTGGACCCCCAGCCCCGCCCTCCGTCCTGCAGGGTTTGTGTCTGGGCTCACACCCGCTCCCCTCACTGTGTGTTTCGCACAGAAATACACGGCCGTGTCCTCGGGCCTCAGGCTGCTCATTTGCAGATACAGCGAGTTCTTGGCGTTGTCTCTGGAGATGGTGAATCGGCCCTTCACGGAGTCTGCATAAGCTGTGCTACCACCAGTATCACTGATGGCTGCGACCCACTGTAGCCCCTTCCCTGGAGCCTGGCGTACCCAGTGCATTGCATAACTACTGAAGGTGAATCCGGAGGCTGCACAGGAGAGTCTGAGGGACCCCCCAGGCGGCACCAAGTCTCCCCCAGACTCCACCAGCTGCGCCTCACCCTGGACACCTGCAAACACAGACACAGCCCGTCAGGACATGGCTCTCGCCCACTGCTTCCCCCTCCTGCCCCCTCCTCAGGGATCCTGCCCCCAGCAATCACCCCCTAGAAGAGCCACGAGCAGCAGCCAGCTCAGCCCACGCTCCATGGCGAGTGTCCGCGTCCGTGCTGACCCGAGGGGACCCTGGGTGCGGGCTGGGCTCCTGTGCGGGCTGCAGGGCGGGCCGGGCTGGTTTTCAGCAGCAGGGGACGCCCTATTTGCATGTGTCCTGCTATATAGCAGCTCTGGCTGGGTCTGGGCAGAGTTCCCGGGAGGGTCCTGGGACGTTGGGGTCATGACACACGATGAGCAGGTCTCTTATTAAGGATCAGAGCTGGTGACACTGATCTCCCGTTAGTTGCTGTGACACAGGCCCAGGTGCTAGTGCTCACATGTGCTCTGTGGGGTCTTCTAAGGCAATCAGGACCCATGTGCACTGTGGGGTGAATGGGAGTTGCTCAGCCAGTGCTGAGAATAGTGTGATGTCACCAAACACAAGAGGATGCCTTGTGAGTGGACATTGAGGAAATAGTGTCATACATGGTCACAGAGATGTTTAATGTCACAACAGCTTCTGAGCATCTCTGTGATGACAGCTGTGAGGCCTCAGCCCTCCTGGGAGCCAGAGACTCAGGTGTGCATATGGGGGAGGGACCCTCCCCTGGGCCCATCTTCCTAGGGGATCATTTAGACGTAAACTAAGTAGAATTGAGGACACACAATATGGGGATATGTAATGTTTTAGGCACTTGACAAGGGTAACTTGCATGTATGGTATTTATTTGTTGCCCCGACTTTTCACATGTGGATGAATACACGAGTCACAACTCACTTCCTGCTGAGGCCTCTGTTCAGGGCCTGGGAGGGACTCGGTGAGGCTGAGAAGGATTTAGAGGGTGTGACCGGGGATGAGCTCTGCTTGGGGTCCTGTCCCTGGGTGTCCGGTCAGGCTGGCCTTGGGGCGAGGGAGAGAGATGAAGGGAATGAACGGCTCTGCACGTGGCGGGGGGGGCTGTGCTCCTGGAACCTGGTCTCCCCGTCAGGGTCGTCTGAGTGGGGATCCGGGAGGGATTAGACACCCCTGAGCCTCTCGTCCCTGCACGTGTCTCTCCAGCAGGAGAGCGAGTGTGGGCTGCGTGTGGACAGAGAAACCTCGTCCCCGGAGGAACGGGACCTGGTGACACCATCCGTGTGTCCTGACCCGGAAGCCGCGTCTCCACCGTCCTCCTGATTCCAGCTCCCCAGACCCTCCCGGGGCAGGTTCAAGCGCGAGGGCAGAGACGAAGCTCAGAGACAACCAGAAAGTCTCGGTGATGGTCACAAAGATCAGAGCATTTTCCTCCAAAGTGGGAATGAATGACGTGCAGAGGTGGAGTGAGCTCCGCACCCGCCACCCCACAGCCACCGTCACAGCAAGAGGGAAAAGCTGAGACAGTCACGCGAAGCTCAGGAATAAGACATGGAGGTCACAGTCACGGGGGTCACTCAGCTCCGTCCCGGACGCCCCACCTGAAGATACTCGGAAAGAAAAGGCCATGGGGGTCGACACTGGACAAAGACAACACAAAAGAGAACATCACAGGCCCAGAGCCCTCGTGATCACTGATGGGAACATCCTCCCAACGTCCTCGCCAGCAGGACCCGACCTGCGTCCCAGGGACCGTCCCCAGGATCACGGGGACTCCTCCTGGGCACGGGGCTGGTTCCACAGCCGAGAGAGCATCAGTGTATCCAACACGGCCACAAAGAGGAACACGGAACCCCAGGATCACATCAACAGACGCTGGAAAGCGCTCGACACAGTCCAACCCCCATGGGTGGTGCAGGCCCTGGACGCCCTCGGGGGAGGAACAGACCTTCACATGGTGAGAGCATCCGTGACCAGCCACCGCCTGTGGGATGCTCAGGGCGACACGCCGAGGCCCTTCCTGGGAGGTCGGGAGCGAGACAGGGACGTCCTCTCTCCCCTGCCCTTCAGGAAACTGGGCAGAAGACCTGGGTCTGTGGGCGTCCAGTGGACACGATCCTCTGCGCAGGGAGAACAAAAGCTCCCCGAGGGGCGATGGTCAGATCCTGAAGGGCCCCGCGGGGGCGGGATGCAGGGTGAGCGCAGCCCCCAGAGGCGCCACCCCGGGGCGCGCGTGAGTGGGAGGGGAGGGTCCAGCTCCGGTCACGGTCTCGCCCGAGGAGGAGATTCCCGGGAGCCAGCGGGGCGGGCGGGGAGGACAGTGGCGTGACCACGTCAGCCTGTCACGCACAGACACGCACAGGACAGAGAGACATGGACGCGCTCGTGGGCTGGTGCGGGGGCAGATTCGTGTTATTGTTATGGCCACGCGGCGCCCCCGTGGGTTCCCGGCCGTGTCTGAGAACACAGAGCACCGTGGACAGGGGACAGAGCAGTTATCCAGTGTCCAGGGAGGGCCGCGCTGGTGGCGCAAGGGCCTGAGCACAGCACTATGAAGCTGGCACAGCCTCTGCCGCATGAGTTGTGTTCCCGGCCATCCAGGGAGTTACCCACATGGTGCAGCAGACCTCTCCTGTCTCCCCACGGCTCCCCTCAGCAGTGTCTTTAATTCAGGTTGCCTGTTCTGCTCCCCACTCTGTCTCTGGTGGATCCTCTCACCCCCCGCATCTCTGGCCTGTGCCCCAGATCTTGTGTGCATAAATACATAAATCTTTAAAAGAAAAGTACAAGGATCCATAAAGGCCGTGAGGAGACAAAACAATCTCGAGAGGAGAGAAGACACTAAAGGCCTCACCCGGGGGAGAAAAAGAGCTGGACATTCCACACTTAAGCCAGAGGTGGGAGCTTTGCTCCTGGACCCGTTGCTGGAAGATCCACAGACTTACTGCGTCCCCATAAAACACACCAGAACCTCACAGAAATGGAGCAAAGTTTGAATAAATTTTATCCAAAACAGACAAGACACTGAGCAGCAACAGTCCTGGGAACCCGGGAGACTCTGCAGAGAAGGGTCCACCCGAGAGCTCTCGTGGCGGGTGCCCCCGTCACAGACACCAGAGGTCAGGCCAGGAGACCCGGGACCCCAGTGCTGACCAGGGCCCTTCAGACCAGGAGTACAGGTCTGGCCAGGAAAGACACATGCAGGGTCTTCAGATCCACCATCTGCCAAGGGACTGTCCCCACATGGGGTCCAGGCCTCAGCTCCCAGGGCCTGCATCCAGGATTCTCGGTCAGGAGTCAACACCGCCCTTGCTGGGGGCGCCTCAGACCCTGTGACGGGGGTGTGGACACCGTGGTCATCTAATCCAGAGCAGAACAGACAATCAGCTGTTCTGACACAATTTCAAAGGCACAGATGTTATCAAGAGATTGCACTGGGGTTGTGACCCCCAGGCTGGACCCAGTACAGTAGGGATGGACACCCACTAGGAGAGGGCAGAGGTCAGACTGGACAGCAGGTCAAACCTGGAGGTCACTCCCTGTCCATGTCCTCCCACAGCCATGAGCTGAGCCCAGGGCTGTGAGCTCGGAGCGCCCCTTGGTGGTGGGCCTGGGTGCTGCCCTGCCCCCCTTTTGCTCATCATGTGTTATGACCCCAAAGTCCCCAGGACCCTCCCAGTCTCTCTGTCCCCAGACTCCAGCGAGAGCTGCTAAATAGCAGGACAGAGCTAAATAGGGCCGTCCCCTGGGTTTTCTTGTTGGACACAAAGCACTAGAATCTGTGGGGTCCATGTCAGCAACTGGACAGACCATGTCAGTGACGCAACAGCTTCTCAGGAGACATCAGGGATTCACCCCTGAGACCCCCGTCACCTGTAGACTGATGGAGCATCCCCTGTGTGAGAACAGGTGAGGGGTCTAAACTCTGGGGAGGTCTCACCTGTGCACAGAGTCACCTCCTCCTTGGGGCTCCTAGGAATGTGGTGAGTGGGAGCCTCTCAGAGAAGAGCAATGGTGCCCTGGTGTCTTGCAGAGGGATCCCCACAGGAAACCCCTGTCCCCCCACCCCCGCACCTGCTCCCGGGCTGTGCTCTGAGCTCTGAGCCTCCAGGGCCTCCCGGTGTCCCTGGGCCCCTGGGGTCCTGACACGCCCCAGTGGACCCCCAGCCCCGCCCCCCGTCCTGCAGGGTTTGTGTCTGGGCTCACACCCGCTCCCCTCACTGTGTCTCTCGCACAGAAATACACGGCCGTGTCCTCGGGCCTCAGGCTGCTCATTTGCAGATACAGCGAGTTCTTGGCGTCGTCTCTGGAGATGGTGAATCGGCCCTTCACGGAGTCTGCGCAGTATGCGCTGCCACCACCATAAATTCCTGCGACCCACTCAAGCCCCTTCCCTGGAGCCTGGCGGACCCAGCTCATGTAGTAGCTGCTGAAGGTGAATCCGGAGGCTGCACAGGAGAGTCTGAGGGTCCCCCCAGGCGGCACCAAGTCTCCCCCAGACTCCACCAGCTGCGCCTCACCCTGGACACCTGCAAACACAGACACAGCCCGTCAGGACATGGCTCTCGCCCACTGCTTCCCCCTCCTGCCCCCCTCCTCAGGTATCCTGCCCCAGGAATCACCCCCTAGAATAGCCACGAGCAGGAGCCAGCTCAGCCCACGCTCCATGGCGAGTGTCCGCGTCCGTGCTGACCCGAGGGGACCCTGGGTGTGGGCTGGGCTCCTGTGCGGGCTGCAGGGCGGGCCGGGCTGGTTTTCAGCAGCAGGGGACGCCCTATTTGCATGTGTCCTGCTATATAGCAGCTCTGGCTGGGTCTGGGCAGAGGAGCCGGGAGGGTCCTGGGACGTGGGGTCATGACACACGATGAGCAGGTCCCTTATTAGGGCCAGAGCTGGTGACCCTGAGCCCCTGTTACTTGCTGGGACGCAAGCCCAGGTGGTGGTGCCCCCACGTGCTCTGTGGTGTCTTCTCATTGAGATCTTTATGTTTTGTTTCTGCCCTTTGCCTGAAGTGTCATTTTAGTTGCAATGGTTGCTTTTTTGTTGTGACTTTTCGTTTGTGTTCATGCTTCACAATGGACATGTCTCACGTGCATCCCACGCGAGCATCACCCCTGAGTCTGTGGCTAGTATTCGCATTTTCGTGCCTCTGCTTTTGCAGAATTCATGGTTTCCATCTAACTAGTCTGGAAAACAAGTATCTTGAAGTGTGCCTTTGTGTCTCATTAATTGGTGTCTTCTGTGTATTTGTAAAGATTCATTTATTGATGCATTCAAGACCTGGGGTGCAGGGCAAAGGTCCAGGGGCGCGAGAACTCCCCAGAGACAGAGCGGGTAGCAGAACAGTCAGCTCTACTGAAATCCACTGCTGAGGGGAGCAGCGGGGAGACAGGAGGGGTCTGCGGCCCCTGCGGGTAGCTCCCTGTGTGGGGATCGCACTGGGACTGCAGTGTCTGTGGAGAGCTGCATCGTGCAGAGACTGAGCCACTCGAGCCAGGACCCCCCGGTGTCTTTGTGTTTCTGATCGTTTCTTTCCTTCCCGGAACCATTTTAATTCGTTGTCGCCCCATGTGTTGACATCGTTTGGCTTCCCCGGTCTCGGGCGCCCAGGCCACGCGGACGTCCCCTGGGCCGTGCCGAGGGCGCTGGCCTGGCCTTCCCCTGTGCTGACGCGGCCCTGCGGGCACAGCCGGGGGGAACCGCCTGTGAGGAGGACACGGACGGCTCTGCAGCACGAGGCGCTTCTTCACGGCGCAGCCCGCGGCTGTAGCGCAGGACGGACGCCCGCGTTGGCAGCAGCGTGGGGGACCCGCGAGGCGGCGCTGAGAGCAGCGAGTGCAGGAGAAAGACACACGCTGTCGGCACCTCCGTGTGCAGACAGAGAAACAGGCGAAGGTGCCGCAGGAACCAAAGCGGAAATACACCTGGACGTCTGAGTGCAGAACTGGGGCCACCGAGGGGAGGGGGGGGACGGGTGTGGGGCAGGAGCAGCCCATGGAATGTGTGGGGGCCCTGGGGAGCCCAGGGCATGGAGGGTGTGAGGGCGCCTGTGTGAGTGTGGACCCGGGACCCGAGGAGCAGACGCGAGGATGTGAACCCGCTTTTCCCCAGAGGACAGTGAACAGCAGGTGCCACACGTTGTGACCGTGGGGATCGTGTCTGTGTCGTCCCCGGGCCCAGGGGCCCCAAACTGGGACTTGTCCGCACGGGGAGAGCCTGAGAAACGTTCCTGGGGGAGACCGTGACGACCCCGCGGCCCGACGGTGGCTCGTGGGGGATGGAATGAGACACGTCCCCGCAGAGACAGAGCAGGTGGAGTCACGACCCGTGGCCAGAGCCTGTGACTCGGCCAACACCCCCCAGGGAGGGACAGAGCAGGCCTGACCCACGGGGACACCGGGGAGGCTCGGTGATTAGACGGACATTGTCCCTGACGCAATTATCCAGAAACTGCTGGAAACTGTTGCAGAAATTGGTTTCAAATACTCAAAGAATCCATAATTCTAAACCAGAATTCAATGCCAGTAGAAGGAGGAAATACTGTTTAGAGCAGAAGAAAATGGAAAAAGAATTGAAGAGACAGCTCAGTGACACAGTGATGAGCAAGGGTGGTGCTTGCAAAATAAACAGTGTAGACCAATTCTGAGCCCCGATTAGAAAAATGAGACAAAACACCAATGACAAGAAGGGGAAATGGAGGAGGAGACGCTGCCAGACCCTGCAAAGGGAGGATCCTGCAAACTGGGTTCACACCCTGCGGAGAGACCCCGCGTCACACATCGGGGAGACGGGAAGGATCCTCGTGTGAGAAGCGAGGGTGACGCTGCCCCTGTGGGCAGCAGACGTGGGGAGGGACACGGAGACCCCGACAGGCCCACGGAGACGGGGAGAAGCCGCGTCAGGGCCGTGACGTGCAGGTCCAGACCCCGCGTGTCTGTGGGGGGTGACGACCCGGGCCCAGTTCTCACGGGGTTGGCTGCTCTCGGCTGATCTCAGACTGTGTGTGTGTTTGTGGTCACGGCCTCACTCACGTGCCCCCACTGGCTCCTCATCTCTGCGTCTCTGTGTTGGGTTCTCCGTTTTACGACATTTGCTTGAGCAGAATCACTGTTTCCTCTCGGGAGCGGGACAGCAAGTATTTCCTGGACGGGCCTCTCGGCCGCACCCCCAGGTCAGGTCCCCACGCACGGAAATGGACGTTCTCTCCCGGGCGGCCTGTCAGGGGGACTCCTCTGCCTTGGGCGTTTGTGTCTCTGAGGCATTTGGATGGAGTCGGTGGCCCTGGCTGGTGCCCACACGACCTTTTGTCACGCGTGCAAATCCAGGGTCCACGGGGGGCCTGGATCAGGTGGCCACGTCCCCCGCAGAGGCCTGTCGGGTTTCCTGGCTGTGCATTAAATCTCCAGGTCTCTCGGGGTGACCCCCACGTGCGCAACATGCAGGCTCCTCCCCGCGCGTGGGGGCCCCTCCCCGGGACTTAGGGTCACGTTTTCTGTCTCCAGTTCCCCAGTTTTCTCTTGAAGATCCTACGAATGCCGCGAGACGTGCCCTGAGCGTGTGGTTTCGAGCTGGTGTGTCAGCAACATTATTTCACTCTATGTCCTGTCAGCCTCGTGTGACCTTCTCCACAGAACGAGGACGAGACGAGCAGCTGCGTCGTGACGGTGGACCCTGCAGACGAGCCTGCGCGTCAGCCGTGCTCCCCGCTGCTGCTGACCGCGAGGCGCCGGGGGACCGTCCTGCATGTCCCACGGAGACTTCGTGTCCGCTGTGGACGGACGGTTTTGTGTCGCGTCCCCTCTGTCTGCTTTCCTGTCTGCTTCACTGCCTGGGCTCCGACCTCAGCACCATTTGACGGGGAGGGACAAAGCGGACCAGGCTCCTTCCCGCCCTGGGGAAGAGGCCTCTAGTGGGTCCCATCCCGGGAGGTCCTGCTCGTTGGGGTCTGGAGGTTCATCCACAAGGTGAAGACTCACCTGTGTTCTCCGTGTCCGGGGAGGATTTCATGAGAGCAGGTGCTGGGTCTCCTCGAACTATCCCGCCTCTGCTGACGTGGTCCCTGCGCTGCTGCTTGGGCTGTTTCTGTGGAAACCACAGTTCAGACTCACACAGTCATTGACCCCTCAGATCCGCTCGCACACGCGTGTTCCCTTCTCATATAGTAACTGGTAAAGTTTCAACACAGAAATCCCGGCTCCCTGGAGTCTCCTGAGCCCCTGGAGTCCTGATCTCACCCCGGGGTCCCTGCGCCCCGCCGGTCCCGGCGCCCCCAGCCGCCCTCCTGTCCTGGAGGGGGTGTGTCTGGGCCACCCCGGCTCCCCACTGTGTGTCCCCACAGTCACACGCGGCGTGTCCTCAGTCTCGAGTGCTCGCTGCTGAGTGAACTCGCTCCTGGAGTTGTCCAGGGTGAGCGTGAGCCGCGAGCTCAGAGCTGGTTGTAGCTCGTGCCTCGTCACCCCTGTCACCCCCGCCCACGGCAGCCCCTTTCCCTGCGCCTGGGGGGCTGCTCACCCCACAGCTGACAGAGCCCTGGAGCCAGCACAGGGAGGTGCCGCCCGCAGCTCCCAGGGGCCGCCCGCCCAGGCGTGTCTGGACTCGCGTCTCCGGACGCGCCCCTCGGCCCTGGTGTCTGCTGCCCCCCTTTCCCGGGGAGATCTCACCGCCCACCTGGGACAGCGTCTCCCGCCCAGGCTTCTGGCCCCGCCATTGCCCAACTCCTGTGCCAGTGCGTGACTGTCCACCATGGGCCGTCAGCAGGAGCCGGGCTGCCAAGGCTCCCCTGGTTCTGACGGACAGTGGATCCGAGTCCTGCATTTCCCGGCGTGTGAGCAACATGACTAAAGACCACATCCCTGCAGCCCAGCAACCCGAGCCCCACCGACCCGTGGCGCCCCGGAGCAGGGTCAGCCTGCTGCCCCCGGAGGACAGGTATAGAGACTCGAAAGCCGGTCATGTCCCTGGACCTCCAGTGCTGACCAGGGGCCTTTCAGACAAGGAGTCGGGTCCAGCCAGGACAGGGACACATGCAGAGACCTCAGACCACCCCGTGCCTGCCAGCTGCCAGGGGACGTCCCCACACGGGGTCAGGGTCACCTCCCGGGGTTGGATCCAGGATCCTCACTCTGGAGTCAACACCGTCCTTCCTGGGGCCCTGGGACCTGGTGACAGGGGTGTGGACGCCACGGTGATCTGATACCACTGGGTCTCGGCACCAGAACAGACAATCAGTTGTTCTGACACATTTCAAAGGCACAGACGATGTCAGCAGATGGCACTGGGGGAGTGACCCCAGGCTGGACCCGAGGAGGACAGAGGGATGGACACCCATCAGGAGAGGGCAGGGGTCGGCCTTGAGGGCAGGTCCACTCTGGAAGTCACGTCCCTGTCCATGTCCTCCCACAGCCATGAGCTGAGTCCAGGGCTGTGAGCTCGGAGCGCCCCCTGGTGGTGGGCCTGGGTGCTGCCCCCTCCTGTCCTGCAGGGCCTGTGTCTGGCCACACCCGCCCCTCCCAGTATCACCCCAATAATAGTAAGTAACAGACACCTGGACAGGTGAGTGTCTCGACCCTGGGGAGGTCTCATCTGTGCACAGACAGAGTCACTTCTTCCTTGGGGCTCCCCAGGAATGTGGGGAGCAGGAGCCTCTCAGAGGAGAGCAATGGTTTCCTGGGGAGCTGGGGTCTTGCAGAGGGAGCCCCACACAGGAAGCCCCTGCCCCCCACCCCTGCACCTGCTCCCAGGCTGTGCTCTGAGCTCTGAGCCTCCTGGGCCTCCCGGTGTCCCTGGGGCCCTGGGGTCCTGACACGTCCCAGTGGACCCCCAGCCCCGCCCCCTGTCCTGCAGGGTTTGTGTCTGGGCTCACACCCGCTCCCCTCACTGTGTCTCTCGCACAGAAATACACGGCCGTGTCCTCGGGCCTCAGGCTGCTCATTTGCAGATACAGCGAGTTCTTGGCGTTGTCTCTGGAGATGGTGAATCGGCCCTTCACGGAGTCTGCGTAGTATGTGCTACCACCACCATCACTGATACGTGCAACCCACTCAAGCCCCTTCCCTGGAGCCTGGCGGACCCAGTTCATGTAGTAGCTGCTGAAGGTGAATCCGGAGGCTGCACAGGAGAGTCTGAGGGTCCCCCCAGGTGGCACCAAGTCTCCCCCAGACTCCACCAGCTGCGCCTCACCCTGGACACCTGCAAACACAGACACAGCCCGTCAGGACATGGCTCTCACCCACTGCTTCCCCTCCTGCCCCCTCCTCAGGGATCCTGCCCCCAGGAATCACCCCCTAGAAGAGCCACGAGCAGCAGCCAGCTCAGCCCACGCTCCATGGCGAGTGTCCGCGTCCGTGCTGACCCGAGGGGACCCTGGGTGCGGGCTGGGCTCCTGTGCGGGCTGAGGGCGGGCCGGGCTGGTTTTCAGCAGCAGGGGACGCCCTATTTGCATGTGTCCTGCTATATAGCAGCTCTGGCTGGGTCTGGGCAGAGGAGCCGGGGAGGGTCCTGGGACGTGGGGTCATGACACACGATGAGCAGGTCCCTTATTAGGGCCAGAGCTGGTGACCCTGAGCCCCTGTTACTTGCTGTGATGCAGGCCCAGGTGCTGGTGCTCACACGTGCCCTGTGGGGTCATCTGTGGAAATGGGACCCCTGTGCCTGGGGTGAGTGGAGGTTGTTCAGCCAGTCCTGATGACAGTGTGAGGACCTTGAACATCAGAGGACGGATGTCTGTGTGGTCAGTGTCTCACCTGTGAGCAGGTGTGCGCAGGGAACAGAGTCAGGACACGTGACAGCAGGGATGTGCATGGTTCATTCTCACTTCATTCCTTCTGCCCTTTGTGGATGCCCCGAGGGGGTGGAATCCAAGTTTGGGTCTCTGAGGCAGGACGGCCATTGAATAGATGGACCCTCACTCTCCATCAACCCACGGTGTCCTCTGCCTCCTACAAGCCAATCATGTCTGTTCTCTCATTGCCCATCAATTTTAAGTTTCCCCTGCATCTCTCCATGACAGAAGCGCATGTCCTGGTAGCTCAGGTGTGCAGGGCCTGGTACACAGGGCACCGTGAGTGGACATTGAGGAAATAGTGTCATAGACGGATACAGAGAAGTTACTGTCCCGACAGCCTCTGAGCATCTGCGTGGTGACAGCTGTGAGGCCTCAGCCCTCCTGGGAGCCAGAGAATCAGGTGTGCATGTGGGGAGGGACCCTCACCTGGGCCCATCTTCCTGGGGGGTCACTCAGGGTAAAGTAAGGAGAACTGAGGACACACAACATGGGGAAATGAAATGTTTTAGGCACTTGACAAGGGTAAATTGCATTTATGGTATTTATTTGTTGCCCCGACTTTTCACATGTGGAGGAAAACACGAGTCACAACTCACTTCCTGCTGAGGCCTCTGTTCAGGGCCTGGGAGGGACTCGGTGAGGGTGAGAAGGATTTGGAGGGTGTGACCGGGGATGAGCTCTGCTTGGGGTCCTGTCCCTGGTGTCCAGTCAGGCTGGCCTTGGGGCGAGGGAGAGAGATGAAGGGAATGAACTGCTCTGCACGTGGCGGGGGGGGCTGTGCTCCTGGAACCTGGTCTCCCCGTCAGGGTCGTCTGAGTGGGGATCCGGGAGGGATGAGACACCCCTGAGCCTCTCGTCCCTGCACGTGTCTCTCCAGCAGGAGAGCGAGTCTGGGCTGCGTCGTGGAGAGAGAAACCTCGTCCCCGGAGGAACGGGACCTGGTGACACCATCCGTGTGTCCTGACCCGGAAGCCGCGTCTCCACCGTCCTCCTGATTCCAGCTCCCCAGACCCTCCCGGGGCAGGTTCAAGCGCGAGGGCAGAGACGAGGCTCAGAGACAACCAGAAAGTCTCGGTGATGGTCACAAAGATCAGAGCATTTTCCTCCAAAGTGGGAATGAATGACGTGCAGAGGTGGAGTGAGCTCCGCACCTGCCCCCCCACAGCCCCCGTCACAGCAAGAGGGAAAAGCTGAGACAGTCACGCGAAGCTCAGGAATAAGACACAGACGTCACGGTCACGGGGGTCACTCAGCTCGCCCTGGACGCCCCCCAACCCGAAGCTATTTGGAAAGAAAAGGCTGCGGGGGTCGACACTGGACACAGACAACACAAAAAAGGGAATCACAGGCCCAGAGCCCTCGTGATCACTGATGGGAACATCCTCCCAACGTCCTCGCCAGCAGGGCCTGAGCTGCATCCCAGGGACCGTCCCCAGGATCACGGGGACTCCTCCTGGGCACCGGGCTGGTTCCACATCCGACAGAGCATCAGTGTATCCAACACGGCCACAAAGAGGAACACGGAACCCCAGGATCACATCAACAGACGCTGGAAAGCGCTCGACACAGTCCAAGCCCCATGGGTGGTGCAGGCCCTGGACGCCCTCGGGGGAGGAACAGACCTTCACATGGTGAGAGCATCCGTGACCAGCCACCGCCTGTGGGATGCTCAGGGCGACACGCCGAGGCCCTTCCTGGGAGGTCGGGAGCGAGACAGGGACGTCCTCTCTCCCCTGCCCTTCAGGAAACTGGGCAGAAGACACGGGTCTGTGGGCGTCCAGCGGACATGATCCTCCGCGCAGGGAGAGCAAAAGCTCCCCGAGAGGCGATGGTCAGATCCTGAATCGCCCCATGGAGGCGGGATGCAGGGTGAGCACAGCCCCCAGAGGCGCCACCCCGGGGCGCGCGTGAGTGGGAGGGGAGGGTCCAGCTCCGGTCACGGTCTCGCCCGAGGAGGAGATTCCCGGGAGCCAGCGGGGCCAGGCGGGGAGGACAGGGCCGTGACCACATCAGCCCGTCATGCACGGACACGCACAGGACAGAGAGACATGGACACGATCCTGTGGTCATGCGGGGGAAGATTCGTATTACTACAATGGCCATGGCGGCGTGTCTGTGCGTGGACTGCCCATCTGAGAACACAATCACCTTTCACAGAGAACAGATCCACAAAGGCTGTGAGGAGACAATCCATGCTCGAGAAGAAAAGAAGACACTGAAGGCCTCACCCAAGGGAGAAGGAGCTGGACATTCCACATTCACGCCGGAGGAGGGAGCTTGTCCCTGGACACATAACTGAAAATCCACAGACTCATGCGTCCCCGTGAAATACACCAGAACCTCACAGAAATGCAGCAAAGTTTGAATAAAGTTTATCCAAAACAAACAAGACACTGAGCAGCAACAGTCCTGGGAACCCGGGAGACTCTGAAGAGAAGGGTCCACCCGAGAGCTCTCGTGGCGGGTGCCCCCGTCACAGACACCAGAGGTCAGGCCAGGAGACCCGGGACCCCAGTGCTGACCAGGGGCCTTCAGACAAGGAGTTCAGGTCTGGCCTCCCACAGCCATGAGCTGAGTCCAGGCTGTGAGCTCGGAGCGCCCCCTGCTGGTGGGCCTGGGTGCCGCCCCCTCCTGTCCTGCAGGGTCTGTGTCTGGGACACACCCGCCCCTCCCCGGGTCCCCCCAGTAATAGGAAGTAACAGACACCTGGACAGGTGAGGGTCTCGTCCCTGGGGTGTCTCACCTGTGCACAGACAGAGTCACCGCCTCCTTAGGGCTCCCCAGGAATGTGGGGAGCGGGAGCCTCTCAGAGGAGAGCAATGGTGCCCTGGGGAGCTGGGGTCTTGCAGAGGGAACCCCAGACAGGAAGCCCCTGCCCCCCACCCCTGCACCTGCTCCCGGGCTGTGCTCTGAGCTCTGAGCCTTCTGGGCCTCCAGGTGTCCCTGGGCCCCTGGGGTCCTGACACGCCCCTGTGGACCCCCAGCCCCGCCCCCCGTCCTGCAGGGTTTGTGTCTGGGCTCACACCCGCTCCCCTCACTGTGTCTCTCGCACAGAAATACACGGCCGTGTCCTCGGGCCTCAGGCTGCTCATTTGCAGATACAGCGAGTTCTTGGCGTTGTCTCTGGAGATGGTGAATCGGCCCTTCACGGAGTCTGCGTACCATGTGTTACCACCACCATTACTGATTTGTGCAACCCACTCAAGCCCCTTCCCTGGAGCCTGGCGGACCCAGTTCATGTAGTAGTCGCTGAAGGTGAATCCGGAGGCTGCACAGGAGAGTCTGAGGGACCCCCCAGGCGGCACCAAGTCTCCCCCAGACTCCACCAGCTGCGCCTCACCCTGGACACCTGCAAACACAGACACAGCCCGTCAGGACATGGCTCTCGCCCACTGCTTCCCCTCCTGCCCCCCCCCTCAGGGATCCTGCCCCAGGAATCACCCCCTAGAAGCGCCACGAGCAGCAGCCAGCTCAGCCCACGCTCCATGGCAAGTGTCCGCGTCCGTGCTGACCCGATTGGACCCTGGGTGCGGGCTGGGCTCCTGTGCGGGCTGCAGGGCGGGCCGGGCTGGTTTTCAGCAGCAGGGGACGCCCTATTTGCATGTGTCCTGCTATATAGCAGCTCTGGCTGGGTCTGGGCAGAGGAGCCGGGGAGGGTCCTGGGACGTGGGGTCACGACACATGATGAGCAGTTCCCTTATTAGGGGCCAGAGCTGGTGACCCTGAGCCCCTGTTACTTGTGGGACACAGGCCCAGGTGCTGGTGCCCACACGTGCTCTGTGGGGTCCTTTTCTTACTTAAAATCTTTGTAAGTTGTGGATCAGCCCTGTGTTTGATATATTTTTCGCCACACTTTCTCCCCTCCATCGAGAGTCTGTTTCTTTTCCATATAGTGTCTTTCTGTTTAGATGTATTGGTATTTGAGTATTCCCAGTTGATGCTTTTATTTTTCTTCTCTTGTCCCTGGAACCAGGTCCTCAAAGATATCAGCGATGCCCCTGCTGGCGTGTCCCTAGCACAGTCACTGAAACCACCTCCATGCTCAGGACAGTGCAGGTTTCGGTAAAATGTGTTGTATTGAGACAAGTGCCTGTAACTGCGCTATGACTAAGGAAGCCCCTGCAGGCAGCAGAGCACAGACAGAGCCTGGATGGCGCCAAGGGAAGTGAGTCAGAAGGAAAAAGACAAATGCTGGATGGTCTGACTTACATGTGGGTACAGGGAACGTGTCCCAGGGTCAGTCAGACCAACCTAGTCGTCAACTCTTGACATCTGGCTGCAGAGCTGGGGCCAGCAGAGGGAGGATGGTGGTGGGTGGGGGCGGGAGGCAGCCCACGAAATGGGGTGGGGGTTTTGGGTCCCTGACTGGACGGTGTGAGAGGACACATTAGTAGAGACTTGAGCATATGACCTGGGACAGGTACAAATATGGAAACATGCACGTTCTCCATAAACACAATAAAAACAGGTTCAGCAGGTCAAGAGGTTTGAAATCCTGTCAATTATCTTCTCTGGTCACAATGGAAATTCACCAGGAATGGAAAACATGTGACTCTGGAGACTGAATGAAATGCAACAGACCCACTAGAGGGTGTGTGAGAAGGTGGAACAAGGAATTATCTTGTCTCCAGAGAGTGGATTGTGGAGTCAGGACCCCCAGAGCCTGTGGACACCCCAACACCAATCAGGGGGTCTGGATCCCCAGTGTCAGGACCTCATCACCAGCAAGAAGGGGCTCCATTAAATAACCTGTCATTGTAGCTGCAGCAATGACCAAGGCGGAGCACGTGACTCCGTGTGGCAGGAGCAGGAAGGAGACAAGGACACTTGGAGCCACGTCCGTGAGACACACGTGAAGGGACAGTTCACACGCGCCATCGTGGCAGAGGGGGGTGCTGAGAAAGCAAACATGGTTGACAACATCTGGGCCCCGCTGGAAAAACAGAAGGAAGCCCCAATAACTAGAGGGAGACAAGGAGGAGGAGAGGCCGCAGCAGATACCTGGAAAGAGGCTCCCCTGGGCCGCTCCCCTGGTCTGGGCAGCACGTTGGAGAAGCTGGAATAAACGGAGCCCGTGTGAGAAGCATAAATCCTGCCCAGACGGAATCAGGAGAAACAGGACCAGGACAGACCAATGACAAGGGAGACAATTGAACAGTCATCCAAGTCCCCCCAAAATAAAGGCACAGGGCCTGCTGGTTCCCCGGTGAGTCCACCAAGCCCTCAAGGGGAACCAGTGTCCGTCCTGCTCTGGCCGTTCCCGAAACTCAGGCGGAGGCTGCGCTGCCAAGTGCCCAGCGTGAGGCCCCGGGATCCCGACACGAGAGCAGACGAGGACGTCAGCACAGAAGAGACACTGCAGACCCGCGTCCTGAGAAGCACAGAGGGAAAAGCCTCAGCAGTGGAGTGAACAGCAGGTGCCGAGGAGCCTCCACAGCACCCAGGGGTGTTCACTCCAGGACACGGGAGGGATGGACGTGGACGGTCCGTCCAGGTCATTCTCCATCTCAGCAGATAGAGATGAAATCACGGCCCAGATCAGCCGCTGCAGAGAAGGCAGCTGACGAGACTCACCCCGTTCATGGTCACGTCTCCCAGGGAGACGCGCGGAGGTGACGCGCCCCACAGGAGGGAGACCGTGTGCCCAGCCCACCCAGCAGCACCTCAGTTCCTACGTGAGCTGTGGAGTTTCTGTTGCGCCACCCCAGGGTCCTGAATGTTTCCTCCTGTGTTACCTGTCAGGGTTTAACCTTTTACACTTCATGTCTGTGATTAATTTTTTTTCACTTTTTTAAATGTTATTTTCATATTCCCCATACAGTTGCAACCCCCTCATTTTGACCCCAAGCCCTGCTTTCCCCGCAGCCCCCCATAGTGTGTCTCTGGTTCACAGTTGTGTGTTGATTTTGGTTTTTTCTCTCTCATTGCTCTTCTTTTTCCTGGTCCCTTATTTAGGTTTTCTAGATTCCTCTATGAGTGAGCCCCTGAGTCCTGATCTCACCCCGGGGTCCCTGCGCCCCGCCAGTCCCGGCGCCCCCAGCCGCCCTCCTGTCCTGGAGGGGGTGTGTCTGGGCCACCCCGGCTCCCCACTGTGTGTCCCCCACAGTCCCACGCGGCGTGTCCTCAGTCTCGAGTGCTCGCTGCTGAGAAACTCGCTCCTGGAGTTGTCCAGGGTGATCGTGAGCCGCGAGCTCAGAGCTGGTTGTAGCTCGTGCCTCGTCACCCCTGTCACCCCCTCCCACGGCAGCCCCTTTCCCTGCGCCTGGGGGGCTGCTCACCCCACAGCTGGACAGAGCCCCGGAGCCAGCACAGGGAGGCGCCGCCCGCCAGCTCCCAGGGGCCGCCCGCCCAGGCATGTGTGGACTCGCGTCTCCGGACGCGTCCCTCGGCCCTGGCGTCTGCTGCCCCCCATCCCTGGGGAGATCTCGCCGCCCACCCGGGACAGCGTCTCCTGCCCAGGCCTCCGGCCCCGCCGCCGCCCACCCCCTGTGCCAGCGAGTGACCGTTCTCCATGGACCGTCAGCAGGAGCCGGGCCACCAAGTCTCCCCTGGTTCTGACGGACAGTGGACCCGAGTCCAGCAGTTCCTGGCACGTGAGCAACACGACGGAAGGCCACGTCCCTGCAGCCCAGCAGCCCGAGCCCCACCAACCTAAGGCGTCCCGGAGCAGGGTCAGCCTGCGGCCCCCGCAGGACAGTTATAGAGACTTGAAGGCCGGTCATGTCCCTGGACCTCCAGTGCTGACCAGGGGCCTTTCAGACAAGGAGTCGGGTCCATCCAGGACAGAGACACACGCAAAGTCCTCAGACCCCCCCATGCCCGCCAGCTGCCAGGGGACGTCCCCACACGGGGTCAGGGTCAGCTCCCGGGCCTGGATCCAGGATCGTCACTCAGGAGTCAACACTGGCTTTCCTGGGGGCCCTGGGACCTGGTGACAGGGGGGTGGACACCACGGTGAGCTGATCCCACTGGGTCTCGGGACCAGAACAAATAATCAGTTGTTCTGACACATTTCAAAGGCACAGACGTTATTCAGCAGATTGCAGTAGGGAGTTACCCGAGGGAGAGAGAGGGATGGACACCCACCAGGAGAGGGCAGGGGTCGGCCTTGAGGGCAGGTCCAGGCAGGAGGTCACGTCCCTGTCCATGTCCCCCCACAGCCATGAGCTGAGTCCAGGGCTGTGACTCGGAGCGCCCCCTGGTGGTGGGCCTGGGTGCTGCCCCCTCCTGTCCTGCAGGGTCTGGGTGTGGGCCACACCCGCCCCTCCCGGGTCCCCCCAGTAATAGTAAGTAACAGACACCTGGACAGGTGAGGGTCTCGTCCCTGGGGAGGTCTCATCTGTGCACAGAAAGTGTCACCTCCTCCTTGGGGCTCCCCAGGAATGTGGGGAGCGGGAGCCTCTCAGAGGAGAGCAATGGTGCCCTGGGGAGCTGGGGTCTTGCAGAGGGAGCCCCAGACAGGAAGCCCCTGCCCCCCACCCCTGCACCTGCTCCCGGGCTGTGCTCTGAGCTCTGAGCCTCCTGGGCCTCCCGGTGTCCCTGGGCCCCTGGGGTCCTGACACGCCCCAGTGGACCCCCAGCCCCGTCCCCCGTCCTGCAGGGTTTGTGTCTGGGCTCACACCCGCTCCCCTCACTGTGTCTCTCGCACAGAAATACACGGCCGTGTCCTCGGGCCTCAGGCTGCTCATTTGCAGATACAGCGAGTTCTTGGCGTTGTCTCTGGAGACGGTGAATCGGCCCTTCACGGAGTCTATGTAGTTTGTGTCACCACCACCATCACTGATAACTTCAACCCACTCAAGCCCCTTCCCCGGAGCCTGGTGGACCCAGCTCATGCCATATTGCTGAAGGTGAATCCGGAGGCTGCCCAGGAGAGTGTGAGGGACCCCCCAGGCGGCACCAAGTCTCCCCCAGACTCCACCAGCTGCGCCTCACCCTGGACACCTGCAAACACAGACACAGCCCATCAGGACAGGGCTCTCGCCCACTGCTTCCCCCTCCTGCCCCCCTCCTCAGGGATCCTGCCCCCAGGAATCACCCCCTAAAAGAGCCACGAGCAGCAGCCAGCTCAGCCCACGCTCCATGGCGAGTGTCCGCGTCCGTGCTGACCCGAGTGGACCCTGGGTGCGGGCTGGGCTCCTGTGCGGGCTGCAGGGCGGGCCGGGCTGGTTTTCAGCAGCAGGGGACGCCCTATTTGCATGTGTCCTGCTATATAGCAGCTCTGGCTGGGTCTGGGCAGAGGAGCCGGGGAGGGTCCTGGACGTGGGGTCATGACACACGATGAGCAGGTCCCTTATTAGGGGCCAGAGCTGGTGACATTGAACCCCTGTTACTTGTGTGATGCAGGCCCTGGTGCTGGTGCTCACACGTGCTTTGTGGGGTCCTTTCCTTACCTAAAATCTTTGTAAGTTGTGGATCAGCCCTTTGTTTCATATATTTTTCGCCCCCATTTTCTCCCCTCCGCAGGGAGTCTGTCTGTTTTCCATCTTTCTGTTTAGATGTGTTCGTCTTGAGTAGTCCCAGTTGATACTTTTATTTTTCTTCTCTTGTCCCTGGCACCCAGTCCTCAAAGATATCAGTAATGTCCATTGCTGGGGTGTCCCTAGCACAGTCATTGAAACCACCTCCATGCTCAGGACAGTGCAGGTTGTTGTGAAATGTGTTGTATTATAGACAAGTGCCTATAACTGCTCTATGACTAAGGAAGCCCCTGCAGCCAGCAGAGCACAGACAGAGCCTGGTGCTGGTGCTCACACGTGCCCTGTGGGGTCTTCCTGAGTGAGTTTCGTGTATTTAGGTCCGTCCTTTGTCAGATGTGTTACCTGCAAATACTTTCTCCCATTCAGTAGGGAGACTTTTATTGTGCTGATAGTGTTTTTAATTGTATGGAAGCTTATTCATTGAATGGAACCCCTTTTGTTTTCATTTATTTTTCTTCTCCTGCCACTGGAGACCAGTCAACAATATATCACGGAAGCCCATGGCTGGTTGTTGGTAAATTCACTTGTTCTATTTCGCTGGCAGCCCGTGCACACGCTTAGCCAGGACAAACACCCACGTGCCCAAGGGCAGGAGTGGATCAGGCAAATGAGCCGCACGGATGCCTTAGCGCAGTGCCCAGCTATGAGGTGGGGCGATGCTCAGTGACCAGGTCTGACGAGAGGGACAAAGGCTGGACGGTCTCACTGACCTGTGGGTGAAGGTCCTACAGAACAGGGTCAGGCAAAGCCCAGCGACAGTCAGCTCTGCCCTCTGACTGCGGCACTGAGGAGCAGAGGGGGGTGGTGGGAGTGGGGAGGGGGGCCCCATGGACGTGCTGGGGCGGCCGGGCCGGGGCCGGGCTGGTGTGAAAGGCGCGTCTGTGTAGACTTGACCTGTGGCCTGAGCAGATTCTCAGGTGCAAACTTGCCCTGAGGCAGGACAGGTTACTCTTTGCCAGATGCCAATGGGGGGCTTGAATGGACACGGGCGCCCTGTGGGGTTGCAGGGTCCCCTTCAGCACGCGGACCCCTGAATGGGAGCCGCTCTGTCCCCTCATGCCGGCAGGCTCCTCAGAGGACGGCACACTGTTTGCCTCTGTCTTCCTCTCCCGCCGCCCTACATGGGCAGAGGCACCGTCCATGCGGCAAACTCTGCTGACTCTCGATGAGCAGAGAGTGGTTTTCAGGAAAGCCAGGGCGGAGGCTGACGGTCTCCACCACCAGGATGGAGACTCCCCGGGGCCTGAGATGGTTGTCCCTGGGGCAGATCCCGAGTGGGACCCCAGCAATGGGGGATGGTGATGTTAGAGCTGCGTGAAATATGTTTATTGGGTGGATGCAGCAAGGAAAAATTTAACAAAATGTGACAACTCGAACAGGGAGCTCATGAGGATCCATCAGCGTACTTGAGAGAATCATCCAGGCGTGTACCTGCCACACGGACACCACCCAGGTGCCCCAGAAGTGCTCGTCTGACCACTGTGGCGCTCATCACACACAGGGCCCCGACACGAGGAGAAACCGCCAAGGTGGACGGCGTCACAGATGAGTCTGTTCCAGGGGGTGGACCTGGCATCCGGGTTTATGATAACAGAGAGGACAGGAGACCGACACCTGCTACAGTTTCCATACACAGGGAGCCCAGGAGAGGGGTTCAGGGAGAGAGTAAGGGACCGAGACATGAACCCGACGTGAACCCAGGAGAAGGGAACCCCTGGGGAGAACCCGTCGCCTCCTGCAGGGAAGAGGGACATTGGAAGTGCAGCTGTCCCAGATCACAGGCGAGCAGCAGACACAGGATGACAGAAGACAGGACAGAAGACAGAGGACGCCAGGACGGGACGGTCCCCGCAGGGGTCACGACAGATGTGAACGGGGGACAGGGACCCGGGACAAGGAGCGAGGACAGGAGACGCGCGGTAGCCCCGAGCAGAGGCTCAGACCGAGTCAGGAGGGAAGACGGACCCAATAGGAGGAACCAGGAGCCCAGGACAGAGGAAGGGAGACAGATGATGCCACAGAGAAGGTTCAGGTGAACAGTGGGAGGCCAGGGGCTCCCCTAGATCCAAGTAAGCCCCGAAGGAAGCGACCCAGAGACGAGATCCCACTGGTCTTGTGGGCCCACTGAGGACGTGAGATATTTATCTGAGAAAAAGACCAAAACTGAGTGTCACTGACTTCTGGCTGCTGTCGCAGGAGGCCCAAGAATTCCCTTTTCTGAAGGACGCTGAGGTGACGGACCCGCTCTGACCCACCTTCCCCTCAGCGCAGGACGCGGGAAGCGACGCCTGGAGTCGCACACGCCGGCAGGACTGTTCGCAGAAAGGCTTTCCATCCTGGCTCTGGTCTTTCCTTCAAGCTGCATTTTGGCCTGGAGTGAAGCTGCAGCTGTGCAAGCCCCACGCGTGACCCGTGGCGACCGAAGGGCTCTTGGTGTCTGGATGCTGCGTGTCTGTGTGTCCTGGTGTCCCTGTCTTGGCCTCCAGTGGCTGACAAATTGGCCTACGTGGTGCCCGGAGACGTGAAAATGAAGTGAGATGAAAGGTTCTGTTTTCGTGTCAACATGGTGCTTCTGGACGAAGCCGCTGCCGCCACAGAGACTGAACATTGATGATTCTGCTGTTTTCTGGTCTTTGTGGCAAAGCTTCCCAGAAATCTAAATTTAAGAAAAAATGGGGTGGCCTGTCATTGGCGTGAGGGAAGGAAATGTTGGGAACCTCAGCGAGCTCCTGAGACTCTCCCCAGAGTCGCTCCCTCTGCTCCCGGGACGGGCAGTGAATGTGTCCTACTCGGCTTCCCCAGTGCAGGGAAACTAGACGGGAGGCGTCGTCCCTTGGGAAAAGGGGGACCCTTGGACACGACCGGAAATGTCCGCGCTGGCTTCCCAACACGTGCGTAAAACCTCTCAGCCCTGACACGCAGGTGAATTGTCAGTGGGGATCGTCCCCTTGCAATACCGTGGGCGTCCGTGGCCTGATATCTGCAGAGATTGTTTCTGGAGAAAACAGGGGCAAGAGGCCTCGACTGATTCCTGTGGCTGGAATGGCTGAGAGTAAAAATTCCCTACAAAGGACTGACTAGACCTGGACATTCACCTCATTTTTCCACTGAGTTTTGTTGGACATAATCCTGGTAAGTTTTTTTTTTTTTTTTTTTTTTTGTATTTTGTTCTGAATCCACAAAGTTTTCTTGTTTCGGTGACCGGGATCTGCAGCAAGGTTGCAGTTTTTCCCAGCAAAGCTAACTTGTGTTTGCGTTTTCTCTCCCCTGGATGCCAACACAGCGTGAAAATAGTGGTGGTGATCTTTCACGACTCACCTCAGAGTCTGCTTTTGCTTAACCTGCATAGGGATTTCATCTGCTTAAACTAGAAAAATGGGACATGAGTTTCGTTGTGTGGCTTGGCGTGGCGTCTTCCAGGAAGCCGAGACAGCGGAACCGAGAGGCGGAGAGCCTGTGGCTTTGTTCGTAGTGTCCAGAGACCTGCAGGGGAGGTGAGGAAGCCGCCTCCACGGGCAGGACTGGGCAGCCCGGCCAACGGAAAGCCCTGGTGCCCTCGAGAAGAGCAAGCCCAGGTGGCGTCTGAGGAGACCCACTTTGTCCTCGAGCCCATGTGGCCTGTGTCAGGAGTGTCAAGAGTTCGCTCTGCTCCTGCATGGAGTGTCCCACGAAGCCACTGAAACTGCTGCTGCGTCACTCTGCCCTGGGATTTTATGCAAAAAATAGGAGAAAGGGTTCACCAGCAGATCTTGCTGTGCTGTTGAAACGGGTTGGGATCAAGGTGGAGAGAACTTGTTTTTACCTAAGTTGAGCCACTTTTAAGGGATTTTTCCCTGTGATTTGCTGTCTTTGCTGTTTTGTTCCGGCTAATGCCTCCGGATTTTGTTTTTTTTCTTGTCTGATAAACTGTTTTCCAGGAATGGAGACTTTTGCCTTCCACGATGAACAACACCTGCAGAGACGGGTTTGCTTTCCAGTGGGGACCCTGAGAAAACTTTTCTTCGGAGGCCGCACCCCAGCATCGCACATTTGCTCTTCATCTCCACGGAAATGGCAGCAGAAGTGGAAGGGGGTGGTTAGGGGCAAAGGATGTCTGAGCGAATCCACGCGGGCTTTGCGGATGCCGCCCCTACTCCGTCAAGACAGTGGGAACCCCCAGCCCCAGGATCCCCAAAGGGAAGCTGAGCGGACCTGAGGGCGGAGTGAAGCAGCCGTTTTCTCTGTTTGTAAATGAAACCGGCCACGTGGGTGGGGTCCGGGGCACTTGGCTCCTGCTCCCGTCCAGGCAGGTTGGGTCTCAGCGGGTCCCTTGGGATTCCGGCTTGGCGGGGCGGGTGGGATGCATGAAAGAATTTACCTCCCTCTTGTCTCCCTGAGTTACACGTTCCCTCATCCCTTCCCTTGTCAATAAACCTGTGTGAACTTTGATGTGAGCCCGCAGGGTGCGCCCCTTTAAGCCCGGTGAGGACCCCCAGTCAGGCACCCGTTTTAGAGCGGGGTTGCCTGTAACAGTAACACACCCCCCAGGAGGGAGACCGTGGGCCCAGCCCACCCAGCAGCACCTCAAGGGGGGAGACGGAGGCTTCTCCCCAAGGCCAGGCCCCGGCAGGGACGTCCGCGGGCCCCACACGGCTCAGCGTCCTGCGGGGAGACGGGAAGGATCCTCGTGTGAGAAGCGAACGTGACGCTGCCCCTGTGGGCAGCAGACGTGGGGAGGGACACGGAGACCCCGACAGGCCCACGGAGACGGGGAGAAGCCGCGTCAGGGCCGTGACGTGCAGGCTCCAGACCCCGCGTGTCTGTGGGGGGAGAGGGTTGAGGGTTTGGCGTGTGTGTGATCAGGTGATGTCTTTCTAGCTCTTGAGTTTTCAGAGCAGTGATGATTATTGAGGATTAAATTTTGCAGCACGTCCTGCTCAGCTGATGCTGCTTTTGTCCTTATTTTTATGACATTTGCTTTTGTAGAACTGACAGTTTTCATTCAAAGACTCTACGAAACGATATTTTTTTGAACTGTGCTTTTTGGTGGCCCCGCGTCGCGGGCATGTCCGGCTCAAGGAAGAATGTTTCGTCCTCGTCACCTCTCTGCGTTTACATCATTTACATTTTACATTTATGTCTATGATGCATTTTTATTTACTGAGGGAGAATTGTGGGTCTGCCAGGATTAAGTTTCCTGCAGATGCAAATCCAGGTGTCCCGTCACCTTTTTTTCAAAATTCAGTTTGTGGCCCATCGTGCTGTGTTTACTCTGATAGCCTCAGTCCACTGCAGTTCCTGGGTCTGTCCTGAGCTTGTCTCTGTCCCTGGTCCTCGTGGCCTGCTCTGTCCTCGGCCCCTGGGGTCCTCCTCCCGGAGCTGTGCAGAGGCTGAGCGGGGCAGGGCCAGGCTCCAGCCTCGTCCCTCAGGGTGTGCTGACCTGGGCCTGGTCTCTCCACGGGGCTCTGGAGTGAGTCTGTCTCCACCCCAGAGGAGAAGCTGCGGGTGTCGTTGTCTGAGCATGAAATCATCCCCCGGGGGAACATCCTGGGGTCACAATCTTCATCTTCCATCCCTGACTGCAGGATGTTGCTCCACACGTGTGGTTTGATTCCGTGACCATCACGCCTGCTGCGGCTGAGAGAGGGTGTGTTTTGTGCGTTACTTTCAGGCGCTGAGGTTGGTCCTAGAAACAGCTCTTGACCCCGGGGACCCTCAGTCTGCACCTGAGTGACCAAGTCAGTGACCAGCAGCTCCAGGGACACGTCGGGGTGCTCACCCCGAGAACTTGTCATCGGCAGCTGATGCGCGTCCCTGTCATGGGGACGCCTGTTGCTCCTCTTCACCCCTAATTTCCTGGGCAGGTCCCCGGTTCCCTGTGGGTGACATGGAGCCAGCCCCTCGCTGCCCTGAGGTCACAGGACGGGACGGCGCTTTCTCCTGAGACGAGGCCAGGACTGGACCCGCCCAGGTGCCCTGACTCCAGGGAGGGGACGTCCTTCTGCTCGGAGGTGCTGAGTGTCTTCACCGTGAAATGCGCTCACCCCACCCCGTGCTGTTCGCCCAGTGACAGGAGATGCCCGTCCTGCCCCAGCCCCTGCCCCTGCCCTGGGGTCTCCCATCGCAGGGGGTGCTGCCCCTCCTGGCCCCCAGGGGAGGTCGCTCCTGGCCTGCGACCTGCCGGGAGCTGCTGTGCAGAGAGCTGGGTCAGGACGCTGTGCTGCTGCGGGAGGCGGGTCAGAGGGGTCCAGGCTGGTGACAGGACAGGGAAAGTCTTGGGGTCTCAGGCTGCCATCCAGGGGGATGAGGCTCAGGAAGGGCTGGGGAGCAGGAAGGACAGAGCCGCATGCAGTGGGGATCCCATGGTCAGCTGTGATGTGGGTAGGTAATGAAGGGGGAGGGGTCAGGGACTGTCAGGGGGCAGAGCTGCTTCCCCTGGACTCAGGGTGCTGATCCCCTGGGCCTTGTTTGGGCATCTCTGGAGGAGCCTGGGGTTGGGTGATTAGGATTATGATGAGCACATCTGGGGTCTCTCAGGTGAGGCTCCTCCTTCCTCTCTGGGTTGGGACTGGTTTCCTCAGGGTTAACTGATCCATGGGGTGTGGTTAGAGAATTCTCAGCTGTGCCGCGGCGCCCTGATCACACCTCACCTGCAGCAGGTCACAGGGACTTGGCCCCGACCATGGGAAGACGAGCTCCAGGGGGATCTGGGTGTGAAGAAACTGCACAGTCACCTAGGACAGGTGAGGGTCTCGTCCCTGGGGAGGTCTCACCTGTGCACAGATAGATTCACCTCCTCATTGGGGCTCCCCAGGAATGTTGGGAGCAGCAGCCTCTCAGAGGAAAGCAATGGTGCCCTGGGGAGCTGGGGTCTTGCAGAGGGAGCCCCAGACAGGAAGCCCCGCCCCCCACCCCTGCACCTGCTCCCGGGCTGTGCTCTGAGCTCTGAGCCTCCTGGGCCTCCCGGTGTCCCTGGGCCCCTGGGGTCCTGACATGCCCCAGTGGACCCCCAGCCCCGCCCCCCGTCCTGCAGGGTTTGTGTCTGGGCTCACACCCGCTCCCCTCACTGTGTCTCTCGCACAGAAATACACGGCCGTGTCCTCGGGCCTCAGGCTGCTCATTTGCAGATACAGCGAGTTCTTGGCGTTGTCTCTGGAGATGGTGAATCGGCCCTTCACGGAGTCTGCGTAGTTTATGCTACCACTATTAGCATTAATTTCTCCAACCCACTCAAGCCCCTTCCCCGGAGCCTGGCGGACCCAGCTCATCCAGGAGTTGCTGAAGGTGAATCCGGAGGCTGCACAGGAGAGTCTGAGGGACCCCCCAGGCGGCACCAAGTCTCCCCCAGACTCCACCAGCTGCGCCTCACCCTGGACACCTGCAAACACAGACACAGCCCATCAGGACACGGCTCTCGCCCACTGCTTCCCCCTTCTGCCCCCCCTCCAGGGATCCTGCCCCAGGAATCACCCCCTAGAAGCGCCACGAGCAGCAGCCAGCTCAGCCCACGCTCCATGGCGAGTGTCCGCGTCCGTGCTGACCCGAGGGGACCCTGGGTGCGGGCTGGGCTCCTGTGCGGGCTGCAGGGCGGGCCGGGCTGGTTTTCAGCAGCAGGGGACGCCCTATTTGCATGTGTCCTGCTATATAGCAGCTCTGGCTGGGTCTGGGCAGAGGAGCCAGGGAGGGTCCTGGGACGTGGGGTCATGACACACGATGAGCAGGTCCCTTATTAGGGGCCAGAGCTGGTGACCCTGAGCCCCTGTTACTTGCTGGGGCGCAGGCCCAGGTGCTGGTGCTCACACGTGCTCTGTTGGGTCCTTTCCTTACCTAAAATTTTGTAAGTTGTGGATAACCATTTGTTTGATATATTTATCGCCACCAATTTCTCCCCTCCATCGAGAGTCTGTTTGTTTTCCATATAGTGTCTTTCTGTTTAGATGTGTTGGTATTTGATTAGTCCCAGTTGATGCTTTTATTTTTCTTCTCTTGTTACCTGCACCTGGTCCTCAAATATATCAGTGATGCCCCTGCTGGGGTGTCCCTAGCACAGTCACTGAAACCACCTCCATGCTCAGGACAGTGCAGGTTGTTGTGAAATGTGTTGTGTTGAGACAAGTGCCTGTAACTGCGCTATGACTAAGGAAGCCCCTGCAGGCAGCAGAGCACAGACAGAGCCTGGATGGCGCCAAGGGAAGTGAGTCAGAAGGAAAAAGACAAATGCTGGATGGTCTGACTTACGTGTGGGTACAGGGAACGTGTCCCAGGGTCAGTCAGATCAACCTAGTCGTCAACTCTTGACATCTGGCTGCAGACCTGGGGCCAGCAAGGGAGGATGGTGGTGGGTGGGGGCGGGAGGCGGCCCACGAAATGGGGTGGGGGGTTTGGGTCCCTGACTGGACGGTGTGAGAGGACACATTAGTAGAGACTTGAACAAATAACCTGTGACGGGTGCAAATGTGGAAACATACACGTTCTCCATAAACACAATAAAAACAGGTTCAGCAGGTCATGAGGATTGAAATCCTGTCAATTATCTTCTCTGGTCACAATGGAAATTCACCAGGAATGGAAAACCTGTGACTGTGGAGACTGCACGAAACACGACGGACCCACCACAGGGTGAGTGAGAAGGTGGAACAAGTAATTATCTTGTCTCCAGAGAGTGGATTATGGAGTCAAGACGCCCAGAGCCCGTGGACACCCCAACACCACACAGGGGGTCTGGATCCCCAGGGCCAGGACCACATCACCAGCAAGAAGGGGCTCCATTAAATAACCTGTCATTGTAGCTGCAGCAATGACCAAGGCGGAGCACGTGACAATGACACTTGGAGCCACGTCAGTGAGACACACGTGAAGGGACAGTTCACACACGCCATCGTGGCAGAGGGTGGGACTGAGAAAGCAAACATGGTTGACAACATCTGGGCCCCAGCTGGAAAAACAGAAGGAAACCCCATTAACTAGAAGGAGACTAAGAGGAGGATAGGCCGCAGCAGACACCTGGAAAGAGGCTTCCCTGGGCCGCTCACCTGGTCTGGGCAGCACGTTGGAGAAGCTGGAATAAACGGAGCCCGTGTGAGAAGCATAAATCCTGCCCAGACGGAATCAGCAGAAACAGGACCAGGAACAGACCAATGACAAGGCAGAGAATTGAACAGTCGTCCAAGTTCCCCCAAAATAAAGGCACAGGGCCTGCTGGTTCCCCAGTGAGTCCACCAAGCCTCAAGGGGAACCAGTGTCCGTCCTGCTCTGGCCGTTCCCGAAACTCAGGCGGAGGCTGCGCTGCCAAGTGCCCACCGTGAGGCCCCTGGGATCCCGACACGAGAGCAGACGAGGTCGTCAGCACAGAAGAGACACTGCAGACCCGCGTCCTGAGAGGCACAGAGGAAAAAGCCTCAGCGTGGAGTGAACAGCAGGTACAGAGGAGCCTTCAGAGCACCCAGGGGTGTTCACTCCAGGACACGGGAGGGATGGACGTGGACGGTCCGTCCAGGTCATTCTCCATCTCAGCAGATAGAGATGAAATCACGGCCCAGATCAGCCGCTGCAGAGAAGGCAGCTGACGAGACTCACCCCGTTCATGGTCACGTCTCCCAGGGAGACGCGCGGAGGTGACGCTCCCCACAGGAGGGAGACCGTGTGCCCAGCCCACCCAGCAGCACCTCAAGGGGAGAGACAGAGGCTTCTCCCCAAGGCCAGGCCCGGCAGGGACGTCCGCGGGCCCCACACGGCTCAGCGTCCTGCGGGGAGACGGGAAGGATCCTCGTGTGAGAAGCGAGAGGGACGCTGCCCCAGTGGGCAGCAGACGTGGGGAGGGACACGGAGACCCCGACAGGCCCACGGAGACGGGGAGAAGCCGTGTCAGGGCAGTGACGTGCAGGTCCAGACCTTGCGTGTCTGTGGGGAGGAGAGTGTTGAGGTGTTTGGCACATTTTTAATTTGGTTGTTTGCTGTCTTGTAATTTTTCTCCTTGTGGCCTTTTCTGGAATGGACACATCTCCCACGATCACACCCCGTCATCACCCCAGGTCTGCTGCTCGCATCCTCTTGTTAAGTCATTTGCTTCTGCAGAGTTTACAGTTTTGATGTGACGCGTCTAGAAAACAATTCCTGCTGGAACTGGGTCATTTCTGTGGTGCCACCCCAGGGCCCCGTCCACACCCCACGACATAAAAGTCTTCTCCTTGTTCACCGTCAGGGTTTGATTCTTTCACATTTTACATCATGTCCGTGACTAATTTTGATTTGATGGTTGTATTTGCTCGTCTCCTGTGCTGACTCTCCAGGGTGTGCAAATCCACCGTCCACGCAGGGTTTGGCGTCTGCAGCCACCAAGGAACTACCTGAAAGTCTCAGGATCGTCGCATGGAGTCCACCGTGACTGGGGAAGCTCTGACATGACCCCGTGTTTAGTGTCTCCTCCTGGCGTCGGGGCTCCCGTCCTCAGCACAGTTCCCTGCATCTCAGTGTCAGGGTTTCCTGCGTCTCCCCAGAGATCTCACACGGTGTCGTCAGGGGGATGTGACGTCGTTCCTCATGCGCCGGCGAACGTGATTGTGTCACTTCACTTTATTCACACAAACCTCGTGTCAGCTCGTCACTGAGTGTGTAAAGACAGGGGCCTGCCCTTGAGTCACCCCCTCGTGAACTGCCCTTGCTCGAGGAGCTTGTCATGACCGTGAGGCGTGTTGGGATCTTCTGGCCTTTTCTGTGGAGACGCTCGTGTCCGCGGGATGAGAGTGAGTTTGTTTTTACTGTGGTTTCCAGCAGTTATTTTCTCATGAGGGGGTGTGGAACATCCCTGATGTTTTCCCATATCCACTGATATTCTCACTGTACTGTTGTTTCAGCATATTCCTTTGAAAACCAGATTTCAGACTATCACTAGTCATTGTCTGCCCCACTCAGATCTGCTCAGACACCCCTTTCCATCTTCCTACTAACAGGAAGCCCCTGCCCCCCACCCCTGCACCTGCTCCCGGGCTGTGCTCTGAGCTCTGAGCCTCCTGGGCCTCCCGGTGTCCCTGGGCCCCTGGGGTCCTGACACGCCCCAGTGGACCCGCAGCCCCGCCCCCCGTCCTGCAGGGTTTGTGTCTGGGCTCACACCCGCTCCCCTCACTGTGTCTCTCGCACAGTAATACACGGCCGTGTCCTCGGGCCTCAGGCTGCTCATTTGCAGATACAGCGAGTTCTTGGCGTTGTCGCTGGAGATGGTGAATCGGCCCTTCACGGAGTCTGCGTAGTCTGTGCTACCACTACCAGGATAAATTCGTGCAACCCACTCAAGCCCCTTCCCCGGAGCCTGGCGGACCCAGTGCATCCAGTAGCTGCTGAAGGTGAATCCGGAGGCTGCACAGGAGAGTCTGAGGGACCCCCCAGGCGGCACCAAGTCTCCCCCAGACTCCTCCAGCTGCGCCTCACCCTGGACACCTGCAAACACAGACACAGCCCGTCAGGACATGGCTCTCGCCCACTGCTTCCCCTCCTGCCCCCTCCTCAGGGATCCTGCCCCCAGGAATCACCCCCTAGAAGAGCCACGAGCAGCAGCCAGCTCAGCCCACGCTCCATGGCGAGTGTCCGCGTCCGTGCTGACCCGAGTGGACCCTGGGTGCGGGCTGGGCTCCTGTGCGGGCTGCAGGGCGGGCCGGGCTGGTTTTCAGCAGCAGGGGACGCCCTATTTGCATGTGTCCTGCTATATAGCAGCTCTGGCTGGGTCTGGGCAGAGGAGCCGGGAGGGTCCTGGGACGTGGGGTCATGACACACGATGAGCAGCTCCATATTAGGGGCCAAAGCTGGTGACCCTGAGCCCCTGTTTCTTGCTGTGACGCAGGCCCAGGTGCTGGTGCTCACATGTGCTCTGTGGGGTCTCCTGTGGGAATGAGACCCGTGTGCACTGTGGGGTGAGTGGGGGATCCTCAGCCAGTGCTGAGAACAGTGTGAGGTCCCATTAAACGTGAGGACAGTTGTGTGGTCAGCATCTCAGCTGTGGGCAGGTGTGCACAGGGAGCGTGTCAGGACCTGTGACAGCAGGGATGTGTGTGGTTAAATCCCATTTCAGTCCCTCTGCCCTGTGTGTCTGCCCAGAGTTGTCCAGAGTTAGGGCCCCTGAGGCAGGACGGCCACTGGGTGGATGGACCCTTCTGTCCGTCACCCTGGGGTGTCCTCTGCCTCTACCTGGCCGTCTAGGTCATTGTTTCAGTTGCCCATTGTCGTGGCAGGAGGGCACAGGGCAGTTTCTCTGATCCGGGCAGACGAGGAAGGAGAGTCCTGAGCCCTCGGGGCCTTGGTCAGGCCTTATTGAGCTTGTTCCCATCGCGTGTGGGGTGGCCCCAGGTGCGAGCACAGGAGAGCCGGGCCCGGGAGGCTGCAGGGTAGATACTTGTCCGGCTGTCCTGCCCTCCCGCCATGAGGAGGGATGTGGGTCCTGGGGTCCTGGATCACGCCTGATGGCGGCACCTGCAGCGGGGCGGGCACAGGTCGAGGAGGCTCCTGGGCCGGAATCGGGCTTCCAAGGGCGGCCCCAAGAAAGAGCCGCGTGAAGGAGAGACCCCAGGGAGCAGAACAGACGAGAGACCCAGCAGAGCGAGCTGCGTTCCCGGCTCCGCCGTCACCCCGGGAGGAGCCGAGTCTGTGCTGAGACGCGGAGAAGCGGGTTCGGGGCCGCAGCTCGCGGCCCTGCAGCGGGTGTCCCGGGACGAGGGCGTCTACTCGGGCCCTGCGGTTCAGAGTGTAGAGAGTCTCGGGGGGACCCGTTTCGAGCACGAGGGGCAGAGATGGGCCCGGAGACGAGCAGCTTGATCAGGGACCACACGGTGAAGAGTTAGGGCGGGTGATCCCACAAAATGCGGACAAATGCAACAGAGGGAAACACGATGGACACCGCGTGTCCACCCCTCAGCCCACAGGACACTCGGGTGAGACGCTGACACGATCCCGCCACGGCCCGGAGCAGGGAGGAGCCACGACCCCCTCTGTGGCTCGTCCCCGCCCGACGTCCAGCCCAGGCGGTCAGGGAGGGAGAAGCCCAGCAGGACCCGGAGGAAGAGGACACGTGAATCTCCCCGTCTGAAGAGGACCCGAGGACACTGAGGGACACCAGAGACTCCAGGAACGAAACTGTCTCAAGATAACAACTGGGCCCGTCGGGGCAGGAGAGGATCCAACACACACTCTCAGGGGTGACTCTGGCGTCACCACGGCAGGAGAAGGGCCTGGGGCCAGTCCCGGTCACGCCCTCACAGACGGGTCCTGGATGACGTCAGAGGGAGCAGGACGGTCCGGGACGATGTGGGGCTCGGTCCGTGGGCATGAAAGAGGCCCCGGAAGAGGGAGGACCCGGCCCGCCTGGGGGAGGGTGCCGTCCACCAGGGCCTGTCCCCAGAGCCACGCGTGGACGTGAGGCAAGACCCACAAATGCAGATGAGGGGGTGCAGGAAAGAGAAACCACAGTTACCATGTTTACACGGATCCCCAAGGCCTTGGAGAGGGAAACAGCCTTGAGAGAAAGGAGGAGACGTGACGCGTCACGCAGAGGAGACGAGAGCTGGACACCTCCTGACTCCCGCCGGGAGCGAGCTCTGGGCAGTGGCCACGGCCCCGAACAGCCACAGACCCGCCGCGTCCCTGGAAACACACGGCCTGTGTCACAGTAAGGCCCCAATTTCAATGAGGCTCAGCGAGAAACACACAAGACACTGAGCAGCAATAGTCCTGGGAACCCGGGAGACTCTGCAGAGAAGGGTCCACCCGAGAGCTCTCGTGGCGGGTGCCCCCGTCACAGACACCAGAGGCCAGGCCAGGAGACCCGGGACCCCCAGTGCTGACCAGGGGCCTTTCAGACAGGGAGTCGGGTCCGGCCAGGACAGAGACACACGCAGAGTCCTCAGACCCCCGTCCCCGCCAGCTGCCAGGTTCCATCCAAATACGGTTCAGGGCTCAGCTCCTAGGGCCTAGATCCAGGAGCCTTGATCAGGAGTCCCCAGTGGCCGTCTTAGGGGCCGTGGGACTGGTGACAGGGGTGTGGACATCACGGTGATCTGATCCCACTGGGTCTTGGAATAGAACAATCAGTGGTTCTGACTCAATACAAAGGCACAGACGTTATCAACAAATTGCACTGGGGGAGTGACCCCAGGCTGGACCCGAGGAGGACAGAGGGATGGACACCCACTAGGAGAGGGCAGGGGTTGGCCTGGAGGGCAGGTCCAGGCTGGAGGTCCCGTCCCTGTCCATGTCCCCCCACAGCCATGAGCTGAGTCCAGGCTGTGAGCTCGGAGCGTCCCCTGGTGGTGGGCCTGGGTGCTGCCCCCTCCTGTCCTGCAGGGTCTGTGTCTGGGCCACACCCGCCCCCTCCCCGGGTCCCCCAGTAATAGTAAGTACCAGACACCTGGACAGGTGAGGGTCTCGTCCCTGGGGAGGTCTCACCTGTGCACAGACAGTCACCTCCTCTTTGGGGCTCCCCAGGAATGTGGGGAGCAGGAGCCTCTCAGAGGAGAGCAATGGTGCCCTGGGGAGCTGGGGTCTTGCAGAGGGAGCCCCAGACAGGAAGCCCCTGCCCCCCACCCCTGCACCTGCTCCCGGGCTGTGGTCTGAGCTCTGAGCCTCCTGGGCCTCCCGGAGTCCCTGGGCCCCTGGGGTCCTGACATGACCCACTGGACCCCCAGCCCTGCCCCCGTCCTGCAGGGTTTGTGTCTGGGCTCACACCCGCTCCCCTCACTGTGTCTCTCGCACAGAAATACACGGCCGTGTCCTCGGGCCTCAGGCTGCTCTTTTGCAGATACAGCGAGTTCTTGGCGTTGTCTCTGGAGACGGTGAATCGGCCCTTCACGGAGTCTGCGTAGTTTGTGCTACCACCAGTATAAATTATTCCAACCCACTCAAGCCCCTTCCCTGGAGCCTGGCGGACCCAGTGCATGTGGTAGTCGCTGAAGGTGAATCCAGATGCTGCACAGGAGAGTCTGAGGGCCCCCCCAGGAGGCACCAAATCTCCCCCAGACTCCACCAGCTTCTCCTCACACTGGACACCTGCAAACACAGACACAGCCCGTCAGGACACTGGCATCTGCCACTACTTCCCCCTCCTGCCTCCCCCTCTGGGATCCTGCCCCAGGAATCACCCCCTAGAAGAGCCACGAGCAGCAGCCAGCTCAGCCCACGCTCCATGGCGAGTGTCCGCGTCCGAGCTGACCCGAGGGGACCCTGGGTGAGGGCTGGACTCCTGTGCGGGCTGCAGGGCGGGCCGGGCTGGTTTTCAGCAGCAGGGGACGCCCTATTTGCATGTGTCCTGCTATATAGCAGCTCTGGCTGGGTCTGGGCAGAGGAGCCGGGAGGGTCCTGGGACGTGGGGTCATGACACAAGATGAGCAGGTCCCTTATTAAGGGACAGAGCTGGTGACCCTGAGCCTCTGTTACCTTCTGGGACACAGGCCCAGGTGCTGGTGCTCACACATGTTCTGTGGGGTCTTCTCACCTGGGATCTTTGTATGTTCAGGATCTGCCCTTTGTCAAACTTGTCCTGTCACATAATTTCTCCCATTCAGTTCCCGTCTCTTGTTTTTCTGACAGTTTCTTTCATTTTCAGAAGCATATTAGTTTGATGTAGCCCGTCTGTTAATGTTCATTTTCCTTCTCTTGTCCTGGGAGCCTCAATATATCCACTAGGGCAATACCATGTGTTGTTGCCTTTTCCCTCCTGTGCTGATGCTGCCCTGTTGGCACAGCTGGGATGTGGAACCGAGGGCAGGGGATGGATCTGGACTGAGGTGTGTGTGGACAAGTGCTGACAGCTCAGGTGTAGCCAAGGACGGATCCTGCACGTGCAGCAACATGGAGGACCCTGTGGGGGATGTCACGGAAATGAAGAGACAGACGTCGTCGGTCTCAGTTCACGCGGGTGCAGAGAAGCGGAGCAGAGATTTTTCAGAACCGGGGACAGGACACCTGGGACAAGGGGCATCACCTGTCAGGCCCCTGCTTCACTCCCAACCCCGGGTCAGCCCTGACCCTCCCCGGGGAGCCCCGTGGGCAGAGGCCCAGACCCACCAGCTCCTCCTCTCTGGACGCGGCTCCGCCCGAGACCTGACCTGAGTGACCAGAGCCCAGGCCCAGCCCAGGGAGTGACCAGGGAGGGTTCGCAGCGGGCGCCCGTCCCTGCGTGTGGGGAGTCTGCGGGCCCCTTGGCCTCGGTCTGGCCCTCACGGCCCTTCTCAGGGACAGGCCCCGCCTGGTATGGGGACGGGGTGGGCGGTGGCCCTGCCCTCTGTCCTCCGGGCCAGCACGGACGGACAGCCTGTGGTCACCCCTCCGGCCCCGCCTGTTCCTGTGACTTCGCCCACAGTTGTCCAGAGCGTGATTCACTTTCAAAAACCCGAGGATCCGTCAGCTCTTCTCCTGTTGATACTCACAGTTCACGCAGCCCGTGCCCAGGCCCTGCGGCTGGAGGGGAGCCCCCAACACAGAACAGCCCCCTGGCCCGTGTCCTCGCGGGGCGCCCATGACCTCACTGCGGCCAGGAGACCCCGCCGCGCAGGGGACGAGCGTGTCTGCAGCTGTGGCCCCGGGTGCGGCCCTGGCTCTCCTGCTCTCTGATGGACACTCTCAGCCGTGTTTAAGGACGAGCCCGGGTGTGGACTTCTAGTGAGTCCGAACCTGAACTGCAACAGTGAGGGAAATCAGACATGGGGGACTGTCATGTCCCGCCTGCAGCAAATCTTTATTGTCTTAGTGCTCATTATATACTATTTTAATTGCAGCAGGTGTAACATCAAAGCATACCACATAATGAGAACATGCATGAGTGATGAGTCTGTTTTCTTAGTAGTATCTATTCACTTCAGACAGCAGGGTACCGGGCGGTTCGTTCTCACACACATGATCTCATCGCCTCCTAGCCTGAGCCTGGGAAGTTCGCTCATTACTTTGTTGTTGTCAGTCTGTGGAGATGTACGCAGGTCACTTCCAGGCTCTCAACACCAAGTCCTGTCACTCAGAGGTTTTCCTCCGAGACGCATGTGTTTTCACATGCCTTAGAGACTCGGGTCAAGGCCCTTCTGCTCACTACGCAGGGTGGCCGCCTCCAACATCTCCCCCTTTTGTCTTTAATAATTCAAGCATCATTTTAGCTGAGTCGAACCGGAGGCTTGTCGGTCGTCGGAGGCAGTAGTACCCTATTCCAAACAACAAAGCCCATATTAGTCTCGCTATAATTCCACTGCCAATACTATGAGTCAGACTTTGAGCCAATGAACGAGGGTCCATGCCCTGTAGAGCATTGGCAATACCCTCAGCCAATCCATCAATAGAATTTGTAGGCAATTCTTTAGAAAAGTATTGAAGTACTTGATTTTGCAAAGACTTTACATCCAAAGACAAATTACCATGAACACAGTTAAGGTGATGCTGAATCTGAGACCATGAAGTAGAAACATTATTAAATTGCACAGGAGTTACCCAATAAGTACTAACATTCCAATCACAATGTAAGATAATTTGTTGTTGCACAGCTACAAATTGATCACCCAGCCATTGAACAGTCTGTTGTAACTCCCCACCCGCGCTTGTAAATCTTCATCAATGCGGACTTGTTGTCGCCAGAGGAGTGGAGAGTCATGGGACCAGGTAGCAACAAAGTCATGAGCCTGTACTGCAGTGTGAAGTGCGGCTCCTGCAGCCGCTGCCGTGGCTGTGACCGCAGTCAGTCCAAGTGTGGCAGGCACAAGCCATCCCACAAAACGTCCAGCGCGGCGGAGGAGTTTCCCAATCACCCTAAGTAATGTCCCAGTCACTGGAGACTCCTCCCAGGGCCGGGTCGGGTTCACAGGCAGCCACAAATGTGTTCTAGCCTTTAACACAAGGAGAGAGTGTCGGCTAATATTAAACTTAGCCGATGAGTTAACACAGGAGTATAAAGAGCAGTCATTACATGTTACAGCTTTAACCTTTTCATCAAAGGAAACAGTGCCAATGGCTATTACATAGGGGAATCGAACACAGGCTCGTATATAGAAACTGGTGTTATGTACAAAGTGATAATGAGACCCAGAACGTGATGTTCCCGAGAAGCTGCCTTTCCAAAATTGCATAGGGGTGGTGGCGACTATTAGCTTCCAAAAGTCCCATTGTTCAGGTCCCCACCGTCCGGAAGCAAGCGACAAGCGAGGTCTCGGGGGTGCCATGCCTCCATCATGCCAAGCCATGAGTCCATATTGGTTCCTATCTTTCACAGTCCCATTCTTTGACACGTTCCAAACTGCATTTGTAACATAATCACAGACTGCAGGACTGTAGTCCTCAGAACAGTTAGTCAAAAACTTCCCATGTGGTCCCCAATCAACAAAAACATACTTTCCTGATCTTAACACTATTCCTTTTAATCCACGGCACTGACTCCAAAAAGTAGGGGAATGTGTGTAATTCTTATATGAAATTTGCTGACAAACTGGCTTATTGCTGCGTGCCTTAGACGTTGTATTTATTTCAGTAAAATTAAAAGAAAGAGCAACATACATATCCATAAGTGTACGAATTTGTGAGCCAAATTGATTATTGATTTTAATGGGAGGAGCACTATTAACCCAGGTCTGAGGGACAATGGGTATACAAGGTGTCATACCAGAACACAAGGGAAGATATTCATATCCTCAGGTAAAATTAAAACTCTGTCCTTCCTCATCAGGATGAGAAGATCCCTCTTTTGACCATGGACCAGGCATGTGTTGAGTGTCACTGGTGAAGACGACAGGCCCAATGTGTCCCCATTCCACCACCTGTAGCAATGGGGGGTGTGGAATGTATGCCCAATATACATATGTATAGTTGGCACCTACCGCAGAGGCGCACGTGATAACTGCCACCATAGCAAGGAACATATTTTCCGGGTTAATTGGAGCTCCCTGGTTGCGGAGAACTTGTTCACCGTGATTGCTCAGTGCCTTGACACTACCCCATGTAATGGGTGCAACGGGACTATTGGTGGCCTTCCTTTTTCTTTTCATTGACAGACGGGCCATGCCTTGGATCAATGGCTTCTGTGTCTCCCATTGTAGTGGCTGAGAAGTGGCCGGAGGGTCCCTCATGGTATTGTCGTCCAGAGTCTGAGGTGGTCTCTTGAATGGCCGGGATCCGGGGCCGGACAAGCTGAAGAGGTGTCCAACTTGTTTCACAGGATCCATCTAAAATGACAGAAGCATAGCCTTTTCCTTTTAAAATCATCACCCCCGCCTCCCACTCATTTATTCCTGGGGTTTTCACCCATACTGGTTCTTGCGCACTGCGTGCTGATTGAGTAGCAAAATGCTTACTGCTGCGTGTTACGGGGTCCCCCTGTGGTCTGTTCTGAGTTCCGTGGGAAGGCCCATAACAGCAAAGCAAGAAAATAAATGAGTTTGAACATGAACAAAGACTTCCCCTGACTGGGCTGTTGCCCACAAAAACCCTGAAAAGGTATCAATAGTAACATGTAAATACGATAAAGGGCGAAAAGCAGGGAAATGGGTGACATCCATCTGCCAGATCTGATTAGGGCAAGAACCGCGTGGGTTACTGCCAGCTGGAGAGGTCCGGCATAGATATGGTGCGCAGGCAGAACATCTCTGGAGGATACAACGAGCTTGATGTAAAGGAATATGATAGGCAGAATGTAACTGAAAAGCACTGGAGTGTAGAACAGCATGCTCTTCTTCTGGGGAAGAAAACACCGGAAAAATTTGTGTGGTTAATGCATTAGCTGTTTCGTTGCCTCGAGACAGAGGTCCAGGGAGGCCAGAATGTGCACGAATATGTGCAATATGGAGAGGATAATCATAAGATTGCAGCGCTGATCGAAGCTGCTGTAACAAGGAGGCAAGAACAGGGTGTTTAGAATGTAAAGTACCTGTAACAAGACGAGGAACCAATTGGGCAACATATAAAGAGTCAGTAATAATGTTAGCTGGGCCAGGAGGCAGTTGCTGCAAAAGATGAAATATAGCAATTAATTCAACTTGTTGAGCCGATGAATAAGGGGTGTGGACTGAAAATTGAATTTGTGGTCCCACAGCAGCTGCAATACCGGAAGAAGAGCCATCTACAAAATAAACAGGAGCTCCAGGTATAGGCTCAAGAACAACAGTATCAGAAATTATCCATTTTGTAGACTTGAGAAAATCCCATAACTTTCCAGCAGGGTAGTGACATCCAATGTCATTAGGATAATCGGCCAAGGCAAGCTGCAGTGTATCTGACAAGGGAAAAATGTGTTGAAACCAAGAGGAAGAAAATGGCAAAATAATAACAGAGGGGTCAAAGCCCCATATAGATTTAACACGGAGCCTTCCTTTAACAATAATTTCAGCAATGAGTTCATATATGGAGTTACAGTTTGAGAATTTGAATTTTTAATATATATCCATTCTAGTGGCTTGTCCTGTTGTGCAATTATTGCTGTAGGACTTTGAGGAGTGCCAAAGATCAGTAAATTAAGTGGCAAATCAGGCTGGTATCGATAAACAAACTGTTTTTTAATTTGTTGCTCCACAAAAGAGAGTTGTGCTTGGGCCTCAGGGGTTAAATGCCTAGGGCTTTGTAAATCCGAATCACCCTCTAGCGCTTGAAAAAGATGGGTTAAAGCATAATTAGGAATGCCCAATGTAGGGCGTAACCAGTTAATGTCTCCAAGTAACTTTTGAAAATCATTTAAGGTCTTTAAATGCTTTTGTTGCAGTTTCATGCATTGAGGTCGCACGGTGTGCCGGCCAACAAGGCTACTGAGATATTTGAAAGGTGATAAGGTTTGAATTTTCTCGGGAGCTATTAAAAGACCAAACTTTGGAAGTTCCATTAATAAAAACTGTACAACTTGAGAAAGGACAGAGTTGCTGTCAGCAGCTATTAAAATATCATCCATATAATGTAAAATGTGAGCATCTGGAAATCGCTGCCGTGAACTAAGTAGAGCCTTGTCAGCATAAAACTGACACATAGTAGGAGAATTTGCCTTGCCCTGAGGCAGCACCTTCCATTGATATCGCTGGGCAGGCTGTTCATTATTTAAAGAGGGCACCTTAAAGGCACATCGAACAGTGTCCTGTAGAAAAATACAAGCATAGCCTCTTCCACAAGTTAAATGAATTAAAAATTTTTTGAAGGCAAAGGAGGTGTAAGCAGGTGCATTATTTGTCTTAATAGTTTAGGCTTTTCTGCACAAGCAAAGCAAAACATAAAATGTTGAGACACATTTTTAAAGGCTTTTCCGGTTCTAGCTATAGCCATAACCAAATGAGAAAAGGTGTCTGCAGAGACATGTACATAACTTAATTTTTTAAAGCTGGGAACATAAGGTTTTAGGAGGAGCTGCAGCATTAGAATTAGTTTCTCTAGAAGCAATTTCTAATTTCCGAGGGGAATTTACTGAAATGGCCTGTGTGGCCACATGAAAGCAGGCTTCAGTAATACTTAGTCTTTTTTCCATCCAATGAATACATTGATCAAATAATGCAATACAGTTAAATTTTCAACACATATCATTGTTTCTCTTCAACCCATTATTTGGGTTTTATAAACCAAGGCAAATAAAATTCACTTCCCCTCAAACCTTCTACCACTCACTACATACCCTCAATTTTAGCTTTTTCTGTTTTTCCACATTCAACAAATTATGATGGTGGTTTCTTTTCAGTAGTTCAGAACACAAGAAGGTGCTTTGTGTGTTCCTGACCCCAAAATGCTGCTTTAAACATTGCAGATTTTTAAAATTGGCTTAAAAACAGTATAGCTGAGTTTCACTTGGCAAAGTTAATATGACAAAAAAATTATAAGTATATATATATATATATTTAGTCAAGAAAAGAAAAATACTTTAAAGATACATTTAAAAAGAGTAGATTATTATTAATATTTAACATTATAACTTTAAGGCATATATGACTTGTATTATATTATAAAATTTGAACTAATTTTGTACATTAAAAATTTGGATCATGATTTTCAAATTTGTTTTTATGAGAACTTATATAGGCGCCGTTTATGATTAGTCCTCCGGAGGTAAAGAACAAAACAAAACAAAAACACGAAGACAGACACAAACAGACACAGAGATCTCTTGATATGCATATAAAATTTTGGCCATATGTATATATTTTAAAACATAGTTATTTTACCAATATGTGTGAAGATATTGAGGTTTTTAATGAGTTAAAAGCTAAAATTTGCACACAGAATAAATGTCTAATCTTAATTATTACCAAAGACCTTGGGCTCGAGACCACAGCAGTCATGGCAGTTTTTACTAACTTTTTTGATAAGAAAATATTTTGGGAGTTCATATTTTTAAGAAATGATTTTTTTGGCTTTAGGTTGTTAACACATTATCTCACTGGGAACGGGCATATTTTAAAACATGAAAGAACACTGTTATCTTGAGAACAGGAGAAGAGGTAAATTTTTAGAGTCTGCCTGTTTGTAGGCTTTTATCAAAATTTGAGGTTTAGAATTTAGCTCAAAAATGTCTGTATTAATACTGTATATTTTACCAGGTTAATTAGTTTTAACAAGAAACTTAACCTTTTATAGGTCTAACAAGTAAATTTAAAAGCTTTTATTTCACCAGTAAACATTTTGTATAGTTTGTTTGCAAGTCCAAAGTTACTCCACAGTTTTTACCTTAAACAATGTAGACTTTGAAATGAGAAACACCCAGGGAAATAGAACTTTTTTCCTAGAATGAACCAAAATAGTTTGTTAAGGTGGACAAAAGGAGAGTCCAGTCCCCCACAACGGGAAGGCAGTAGAGACCTGCCAGTGATCCCAACCCTGGAAAAAAAAAAATCCAGGCAGCTGCTTGCTGAGCAGGGGCCGCCCCCACCTGTCCCCTGCAGTGGGTTTGTACTATTTTAACAAAAACCTTTTAGTCATAGTATAGTCATATAGTCTCATATAGTCAAATTTAACCATTTTCTTTCCCTTTAACAATTGTGAATGGACTTTGAATACTGTTATTTAGAAATACCTTTTTTCTTTTTATTTTTTCTTAAAAGGAACAAATGGCAAAACTCTAGTGGGGGGAACCTAGCCTCCTCCCCAGTGTCAGGTAAAGACACATCCTCAGGCCGAATTTCATGAGATCTTGTTGTTTTCATTTCCTTCTCCTCATGAAGAGGGACGGGAGACCTGATTTGAAGTCCATGAGAAGTTGAACCCCCTAAAGTAAACTCTCCTAACTTCTCTGCAGCTGGTTTAAGTCTTGAGCTCTGTCTACGCCCCTGTTTAAAGGGAGACTGCAACATGGCACAGCGCTCCTCTGGCGTCACATTCGAGAAAGGTTTGGCAAAATTATTAACACGAGCCACAACAAAAGGCTGAGCCCCTTGGTCACCCTTATTGGAGTCTTGCAAAGGAACATCGTCATCACAGTCTTCTAGAGATTGCTGAACAGCTTGAGCTGCCTTAGCCAGTGTCATCATCCAGTTCATGCTTGTGTAAAGATTGCTGCGCCGTTTGAACCAAAACGGCTGCGTCAGGACGGATGTTTCCGTCGACAGCTAACATAGCTACTCTAAGTATAGCCCCCGTGGACCGAAACTTTACAGGGATCTGCTCCCCCTGCTTATGTTTCCGGACCATTGTCTCTTGGACCTGGTCCCTTGTTTCAATATCAAAAGTACCAGTATCAGGAAACCAAAGATTAAATTCAGTCACAACATTCAAACATTCAAGAATTTGAGAGAGCGGGACTTTTGCCCATGTTCAGGCAATAGATGTTTCAACAGAGAAGCAAAAGTAGGAAGACGAGAAGAAGAATACCCCATTCTGTTAGTTTCCCCTTGTTTACGCACCACCTTCTGCAAACTGTCACCCGCCGCTGCCGTCACCTCGTCCCTCTGGGTGGGAGGTATCAGCTTCAGGTCCGTGTATTCGGGCGCCGCTTGTGGACTTCTAGTGAGTCCAACCTGGAACGCGACGGTGAGGGAAATCAGACATGGGGGACTGTCATGTCCCGCCTGCAGCAAATCTTTATTGTCTTAGTGCTCGTTATATACTATTTTAATTGCAGCAGGTGTAACATCAAAGCATACCACATAATGAGAACATGCACGAGTGATGAGTCTGTTCTCTTACTAGTATCTATTCACTTCAGACAGCAGGGTACCGGGCGGTTCGTTCTCACACACATGATCTTATCGCCTCCTAGCCTGAGCCTGGGAAGTTCGCTCATTACTTTGTTGTTGTCAGTCTGTGGAGATGTACGCAGGTCCCTTCCAGGCTCTCAACAGCAAGTCCTGTCACCCAGAGGTTTTCCTCCGAGACGCATGTGTTTTCACATGCCTTAGGGACTCAGATCAAGGCCCTTCTGCTCACTGCGCAGCATCTCTCCATTTTGTTATTCTCAGACTGTGGAGATGTAGAAGCCCGACTCCACGCAGGTCACTTTCCAGGCTCTCAACACCAAGTCCTGTCACCCAGAGGTTTCCTCCGAGACGCATGTGTTTCACATGCCTTAGGGACTCGGGTCAAGACCCTTCTGCTCACTGCGCAGGGTGGCCGTCCCCAACAGGCCGCCCCAAGAAAGAGCCGCGGGAAGGAGGGACCCAGGGAGGAGACAGACGAGAGACCCAGCAGGGCGCCGAGGCCAGGACAACACGGGGAGCCCAGAGAGCGTGAAGACGCCCGGGGCTGGGGCCCTGTCAGCCCCCCGGCCCCGCACCCTCCTCCCTGAACCCCGTAAATGGCAAGAAAGGGGTGAAGAGGCCCCGAGGGCCCAAGACGTGCCTTCACCCCGAGCCCGGGCCCGGAGGTGCTGCCTGCGCCCTCCTGGCTCTCCTCAGCGTGAGGACCCCGCGCGGCAGGCAGGCCGGGACCCCGGGGCGCTGCGGGCACCAGCTCTGCCGCTGACCCCGTCCCCCGGCGTCGTGGGGTCCGCTCGGGCTGGTCTCGGAGACGGCAGAGGAGGAAGCAAACTCTCTGCGGGCGGGAGAGGCCGAGCCTGGCGGACGCCGGGTCCCCCGTTCGTCCTTATGCACCGTGAGGCCTCGGGGGGCGGGGGGGACACGAGCTGCGTTCCCGGCTCTGCCGTCACCCCGGGAGGAGCCGAGTCTGTGCTGAGACGCGGAGAAGCGGGTTCGGGGCCGCAGCTCGCGGCCCCGCAGCGGGTGTCCCGGGACGGGGGCGTCTCCTCGGGCCCTGCGGTTCCAAGTGTGGAGAGTCTCGGGGGGACCCGTTTCGAGCACGAGGGGCAGAGATGGGCCCGGAGACGAGCAGCTCGATCAGGGACCACACGATGAAGAGTTGGGGCGGGTGATCCCACAAAATGCGGACAAATGCAACGTAGGGAAACACGATGGACACCGCGTGTCCACCCCTCAGCCCACAGGACACTCGGGTGAGACGCTGACACGGTCCCGCCACGGCCCGGAGCAGGAAGGAGCCACGACCCCCTCTGTGGCTCGTCCCCGCCCGACGTCCAGCCCAGGCGGTCAGGGAGGGAGAAGCCCAGCAGGACCCGGAGGAAGAGGACACGTGCCTCTCCCCGTCTGAAGAGGACACGAGGACACTGAGGGACACCAGAGACTCCAGGAACGAAACTGTCTCAAGATAACAACTGGGCCCGTCGGGGCAGCAGAGGATCCAACACACACTCTCAGGGGTGACTCTGGCGTCACCACGGCAGGAGAAGGGCCTGGGGCCAGTCCCGGTCACGCCCTCACAGACGGGTCCTGGATGACGTCAGAGGGAGGAGGACGGTCCGGGGACCATGTGGGGCTCGGTCCGTGGACATGAAAGAGGCCCCGGAAGAGGGAGGACCCTGCGCGCCTGGGGGAGGGTGCCGTCCAGCAGGGCCTGTCCCAAAGCCACGCGTGGACGTGAGGCAAGACCCACAAATGCAGATGAGGGGGTGCAGGAAAGAGAAACCACAGTTACCATGTTTACACGGATCCCCAAGGCCTTGGAGAGGGAAACAGCCTTGAGAGAAAGGAGGAGACGTGACGCGTCACGCAGAGGAGACGATAGCTGGACACCTCCTGACTTCCGCCGGGAGCGAGCTCTGGGCGGTGGCCACGGCCCCGAACAGCCACAGACCCGCCGCGTCCCTGGAAACACACGGCCTGTGTCACAGAAAGGCCCCAATTTCAATGAGGTTCAGCGAGAAACACACAAGACACTGAGCAGCAACAGTCCTGGAACCCGGGAGACTCTGCAGAGAAGGGTCCACCCGAGAGCCTTCGTGGCGGGTGCCCCCGTCACAGACACCAGAGGTCAGTCCAGGAGACCCGGGACCCCCAGAGCTGACCAGGGGCCTTTCAGACAAGGAGTCGGGTCCGGCAAGGACAGAGACACACGCAGAGTCCTTAGCACCCTGTCCCGGCCCGCTGCCAGGTTCCATCCAAACACGGTTCAGGGCTCAGCTCCTAGGGCCTGGATCCAGGAGCCTTGATCAGGAGTCCCCAATGGCCGTCTTAGGGGCCGTGGGACTGGTGACAGGGGTGTGGACATCACGGTGATCTGATCCTACTGGGTCTTGGATCAGAACAATCAGTGGTTCTGACTCAATACAAAGGCACAGAGGTTATCAACAAATTGCACTGGGGGAGTGACCCCAGGCTGGACCCGAAGAGGACAGAGGGATGGACACCCACTAGGAGAGGGCAGGGGTTGGCCTGGAGGGCAGGTCCAGGATGGAGGTCACGTCCCTGTCCATGTCCCCCCACAGCCATGAGCTGAGTCCAGGGCTGTGAGCTCGGAGCGCCCCCTGGTGGTGGGCCTGGGTGCTGCCCCCTCCTGTCCTGCAGGGTCTGTGTCTGGGCAACACCCGCCCTCCCCGGGTCCCCCCAGTAATAGTAAGTAACAGACACCTGCACAGGTGAGGGTCTCGTCCCTGGGGAGGTCTCACCTGTGCACAGACAGAGTCACCTCCTCCTTGGGGCTCCCCAGGAATATTGGGTTCGGGAGCCACTCAGAGGAGAGCAATGGTGCCCTGGGGAGCTGGGGTCTCGCAGAGGGAGCCCCAGACAGGAAGCCCCTGCCCCCACCCCTGCACCTGCTCCCGGGCTGTGCTCTGAGCTCTGAGCCTCCTGGGCCTTCCGGTGTCCCTGGGCCCCTGGGGTCCTGACACGCCCCAGTGGACCCCCAGCCCGCCCCCCGTCCTGCAGGGTTTGTGTCTGGGCTCACACCCGCTCCCCTCACTGTGTCTCTTGCACAGAAATACACGGCCGTGTCCTCGGGCCTCAGGCTGCTCATTTGCAGATACAGCGAGTTCTTGGCGTTGTCGCTGGAGACGGTGAATCGGCCCTTCACGGAGTCAGCGTAGTCTGTGCTACCAGTAGGAATAATTGCTGCAACCCATTCAAGCCCCTTCCTGGAGCCTGGCAGACCCAGTCCATTGCATAACTATTTAAGGTGAATCCGGAGGCTGCACAGGAGAGTCTGAGGGACCCCCCTGGTGGCACCAAGTCTCCCCCAGACTCCACCAGCTGCGCCTCACCCTGGACACCTGCAAACACAGACACAGCCCGTCAGGACATGGCTCTCGCCCACTGCTTCCCCCTCCTGCAGCCCCCTCAGGGATCCTGCCCCCAGGAATCACCCCCTAGAAGCGCCACGAGCAGCAGCCAGCTCAGCCCACGCTCCATGGCGAGTGTCCGCGTCCGTGCTGACCCGCGTGGACCCTGGGTGCAGGCTGGGCTCCTGTGTGGCTGCAGGGCCAGCCGGGCTGGTTTTCAGCAGCAGGGGACGCCCTATTTGCATGTGTCCTGCTATATAGCAGCTCTGGCTGGGTCTGGGCAGAGGAGCCGGGAGGGTCCTGGGACGTGGGGTCATGACACACGAGGAGCAGGTCCCTTATTAGGGGACAGAGCGGGTCACACTGAGCCTCTGTTACTTGCTGGGACCCAGGCCCAGGTGCTGAGTAATGAGGAAAGCCAGGGAGGAGGTTGACCGTCTCCGCCAACAGGACAGCCAATCCCCAGAGCCAGAGATGGCTGTCCCTGAGGAAGATCCTGGATGGGACCCCAACAATGGAGGAATGGCGCAGTTGAAGCTGTATAAAAAATGTTTATTGGTAGGACTGGAGCAGGGAATCCCCAAACAAAAAAATTTTAACAAAATATTGGAACTTACACAAGGGGCTGATGAGGATCCATCAGAGTTCCTTGAGAGGATTATTCAGACGTATACAGACCACACGGATATAAATCCAGATGCCCCAGAAAATGCTCGTCTGATCACTATGGCGTTCATCACAAATAGTGCTCCAGACAGAAGGAGAAAGTTAGCAAAGGTAGACGGCGTCACAGAGATGAGTCCGTCCCAGGTAGTGGACTTAGCATTTAAGGTTTATAATAATAGAGAGGACAGGAGAGAGGACAGGAGACCGAAACCTGCGACTGTTTTTGTACACAGAGAGCACAGAACAGGGTTTCAGGACAACAGTAATGGACAGAGACGTGAACCCCTAGGAAGAGACCAGTGTGCTTTCTGTAGGGAAGAGGGACATGGGAAGGACAGTTGTCCCAGGTTACAGGGCAGCGGCAGATGCAGTAATTACAGAAGGCAGCAGAGAAGACAGAGGACTCCACGACGGGATGATTCACACAGGGGTTACAGGAGGGGATACAGGAGGAGCACACGGGACCAGGAGCCAAGGAGATAGGAAGGAAGACAGATGTTAGCACAGAGTGGAGGCTCAGATGACGACAGGGAATATGGACGGAGAAGGAATCGAGAGCCCAGCACAGAGGACAGGAGACCAGTGATAGCACAGAGTAGGGTCTCAGGTGAAGATAGGAGGGAATATAGACAGAGTAGAAGGAATCTGGAGCCAAGTGTGGAGGGAAGGAGACAAATGATAGTTCATGGAGAAGGTTCAGATGCAGAATAGGGGTGCCCGGGGGCTCCACTAGATCTAGACAGCCCATTAGAATAACCCCCTCAGAGCCCCGGGTAACCCTCGCTGTGGGGGATCGTCTCATTGATTTCTTGGTGGACACTGGAGCGACATACTCAGGTTTGAATTCAAAATTAAGTAAAATGAGCAAAGAGACGGCAGCAGTCACTGGGATTACGGGGAGGCCACAACAGACACCCTTCCTGCAACCTCTGGAGTGCCGGCCGGGCACCACACAGCTCCAGCACAGCTTCCTGTACATGGAAGAGTGTCCAATCCCTCTCCTTGGTCGCGACCTTTTAAGTAAGCTCAACGCACGAATTATGTTCTCACCAAAACATCAGAGGCTTCACCAACAGGTGCCTCCAGAGCATGCTCTGCGGTTCCAGATGTTTCTTACTCAAGATGTTCCACCAAAAGGTGAAATTTTACCTCCTGAAATTGTTGAAAGAGTAAGTAGATGGGTATGGGCTGTTGGAACCCCAGGACGTGCGAAAATGCAGAGCCTGTAAAGACAGAAGTGATAGAGGGGAGCAGAACCCCGAGGAGGAAGCAATACCCCTTAAAGGAGGAGGCCTTGAGGGGAATGGAGCCAGTATTGAAAAGGTTCCTTCAATCTGGACTCACTCGGCCCTGCCGCTCACCGTACAACACTCCGATGCTGCCAGTGAGGAAACCCCATACAGGCGAGGACCGTTTTGTCCAAGATTTAAGGGCCATGAATGACATTGTTCAGGATTTACATCCCACTGTGCCTAATCCCTACACCCTATTAACCGCCATACCTGGTGACTTTGGGTGGTTTTCGGTATTAGACCTGAAGGATGCCTTTTTCTGTATCCCAATAGATGTCCAGGATCAACCGTATTTTGCCTTCAAGTGGCAAGACCCTAAGTCCAGAGCACTCTCCAGTGTTGCTGGACTGTGCTTCCACAGGGGTGTAAGAACTCCCCAGCTATTTTTGGGGAAATACTGGCCAGGGATCTCAGGAAGGTTCAACTAAACCGGGGTGTCTTATTGCAATATGTCGATGATTTATTGATTGCAAGTCCAGACTACGAACCTTGTCTAGAAAATACCGTAGTGGTACTGAACCACCTGGCAGAATGTGGCTACAAGGTGTCACCTAACAAGGCACAGATACGCCAACAAACTGCGACATATTTGGGGTTTGAAATCAAGAAAGGCAGACGGAGCCTGATGACGGAAAGAAAACAGGTAATTTCAGCCCTTAGAATCCCCAGTAACCAGCGACAGTTGCGCGGATGTTTGGGCATGGCTGGGTTTTGCAGGATTTGGATTCCTAATTTTGGACTCATAGCAAAACCCTTATATGATGCTCTCAAAGGCCTGGACTCTGCACCTTTGTCTTGGACTCCGGAATGTCAAAAGGACTTTGATGAAATAAAAGTAAAGTTGATCTCAGCACCAGCATTGGGGCTTCCGGATCTTAGGAAGCCATTCACACTTTATGTATATGAGAGACAGGGGGTTGGCCTAGGAGTGCTCATCCAATTTTTGGGGCCAGAGATGCAGCCCGTTGCGTATCTATCCAAACAATTGGACGACACATCCAAGGGTTGGCCTCCATGCTTGCGTGCTGTGGCTGCCACTTGTGACCTCCTACACGAGGCAGAGAAGTTTACCTTGGGTCAGCCCATCACTGTGTGTGTGCCACATCAGGGCTTGACATTGCTGGAGCAGAAGGGTGGACTTTGGTTGACCGCCGGGCGAAGGGGAAAATATCAAGCAGCTCTGTTGGACAATCCTCATGTGAAGCTGCAGGTTTCTAACTCCCTGAATCCCGCCACACTGCTTCCAAGCAATGCAGACGGACCTGAGGACGACACTTTAATCCACAACTGTTTAGAAACCACAGACACAGTGTATGCCAGCCGACCAGATCTGACTGACCAGCCTCTGCCGGATCCAGAGTGGGAGCTATTTGCAGATGGCAGCAGCTTCATGGACCAAGGCCGTCGATGTGCCGGATATGCAGTGGTGACGCTCAGAACACCGTGGAGGCCAAGGCTCTTCCGGCAGGTACATCAGCACAGAAAGCCGAATTAATAGCCCTGACCCGTGCCTTGGAGCTCTCAAAAGGTAAAAGAGTCAATATATTTACTGACCCAAAGTACTCTTTTATGATTCTCCACATGCCTGGGGCCATCTGGAAGGAGCGGGGACTTCTTACCGCTAGTAACAAGGATGTCAAACACCCATTGGAAATCCTGGCCTTGTTAAAGGCAGTAGCTTTACCATCAGCTGTGGCCGTGATGCACTGTCCTGACCACCAAAAGGGTGGGTCTGACATGGCAAAGGGCAACAGGGCAGCTGATCGGGTGGCCAAGGCCGCTGCCCGCTCTGCCCTCCAAGGTGCACTCATCCCTCTTATGGACCTGACCCAGTATGCCCTGAGTACACTGAGCGGGATGAGAGAGCTCGTGCGTGGGGATTTACTGAGTTTGACCCCAGCTCTACCTGGAGAGTAAACTCCCATGGGGTGATCCTCCTCCCGGAGGCCCTGGTGTATCCGGTGCTAAAACATCTTCACGAAGGATCCCACTATGGGAGAGATGCCTTGTTAGAAACGGTGCGCCCATATTTGAAGGGACCATATTTGCGTAGAATAGCACAACGGATCACCCGAGGTTGTCAACTATGTGCCAGGAATAACCCCGAGACTGACTCCCACCCTAAAGCCATTGGGTGCAATATCAAGGCAAGTGCCCTTTTGAGGACCGGCAGGTGGACTTTACACAAATGCCTAGAACAACAGGCAACTTCAAATACCTCTTGGTTTTTGTGGACACGTTCTCAGGGTGGGTGGAAGCATTTCCCACAAAGACAGAAAAAGCTTCCGAGGTTGCAAAACAGCTGCTGAAGGAGATAATCCCTCGCTTTGGGCTGCCGGACTCCATCCAGAGTGATAATGGGCCGGCATGTGTCTCTGACGTCACTCACGCAGTGAGCAGGGCGTTACAGATCAGCTGGAAATTGCATGCTGCGTGGAGACCGCAGTCTTCTGGGCAAACGGAGAAAATGAACCACACCTTGAAGAAAACCTGGCAAAACTGTGCCAAGAAACACAACTTCGTTGGGACCAGGTACTATCCCTTGCCCTCCTCCGCATAAGAGTGGCACCTAGAAGTGGGCTACAAGGAAGCCCCTTTGAGATTGTGTTCGGAAGACCCTTCCAGGCCTCCGTTCCGAAAGCCAGTCCGGACATAGCACAAGATTGCCGGATCCCACCATATGTGAAACACATCCAGGAGGTTCTGGCAGTAATTCACAACTCTGCAGCCTCGAGGATCTCTGTGCCTCCTGATCAGCCATTGCATCCCTCAGACCTGGAGATCTGGTCTTACTGAAGACCTGGCAGAGCGGGGACGCCCAAAACCAGCTGTCAGAAAAATGGACTGGTCCCTAGGACGTTCTGCTGAGCACACATACTCCTCTGAAACTTGCAGGCATAAAACCCTGGGCACATCATTCCAGAGTTAAGAAAGCCCCAGGAGGAACTGACCCAGAGACGAAGTCCCACTGGTCTTGTGAACCCATTGAGGACTAGAGATATTTGTTTAAGAAACAGACAAAAACTTGAATGTTACTGACTTCTTTTCCAGTTATTGTTGCAGGATGGCCAAGGACTCATTTTTTCTGAAGAAACCCTGAGGGGGGAAAAAAAAAAAAAACCAACATGCTCTCACCAATCTTCTTGCTTTCAAAATCTAGGAGACGTGAAATAACATCTAGGATCATGCAGGTGCTGCAGCTTGGACAGGGCCGGGCCTCACGGGGCCTGTCTCTGGGGCACAGTCGGCGTTTCCCTGAGAGTCCGCAGGGGGATGGACACAAGCTGAGGGACCCGTCGCTGAGCATCCTTCCCCGGACGACAGGAGTTTGTTCGGAAAAGTGGAGAAAGACGAACCCCTCCCAGGAGGCAGCTTGTCCCGACGCACCTCGTGACCCGTGTGAGGAATGATGCGTCTCCCTCCCGCAGCCCCGGTCTCTGCACTCCCCGGGGCCAGAGTCAAGCCTGGGGGCAGAGAGGATCCCAGAGACAACCAGGAGGTTCTGGAGACGATGTTGGTCACAGTCCAGGGTGGTTATTCTGCAAAACTGGAATTAGAGGAACTAGATGAATATTTTGAAAGTTGAGGTTGAGAAACCCTCGGCCACCGCCACATTCAAGGTGAAAAGCTGAAATGTCCCCACTAAGACCAGGGACAAGACGGGTGTCCACGTCACCTCGGTCACTCACCGTCGTCCTGCACGTCCACAGGGAAGCATCTGGGCAGGAAAAGACCCAAAGGATCTGACCTGGGAGAGGAAGTCAAGGGTCACCACTCCCAGCTGAGAGGCTCGTGTGCTCAGAGAATCCAGAAGATTCTACACAGAGAACGTCTGGAATCATCAGTGGGCACAGCCGGGGACAGGGTCCAGAGTGGACACACAGAACCCCACGGCGTTCCTGCCTGGGAGCAGCACGTCAGGGGAAGTGAGCGTCCGGGTCCAGTGACACTCTCGCCCTCAGGAAGGAACCCCGGGGAGTGACCTGAGCAGGGGGGACGGAGGTGCAGTGCAGACTCGACACTGTGCAGTGGACACGAAAGACCACACAGGACATGCTGAGGCGTCCCGGCTCTGGGGGGAGGTGACATCATTGAAATGACGCATCACCCAAAGCCATTCACAGATTTAATGCATCACCTAGGACAGCACATGTGACCTTGGAAAGGAAACAAGAAGCAGTTGTGGACCCTAAAGGGTCTTGAAGAGCAGAAACAACCTTGAGAGAAAAGGAGGAAAATGAGGGAATCACACGGGGAGACAAGTGGCTGGACACTTTCCTGTCCCCCCGCTCGGAAGAGTGAGCACTGACCCCACAGTCCACAGACCCACTGCACCCCGATGCCACAGCGTCATTCACAGCAGGTCACAGTTTCGTGAGGTTCAGCGAGAAACACACAAGACACTGAGCAGCAACAGTCCTGGGAACCCGGGAGACTCTGCAGAGAAGGGTCCACCCGAGAGCTCTCGTGGCGGTGCCCCCGTCACAGACACCAGAGGTCAGGCCAGGAGACCCGGGACCCCCAGACTGACCAGGGGCCTTTCAGACAAGGAGTCCAGATCTGTCCTCCCACAGCCATGAGCTGAGTCCAGGGCTGTGAGCTCGGAGCGCCCCCTGGTGGTGGGCCTGGGTGCTGCCCCCTCGTGTCCTGTAGGGTCTGTGTCTGGGCCACACCAGCCCCTCCCCGGGTCCCCCCAGTAATAGTAAGTGACAGACACCTGGACAGGTGAGGGTCTCGTCCCTGGGGGGTCTCACTTGTGCACAGACTGAGTCACCTCCTCCTTGGGGTTCCCTAAGATTTTGGGGAACATGAGCCTCTCAGAGGAGAGCAATGGTGCCCTGGGGAGCTGGGGTCTTGCAGAGGGAGCCCCAGACAGGAAGCCCCTGCCCCCCACCCCTGCACCTGCTCCCGGGCTGTGCTCTGAGCTCTGAGCCTCCTGGGCCTCCCGGTGTCCCTGGGCCCCTGGGGTCTTGGTACACCCCAGTGGACCCCAGCCCCGACCCCCCGTCCTGCAGGGTTTGTGTCTGGGCTCACACCCGCTCCCCTCACTGTGCATCTCACACAGAAATACGCAGCCGAGTCCTCAGGCCTCAGGCTGCTCATTTGCAGATACAGCGAGTTCTTGGCGTTGTCTCTGGAGACGGTGAATCGGCCCTTCACGGAGTCTGTGTAGTTTGTGTCACCATCATTAGGATTAATTCGTGCAACCCACTGAAGTCCCTTCCCTGGAGCCTGGCGGAACCAGTACATCCAGTAGTTGCTGAAGGTGAATCCGGAGGCTGCACAGGAGAGTCTGAGGGACCCCCCAGGCGGCACCAAGTCTCCCCCAGACTCCACCAGCTGCGCCTCACCCTGGACACCTGCAAACACAGACACAGCCCGTCAGGACATGGCTCTCGCCCACTGCTCCCCCCTCCTGCCCCCCCCTCAGGGATCCTGCCCCCAGGAATCACCCCCGAGAAGCGCCACGAGCAGCAGCCAGCTCAGCCCACGCTCCATGGCGAGTGTCCGCGTCCGTGCTGACCCGAGGGGACCCTGGGAGCGGGCTGGGCTCCTGTGAGGGCTGCAGGGCGGGCCGGGCTGGTTTTCAGCAGCAGGGGACGCCCTATTTGCATGTGTCCTGCTATATAGCAGCTCTGGCTGGGTCTGGGCAGAGGAGCCGGGGAGGGTCCTGGGACGTGGGGTCATGACACACGATGAGCAGGTCCCTTATTAGGGCCCAGAGCTGGTGACACTGAGCCCCTGTTACTTGCTATGACGCAGGCCCAGGTGCTGGTGCTCACACGTGCTCTGTGGGGTCTCCTGTGGAAATGAGACCCGTGTACACGGTGGGGTGAGTGGGGGTTGCTCAGCCAGTGCTGAGAACAGTGTGAGGTCCCATTAAACGAGAGGACAGTTGTGTGGTCAGCATCTCACCTGTGGGCAGGTGTGCACAGGGAGCGTGTCAGGACCCGTAACAGCAGGAGGTTGTGGTTAAGGACCATTTCAGTTCCTCTGCCCTGTGTGGCTGCCCTGAGGGGTGTTGTCCAGAGTTAGGGCCCTTGAGGCAGGACGGCCACTGGGTGGATGGACCCTCCTGTCTGTCACCCTGGGGTGTCTCTGCCTCTACCTGGCGGTCTAAGTCATTGTTTCGGTTGCCCATTGTCGCGGCAGGAGGGCACAGGGCAGTTTCTCTGAGGAAGGGAGCGTCCTGAGCCCTCGGGGGCTTGGTCAGGCCTCATTGAGCTTGTTCCCATCGCGTGTGGGGTGGCCCCAGGTGCGAGCACAGGAGAGCCGGGCCTGGGAGGCTGCAGGGTAGATACTTGTCCTTCTGTCCTGCCCTCCCGCCATGAGGAGGGATGTGGGTCCTTCGCTCCTGGATCACGCCTGATGGTGGCACCTGCAGCGGGGCGGGCACAGGTCGAGGAGGCTCCTGGGCCGGGATGGGGCTTCCAAGGGCGGCCCCAAGAAAGAACAGCGTGAAGGAGAGACCCGGAGAGGAGAACAGACGAGAGACCCAGCAGAGCGCCGAGGCTGTGAGACAACACAGGAGCCCAGAGAGCGGGAAGACGCCCGGGGCTGGGGCCCTGCCAGCCCCCCGGCCCCGCACCCTCCCTCCGTGAACCCGTAAATGGCAAGAAAGGGGCGAAGAGGCCACGAGGGCCCAGGACGTGCCTTTCCCCTGAGCCCGGGCCCGGGAGGTGCTGCCTGCGCCCTCCTGGCTCTCCTCAGGCATCAGGACCCCGCGCGGCAGGAAGGCCGGGACCCCGGGGCGCTGCGGGCACCAGCTCTGCCGCTGACCCCGTCCCCCGGCGTCGGGGTTTCCGCTCCGGCTGGTCTCGGGGGACGGCAGAGGAGGAAGCAAACTCTCTGCGGGCGGGGAGAGGCCGAGCCTGGCGGACGCCAGGTCCCCCGTTCGTCCTATTCGCCGTGAAGGCCTCGGGGGGCGCGGGAGACAGGAGCTGCGTTCCCGGCTCCGCCGTCCTCCCGGGAGGAGCCGAGTCTGTGCTGAGACGCGGAGAAGAGGGTTCGGGAGACGCAGCTCGCGGCCCCGCAGCGGGTGTCCCGGGACGGGGGCGTCTCCTCGGGCCCTGCGGTTCCGAGTGTGGAGAGTCTCGGGGGGACCCGTTTCGAGCACGAGGGGCAGAGATGGGCCCGGAGACGAGCAGCTCGATCAGGGACCACACGGTGAAGAGTTGGGGCGGGTGATCCCACAAAATGCGGACAAATGCAACGTAGGGAAACACGATGGACACCGCGTGTCCACCCCTCAGCCCACAGGACACTCGGGTGAGACGCTGACACGCTCCCGCCACGGCCTGGAGCAGGAAGGAGCCACGACCCCTCTGTGGCTCGTCCCCGCCCGACGTCCAGCCGAGGCGGTCAGGGAGGGAGAAGCCCAGCAGGACCCGGAGGAAGAGGACACGTGACCCTCCCCGTCTGAAGAGGACCCGAGGACACGAGGACACTGAGGGGCACCAGAGACTCCAGGAACGAAACTGTCTCAAGATAACAACTGGGCCCGTCGGGGCAGCAGAGGATCCAACACACACTCTCAGGGGTGACTCTGGCGTCACCACGGCAGGAGAAGGGCCTGGGGCCAGTCCCGGTCACGCCCTCACAGACGGGTCCTGGATGACGTCAGAGGGAGGAGGACGGTCCGGGGACGATGTGGGGCTCGGTCCGTGGGCATGAAAGAGGCCCCGGAAGAGGGAGGACCCTGCGCGCCTGGGGGAGGGTGCCGTCCACCAGGGCCTGTCCCCAGAGCCACGCGTGGACGTGAGGCAAGACCCACAAATGCAAATGAGGGGGTGCAGGAAAGAGAAACCACAGTTATCACGTTTACACAGATCCCCAAGGCCTTGGAGAGGGAAACAGCCTTGAGAGAAAGGAGGAGACGTGACGCGTCACGCAGAGGAGACGAGAGCTGGACACCTCCTGACTCCCGCCGGGGGGCGAGCTCTGGGCGGTGGCCACGGCCCCGAACAGCCACAGACCCGCCACGTCCCTGGAAACACACGGCCTGTGTCACAGAAAGGCCCCATTTCAATGAGGTTCAGCGAGAAACACACAAGACACTGAGCAGCAACAGCCCTGGGAACCCGGGAGACTCTGCAGAGAAGGGTCCACCCGAGAGCTCTCGTGGCGGGTGCCCCCGTCACAGACACCAGAGGTCAGGCCAGGAGACCCGGGACCCCCAGAGCTGACCAGGGGCCTTTCATACAGGGAGTCGGGTCTGGCCTCCCACAGCCATGAGCTGAGTCCAGGGCTGAGAGCTCGGAGCGCCCCCTGGTGGTGGGCCTGGGTGCTGCCCTGCCCCCCTTTTGCTCATCATGTGTTATGACCCCAAAGTCCCCAGGAACCCCCAGGCCTTTTGTCCCCAGTCTCCAGCCAGAGCTGCTAAATAGCAGGACACATGCAAATAGGGCCGTCCCCTGGGTTTTCTTGTAGGACACTAAGCACTCGAATCTGTGGGGTCCATGTCTGCAACTGGACAGACCTTGTCAGTGACCCAACAGCTTCTCAGGAGACATCAGGGATTCACCCCTGAGACCCCCGTCACCTGTAGACTGATGGAGCATCCCCTGTGTGAGAACAGGTGAGGGGTCTAAACTCTGGGGAGGTCTCATCTGTACACAGACATAGTCACCTCCTCCTTGGGGCTCCCCAAGAATGTGGGGAGCAGGAGCATCTCAGAGGAGAGCAATGGGGCCCTGGGGAGCTGGGTCAGCAGAGGCACCCCAGACAGAGAGCCCCTGCCCCCCACCCCTGCACCTGCTCCTGCTCTGTGCTCTGAGCTCTGAGCCTCCTGGGCCTCCCCGGCCCCTGGGGTCCTGACATGCCCCTGGAACACCCCAGTTTCCCCTCCCCTCTGCAGGGTTTGTGTCTGGGCTCACACCCGCTGCCCTCACTGTGTGTCTCTCACACAGAAATACACGGCCGTGTCCTCGGGCCTCAGGCTGCTCATTTGCAGATACAGCGAGTTCTTGGCGTTGTCTCTGGAGATGGTGAATCGGCCCTTCACGGAGTCTGCGTACCTTGAGCTACCACCACTACTAGTAATTACTGCAACCCACTCCAGCCCCTTCCCTGGAGCCTGGCGGACCCAGTGCATGGGATAACTACTGAAGGTGAATCCGGAGGCTGCACAGGAGAGTCTGAGGGACCCCCCAGGCGGCACCAAGTCTCCCCCAGACTCCACCAGCTGCTCCTCACCCTGGACACCTGCAAACACAGACACAGCCCGTCAGGACATGGCTCTCGCCCACTGCTTCCCCTCCTGCCCCCCCCCTCAGGGATCCTGCCCCAGGAATCACCCCCTAGAAGCGCCACGAGCAGCAGCCAGCTCAGCCCACGCTCCATGGCGAGTGTCCGCGTCCGTGCTGACCCGAGTGGACCCTGGGTGCGGGCTGGGCTCCTGTGCGGGCTGCAGGGCGGGCCGGGCTGGTTTTCAGCAGCAGGGGACGCCCTATTTGCATGTGTCCTGCTATATAGCAGCTCTGGCTGGGTCTGGGCAGAGGAGCCGGGAGGGTCCTGGGACGTGGGGTCATGACACACGATGAGCAGGTCCCTTATGAGGGGCCAGAGCTGGTGACCCTGAGCCCCTGTTACTTGCTGGGACGCAGGCCCAGGTGCTGTTGGTCCAAGTGCTCTGTGGGGTCTTCCTGCCTGAGACCTTTGTATTTTAGGATCTGCCCTTTGTCAGACGTGTCCTGTCATGTAATTTCTCCCATTCAGTTCCTGTCTCTTGTTTTTCCGACAGTTTCTTACATTTTCAGAAGCATTTTAATTTGATGTAGCCTGTCTGTTAATGTACATTTTCTTGTCGTGGGAGCCCCGTCCTCAATATATCCACTCGGGCAAAACCAAGTGTTTGTGCCTTTTCCCTCCTGTGCTGATGCCGCCCTGTTGGCACAGCCGGGATGTGGAACCGAGGGCAGGGGATGGATCTGGACTGAGGTGTGTGTGGACAAGTGCTGACAGCTCAGCTGTAGCAAAGGACGGATCCTGCACGTGCAGCAACATGGAGGACCCTGAGGGGGGATGTCAGGGAAATGAAGAGACAGACGTCGTCGGTCTCAGTTCACGCGGGTGCAGAGAAGCGGAGCAGAGCGTTTTCAGAACCGGGGACAGGACACCTGGGACAAGGGGTGTCCCCTTCAGTCCCCTGCACTCACCCCCACCCCTGGGTCAGCCCTGACCCTCCCCAGGAGCCCCGCGGGCAGAGGCCCAGACCCACCAGCTCCTCCTCTCTGGACGCGGCTCCGCCCAGACCTGACCTGAGTGACCAGAGCCCGGGCCCAGCCCAGGGAGTGACCAGGGAGGGTTCGCAGCGGGCGCCCGTCCCTGCGCGTGGGGAGGCCGCGGGTCCCTCGGCCTCGGTCTGGCCCTCACGGCCCGGCTCAGGGACAGGCCCCGCCTGGGACGCAGACGGGGTGGGCGGTGGCCCTGCCCTCTGTCCTCCAGGCCAGCGCATCGGGCCTGTGGTCCCCCCTCCGGCCCCGCCTGCTCCTGTGACTTCGCCCACAGTTGTCCAGAGCGTGATTCACCTTCAAAAGCCCGAGGATCCGTCAGCTGTTCTCCTGTTGATACTCACAGTTCACGCAGCCCGTGCCCAGGCCCTGCGGCTGGAGGGGAGCCCCCAACACAGAACAGCCCCTGGCCCGTGTCCTCGCGGGGCGCCCATGACCTCACTGCGGCCAGGAGACCCCGCCGCGCAGGGGACGAGCGTGTCTGCAGCTGTGGTCCCGGGTGCGGCCCTGGCTCTCCCGCTCTCTAATGGACACTCTCAGCCGTTTTTAAGGACGAGCCCGGGCCCTTCAGCAGGATCGGGCGGACTTGGGGGGCTGATGCCGATGGAATCAACGTCGTCGGGGGGCGCGTTTGCCGGATGGTTCTGTCCAGCTGTGGATGAGCTGACCCAGGAGACGGGGAGCAGGTGCTGGGGGTCGGGAGGCTCCGGCAGAGCAGGGAGGGGGAGGGGGAGGCGTGGGACGGGCAGCAGCTCGGGGCCTGGGGAGAGGAGCAGGGCCCGTCCGGGGAGCCGCACCTGCCCAGGAGGGAGCCGGCAAACGCGGGGTCCACGCGCCCGGGGACACCGTGAGTGTCCAGGGACGGACAGCGAGTGGCCACACGACCTCAGCTCAAGGACAGACGGGACAGGCTGTCACCCCCCGGGACCGCCACGGCCCCTGCAGAGAGTGACCGACCACGACAGATGCCCCCGGAGCTCACGGAGACACAGACCCGGGCTCCCGCCTGGTGTGCACGAGGGGGGGAGGGGTCCCCCCAATGATGGTTGCGCACGTGACCGCCAGCCAGTATGTTTTGAGAGAAACAAATGAAGCTTGAACCTGAGTCCTGCACTGCGGGAAACGGCAAAGCGCGGGCGCGGGGGACATGGCCAGGCCAGGGGAGACGGGAGGTTCACGCAGAGCATCGAGGCAGAACGTCCCTCAGGGGCTCCAGGTCAGATACCACAGTCGTGGGCCCGGGAGGCGAGAGAGCAGAAGCTGAGGGAACACAGACGCCCGCGCTCACGCTCACATCACATCACATCACACTCACGCCGCTGGGGGCGGGTGAGGAAGGTGCACAGACACCTGGACAGGTGGGGGACCAGCGCCTGGGGAGGGCGTGGGCCGGGCTGCTCGCGTGTCTGACAAAGGCCCGGGCGCGGGGCGCATCCCTGAGTCAGGCGTCTCGTGGCCGAGTCCGGCGGGTTCTGCCCACGAGCTCACGGCGGCTGCCGCTGACCGTGGCCGTGGCTGAAACCCGCGTTGGAGGTAAAGCTGCCAGTGCCCTGTGGCCACACACCCCACCACTCTCTGGCTGGCCCCGGCGCTGCGTGAGGCCAACGGCACATTTGGAGACGATGAGTGTTTCTCTGCTTGGAGGCGGTGATTCCATTTGGGTCTTCCAGTGACAAGTGCAGGAGACCCCTGGAAACTTCTGGACCTTGAGGCCGTGGAACATTCCCGCCAAGCCTCTGAGGTAGATCTGTGGTCTCTTGAGACAGACGGTCTGGGGAGGAGCTTTAACTTCAGGCGGGCAGCGAGTGCTAGGGCGGCAGGTGGAGCGCAGGTGCCGGTGGTGGAAGGTGAGAGGCAGCGGACGCTGGAAAGGAGTTGGCTGACGAGACAAGGGAAGAAGCAACAGGTCCCAGCATCGCCTGGGAAAGTGAAGGGAGTTTCCTTGAGAAGCTTGGGGTTAGAGGAAAAGGTCAGTGCACCTTACGCGGCCTGAGACCTTGGGGTGTTTTCATTCCTTTCATTAATTGACTACTTTTATTAAATCAGAATAGACGAGGCGCAGGAATGAGAAGTTTCCTGATGTTAGCAGTGATTGCATCCGATTTCCAGCGTATAAGGGGATGATGCTTTTTCATGTTTAAGTTTAGGAATTTTATAAATTTGGATTCCTTAGCAATTTAGCAGTTATCAAGGAGTTAAGTGTTGGTCATAGAAGTTTTTTGTCGTTTTGTTGCTTTTTAGCGTGAACAGAATGATCACTGGTCAGGGGAAGATAAATGCCTGTGACGGGACCTGCTGTGTGGTCACTGCATTCACCTGAGCACACAGTGGACAGCTGTGATCCCTCAGCAAGGGGTCAGAGGACCCCAGGCCTGTTTTGGGAAAAAATGCCAGGGTTGTTAGTCGTTTTTACTACTTGAAAGCACTCGCTTATGTGCTCCCAGATGTGTAAATAAAGAACTGCTGAGCACCCCCCCCCCTCCCCCCCCCCCCCCCGGGCCTCCCTGTGTCCCTGGGCCCCTGGGGTCCTGACATGCCCCAGTGGACCCCCAGCCCCGCCCCCCGTCCTGCAGGGTTTGTGTCTGGGCTCACACCTGCTCCCCTCACTGTGTCTCCTGCACAGAAATACACGGCCGTGTCCTCGGGCCTCAGGCTGCTCATTTGCAGATACAGCGAGTTCTTGGCGTTGTCTCTGGAGACGGTGAATCGGCCCTTCACGGAGTCTGCGTAGTATGTGCTGCCACCATCATAGCTAATGTATGCAACCCACTCTAGCCCCTTCCCTGGAGCCTGGCGGACCCAGTACATGTAGTAGTTGCTGAAGGTGAATCCAGAGGCTGCACAGGAGATTCTGAGGGACCCCCCAGGCGGCACCAAGTCTCCCCCAGACTCCACCAGCTGCGCCTCACCCTGGACACCTGCAAACACAGACACAGCCCGTCAGGACATGGCTCTCGCCCACTGCGTCCCCCTCCTGCCCCCCTCCTCAGGGATCCTGCCCCAGGAATCACCCCCTAGAAGAGCCACGAGCAGCAGCCAGCTCAGCCCACGCTCCATGGCGAGTGTCCTTGTCCGTGCTGACCCGAGTGGACCCTGGGTGCGGGCTGGGCTCCTGTGCGGGCTGCAGGGCGGGCCGGGCTGGTTTTCAGCAGCAGGGGACGCCCTATTTGCATGTGTCCTGCTATATAGCAGCTCTGGCTGGGTCTGGGCAGAGGAGCCGGGGAGGGTCCTGGGACGTGGGGTCATGACACACGATGAGCAGGTCCCTTATTAGGGCCAGAGCTGGTGACCCTGAGCCCCTGTTACTTGCTGGGACCAGGCCCAGGTGCTGGTGCTCACACGTGCTCTGTGGGGTCTTCTGTGGAAACAACACCCGTGTCGTTTGAGTGCGGTTTGGTCAGCCAGTGCTGAGAACAGTGTGAGGTCCCTGAACAAGACAGGACAGACATGTGTGTGGTCAGCGTCTTACCTGTGGGCTGGTGTGCAGAGAGAGCAGTGTCAGGACACCTGACAGCAGGGAGGTTTGTGGTTAATGCCCATTTCAGTCCCTCTGTCCTTTGTAGCTGCCCTGTGGGGCGGCATCCATATTTCGGGGCTCTGAGGCAGGACGGCCATTGGGTGGAAGGACCCTGCCCCTACCTGGCAACCATGTGGCTCTCTCAGTTTCCCATGAACTTTAAGGTCCCTCCGTGTCCCAGCATGATGGAAGCTCATGTCCTGGTAGCTCAGGTGTGCAGGGCCTGGTGCACAGGGCGCCGTGAGTGGACATTGAGGAAATAGTGTCATAGACGGACACAGAGAAGTTACTGTCCCGACAGCCTCTGAGCATCTGCGTGGTGACAGCTGTGAGGCCTCAGCCCTCGTGGGGGACGGAGACTCAGGTGTGTGTGGGGGAGGGACCCTCACCTGGGCCCATCTTCCTGGGGGTCACTCAGATGTGAACTAAGGAGAAGGAGGACAGAGAATAAGGGGTTTATATTGAGAGGAGGGGTGGGGTTCGTGCATCTTTTGTCATGGACTTTAAAATAGGGAGAAAACTGTGCTCAGAGTCGCGCCTGCTGCGGCCTGTGGGGACGTGGGTGTCGGGACGCCTGAGGGGGCCCAGGGCAGGATGCAGACGGGGCTGCCCAGACCCAGCCCTGGCGCTGATCGTGTCCTTCACTCCTTGGCTTTCGGGCTGGCTGGGCCGGGAGAGGCGGAGGAGGAGAGAGACCCAATCTCCGCTCTGTGGCGGGAGGGCTGCGCCTCATGACGCCTGTTTCCTGGCCGGTCCGTGTGAAGGTGAACGTCAGAGAGAGGGTCGGACCCAACCTGGGGTGTCCAGGCCCCGCACGTCCTCTCCCCGGGGGGGCGTCTGCGGGGGACGCGGGAGAAGAGAAAGGAGTCTCAGGGGAAACAGGCTCCTGCTCCCCGCGGGCGTGTCTGTGAGTCAGGAGAGTCTCCGCGTCCCCGGAGTTGGGTTCTCTGGACTCTCGGGGAGACAGTTCCAAGCGTGGGGGGGAGGAGGATCCCAGGGACGCTCAGAGCACTTTAGCGACGACATAGTCAAGAATTAGAGTAGAAATTCCCTCAATAGGGGAATGAAAGCAACTTGCACAGATGTTCTGAGAACTGCAGGGGACACCCCCACACCAGCCCCACGTCCACGGGAGAAGCTGAGTCTCCCTCTCAGACCAGACGGGACGGGACGGCACGTCCACGGTCTCATGTCCCTCAGCCTCGTCCTGGGCGTCCCCACGGGAGCGTCTGGGTGAGAAAAGACTCCAAGGAACCAGACTGGCCCCACACACTGCGGCCGTCACCCCACAGAGGACACGCTCACCCCCAGGGAGACCAGGGGATTCCACCAGAGGAAACTGTCGAGCATCACAGTGACATCCTCGTGGGGCAGGAGAAGGAGGAACACACAGAACATGGGGAATTCTGCTTGCGGGCACCTGTCAGGAGACAGGGAGGGCGAAGAACACCCCACCTGCCGTCACCCCAGAACAAGGAGACCCCGGGTGACATGGGGGGGCAGGACCCACACAAGGAGATGGTGAGACTCTGTCGTGAGGACGTAAGAGACAAGGCCAGGGGAGTCCTGGGCCCTGCGACGAGCACTGACCGCGTGGAAAGGGCCCCGGCCCCCGTGCGCCCCCGGGGACCCCTGCAGTCTCTGTGAGGGCACAGTGGCCCCTTGACAGGACACAGAAAGACAATTGTCACTTCACAGGGGCAGAAGAGGCTTGGAAGAGGCCAAGCCCTCCTGAGAGAAAGAGAAAATAAAGGCCTCCCCAGGAGACACAAAGCTGGGAACACCCTGAGTCAGCATGGAAGAGGGAACAGCGTCCGTGGGCACAGGACCCCAAAGTCTGCACTGTCCCCCGTTCCTGAAACACAGTGTCCTTCTTCACGGGACAGGAGCAAAGTTTCGTGAGGTTGAGCGAGAAACACACAAGACGCTGAGCAGCAACAGTCCTGGGAACCCGGGAGACTCTGCAGAGAAGGGTCCACCCGAGAGCCCTCGTGGCGGGTGCCCCCGTCACAGACACCAGAGGTCAGGCCAGGAGACCCGGGACCCCAGTGCTGACCAGGGGCCTTTCAGACAAGTAGTCGCGTCTGGCCAGGACAGAGACACACGCAGAGTCCTTTGAACACCGTCCCGGCCAGCTGCCAGGTTCCATCCAAACACGGTTCAGGGCTCAGCTCCTAGGGCCTGGATCCAGGAGCCTGATCAGGAGTCCCCAATGGCCGTCTTAGGGGCCGTGGGACTGGTGACAGGGGTGTGGACATCACGGTGATCTGATCCCACTGGGTCTTGGAGCAGAACAATCAGTGGTTCTGACTCAATACAAAGGCACAGACATTATCAACAAATTGCACTGGGGGAGGGACCCCAGGCTGGACCCGAGGAAGACAGAGGGATGGACACCCACCAGGAGAGGGCAAGGTTGGCCTGGAGGGCAGGTCCAGGCTGGAGGTCACCTCCCTGTCCATGTCCCCCGCAGCCATGAGCTGAGTCCAGGGCTGTGAGCTCGGAGCGCCCCCTGGTGGTGAGCCTGGGTGCTGCCCTGCCCCCCATTTGCTCATCATGTGTTATGACCCCAAAGTCCCCAGGACTCTCCAGGCCTTCTGTCCCCAGACTCCAGCCAGAGCTGCTATATAGCAGGACACATGCAAATAGGGCCGTCCCCTGGGTTTTCTTGTTGGACACAAAGCACTCAAATATGTGGGGTCCATGTCTGCAACTGGACAGACCATATCAGTGACCCAACAGCTTCTCAAGAGACCTCAGGAATTCACCCCTGAGACCCCATCACCTATAGACTGATGCAGCATCCCCTGTGTGAGGACAGGTGAGGGGTCTAAACTCTGGGTAGGTCTCACTTGTGTACAGACAGTCACCACCTCCTTGGGGCTCCTTGGAATGTGGGGAGCAGCAGCATGTCAGAGGAGAGCAATGGTGCCCTGTGGAGCTGGGGTCTTGCAGAGGGAGCCCCTGACAGGAACCCCCTGTCCCCCACCCCTGCACCTGCTCCCGGGCTGTGCTCTGAGCTCTGAGCCTCCTGGGTCTCCCAGTGACCTTGGGCCCCTGGGGTCCTGACACGCCCGAGTGGACCCCCAACCCCGCCCCCCGGCCTGCAGGGTTTGTGTCTGGGCTCACACCCGCTCCCCTCACTGTGTCTCTCGCACAGAAATACACGGCCGTGTCCTCGGGCCTCAGGCTGCTCATTTGCAGGTACAGCGAGTTCTTGGCGTTGTCTCTGGAGAAGGTGAATCGGCCCTTCACGGAGTCTGCGTAGTTTGTGTAACCACCATATGTAATGTATGCAACCCACTCCAGCCCCTTCCCTGGAGCCTGGCGGACCCAGTGCATGTTGTAGTTGCTGAAGGTGAATCCGGAGGCTGCACAGGAGAGTCTGAGGGACCCCCCAGGCGGCACCAAGTCTCCCCCAGACTCCACCAGCTGCGCCTCACCCTGGACACCTGCAAACACAGACACAGCCCGTCAGGACATGGCTCTCGGCCTCTGCCTCCCCCTCCTGCCCCTCCTCAGGGATCCTGCCCCCAGGAATCACCCCCAGAAGAGCCACGAGCGGCAGCCAGCTCAGCCCACGCTCCATGGCGAGTGTCCGCGTCCGTGCTGACCCGAGGGGACCCTGGGTGCGGGCTGGGCTCCTGTGCGGGCTGCAGGGCGGGCCGGGCTGGTTTTCAGCAGCAGGGGACGCCCTATTTGCATGTGTCCTGCTATATAGCAGCTCTGGCTGGGTCTGGGCAGAGGAGCCGGGAGGGTCCTGGGACGTGGGGTCATGACACACGATGAGCAGGTCCCTTGTTAGGGGCCAGAGCTGGTGACCCTGAGCCCCTGTTACTTGCTGGGACGCAGGCCCAGGTGCTGGTGCCCACACGTGCCCTGTGGGGTCTTTATATGTCTTAGTATCACTCACTCCTTTGTCAGTCCTGTCATTTGCCAACATTCTCTCCCATCTGTGAGCAGCCTCTTGGTTTTACTGATACATTCTTCATTGAGAAGAATCTTGTATTTGGTTTAACCCATTTGTGTGCATTTATTTTCTTCTCTTCCCATTGGAGCTCGTCCACCCATATCACCGCAGCCGATGTCAGGGTGTGGGGTGACTTTTCTTTCTCCTGCACTGACCGCGGCGTCTACACAGGCTCCTTGTGGAAACCGTCTTCCTTGGGGACAGAGGATGGTTCAGAAAACGAGAGGTTCATACAGTGGCTTGTGCTCAGTTGTGGAATGTATGAAATTTCCACTTGGAATCACACGGCAGGAACAGGACAGGACGGCGCTGAGTGAAGAAAGTCAGAAGGAGCAAGACACGCTCAGGATGGTCTGACTCTCGTGTGGACACAGGAAACACAACACAGAGTCTGAACCCACCGACAATCAAGTCTTGACCTCTGAGAGCAGAATTGAGGCCAGGGCTGGGGTGGGGAGAGGCATCCCGGGGCGCGAGGTGGGGGTTGCTCGGCCCTCGAGCCTGGCAGGGCGTGAAAGGACACGTTTGTAGAGATTTATTCCTACAAGCACTGAGCAGACACAGAGACATAAACATAATTTTCCATCTTAGTTACTATAAAAACCAGTGTCTATGAAGTCATGAGACTAGAAATTACAAAAATTTGCCTCCTCTGGTGACAGTAGCACCTACTGGAAATTAACTATGAAGGTAAAGTGCAAAAATCCTGTAACATGTGGGGCCATCCCAGCTCCACTGACCGGCCACTGGGTTAGTGACAAGGATAGTAAATTATTTTATACCCAGAGACTGAACAGGTGGAGTCACGACCACAGGATCCTGTGGACCCTCCAGCACCGAGCACAGGGGACGTCCATAGGGGTCCGGACCCCGGCATGAGCCAGAAAGAGCCAAATAAACAATCGGACATTATCCCCGAGCAGCATGACTCGAAACACAAGTGGCCAAGAAGCTCACTGAGCAACGATAACTTTTCACGCTGGTACTCGAAAAAAATAATCAGAACAGACATCTATTCCCTCCCTGAGAAAAACGGGAGAAGATTCTGAGAAACAGAGGAGAGAGGAGCGAGGAGAGGTTGAACAGACACCTGGGGACACCGAGGACGCCGCCGCGGGCTGCGATGTGTTGCGCCAACAGCCAGAGCAGCAGGAGGACGTGGAGAAGATGCTGGAAACACACACCCTGACCGTGGAGAGGAACCAGCCGTCCTGCATCATCCACACGCGGGAGAGGCTCCAGCAGACAGTGGCCCCAAAGAGATGAAGGCTGCGTGGGAGGAACGCGTGTGACCTGACGGGACAAGCTGGAGAAATGGACAAAACCTGAGAAGCAAAGACATTCCGGGATGAGTCCGGAAGAGACAGAGAAGCTGGACAGACCCTCCCAGGCCCGGAACTGAAGAGAATCAGGAGCATCCAAAAGAGAGAAGCACAGGCCGGCGGGTCTCCAGGGAGTCACCACCCTTCCATGGCCACTAGGGCCCGACCTTCTCTGTCACCCGGACACCCGGGGGGAGGGGGCCGCAGTGTCCACTGTACGAGGCCAGCATGACGCTGCCCCTCGGAGCAGACAAGGACGTCACCCCAGGAGATAAACTGCAGAACAACGTCCCGATCAACACAGACGCAGGAGCCTCAACAACGTCTGAGCAAAGTTGGTTCACACCCCGCGGAGACCCCACGTCACACATCGGGGAGACGGGAAGGATCCTCGTGTGAGAAGCGAGGGTGACGCTGCCCCTGTGGGCAGCAGACGTGGGGAGGGACACGGAGACCCCGACAGGCCCACGGAGACGGGGAGAAGCCGCGTCAGGGCCGTGACGTGCAGGCTCCAGACCCCGTGTCCGTGGGGTGAGGTGTGTGTGAGGCATTTGGGGCATTTTTAATTGGGCAGTTGATTTGTTTTTATGTGAATTTGTTGTGGTGGTTACCGGGAAGTATTTCGCGTTTTCTGTGGACAGGGTCGCATCATCTGTGAACAAAGACAGTTTATTTCTCTGTCCGGCGTCGGGCTCTCCCCCGAGTTGTCTCTTTGCCTCAGCCCAGACCTCCACAGAGGTGGAACCCGGGAGCCCGAGAGGGACAGGCCCCCTGCCCGCGGTGGAGCGGCGTCTGGCTCCCAGGCTTCAGGGGAGTCTGGGTGTCGGTGTCTGCGGGTTTGTCCCCAGGTGAGGAGTGCGGGTTTGCAGACGTCGTCTGGCCGCAGAGCTCCCACTGGCCACGCTGAAAGGTAGGGTCAGGCGGGCGGGGTCTCTCCTGGACAAAAGGCCGGTCTGAGGAAGGAGCTGGAAACCGCGTCTGCTGGGACAGCGGGTGGACGTGCCGGCAGATGAGCACCACCCGCGACCACCCGCCAGACAGCGAGCGTGAGCAGGACCAGGGCCAGGACGTCGGATCTGCAGCAACCCCGGAGCCCAGGCCAGGCCCTTCACACCCCCTGGCTCGAGCAGACTGTCCTGCACCCCAACGCGCATCCCCAGCAACCCTCCACACAGCCCAGGGACCGCCCACCTTCCCTGGTCTGACCCCAGGGACCGAGACGGCCCGGAAGAGGCGCTGCACCCTGAGGGGCGACCCCGCGGGTGCCTCTTCCCTCCATGCTGCTGCCGCGGTGGCGCCGGCCGGGCCAGAGAATGTCATGCTCGTCTCGTTTGTGGAGTTGTTTCCCCACAGTGGGGCCGGGGCTGTGTGGAGCATGTTCACCTCTTTGGTGTCATCATCGTCGTTCTGCTGCCTCGTGTGGAGAGGAGACCCGCGCGGGACTCTCGAGCTTCCTGCCCCGACGTGCTCGCTAGTCAGTGTCTCCAACACTGCAGAAAAGACCCTAAAAGTGTAATTAAGGAAATCCTGGCCCCCTGGTGTCCCCTGAGCCCCTGGAGTCCTGATCACACTGGGGTGCCCGCGCCCCAGCTGGTCCTGGTCCCCCAGCCGCCCTCCCATCCTGCAGCGCCTGTGTCTGAGCCACACCCGCCCTCCCGGGTCCCCCCAGCACACACGGCCGTGTCCTCGGGTCATGGAGCTCAGCTGCAGGGAGAGCGGGTTCGGGCCGGGGCAGCAGAGATGGACAGGGGCCCGGAGAGGGGCTGTCGTCTGTGCTCAGGGTGACCCAAGGCAGTGACCACGTCCAGCCACCCTGCCCTGCCCGGGACCCTGGGGATCCAGACCACCATCCCCGGAGGAGACAGAGCCCGGGATGGCACAGGCGGGGGCAGGTCTGGGGGTCACTAGCCCGGCCCTACTCCTGCAGCTGCCCCTGGGACAGGACACCTGGGGACAAGGGGCATCACCTGTCATTCCGGGTGCTCGCCCCAGGCCCCGGGTCAGCCCTGACCCTCCGGGGAGCCCCGCAGGCAGAGGCCCAGACCCACCAGCTCCTCCTCTCTGGACGCGGCTCCGCCCGAGACCTGACCTGAGTGACCAGAGCCCGGGCCCAGCCCAGGGAGTGACCGGGAGGGTTCGCAGCGGGCGCCCGTCCCTGCGCGTGGGGAGGCCGCGGGTCCCTCGGCCTCGGTCTGGCCCTCACAGCCCGGCTCAGGGATGGCCCCGCCTGGGACGCAGACGGGGTGGGCGGTGGCCCTGCCCTCTGTCCTCCGGGCCAGCAGGACGGGCCTTGGTCTCCCCACCATGAGCTCCTGCGGGGATAAACGTGATGAAAGTTTGTCTGGAAACTCTTTCAGCCTCGGGAAACCCCCAACCACACGAGACGGCGCCTGTTTGGGTTCAGGAAAGTCTGACTCGGTGCCGTCGGCTGTGGGGGACCCGCGGGGGACGGAGCTCAGCCCCGGCTCCCGCGCGAGGCGGACGCTGCTGCCCCGTCAGGCCGTTCCCTGCCCGTGGGCGGGAGGCCCCGACTCTGCGGGTCACGGTTTTCTAGCCGAGGCTTCTCCTCCTTCCTCTTTCTCGTCACGTGTGTCGTCACGCGTGTCTCTCTACGGACACGATTCATTCACCCGCACTCGGCTCCGCAGGTTCGTGGACGGATCTTCCCACGTCAGGCTCCCCTGGGTGGAGTCAGGACGCGGCTCGGCTCACAACGTGCCCCCTGCGCCCGCTGACCCTCCAGGCGTGTCCGGGCCACGCTTGTCTCCTCCAGCGGCGTGTCCAGCCCTGCCCCATGCAAACGCCCTGGGGTGGAGCTGAGGCCCCAGCACAGGGCGCCCTGGGGGACCCCAGCCCTGCCCGGGACTGGAAGGGACGGGGGTCAGGAGCAGGGGCTGTGGGGTAGGGGCGGGGAGGGGCCGTGAGTCCCTGGGAAGCACCTGCCCCCCTGGGGTTCATGGAGGAGGAAGGATCTATCCCAGGGGACCGTCCCCCACTGGCACCCTCACCCGCCCACAGCCTGAGCCCAGTGTGTAGAGGGACGCAGGGGCCTGAACAGCCCCCGAACCTGATAGGAGGCAGGACACTGGGGAGGGTCTGCATCATCTGTGGGCTTAGCGGCTCTTCCTGCTCCCCAATTTCCCCTGTGTTGATACATCCAGTTTTTATCGCTCCTGAGTCTCTAGGGGCTTGTTGTGAAGAAACTGCACAGACACCTGGACAGGTGAGGGTCTCCTCCCTGGGGAAGTCTCACCTGTGCACAGAGTCACCTCCTCCTAAGGTTCCCCAGGAATGTGGGGAGCGGGAGCATCTCAGAGGAGAGCAATGGTGCCCTGGGGAGCTGGGGTCTTGCAGAGGGAGCCCCAGACAGGAAGCCCCTGCCCCCCACCCCTGCACCTGCTCCCGGGCTGTGCTCTCAGCTCTGAGCCTCCTGGGCCTCCCGGTGTCCCTGGGCCCCTGGGGTCCTGACACGCCCCAGTGGACACCCAGCCCCGCCCCCCGTCCTGCAGGGTTTGTGTCTGGGCTCACACCCGCTCCCCTCACTGTGTCTACCGCACAGAAATACACGGCCGTGTCCTCGGGCCTCAGGCTGCTCATTTGCAGATACAGCGAGTTCTTGGCGTTGTCGCTGGAGACGGTGAATCGGCCCTTCACGGTGTCTGCGTAGTTTGTGTCACCACCATTAGGATAAATGTTTGCAACCCACTCAAGCCCCTTCCCTGGAGCCTGGCGGACCCAGTGCATGTAGATGTTGCTGACGGTGAATCCGGAGGCTGCACAGGAGAGTCTGAGGGTCCCCCCAGGTGGCACCAAGTCTCCCCCAGACTCCACCAGCTGCGCCTCACCCTGGACACCTGCAAACACAGACACAGCCCGTCAGGACATGGCTCTCGCCCACTGCTTCCCCCTCCTGCCCCCCTCCTCAGGGATCCTGCCCCCAGGAATCACCCCCTAGAAGCGCCACGAGCAGCAGCCAGCTCAGCCCACGCTCCATGGCGAGTGTCCGCGTCCGTGCTGACCCGAGGGGACCCTGGGTGCGGGCTGGGCTCCTGTGCGGGCTGCAGGGCGGGCCGGGCTGGTTTTCAGCAGCAGGGGACGCCCTATTTGCATGTGTCCTGCTATATAGCAGCTCTGGCTGGGTCTGGGCAGAGGAGCCGGGGAGGGTCCTGGGACGTGGGGTCATGACACACGATGAGCAGGTCCCTTATTAGGGCCAGAGCTGGTGACCCTGAGCTCCTGTTACTTGCTGTGACGCAGGCCCAGGTGCTGGTGCCCACACGTGCTCTGTGGGGTCTTCTGTGGAAACGGGACCCATGTGCACTGTGGGGTGCCGGAAGCCAGCTCCAGCAAACTGTTGTGTCAGGGTCCCTGCAGGAAATGATGGCGCCCGCGACTTGAGCTAGAAGGGATGGGGCAATGAGGAGACACTGACACAGATCAAGGGGCAAGTGTCATCTGCGAGGGTCTCAGCTGTTCTTTATTATCCATCTGGAGTGGGCAGCCCTGGGAGTCATAACAGGTGCTTCCAAGTAAATGAAAAGGACTCACCAGGGAGGCATTTTTTTTCAAAATGGGCCAACCTGGCCTGGGGACTGTGAGCCCTTGCTGAGGTGATAATGGCCATTTCACTTCGTTCTGAAGGTGAACACAGTGACCCCAAAAATGTCCACTAAAGTCATTCATCTTCCACTGCCCAGTGATCCTTCTGTTCATGCTAAGAAACAGCAAAACCACAAAAAACTTATATGATTAAAACTAATTCCTTTGTAACCGCTAAATTACTAATGAATCAAAATTTATGAAATTCCTAAATCTTACACGTTAAAAACATCATCTCCTTATATATTGGTCATCAAGTCCAATGACTGCTGAAATCAAAAAACTTCTTATTCCTGTAACTACTCTATTCTGATTTAATAAAAGTAGTAAAAAAGTTAAAACCCCAAAGAATCCCAGGGCCGCGTGAGTTCCACGAAGCCTCCGCTAACCCCAAGCTTCAAAGAGCAAAAAGCAAAGGGAAACGCCTTCTCCTTTCTCAAGGCTGTGTTTTCACCTGTTACCCCGGATTCTCTCGTCGATGAACGGCTGAGTCTCACTCTAGCTGCCGTCTCTCTCTCTGGACGCCTGTCCCGATGGCCTCTGTCTTACAAGACCGCGATCGCGCATCCAGGACTTGGCCGGGAGGGTCACGGCCTTCAGCTCCCAGGAGATGTCAGGTGTGGCCTCTCCCCTGTCACCACGAAACCCAACTCCGAGTCCCTGCCTGCAGGCAGAGTCTATTAACCGTTTAAACACGTGCTGTTTGCATCACGCAGCGCCGCGGTTGTCCAGTTACTTGTTCAGTATTTGGTCTCACGCTATTTGCAGTTTTACGTGTAAACGCGTATTTCAGCAATGGCCACCTGCGTGGACGCCAGCCATGAGCACATGAGAAGAATCTACCAGGGTCAGCCAATGAGATTCCTGACTTCAGGTTCACCCCATGCCCAGACCTTTGGCAGACACATGAGTAGCCTGGCCCTCGCCGCGGGGGTGTGTGGGTTGCTCAGCCAGTGCTGTGGACAGTGGGAGGGCCCCGAACACAAGAGGATGGAGCTCTGCGTGGTCAGCGTCTGACCTGTGGGCAGGTGTGCGCGGGGAGTGGCTTCCGACTCGTAAGAGCAGGGAGGTGTGTGGTGAATGCCCGTTTCAGTCCCTCTGCCCCGTGTGGCTGCCCTGAGGGGTGGCGTCCAGATTTCGGGGCCCTGAGCCAGGACGGCACTGGGTGGATGGACCCTGCCCATCCGTCTACACTTGGTGTCCTCTGCCCCCTACTTGCCAACCATGTCGCCTCTCTCAGTGCCCTTGACCTTTAAGGTCCCCCCTTCTCACTCCATGATGGAAGCTCATGTCCTGGTAGCTCAGGTGTGCAGGGCCTGGTGCACAGGGCACTGTGAGTGGACATTGAGGAAATAGTGTCATAGACGGACACAGAGAAGTTACTGTCCCGACAGCCTCTGAGCATCTGCGTGGTGACAGCTGTGAGGCCTCAGCCCTCGTGGGGGACGGAGACTCAGGTGTGTGTGGGGAGGGACCCTCACCTGGGCCCATCTTCCTGGGGGTCACTCAGATGTGAACTAAGGAGGAGGAGAACAGAGAATCAGGGGGTTTATACTGAGAGGAGGGAGTGGGGTTCGTGCATCTTTTGTCATGGACTTTAAAATAGGGAGAAAACTGTGCTCAGAGTCGCGCCTGCTGCGGCCTGTGGGGACGTGGGTGTCGGGACGCCTGAGGGTGCCCAGGGCAGGATGCAGACGGGGCTGCCCAGACCCAGCCCTGGCGCTGATCGTGTCCTTCACTCTTTGGCTTTCGGGCTGGCTGGGCCGGGAGAGGCGGAGGAGGAGAGAGACCCAATCTCCGCTCTGTGGCGGGAGGGCTGCGCCTCATGACGCCTGTTTCCTGGCCGGTCCGTGTGAAGGTGAACGTCAGAGAGAGGGTCGGACCCAACCTGGGGTGTCCAGGCCCTGCACGTCCTCTCCCCGGGGGGGAGTCTGCGGGGGACGCGGGAGAAGAGAAAGGAGTCTCAGGGGAAACAGGCTCCTGCTCCCCACGGGCGTGTCTGTGAGTCAGGAGCGTCTCCGCGTCCCCGGAGTTGGGTTCTCTGGACTCTCGGGGAGACAGTTCCAAGCGTGGGTGCTGCACCTCCCCCTGCAGTGACCTTTAGGGCTAATGGCTTTCCACATGGTCCCTAGGTCCGGCTGGGCAAGGAACCAGCGCGCAGGGGAGTACAGCAAAGTTCCCTGAAGACGTAGAGTAGACAGACGCCTGTCAGAAGGTAACGACCCCCAGGAGCCACCACCAGAATGCTGACCAAAAGGAGCCTTATCTCGTCTCCTCAGACCCACAAACGTTACCCCTTCACTCTCTTTCTAAAACTTCTTCCTTCTCTTCTGTAAAGGGCATTGATTGCTAAATTAAGGAAACACATGAAATCTAGTAACAAGGATGACTCAAATGAAACGCCACGAAACCTTGTGGAACAACAAAATTGTTAGTTCAATAATTGCTCTGTTCTATGTTAAAATTCCTTAGCTTTGATCCTTCATGAAAAAATGTTATTACATAAAAAATAATAAATCCACCTTCATAATTAATAATGATTAGGGAATTTAGTGGTTAGCTAGGAGAAAATGTAATTATATAAAACAAAAGACAAAACTAATGGTCTGACTGCTTCGGAATGTGCCCAGATCCAAATGTAACTCTGGACATAAATCACTGCCTTGTCAATGGTAAGTTAAACCTGTGAGCCAACTGCTTTAGTTCACTGAGAACCCATCCTCGGCATTTAGAGAACATATGTATACTGGTCACCAACTCCAAGAGAATTACACTCAGATTTTCACTCTCTTGAAGTGTGTCTGTTTGTCATTTCTTTCACTGAATCCCTGACCACCCTGCGCAGCCTCTCAACCCTGAGACGGCCTCATCGTTCACTGCTGTGCTGGTCCGCGGCATGTGGGGGGGCAGGAGGAACCCCAGGGACGTGCAGAGCACTTTAGCGACGACATTGCAAAGAATTACAGCAGAAATTCCCTCAATAGGGGAATGGAAACAACTTGCACAGATGTTCTGAGAACGGCAGGGGACACCCCCACACCAGCCCCACGTCCACGGGAGAAGCTGAGTCTCCCTCTCAGACCAGACGGGACGGACGGCACGTCCACGGTCTCCTGTCACTCAGCCTCGTCCTGGGCGTCCCCACGGGAGCGTCTGGGTGGGAAAAGACTCCAAGGAACCAGACTGGCCCCCACACACTGCGGCCGTCACCCCACAGAGGACATGCTCACCCCCAGGGAGACCAGGGGATTCCACCAGAGGAAACTGTCGAGCATCACAGTGACATCCTCGTGGGGCAGGAGAAGGAGGAACACACAGAACACGGGGAATTCTGCTTGCGGGCACCTGTCAGGAGACAGGGAGGGCGGAGAACACCCCACCTGCCGTCACCCCAGAACAAGGAGACCCCGGGTGACATGGGGGGGCAGGACCCGCACAAGGAGACGGTGAGACTCTGTCGTGAGGACGTAAGAGACGAGGCCTGGGTAGTCCTGGGCCCTGCGACGAGCACTGACCGCGTGGACAGGGCCCCGGCCCCCGTGCGCTCCGGGGACCACTGCAGTCTCTGGGAGGGCACAGTGGCCCCTTGACAGGACACAGAAGGACAATTGTCACTTCACAGGGGCAGAGGAGGCTTGGAAGAGGCCAAACCCTCCTGAGAGAAAGAGAAAATAAAGGCCTCCCCGGGAGACACGGAGCTGGGAACATCCTGAGTCAGCATGGAAGAGGGAACAGCGTCCGTGGGCACGGGACCCCAAAGTCTGCACTGTCCCCCGTTCCTGAAACACAGTGTCCTTCTTCACGGGACAGGAGCAAAGTTTCGTGAGGTTCAGCGAGAAACACACCAGACACTGAGCAGCCACAGTCCTGGGACCCGGGAGACTCTGCAGAGAAGGGTCCACCCGAGAGCTCTCGTGGCGGGTGCCCCCCTCACAGACACCAGAGGTCAGGCCAGGAGACCCGGGACCCCAGTGCTGACCAGGGCCCTTCAGACAAGGAGTCGGGTTGGCCAGGACAGAGACACACGCAGGGTCTTCTGATCCCCGTCCCAGCCAGCTGCCCAGGGGACTGTCCCCAGTGAGGACTCAGCTCCTGGGCCTGGATCCAGGAACCCTGGCCAGGAGTCCCCACTGGCTTCCTGGGGCCCCTGGGACCTGATGACGGGGTTGCGGACTCCAGGGTGATCTGATCTCAGTGGGTCTCGGTACAGAACAGTGAATCAGTTGTTTTGACACAATTCAAAGGCAGAGACATTATTAAGCAGTCGGCATTGGGGGGTGACCCCGGACTGGACACGAGGAGGACAGAGGGATGGACACCCACCAGGAGAGGGCAGGGGTTGGCCTGGAGAGCAGGTCAAGGCTGAGTTTATGTCCCTGTCCATGTCCCCCCACAGCCATGAGCTGAGTCCAGGGCTGTGAGCTCGGAGCGCCCCCTGGTGGTGGGCCTGGGTGCTGCCCCCTCCTGTCCTGCAGGGCCTGTGTCTGGGCCACACCCGCCCCTCCCCGGGTCCCCCCAGTAATAGTAAGTAACAGACACCTGCACAGGTGAGGGTCTCGTCCCTGGGGAGGTCTCACCTGTGCACAGACAGAGTCACCTCCTCCTTGGGGCTCCCCAGGAACGTGAGGAGCGGGAGCCTCTCAGAAGAGAGCAATGGCGCCCTGGGGAGCTGGGGTCTTGCAGAGGGAGCCCCAGACAGGAAGCCCCTGCCCCCCACCCCTGCACCTGCTCCGGGGCTGTGCTCTGAGCTCTGAGCCTCCTGGGCCTCCCGGTGTCCCTGGGCCCCTGGGGTCCTACACGCCCCAGTGGACCCCCAGCTCCGCCCCCCGTCCTGCAGGGTTTGTGTCTGGGCTCACACCCGCTCCCCTCACTGTGTCTCTCACACAGAAATACACGGCCGTGTCCTCGGGCCTCAGGCTGCTCATTTGCAGATACAGCGAGTTCTTGGCGTTGTCTCTGGAGATGGTGAATCGGCCCTTCACGGAGTCTGTGTAGTTTGTGTCACCATCATTAGGATTAATTCGTGCAACCCACTCAAGCCCCTTCCCCGGAGCCTGGCGGACCCAGTTCATGCCATAATTGCTGAAGGTGAATCCGGAGGCTGCACAGGAGAGTCTGAGGGCCCCCCAGGAGGCACCAAGTCTCCCCCAGACTCCACCAGCTGCGCCTCACCCTGGACACCTGCAAACACAGACACAGCCCATCAGGACAGGGCTCTCGCCCACTGCTTCCCCCTCCTGCCCCCCTCCTCAGGGATCCTGCCTCCAGGAATCACCCCCTAGAAGAGCCACGAGCAGCAGCCAGCTCAGCCCACGCTCCATGGCGAGTGTCCGCGTCCGTGCTGACCCGAGTGGACCCTGGGTGCGGGCTGGGCTCCTGTGCGGGCTGCAGGGCGGGCCGGGCTGGTTTTCAGCAGCAGGGGACGCCCTATTTGCATGTGTCCTGCTATATAGCAGCTCTGGCTGGGTCTGGGCAGAGGAGCCGGGAGGGTCCTGGGACGTGGGGTCATGACACACGATGAGCAGGTCCCTTATTAGGGGCCCGAGCTGGTGACACTGAGCCCCTGTTACTTGCTGGGACGCAGGCCCAGGGGCTGGTGCCCACACGTGCTCTGTGGGGTCTTTTTCTCACCTGAGATCTTTGTAAGTTGTGGATCAGCCCTTTGTTTGATGTACTTTTTGCCACCACTTTCTCCCCTCTGTAGAGAGTCTGTTTGTTTTCCATCTTTCTGTTTAGATGTGTTCGTATTTGATTAGTCCCAGTTGATTGCTTTTATTTTTCTTCCTTTGTCACTGGTGCCCGATCCTCTAAGATTTCAGCGATGCACGTGCTGGCGTGTCCCTAGCACAGTCACTGAAACCACCTCCATGCTCAGGACAGTGCAGGTTTCTGTAAAATGTGTTGTGTTGAGACAAGTGCCTGTAACTGCGCTATGACTAAGGAAGCCCCTGCAGGCAGCAGAGCACAGACAGAGCCTGGATGGCGCCAAGGGAAGTGAGTCAGAAGGAAAAAGACAAATGCTGGATGGTCTGACTTACGTGTGGGTACAGGGAACGTATCCCAGGGTCAGTCAGATCAACCTAGTCGTCAACTCTTGACATCTGGCTGCAGACCTGGGGCCAGCAAGGGAGGATGGTGGTGGGTGGGGGCGGGAGGCGGCCCACGAAATGGGGTGGGGGTTTTGGGTCCCTGACTGGACGGTGTGAGAGGACACATTAGTAGAGACTTGAACACATAACCTGTGATGGGAACAAATGTGGAAACATACATTTTCTCCTTAAACACAATAAAAACAGGCTCAGCAGGTCATGAGGATTGAAATCCTGTCAATTATCTTCTCTGGTCACAATGGAAATTCACCAGGAATGGAAAACCTGTGACTGTGGAGACGCACGAAACACGACGGACCCACCACAGGGTGAGTGAGAAGGTGGAACAAGGAATTATCTTGTCTCCAGAGAGTGGGATTGTGGAGTCAGGACCCCCAGAGCCTGTGGACACCCCAACACCACACAGGGGGTCTGGATCCCCAGGGCCAGGACCTCATCACCAGCAAGAAGGGGCTCCATTAAATAACCTGTCATTGTAGCTGCAGCGATGACCAAGGCGGAGCACGTGACTCCGAGTGGCAGGAGCAGGAAGGAGACAAGGACACCTGGAGCCACGTCAGTGAGACACACGTGAAGGGACAGTTCACACGCTCCATCGTGGCAGAGGGGGGTACTGAGAAAGCAAACATGGTTGACAACCTCTGGGCCCCCGCTGGAAAAACAGAAGGAAACCCCAATAACTAGAGGGAGACAAGGAGGAGGAGAGGCCGCAGCAGACACCTGGAAAGAGGCTCCCCTGGGCCGCTCCCCTGGTCTGGGCAGCACGTGGGAGAAGCTGGAATAAACGGAGCCCGTGTGAGAAGCATAAATCCTGCCCAGACGGAATCAGGAGAAACAGGTCCAGGAACAGACCAATGACAAGGCAGAGAATTGAACAGTCGTCCAAGTCCCCCCAAAATAAAGTTTCAGGGCCTGCTGGTTCCCCGGTGAGTCCACCAAGCCCTCAAGGGGAACCAGTGTCCGTCCTGCTCTGGCCGTTCCCGAAACTCAGGCGGAGGCTGCGCTGCCAAGTGCCCAGCCTGAGGCCCCGGGATCCCGACACGAGAGCAGACGAGGACGTCAGCACAGAAGAGACACTGCAGACCCGCGTCCTGAGAAGCACAGAGGAAAAAGCCTCAGCAGTGGAGTGAACAGCAGGTGCCGAGGAGCCTCCACAGCACCCAGGGGTGTTCACTCCAGGACACGGGGGGGATGGACGTGGACGGTCCGTCCAGGTCATTCTCCATCTCAGCAGATAGAGATGAAATCACGGCCCAGATCAGCCGCTGCAGAGAAGGCAGCTGACGAGACTCACCCCGTTCATGGTCACGTCTCCCAGGGAGACGCGCGGAGGTGACGCCCCCACAGGAGGGAGACCGTGTGCCCAGCCCACCCAGCAGCACCTCAGTTCCTACGTGAGCTGTGGAGTTTCTGTTGCGCCACCCCAGGGTCCTGTCCACGCTCCATGTCATGAATGTTTCCTCCTGTGTTAACTGTCAGGGCTTAACCTTTTACACTTTATGTCTGTGATTAATTTTTTTTCACTTTTTTAAATGTTATTTTTATATTCCACACACAGTTGCAACCCCCTTATTTTGACCCCAAGCCCTGCTTTCCCCGCAGCCCCCCATAGTGTGTCTCGGGTTCACAGTTGTGTGTTGATTTTGGTTTTTTCTCTCTCATTGCTGTTCTTTTTCCTGGTCCCTTATTTAGGTTTTCTAGATTCCTCTATGAGTGAGGCCCTGAGTCCTGATCTCACCCCTGGGTCCCTGCGCCCCGCCGGTACCAGCTCCCCCAGCCGCCCTCCAGTCCTGGAGGGGGTGTGTCTGGGCCACCCCGGCTCCCCACTGTGTGTCCCCACAGTCCCACGCGGCGTGTCCTCAGTCTCGAGTGCTCGCTGCTGAGTGAACTCGCTCCTGGAGTTGTCCAGGGTGATCGTGAGCCGCAAGCTCAGAGCTGGTTGTAGCTCGTGCCTCGTCACCCCTGTCACCCCCGCCCACGGCAGCCCCTTTCCCTGCGCCTGGGGGGCTGCTCACCCCACAGCTGACAGAGACCCCAGAGCCAGCACAGGGAGGCGCTGCCCGCCAGCTCCCAGGGGCCGCCCACCCTGGCGTGTCTGGACTCGCGTCTCCGGACGCGCCCCTCGGCCCTGGCGTCTGCTGCCCCCGGTCCCCGGGGAGATCTCTACACCCACCCGGGACAGCGGCTCCTGCCCAGGCCTCCGGCCCTGTCGCCACCCACCCCCTGTGCCGGCGAGTGACCGTCCACCATGCGCCGACAGCGGGAGAGGCTCCCCTGGTTCTGACGGACAGTGGACACGAGTCCAGCAGTTCCTGGCGCGTGAGCAACACAAGTGAAGGCCATGTTCCTGCCGCCCAGCAGCCCAAGCCGACTGTTCCGTGGTACCCTGCAGCAGGGTCAGCCTGCTGCACTCAGAGGACAGGTATATAGACCCGAAGGCCGGTCATGTCCCTGGACCTCCAGTGCTGACCAGGGGCCTTTCAGACAAGGAGTCGGGTCCATCCAGGACAGGGACACACGCAGAGTCCTCAGACCCCCCATGCCCACCAGCTGCCAGGGGACGTCCCAACACGGGTTCAGGACTCAGCTTCCGGAATCTGGATCCGGGACCCTCATCAGTAGTCCCCACCAGCCATCCTGGGGGACACTGGGACCTGGTGACAGGGGTGTGGACACCACGGTGATCTGATCCCACTGGGTCTCAGAGCTGAACAGACAATCAGTTGTTCTGACACATTTTAAAGGAACAGACGTTATTCAACAGATTGTAATGGGGGAGTGACCCCAGGCTGGACCCAAGGACAGTGGGGATGGACACCCACCAGGAGAGGCAGAGGGTAGACTGGACAGCAGCTCGAGGCTGGAGGTCCCGTCCCTGTCCATGTCCCCCCACAGCCATGAGCTGAGTCCAGGGCTGTGAGCTCGGAGCGCCCCCTGGTGGTGGGCCTGGGTGCTGCCCCCTCCTGTCCTGCAGGGTCTGTGTCTGGGCCACACCCGCCCCTCCCGGGGTCCCCCCAGTAATAGTAAGTACCAGACACCTGGACAGGTGAGGGTCTCGTCCCTGGGGGGTCTCACCTGTGCACAGACAGTCACCTCCTCCTTGGGGCTCCCCAGGATTGTGGGGAGCGGGAGCCTCTCAGAGGAGAGAAATGGTGCCCTGGGGAGCTGGGGTCTTGCAGAGGGAGCTCCAGACAGGAAGCCCCTGCCCCCCACCCCTGCACCTGCTCCCGGACTGTGCTCTGAGCTCTGAGCCTCCTGGGCCTCCCGGTGTCCCTGGGCCCCTGGGGTCCTGACACGCCCCAGTGGACCCCCAGCCCCGCCCCCCGTCCTGCAGGGTTTGTGTCTGGGCTCACACCCGCTCCCCTCACTGTGTCTCTTGCACAGAAATACACGGCCGTGTCCTCGGGCCTCAGGCTGCTCATTTGCAGATACAGCGAGTTCTTGGCGTTGTCTCTGGAGACGGTGAATCGGCCCTTCACGGAGTCTGCGTAGTTTGTGTAACCACCATCATATCTAATTACTGCAACCCACTCAAGCCCCTTCCCTGGAGCCTGGCAGACCCAGCTCATGCCATAATTGCTGAAGGTGATTCCGGAGGCTGCACAGGAGAGTCTGAGGGACACCCCAGGCGGCACCAAGTCTCCCCCAGACTCCACCAGCTTCTCCTCACCCTGGACACCTGCAAACACAGACACAGCCCGTCAGGACATGGCTCTCGCCCACTGCTTCCCCCTCCTGCCCCCATCCTCAGGGATCCTGCCCCAGGAATCACCCCCTAGAAGAGCCACGAGCAGCAGCCAGCTCAGCCCACGCTCCATGGCGAGTGTCCGCGTCCGTGCTGACCCGAGGGACCCTGGGTGCGGGCTGGGCTCCTGTGCGGGCTGCAGGGCGGGCCGGGCTGGTTTTCAGCAGCAGGGGACGCCCTATTTGCATGTGTCCTGCTATATAGCAGCTCTGGCTGGGTCTGGGCAGAGGAGCCGGGGAGGGTCCTGGGACGTGGGGTCATGACACACGATGAGCAGGTCCCTTGTTAGGGCCAGAGCTGGTGACCCTGAGCCCCTGTTACGTGCTGTGAAGCAGGCCCAGGTGCTGGTGCTCACACGTGCTCTGTGGAGTCATCTATGGAAATGGGACCCATGTGCCTGGGTGGGTGGAGGTTGCACAGCAATGCTGATGACAGTGTGAGGTCCGCAAACATCAGAGGACGGATGTCTGTGTGGTCGGTGTCTCACCTGTGTGCAGGTGTGCGCAGGGAACAGAGTCAGGACACTTGACAGCAGGGATGTGCGTGGTTAATTCTCACTTCATTCCTTCTGCCCTTCGTGGCTGCCCTGAGGGGGTGGCATCCAAGTTTGGGTCTCTGAGGCAGGACGGCCATTGAATAGATGGACCCTCACTCTCCATCAACCCACGGTGTCCTCTGCCCCCTACAAGCCAACCATGTCTGCTCTCTCATTGCACATCAACTTTGTTTCCTCTGTGTCCACAGTCCAACCCCCATGGGTGGTGCAGGCCCTGGACGCCCTCGGGGGAGGAACAGACCTTCACATGGTGAGAGCATCCGTGACCAGCCACCGCCTGTGGGATGCTCAGGGCGACACGCTGAGGCCCTTCCTGGGAGGTCGGGAGCGAGACAGGGACGTCCTCTCTCCCCGGCCCTTCGGGAAACTGGGCAGAAAGCACGGGTCTGTGGGCGTCCAGCGGACACGATCCTCCGCGCAGGGAGAGCAAAAGCTCCCGAGAGGCGATGGTCACATCCTGAATGGCCCCGCGGGGGCGGGATGCAGGGTGAGCACAGCCCCCAGAGGCCCACCCCAGGGCGCGCGTGAGTGGGAGGGGAGGGTCCAGCTCCGGTCGCGGTCTCGCCCGAGGAGGAGATTCCCGGGAGCCAGCGGGGCAGGCGGGGAGGACAGTGCCGTGACCACGTCAGCCCGTCACGCACAGACACGCACAGGACAGAGAGACATGGACGCGCTCGTGGGCTCGTGCGGGGGCAGATTCGTGTTATTATTATGGCCACGCGGCACCCCCGGGGGTTTCCGGCCGCGTCTGAGAACACAGAGCACCGTGGACAGGCACAGAGCAGTTATCCAGTGTCCAGGGAGGGCCTCGCTGGTGTTGCAAGGGGTTGAGCACAGCACTGGTCAGCAATCCAAAGCCTCGGCAGCACGAGTTTGATCCCAGCCGCCAGGGAGCAACCCACATGGTGCTGCAAACTTCTCCCATCTCCCCACGGCTCCCCGCAGTAGTGTCTTTCACTGAGTAGTCCTGTTCTGTTCCCCATTCTGTCTCTGGTGGATCCTCTCACCCCCCACATCTCTGGCCGGTACCCCAGATCTTATATGCATAAATAAATAAATCTTTATAAAAATGCACATGGATCGGGCCTCCCCGGTGGCGCAGCAGTGAAGCGCTGGGTTGCGAAGCTGCCCGCATCCTCTGCAGCGCCAGTCCAATCCCCGGCCGCCGGGTGAGGTTCCCACTTGGTGCGCAGACCTCTCCTGCCGCCCGCTGCTCCCCTCAGCAGTGTACTTCCTCAGTCTGCCTGCTCTGCTCCCCGCTCTTGCTCTGGTGAATTCTCTCACCCTCCCGCACTTCTGACTGTGCCCAGTGCTTGTATAAACAAATAAATAAATCTTTAAAAAAAATGCACATGGATCTACAAAGGCCGTGAGAAGAGAAAACAATCTTGAGAGGAGAGAAGACACTAAAGGCCTCACCCGAGGGAGAAAGAGCTGGACATTCCACACTCAGCAGGAGGAGTGAGATTTGTTTTTTAAACATTTTTTAAAATTTATTTATTTTTATACAAGAACTGGGGTACAGGCCAGAGGCACCGGAGGGTGAGAGGATTCACCAGACAGAGAGCGGGAGCAGAACAGGCAGAGGGACCGAAAGCACAGCAGAGGGGAGGAGCGGGCGGGACAGCAGAGTCCGCCACCCCATGTGGGGATCTCCCAGGCCGGCAGGGAATCGAACTCCCCCTGCAGAGGCTGCGGACAGCTCCACCGCCCGGTGTTCAAACCACTGCACCACCCGGGAGGCCCTGGAGGAGGGAGCTTGTTCCTGGAAGTGACCAGAAGATCCAGAGACTCATGGGTCCCCATGAAATACACCAGAACCTCACAGAAATGGAGCAAAGTTTCAAAAAAGTTTACCTAAAACACACAAGACACTGAGCAGCAACAGTCCTGGGAACCCGGGAGACTCTGCAGAGAAGGGTCCACCCGAGAGCTCTCCTGGCGGGTGTCCCCGTCACAGACACCAGAGGTCAGGCCAGGAGACCCGGGACCCCAGAGCTGACCAGGGGCCTTTCAGACAGGGAGTCGGGTCCGGCCAGGACAGAGAACAGGCAGAGTCAAATCCCCGTCCCCGCCAGCTGCCAGGGGACCGTCCCCACATGGGGTAAGGGATCAGGTACCGGGGCCTGGATCCAGTACACTTGGTCAGGAGTCCCCACCGGACTTCCTGAGGGCCCCTCGGATCCTGTAACAGGGGTGTGGACACCACGGTGATGTGATCCCACTGGGTCTCAAAGCAGAACAGACAATCAGTTGTTCTGACACAATTTCAGAGGCACAGACGTTATTCAACAGATTGCACTGGGGGAGTGACCCCAGGCTGGACCCGAGGACAGTGGGATGGACACCACAAGGAGAGGGCAGAGGTCAGACTGGACGGCGGCTCGAGGCTGGCGGTCACGTCCCTGTCCATGTCCCCCCACAGCCATGAGCTGAGTCCAGGCTGTGAGCTCGGAGCGCCCCCTGGTGGTGGGCCTGGGTGCTTACCCGCCCTCCTGTTTTAGTTTGTTATGACCCCAAAGTCCTCAGGACCCTACTTGGGTTCCTCTATCCCCAGACTCCAACCAGAGCTGCTATATAGCTGGACACATGCAAATATGGCCGTCACCGGGGTTTTCTTCTTGGACACACCTCACTTGAACCTGTGGAGCCCATGTCTGCAACTGGACACCATGTCAGTGACGCAAAAGCTACTCAGGGACACGGGGCTACACACCTGAGACCCCATCACCTAAAGACTGATGGAGCATCCCCTGTGTGAGAACAGGCGAGGGGTCTAGACCCTAGGGAGCTCTCACCTGTGCACAGACAGAGTCACCTCCTCCTTAGGGCTCCCCAGGAATATGGGGAGCAGGAGCCTCTCAGAGGAGAGCAATGGTGCCCTGGGGAGCTGGGGTCTTGCAGAGGGAGCCCCAGACAGGAAGCCCCTGCCCCCCACCCCTGCACCTGCTCCCGGGCTGTGCTCTGAGTTCTGAGCCTCCTGGGCCTCCCGCTTTCCCTGGGCCCCTGATATGACACAGTGGACCCCCAGCCCTGAACCCCGTCCTGCAGGGTTTGTGTCTGGGCTCACACCCGCTCCCCTCACTGTGTCTCTCGCACAGAAATACACGGCCGTGTCCTCTGGCCTCAGGCTGCTCATTTGCAGATACAGCGAGTTCTTGGCGTTGTCTCTGGAGACGGTGAATCGGCCCTTCACGGAGTCTGCGTAGTATGTGCTACCAGGATTACCAATGGCTGCGACCCACTCAAGCCCCTTCCCTGGAGCCTGGCGGACCCAGTGCATGTAGTAGTCGCTGAAACTGAATCCAGAGGCTGCACAGGAGAGTCTGAGGGACCCCCCAGGCGGCACCAAGTCTCCCCCAGACTCCACCAGCTGCGCCTCACCCTGGGCACCTGCAAACACAGACACAGCCCGTCAGGACATGGCTCTTGCCCACTGCTTCCCCTCCTGTCCCCCCCCCCTTAGGTATCCTGCCCCCAGGAATCAACCCCTAGAAGAGCCACGAGCAGCAGCCAGCTCAGCCCACACTCCATGGCGAGTGTCCGCGTCCGTGCTGACCCGAGTGGACCCTGGGTGCGGGCTGGGCTCCTGTGCGGGCTGCAGGGCGGGCCGGGCTGGTTTTCAGCAGCAGGGGACGCCCTATTTGCATGTGTCCTGCTATATAGCAGCTCTGGCTGGGTCTGGGCAGAGGAGCCGGGGAGGGTCCTGGGACGTGGGGTCATGACGCACGATGAGCAGGTCCCTTGTTAGGGGCCAGAGCTGGTGACCCTGAGCCCCTGTTACTTGCTGTGACCAGGCCCTGGTGCTGGTGCCCCTACATGCTTGGGGTCTTCTTCTTACCTGAGATATTTGATGTCTTGTGTCAGCTATTTGTCAGATGTGATTTTGGCTGCTCTTTTCTCCCATTCTGTTGTGTGTCCATTTGTTATCGTCAACATACAGAGCTTTTATTTTGATGTGTCCCCAATTTTTGTATTTAGTTTTCTGCTCTTGCCTTTGGAGGACAGTCCTCAACTCATCATGAAGCCGATGCTGAGTGTTCACCCTTCCCTTGCCCCATGGTCATCCCAGCCCTGGCTACCTGCTGAGACAGCGAAATGATCTCGGGCCCACGGACAGGGACGTTGTTCAGAAGTCGAGGTTTACTTTGACAGGAGAGATTATACCCTTAAGGAGAATGGATGCTGCCATTTGCAACATCTGGGGAGACCGAGGGGTGAGGCTAAGAGAAAGGACACACAGGGAGGACACACGTGCCGGGGCCTGATTTCCATCTGGGATAGAGAGGACATGACAAAGTGTCCTCGAGCCCGAGCCCAGACATCTGGCTGCACAACGGAGACCAACAGAGCGGGAGGGGCCGGGGGTGAGGAGGGAGGGCCCAGGGCAGGGGTGAGGGGGGCTGGCCCGGCGCTGGGCAGGGTGTGACAGGACACATGGGCAGAGGTTGGACCTATACCCTGTGGAGCAGATGCCGTGATATACGCCTGGTCTCCGCCATGGACATGAAAGCAAACCAGGGTCAGGCCGTGATCGCCCACGCACCGCAGCGGGAGTCGCCCCACACCGCGAGTCTGAGCAGCTTTAAGACGTGGGCATCGTACGGAACTCTGGACCCAGTGCTGGGTGAGAGAGAAGAGGAAGGAAGAAAATATATTATACCCAGAGGCTGAGCTCAGGGACCCACGACCCGCCAGAGCCCGCAGACGCATCAGAACCCCACGCGGGGCCGGCAGCGCCGTCGGGACGCTCCACAGGCGAGAGACCCAAACAGCTGCTCTCACCAGAGCGGAGCATCCCTGGATGTGACAAAGGACACGAAACCCTGTGGAGGAGGAAAGAGTAAATCTGGAACAGAAATAAAGCTCGGGGGGAGGAGACATGTCCTGAGCAACAGAGGAAACGCCGGGAACTGACAACATAAACGACGTGGAGGAAACCCGTCCTCTCACCGCGACAAGCCGGAGAGAACCGCCGCGGACAGAGACGACGGCGGGACGTGACCTGACACACCCGCGTGCAGAGGACCCCGCAGAGCACGGGGCTGTGTGTGCAAAACGGAAAAGCCGGTGGAAACGGGCAGATCTGAGACTCTTCCCAGGAGAACCAGGAGACACAGACCCCAAACAGGCCAGACACACGCGAGAAAACTGACAACAGCCAAAGAGCACCGGGGAGCAGCCCAGGGCCTGGCAGGAGGAGTCACCCACGAGGGGACTCGGCCGCCCTCTCTGTCCCCAGACACTGTGGACGGGGGCGGCCCCCAGCGCACGTCATGAGGCCCACGAGGTCCCGACCGTGAGGCGACGAGGACGTCACACTCACGAGAGACACAACAGACCAGACTCCTGACGACACAGACGCGGATTCCGCTACACCGTCTTGGCGAATTGAGTTGGCAGGACTCAGAGGCCCCTGTGCCAGCACCCAGGGGTGTTCACTCCAGGACACGGGAGGGATGGACGTGGACGGTCAGTCAGGTCATTCTCCATCTCAGCAGATAGAGATGAAATCACGGCCCAGATCAGCCGCTGCAGAGAAGGCAGCTGACGAGACTCACCCCGTTCATGGTCACGTCTCCCAGGGAGACGCGCGGAGGTGACGCTCCCCACAGGAGGGAGACCGTGTGCCCAGCCCACACAGCAGCACCTCAAGGGGAGAGACGGAGGCTTCTCCCCAAGGCCAGGCCCCGGCAGGGACGTCCGGGGGCCCCACACGGCTCAGCGTCCTGTGGGGAGACGGGAAGGATCCTCGTGTGAGAAGCTAGCGTGATGCTGCCCCTGTGGGCAGCAGACGTGGGGAGGGACACGGAGACCCCGACAGGCCCACGGAGACGGGGAGAAGCCGCGTCAGGGCCGTGACGTGCAGGCTCCAGACCCCGCGTGTCTGTGGGGAGAGGAGGGTTGAGATCCTTGGCACAATTTTAATTTGGGTGTTTGCTTTCTTGTACGTTTTCTCCTTGTGGCCTTTTCTGGAATGGACGCATCTCACACGATCACACCCCGTTATCACCCCAGGTCTGCTGCTCGCATCCTCTTGTTAAGTCATTTGCTTTTGCAGAGTTTACAGTTTTGATGTGACGCGTCTAGAAAACAATTCCTGCTGGAACTGGGTCATTTCTGTGGTGCCACCCCAGGGTCCCGTCCACACCCCATGACATAAAAGTCTTCTCCTTGTTCACCGTCAGGGTTTGATTCTTTCACATTTTACATCATGTCCGTGACTAATTTTGATTTGATTGTTGTATTTGCTCGTCTCCTGTGCTGATGCTCCAGGGTGTGCAAATCCACCGTCCACGCAGGGTTTGGCATCTGCAGCCACCAAGGAACAACCTGAAAGTCTCAGGATCGTCGCGTTGAGTCCACCGTGACTTGGGAACTGCCCTTGCTCGAGGAGCTTGTGGTGACCGTGAGGCGTGTTGGGATCTTCCGGCCTTTTCTGTGGAGACGCTCGTGTCCGCGGGATCAGACTGAGTTTGTTTTTACTGTGGTTTCCAGCAGTTATTTTCTCATGAGGGGTGTGGAACATCCCTGATGTTTTCCCATATCCACTGATATTCTCACTGTACTGTTGTTTCAGCATATTCCTTTGAAAACCAGATTTCAGACTATCAATAGTCGTCGTCTCCCCCACTCAGATCTGCTCAGACACCCCTTTCAATCTTTGTATTAACAGGAAGCCCTGCCCCCCACCCCTGCACCTGCTCCCGGGCTGTGCTCTGAGCTCTGAGCCTCCTGGGCCTCCCGGTGTCCCTGGGTCCCTGGGGTCCTGACACGCCCCAGTGGACCCCCAGCCCCGCCCCCCGTCCTGCAGGGTTTGTGTCTGGGCTCACACCCGCTCCCCTCACTGTGTCTCTCGCACAGAAATACACGGCCGTGTCCTCGGGCCTCAGGCTGCTCATTTGCAGATACAGCGAGTTCTTGGCATTGTCTCTGGAGATGGTGAATCGGCCCTTCACGGAGTCTGCATAGTATATGTAACCACTACCATCACTGATACTCGCAACCCACTCGAGCCCCTTCCCTGGAGCCTGGCGGAACCAGTACATCCAGTAGCTGCTGAAGGTGAATCCGGAGGCTGCACAGGAGAGTCTGAGGGACCCCCCAGGCGGCACCAAGTCTCCCCCAGACTCCACCAGCTGCGCCTCACCCTGGACACCTGCAAACACAGACACAGCCCGTCAGGACATGGCTCTCGCCCACTGCTTCCCCTCCTGCCCCCCTCCTCAGGGATCCTGCCCCAGGAATCACCCCCTAGAAGCGCCACGAGCAGCAGCCAGCTCAGCCCACGCTCCATGGCGAGTGTCCGCGTCCGTGCTGACCCGAGTGGACCCTGGGTGCGGGCTGGGCTCCTGTGCGGGCTGCAGGGCGGGCCGGGCTGGTTTTCAGCAGCAGGGGACGCCCTATTTGCATGTGTCCTGCTATATAGCAGCTCTGGCTGGGTCTGGGCAGAGGAGCCGGGGAGGGTCCTGGGACGTGGGGTCATGACACACGATGAGCAGGTCCCTTATTAGGGGCCAGAGCTGGTGACACTGAGCCCCTGTTACTTGTGTGACGCAGGCCCAGGTGCTGGTGCTCACACGTGCTCTGTGGGGTCGTCTGTGGAAACGCGACCTGGGTGTGATGTGGTGTGAGTGGGGGTTGCTCAACCAGTGCTGAGAATAGTGTGAGGTCCCTGAACACAACAGGATGGACGTCTGTGTGGTCAACATCTCACCTGTGGGCAGGTGTGCACAGGGAGCTGCCTTAGAACACGTGACAGCAGGGAGGTGTGTGGTTCATGCCCATTTCAGTCCCTCTGCCCAGTGTGGCTCTCCTGAGGGGGTGGCGTCCAGAGTTTGGGGCCCTGAGGCAGTTCGGCCACTGTTGGATGGACTGTCCCTATCCGTCAACATGAGGTGTCCTCTGCCCCCTCCCTGCCAACGATGTCGACTCTATCAGTTACCCATGACCTTTAAGGTCCCCCATGTCTCTCCATGACGGAAGCTCATGTCCTGGTAGCTCAGGGGTGCAGGGCCTGGTGCACAGGGCACCGTGAGTGGACATGGAGGAAATAGTGTCATAGACGGACACAGAGAAGTTACTGTCCCGACAGCCTCTGAGCATCTGCGTGGTGACAGCTGTGAGGCCTCAGCCCTCGTGGGGGACGGAGACTCAGGTGTGCGTGTGGGGGAGGGACCCTCACCTGGGCCCATCTTCCTGGGGGGTCCTCAGATGCAAACTAAGGAGAAGAGAGGACAGAGAAATTATAGAAATGAAGTATTTTAGGTTTGTACAAGGGGAAATGACATTGGTGGTATATTTCAATGTCTTCGATTTTCTAAGTGGGAGAAAAGCATGTATCTCACCAGCCAAGTCCTGCCGAGGCCTTTCTTAGGGGATCGGTCAGGACGCCGGGAGGGTCAGAGGGCAGGGTCTGGAAGGTGCTGACCCGGAGCCACCACTGCTGAGGTTCTGTCCCTGCGTCCCTTGGCGTCCAGCCAGGCCGGTCTTGCAGTTCCGGAGAGAGAAGGAAACACAGATTCTCTGCAGCTTGGACAGGGCCGGGCCTCACGGGGCCTGTCTCTGGGGCACAGTCGGCGTTTCCCTGAGAGTCCGCGGGGGGATGGACACAAGCTGAGGGACCCATCGCTGAGCATCCTTCCCGGGACAACAGGAGTTTGTTTCGGGAAAGTGGAGAAAGACGAACCCCTCCCAGGAGGCAGCTTGTCCCGACGCACCTCGTGACCTGTGTGAGGAATGATGCGTCTCCCTCCCGCAGCCCCCGGTCTCTGCACTCCCCAGGGCCAGAGTCAAGCCTGGGGGCAGAGAGGATCCCAGAGACAACCAGGAGGTTCTGGAGACGATGTTGGTACAATCCAGGGTGGTTATTCTGCAAATCTGGAATTAGAGGAACTGGATGAATATTTTGAAAGTTGAGGGTGAGAAACCCTCAGCCACCGCCACATTCACGGTGAAAAGCTGAAATGTCCCCACTAAGACGGGCGTCCACATCACCTCGGGAGAATGCGGGTGGAGAAGGAGCTGGTTAAGGGTGGTAAGAGACATTTCCCGACTGCGAGCCGGTATGAATTTTAGGAGGCGAGGAGCGAAAAGAAAAAGTAAGGTTCTCATTAGTATTGGCCCAAGAGTGGGAGGAGCCATGACACTATAGGGTTTTGAAACCATGTCAGGGGAGAACTGGAGTCCCGGTTTCACTAGTAATCACATTCTTCCCTGAGGAGCAGGCAGGTACCCCCTTTATTAGCTGTTCACAAGTCCCGGGCCCGCTGGTTTTGGAGAGTGACCTGTGCCAGGCAGGGGGGCTGTCTTTGTAATGACGCTGAAGACACACAGGTCTTTTCTAAGGAGGTATCTATTCTTTCATGAAATTCCTGGGCAGAAACCAGGCTGTGTCCCAGGGCCCCACCCGCCGTACTTGCAGCTGCTGTCGATGATGCCAGGCTGATTCCAACCGTGACTGGAAGAAAGGCCGCCCGCTTATCCGATGTGGTGGATTAACCATCCCAGCTCAGACCGTCCGTGCAGAGTTAACTGTGGGACCACGAGGACTTGCACACATGGGCCTGGAGTGGCAGAATTAACACACCGAGAGAGAGAGCCGTTGCACCAGGAAAAGTTTCCCTTTGCTGTTGTTCGGAGCACAGAAGTAACCGAAAAGCTAGAAGCACAGGAATGGAGGCCGACAAGGGCATCCGTTTGATAGCAGGGGTAGCTGCGATTGGAGTCCCATAGGGGGACTGAGAGTTGGGGGGTCTGGCAAGCAGCGTCCGTTATTTCGGTGGTCGTGGTATTGAGATTCATTGGAACTGCCACCAGTCGAGGCCTCTGAAGGGAAGCGCAAAGGAAACAAGCAAAACCCAGAGAGACGGCTGTGGGAACTGAGAGCCGGGCTCTGGAGGGGGAGCCGCGGTATCCTTGGGAGCACAGGAAGGCGAGGAGCTGCGCCGTGTGTTGCTGAGACAGTGGCAGAGGAGGAGTCGGCACATCCGGGAGGAGAGTGCGGGGTGGAGCGTGACGTGCCGAGAGATCACCGGCTCATGCCTGACCAGGCAGATGAGGGCTGTCCCGGCCACCGGAGGCAGGACATTCCAGGCCAGTTGCTGGGAGGTGTGTCCAGATTTTCCCAAGTGAAAGCAAATAGGAAGTAACATTGAGGATCCAGAGGGATGGTAAAAAAATACCTTTGAGGTGAAGTACAGAGAAGCGTGTGGTGGAAGACGGTAGATGAGACAGAGGGGTGTAGGGGTTGGCACTACGGGGTGGATAGGCACCACCGCTTTGTTGATGAGGCGAAGGTCTGGAACTAGGCGATAAGAACCATCAGGCTTTTTTAACAGGGAGAATAGAGAATTACAGGGCGAGGTGACAGGAGTAAGGAGTCCCTTTCCCAGGAGTCGTTGGCTGATGGGTTTGAGACCCTGACGGTGAGTGAGGGAAACTGGAAACTGGGGGTGAGAGGGAAAAGAAGAGGGATCCTTAAGGTGAATGAGGACTGGGGTACGATGGGTGGCGACAATCAGGATAGAGATATTCCAGAACAGGGGGTTGACAGTGGAAGGAGACGGCGGGACAGCGCGAGTCCTGAGGAGGATGAGGAGATGTTTGCAGCCGTGGGAGGGTGAGAGCAGCACTAGGGTCTTGGAACCATGAGAGAGTAGCCCTGTGTTTGGTCAGGAGGTCGCGACCCAGGAGCGGTGTGGGGCAAGGAGGCATGACTAGGAAAGAGCCGACCGGTGGTCCTGGGCTGAGAGGAAAGGCCGCCAGCACCCGTAACCGAGGCCTGAGAAGGATACACTTGACTGGAATAGGAGGGGCGGACAGAGAAGGCAGCCCCCGTGTCCACCAGAAAGGAGATGGACTTACCTGCTACCCTGACCGTCACCCTGGGCTCTTCAAAGGTTATTGGAGTCTGAGTCTGGGCCTCTTCTGTCCTCAGCCGCCAAACCCAAGACCGCTGGTGGCAAGAGTTGCAGGGGCTGGAAGGACTGGCCCACCACAGCCAGGCGTGCAGGGACAGTCACTTTTCCAGTGACCCTGGCCGTTGCAGATGAGGCACGGTCCTGGAGGGCGGGGGGTGGGGCAGTGTCTGGACCAGTGGCCTTCTCCGCCACATTTGAAGCAGGCTCCCGGTGGGGGTCGGTTGGGGCCCATGGGGCCATGGTCGTCTCTGTCGGGCTGCGGTCGTGGGAGGAGCAGGGCCTGGCGGTCTCAAGGCAGCTACTGGGGCCTGGGCTTGAAGCTCAGCCTTCTGGCGACTGCGGAGTTCCCTCTCTGCCCTGTCCCGTTCCTCCCGGTTGTTAAATACTGTAAAGGCCACGTTCAGCGGATCCCGGATAGGGGTTTGAGGACTGTCCTCAGCCTTTGGAAGTCAGGAGGGTTCTTTGAGGAAGACGGGGTAATCTCTCTGAGCTTATGAAAGTCTGTAGGTTTAGGCGCTGCCGGTTGGAGACCAGCTAGGGGACAGGTCAGAGGTCAGGGTGGAGAGAAGAGAACATGTAATTATGACATGTATGGTCATAGGCTTGGGTAAGATAATGAAATTTTTAGGTATAGGTAGTGGGATCGTTTGTGAAAGAGCCAAGACGCTTTTCAAGTTGGGAGAGATCAGACAGAGAAAGGAACATGGACTCTACCTCCTCCTTCAGTCCCACCCACTACCCCGCGGGGAGGGAGAAGAGGGTCAGCAGGGAGAGGGTTGGCGGCTGGGAGGTGAAGAGAAAGGGGGGAGGGGCTGGATTGGGGTGCTGGAGGAGGTGAAGACTGAGAATCTAGAGGATCAGAGAATGCAGAAGAGGGGTCCTGAGAGGGCGAAGAGAGAGAGGAGTCTCGAGACTTAGAAAGTCTGGCAGGTTTTCAGGCGGGAGGGACGGGGCGGGGCGCAAGAGAAAGCCAGCCTGGCCCTACGGATCTCTGACCATGTTCCATTGCGGGGACAGAATTGTGCAGGTCTGTGAGGACCGAGAAGTCAAAAGTGCCATGTTCGGGCCAGTGGGAGCCATTGTCCAACTGATACTGAGGCCATGAGTGTTGCAGTAAAGGACGAGACGCTTAGGGCGTTCTGTGGCCTTAGTCCCAACGGACCGAGGTTTGAGAGAAGGCATCCCGGTGGGGTGGCCGGGCTCGGCTTGGAATTTGCGGACCCCATGACTAAGTCGGCTCCTTTCCCAACTAACGGGGGCACAGAGTCAGGACGCAGCGTCCCAAGAACCTGATCTGGCCATCAGGCGCGCAGGCCCCGTATCGCAGCGTCCCCCAATTTGGTCCTGGCCTTCGGAACGGAGGCAGACAAGCGAGGGGGACGTCTCCACCGCTCAGTTGTGCCTAGGATCCGGGCACCGAGTCTGGACAGGCGTCCCCAGACCCAGGGTGTAGGTGTAACGGGAGTCGGCTGACGTGGGCCCACGGCTTACGGAACAGCCAACCAAGGTGGGGGTCAGGAGAGGAGCCGGATAGCCAGAGGCGAGGGCCTCCCAGCAAGGAGGGTCAGGCAGTGACTTACCCCAAGGATCAAGCTGGTGGTGGGTGTGAGGCGTCTGCAACGGAGAGGAGAGCCCCAGGGACGAGAAGGCGGCCCCGGCGCCAGGGGACACGGCCTTCCCGGTTTTGGCACCAAGATGAAAGGTTCGGCGCGGTAAAGAGGAGAGCCAGGCTAAGTTTCTCAAGGGGAGGGAAAGTTTATTTGCCCCGGGCGGACCTCACGCACCCAAGGTGGGGGTCAGTGAAGCCGCACACGTTGTTAGGGGGAAGCAGGGTTTTATAGGGTAAGGAGGGGTCAGGTGGGAAGTTGGGTTCAAAATTTGTTGGGCAGGGGGAGTTTCGTGGGGCAGGTAGAGGTTCTTTGTCTGAGAAGAGACTCATAGGGGGAGGGGGGAGGTTCACTGCCTGAATCCTCCAGGCAGGTATCCACATTCCTGCCCCCAGGTGGGCTTCCTAGTTGGCTTCTGCATCCCGGCCTCCTGCATGGACCTTTCACCCACCAGCTGCCAGGGTCTCGTCCAAACACGGGTTCAGGGCTCAGCTCCGGGGGCCTGGATCCAGGACCCTCATCAGTAGTCCCCACCAGCCATCCTGGGGGACACTAGGACCTGGTGTGGACACCACAGAGACCCATCCCACTGGGTCTCAGGACCAGAACAGACAATCAGTTGTCCTGACACATTTCAAAGGCACAGAGTTATCAGCAGATGCACTAGGGGAGTGACCCCAGGCTGCACCCGAGGAGGACAGAGGGATGGACACCCACTAGGAAAGGGCAGGTCCAGGCTGGAGGTCACGTCCCTGTCCGTGTCCTCATGGGACATGAGCTGAGTCCAGGGCTGTGAGCTCCGAGCGCCCCTGGTGGTGGGCCTGGGTGCTGCCCCCTCCTGTCCTGCAGGGCCTGTGTCTGGCCACACCCGCCCCTCCCAGTATCACCCCAATAATAGTAAGTAACAGACACCTGGACAGGTGAGGGTCTCGTCCCTGGGGAGGTCGCACCTGTGCACAGACAGAGTCACCGCCTCCTTGGGGTTCCCCAGGAATGTGGGGAGCAGGAGCCTCTTAAATGAGAGCAATGGTGCCCTGGGGAGCTGGGGTCTTGCAGAGGGAGCCCCAGACAGGAAGCCCCTGCCCTCGCCCCCCGCACCTGCTCCCGGGCTGTGCTCTGAGCTCCGAGCCTCCTGGGCCTCCGGGTGTCCCTGGGACCCTGGGGTCCTGACACGCCCCAGTGGACCCCCCAACCCGAGCTCCATCCCGCATGGTTTGTTTCTGGGCTCAGACCTGCTCCCCTCACTGTGTTTCTCGCACAGTAATACACGGCCGTGTCCTCGGGCCTCAGGCTGCTCATTTGCAGATACAGCAAGTTCTGGCGTTGTCTCTGGAGATGGTGAATCGGCCCTTCACGGAGTCTGCGTAGTATGTGCTGCCACCAGTATAAATGTATGCAACCCACTCTAGACCCTTCCCTGGAGCCTGGCAAAACCAGCTCATGCCATAACTACTGAAGGTGAATCCTGAGGCTGTAGAGGAGAGTCTGAGAGACCCCCAGGCGGCACCAAGACTCCTCCAGACTCCACCAGCTGCTCCTCACCCTGGACACCTGCAAACACAAAGCACGTCAGGACACTGGCTTCAGCCACAGCTTCTCCCTCCTGCCCCCCCTCCTCAGGGATCCTGCTCCAGGAATCACTCCCTACAAGAGCCATGAGCAGCAGCCAGCTCAGCCCACGCTCCATGGCGAGTGTCCGCGTCCGTGCTGACCCGAGGGGACCCTGGGTGCGGGCTGGGCTCCTGTGCGGGCTGCAGGGCGGGCCGGGCTGGTTTTCAGCAGCAGGGGACGCCCTATTTGCATGTGTCCTGCTATATAGCAGCTCTGGCTGGGTCTGGGCAGAGGAGCCGGGAGGGTCCTGGGACGTGGGGTCATGACCCACGATGAGCAGGTCCCTTATTAGGGCCAGAGCTGGTGACCCTGAGCCCCTGTTACTTGCTGGGACGCAGGCCCAGGTGCTGGTGCTCACACGTGCTCTGTGGGGTCTTCTAAGGCAATCTGGACCCATGAGCACTGTGGGGAGACTGGGAGTTGCTCAGCCAGTGCTGAGAGTAGTGTGATGTCACCAAACACAAGAGGATGCCTTGTGAGTGGACATTGAGGAAATAGTGTCATACATGGTCACAGAGATGTTTAATGTCACAACAGCTTCTGAGCATCTCTGTGATGACAGCTGTGAGGCCTCAGCCCTCCTGGGAGCCAAAGACTCAGGTGTGCATATGGGGGAGGGACCCTCACCTGGGCCCATCTTCCTAGGGCATCATTTAGATGTAAACTAAGTAGAATTGAGGACACACAATATGGGGAAATGAAATGTTTTAGGCACTTGACAAGGGTAACTTGCATTTATGGTATTTATTTGTTGTCCCGACTTTTCACATGTGGAGGAAAACACGAGTCACAACTCACTTCCTGCTGAGGCCTCTGTTCAGGGCTTGGGAGGGACTCGGTGAGGGTGAGAAGGATTTGGAGGGTGTGACCGGGGATGAGCTCTGCTTGGGGTCCTGTCCCTGGTGTCCAGTCAGGCTGGCCTTGGGGCGAGGGAGAGAGATGAAGGGAATGAACTGCTCTGCACGTGGCGCGGAGGGCTGTGCTCCTGGAACCTGGTCTCCCCGTCAGGGTCGTCTGAGTGGGGATCCGGGAGGGATTAGACACCCCTGAGCCTCTCGTCCCTGCACGTGTCTCTCCAGCAGGAGAGCGAGTCTGGGCTGCGTCGTGGAGAGAGAAACCTCGTCCCCGGAGGAACGGGACCTGGTGACACCATCCATGTGTCCTGACCCGGAAGCCGCGTCTCCACCGTCCTCCTGATTCCAGCTCCCCAGACCCTCCCGGGGCAGGTTCAAGCGCGAGGGCAGAGACGAGGCTCAGAGACAACCAGAAAGTCTCGGTGATGGTCACAAAGATCAGAGCATTTTCCTCCAAAGTGGGAATGAATGACGTGCAGAGGTGGAGTGAGCTCCGCACCTGCCCCCCACAGCCCCCGTCACAGCAAGAGGGAAAAGCTGAGACAGTCACGCGAAGCTCAGGAATAAGACATGGACGTCAGGGTCACGGATGTCACTCAGCTCCGTCCCCGACGCCCCACCCGAAGTTACTCGGAAAGAAAAGGCCACGGGGGTCGACACTGGACACAGACAACACAAAAAAGAACATCACAGGCCCAGAGCCCTCGTGATCACTGAGGGGAACATCCTCCCAACGTCCTCGCCAGCAGGACCCGACCTGCGTCCCAGGGACCGTCCCCAGGATCACGGGGACTCCTCCTGGGCACGGGGCTGGTTCCACAGCCGAGAGAGCATCAGTGTATCCAACACGGCAACAAAGAGGAACACGGAACCCCAGGATCACATCAACAGACGCTGGAAAGCGCTCGACACAGTCCAAGCCCCATGGGTGGTGCAGGCCCTGGACGCCCTCGGGGGAGGAACAGACCTTCACATGGTGAGAGTGTCTGTGACCAGCCACCGCCTGTGGGATGCTCAGGGCGACACGCTGAGGCCCTTCCTGGGAGGTCGGGAGCGAGACAGGGACGTCCTCTCTCCCCTGCCCTTCTGGAAACTGGGGCAGAAGACACGGGTCTGTCGGCGTCCAGCGGACACGATCCTCCGTGCAGGGAGAGCAAAAGCTCCCCGAGAGGCGATGGTCAGATCCTGAAGGGCCCCGCGGGGGCGGGATGCAGGGTGAGCACAGCCCCCAGAGGAGCCACCCCGGGGCGCGCGTGAGTGGGAGCCGAGGGTCCAGTTCCGGTCACATTCTCGCCCGAGGAGGAGATTCCCGGGAGCCAGCGGGGCAGGCGGGGAGGACAGTGCCGTGACCACGTCAGCCCGTCACGCACAGACACGCACAGGACAGAGAGACATGGACGCGCTCGTGGGCTCGTGCGGGGGCAGATTCGTGTTATTATTATGGCCACACGGCGCCCCTGTGGGTTCCCGGCCGTGTCCGAGAACACAGAGCACCGTGGACAGGGCACAGAGCAGTTATCCAGTGTCCAGGGAGGGCCATGCTTGTGGTGCAAGGGGCTGAGCACAGCACTATGAAGCTGGCACAGCCTCTGCCGCATGAGTTGTGTTCCCGGCCATCCAGGGAGTTACCCACATGGTGCAGACGACCTCTCGTGTCTCCCCACGGCTCCCTCAGCAGTGTCTCTCACTCAGGCTGCCTGTTCTGCTCCCCACTCTGTCTCTGGTGGATCCTCTCACCCCCGCATCTCTGGCCTGTGCCCCAGATCTTGTGTGCATAAATAAATACATCTTTAAAAGAAAAGTACAAGGATCCATAAAGGCCGTGAGGAGACAAAACATTCTCGAGAGGCAAGAAGACACTAAAGGCCTCACCCGGGGGAGAAAAAGAGCTGGACATTCCACACTCACGCCAGAGGTGGGAGCTTTGCTCCTGGACCCGTTGCTGGAAGATCCACAGACTAACTGCATCCCCATAAAACACACCAGAACCTCACAGACATGGAGCAAAGTTTGATTAAAGTTTATCCAAAACACACAAGACACTGAGCAGCAACAGTCCTGGGAACCCGGGAGACTCTGCAGAGAAGGGTCCACCCGAGAGCTCTCGTGGCGGGTGCCCCCGTCACAGACACCAGAGGTCAGGCCAGGAGACCCGGGACCCCAGTGCTGACCAGGGCCCTTCAGACCAGGAGTCCAGGTCTGGCCAGGAAAGACACATGCAGGCTCTTCAGATCCACCATCTGCCAAGGGACTGTCCCCACATGGGGTCCAGGCCTCAGCTCCCAGGGCCTGCATCCAGGATTCTCGGTCAGGAGTCAACACCGCCCTTGCTGGGGGCGCCTCAGACCCTGTGACGGGGGTGTGGACACCGTGGTCATCTGATCCAGAGCAGAACAGACAATCAGCTGTTCTGACACAATTTCAAAGTCACAGATGTTATCAACAGATTGCACTGGGGTTGTGACCCCAGGCTAGACCCAGTACAGTGGGGATGGACACCCACTAGGAGAGGGCAGAGGTCAGACTGGACAGCAGGTCAAACCTGGAGGTCACTCCCTGTCCATGTCCTCCCACAGCCATGAGCTGAGTCCAGGGCTGTGAGCTCGGAGCGCCCCCTGGTGGTGGGCCTGGGTGCTGCCCTGCCCCCTTTTGCTCATCATGTGTTATGACCCAAAGTCCCCAGGACCCTCCCCAGTCTCTCTGTCCCCAGACTCCAGCCAGAGCTGCTAAATAGCAGGACAGAGGTAAATAGGGCCGTCCCCTGGGTTTTCTTGTTGGACACAAAGCACTAGAATCTGTGGGGCCCATGTCAGCAACTGGACAGACCTTGTCAGTGACCCAACAGCTTCTCAGGATATCTAAGGGATTCACCCCTGAGACCCTGTCACCTGCAGACTGATGGAGCATCCCCTGTGTGAGAACAGGTGAGGGGTCTAAACTCTGGGGAGGTCTCACCTGTGCACAGACAGAGTCACCTCCTCCTTGGGGCTCCTAGGAATGTGGTGAGTGGGAGCCTCTCAGAGGAGAGCAATGGTGCCCTGGGGAGCTGGGGTCTTGCAGAGGGAGCCCCAGACAGGAAGCCCCTGCCCCCCACCCCTGCACCTGCTCCCGGGCTGTGCTCTGAGCTCTGAGCCTCCTGGGCCTCCCGGTGACCCTGGGCCCCTGGGTCCTGACACACCCCAGTGGAGCCCCAGCCCCGCCCCCCGTCCTGCAGGGTTTGTGTCTGGGCTCACACCCGCTCCCCTCACTGTGTCTCTCGCACAGAAATACACGGCCGTGTCCTCGGGCCTCAGGCTGCTCATTTGCAGATACAGCGAGTTCTTGGCGTTGTCTCTGGAGACGGTGAATCGGCCCTTCACGGAGTCTGCGTAGGTTGTGCTACCACCATTACCACTAATGGCTGCGACCCACTACAGCCCCTTCCCTGGAGCCTGGCTGACCCAGTGCATGGTATAATCACTGAAGGTGAATCCGGAGGCTGCACAGGAGAGTCTGAGGGACCCCCCAGGCTGCACCAAGTCTCCCCCAGACTCCACCAGCTGCGCCTCACCCTGGGCACCTGCAAACACAGACACAGCCCGTCAGGACATGGCTCTCGCCCACTGCTTCCCCCTCCTGCCCCCTCCTCAGGGATCCTGCCCCCAGGAATCACCCCCTAGAAGAGCCATGAGCAGCAGCCAGCTCAGCCCACGCTCCATGGCGAGTGTCCGCGTCCGTGCTGACCCGAGGGGACCCTGGGTGCGGGCTGGGCTCCTGTGCGGGCTGCAGGGCGGGCCGGGCTGGTTTTCAGCAGCAGGGGACGCCCTATTTGCATGTGTCCTGCTATATAGCAGCTCTGGCTGGGTCTGGGCAGAGGAGCGGGAGGGTCCTGGGATGTGGGGTCATGACACACGATGAGCAGGTCCCTTATTAGGGCCAGAGCTGGTGACCCTGAGCCCCTGTTACTTGCTTGGATGCAGGCCCAGGTGCTGGTGCTCGCACGTGCTCTGTGGGGTCTTCTCACCTGGGATCATTGTATGTTCAGGATCTGCCCTTTGTCAAACATGTCCTGTCACATAATTTCTCCTTTCAGTTCCCGTCTCTTCTGTTTCTGACAGTTTCTTTCATTTTCACAAGCATTTTAATTGATGTGGCCCATCTGTTAATGTTCATTTTTCTTCTCTTGTAGTGGGAGCCCCGTCCTCAATATATCCACTAAGGCAATACCAAGTGTTGGTGCCTTTTCCCTCCCGTGCTGATGCCGCCCTGTTGGCACAGCTGGGTTGTGGAACCGAGGGCAGGGGATGGATCTGGACTGAGGTGTGTGTGGACAAGTGCTGACAGCTCAGCTGTAGCAAAGGACGGATCCTGCACGTGCAGCAACATGGAGGACCCTGCGGGGGGATGTCAGGGAAATGAAGAGACAGACGTCGTCTGTCTCAGTTCACGCGGGCGCAGAGAAGCGGAGCAGAGCGTTTTCAGAACCGGCGACAGGACACCTGGGACAAGGGGCATCACCTGTCAGTCCCTGTGCTCACCCCAGACCCCGGGTCGGCCCTGACCCTTCCGGGGAGCTCCGCGGGCAGAGGCCCAGACCCATCAGCTCCTACTCTCCATATGCGGCTCTGCCCGAGACCTGACCTGAGTGACCAGAGCCGGGGCCCAGCCCAGGGAGTGACCAGGGAGGGTTCGCAGTGGGCGCCCGTCCCTGCGCATGGGGAGGCCGCGGGTCCCTCGGCCTTGGTCTGGCCCTCACGGCCCGGCTCAGGGACAGGCCCCGCCTGGGACGTGGACGGGGTGGGCGGTGGCCCTGCCCTCTGTCCTCCAGGCCAGCGCATCGGGCCTGTGGTCCCCCCTCCGGCCCCGCCTGCTCCTGTGACTTCGCCCACAGCTGTCCAGAGCGTGATTCACTTTCAAAAACCCGAGGATCCGTCAGCTCTTCTCCTGTTGATACTCACAGTTCACGCAGCCCGTGCCCAGGCCCTGCGGCTGGAGGGGAGCCCCCAACACAGAACAGCCCCCTGGCCCGTGTCCTCTCGGGGCGCCCATGACCTCACTGCGGCCAGGAGACCCCGCCGCGCAGGGGACGAGCGTGTCTGCAGCTGTGGCCCCGGGTGCGGCCCTGGCTCTCCCGCTCTCTAATGGACACTCTCAGCTGTTTTTAAGGACGAGCCCGGGCCCTTCAGGAGAATCGGGTGGACTTGGGGGGCTGATGCTGATGGAATCAACGGCGTCAGGGGGCGCGTTTTCCGGATGGTTCCGTCCAGCTGTGGATGAGCTGACCCAGGAGACGGGGAGCAGGTGCTGGGGGCCGGGAGGCTCCGGCAGAGCAGGGAGGGGAGGGGGAGGCGTGGGACGGGCAGCAGCTCGGGGCCTGGGGAGAGGAGCAGGGCCCGTCCCGGGGAGCCGCACCTGCCCAGGAGGGAGCCGGCAAACGCGGGGCCCACGCGCCCGGGGACACCGTGAGTGTCCGGGGACGGACAGCGAGTGGCCACACGAGCTCAGCTCAAGGACAGACGGGACAGGCTGTCACCCCCCGGGACCGCCACGGCCCCTGCAGAGCGTGACCGACCACGACAGATGCCCCTGGAGCTCACGGAGACACAGACCCGGGCTCCTCCTGGTGTGCATGAGGGGGGGAGGGGTCCCCCCAATGATGGTTGCGCACGTGACCGCCAGCCAGTATGTTTTGAGAGAAACAAATGAAGCTTGAAGCCGAGTCCTGAACTGCGGGAAACGGCAAAGCGCGGGGGTGGGGGACACGGCCAGGCCAGGGGAGACGGGAGGTTCACGCAGAGCATCGGGTCAGAACGTCCCTCAGGGGCTCCAGGTCAGAGACCACAGTCGTGGGCCCGGGAGGCGAGAGAGCAGAAGCTGAGGGAACACAGACGCCCGCGCTCACATCACATCACATCACATCACATCACACTCACGCCGCTGGGGGCGGGTGAGGAAGGTGCACAGACACCTGGACAGGTGGGGACCAGCGCCTGGGGAGGGCGCGGGCCGGGCTGCTCGCGTGTCTGACAAAGGCCCCGGGCGCGGGGCGCATCCCTGAGTCAGGCGTCTCTTGGCCGAGTCCGGCGGGTTCTGCCCACGAGCTCACGGCGGCTGCCGCTGACCGTGGCCGTGGCTGAAACCCGCGGTGGAGGTCAAGCTGCCAGGGCCGCGTGGCCACACACCCCACCACTCACTGGCCGGCCCCGGCGCTGCGTGAGGCCAACGGCACATTTGGAGACGATGAGTGTTTCCCTGCTCGGAGGCGGTGATTCCATTTGGGTCTTCCAGTGACAAGTGCAGGAGACCCCTGGAAACTTCTGGACCTTGAGGCCGTGGAACATTCCCGCCAAGCCTCTGAGGTAGATCTGTGGTGTCTTGAGACAGACGGTCTGGGGAGGAGCTTTAACTTCAGGCGGGCAGCGAGTGCTAGGGCGGCAGGTGGAGCACGCAGGTGCCGGTGGTGGAAGGTGAGAGGCAGCGGACGCTGGAAAGGAGTTGGCTGACGAGACAAGGGAAGAAGCAACAGGTCCCAGCATCGCCTGGGAAAGTGAAGGGAGTTTCCTTGAGAAGCTTGGGGTTAGAGGAAAAGGTCAGTGCACCTTACGCGGCCTGAGACCTTGGGGTGTTTTCATTCCTTTCATTAATTGACTACTTTTATTAAATCAGAATAGATGAGGCGCAGGAATGAGAAGTTTCCTGATGTTAGCAGTGATTGCATCCGATTTCCAGCGTATAAGGGGATGATGCTTTTTCATGTTTAAGACTAAGGACTTTTATAAATTTGGATTCATTAGCGATTTAGCAGTTATAAAGGAGTTAAGTTTTGGTCATATAAGATTTTTGCTGTTTTGCTGTTTTTTAGAGTGAACAGAATGATCACTGGGCAGGGTAGATAAATGCCTGTGAGGGGACCTGCTGTGTGGTCACTGCAGTCACCTGAGCACACAGTGGGGTGGCTGTGATCCCTCAGCAAGGGTCAGAGGTCCCCAGGCCTGTTTTGGAAAAAAATGCCAGGGTTGTTAGTCGTTTTTACTACTTGAAAGCACTCGCTTATGTGAGCCCAGGGCTTGCTCCAGATGTGTAAATAAAGACCTGCTGAGAACCTCCACAGGATGATAGCTGCACCCAGATCAAGTCCAAGTGTCTCCTCAATCCCCCATTTCATATTCCCTCAAGTCACCAACACCATGTTTTCCTGAAGGGACCCTGACAGGACAGTTTGCTGGGGCTGGCTTCCTGCAGGGAGGCCTCACCTGTGTACAGACAGAGCCACCTCCTCCTTGGGGCTCTGCAGGAATGTGGGTAGCGGGAGCCTTTCAGAGGAGAGCAATGGTGCCCTGGGGAGCTGGGGTCTTGCAGAGGGAGCCCCAGACAGGAAGCCCCTGCCCCCCACCCCTGCACCTGCTCCCGGGCTGTGCTCTGAGCTCTGAGCCTCCTGGGCCTCCCGGTGTCCCTGGGCCCCTGGGGTCCTGACACGCCCCAGTGGACCCCCCAGCCACACACTCCCGTCCTGCAGGGTTTGTGTCTGGGCTCACACCCGCTCCCCTCACTGTGTCTCTCGTACAGTAATACACGGCCGTGTCCTCGGGCCTCAGGCTGCTCATTTGCAGATACAGCGAGTTCTTGGCGTTGTCTCTGGAGATGGTGAATCGGCCCTTCACGGAGTCTGCGTAGTTTATGCTACCACTATTAGCATTAATTTCTCCAACCCACTCAAGCCCCTTCCCCGGAGCCTGGCGGACCCAGCTCATGTAGTTGCTGCTGAAGGTGAATCCGGAGGCTGCACAGGAGAGTCTGAGGGACCCCCCAGGCGGCACCAAGTCTCCCCCAGACTCCACCAGCTGCGCCTCACCCTGGACACCTGCAAACACAGACACAGCCCGTCAGGACATGGCTCTCGCCCACTGCTTCCCCCTCCTGCCCCTCCTCAGGGATCCTGCCCCAGGAATCACCCCCGAGAAGAGCCACGAGCAGCAGCCAGCTCAGCCCACGCTCCATGGCGAGTGTCCGCGTCCGTGCTGACCCGAGTGACCCTGGGTGCGGGCTGGGCTCCTGTGCGGGCGGCAGGGCGGGCCGGGCTGGTTTTCAGCAGCAGGGGACGCCCTATTTGCATGTGTCCTGCTATATAGCAGCTCTGGCTGGGTCTGGGCAGAGGAGCCGGGGAGGGTCCTGGAACTTTGGGGTCATGACTCACGATGAGCAGGTCCCTTATTAGGGGCCAGAGCTGGTGACCCTGAGCCCCTGTTACTTGCTGTGACGCAGGCCCAGGTGCTGGTGCCCCTACATACTTGGGGTCTTCTTCTTACCTAAGATATTTGATGTCTTGGGTCAGCTGTTTGTCAGATGTGATTTTGGCAACTCTTTTCTCCCATTCTGTTGTGTGTCCATTTGTTATAGTCAACATACAGAGCTTTTATTTTGATGTGTCCCCAATTTTTGTATTTAGTTTTCTGCTCTTGCCTTTGGAGGACAGTCCTCAACTCATCATGAAGCCGATGCTGAGTGTTCAGCCTGTCTGTGTCCCATGGTCATCCCAGCCCTGGCTACCTGCTGAGACAGTGAAATGATCTCGGGCCCATGGACAGGGGCATTGTTCAGAAATCGAGGTTTACTTTGACAGGAGATGCTGCACCTCCCCCTGCAGTGACCCTTAGGGCTAATGGCTTGCGCCACGGTCCCTAGGTCCAGCTGGGCAACCAGTGCGCAGGCGGAGAACAGCAAAACCCCCTGAAGATATACTTGCTGCACCTCCTCCTGCAGTGACCTCTAGGAATCCCTAGGTCCGGCTGGGCAACCAGCGCGCAGGAGGAGAACAGCAAAAAACCGCCTGAAGACATAGATAAGACGGAAGTCTGTTGAAAGATAACGACCACCAGGAGCCACTACAGGAACGCTGTCCGCACGGAAACTTATCTCACCTTCTCTAGACCCACAAACTTTATTCTAATACAACTGTCTCTCTAAAATCTTTTCTCTTTCTCTGTTTAAAAGGTCATTGGTTTGCCAATTAAAAAAGAACATACGAAATCTAATAACTAGGCTGATTCAAATGAAACGTTACTAAACTCTGTGTATTAATAGAACTGCTAGCTTAATAATTTCTCTGTTGTATACTTAGCCTAGTTTGTATTAATCTAAATGATAAAAATATTACATTGTGAAAAGTAAAATTCACCTGTGTTAATTATTAGTAATAGTGAGTAGTTAAAACAAAAAGTAATCATATAAAACAAAAAGAAAAATTAATCGCCCGACTACTTAGGACTGCGCTGGGCCCAGATGTAGATCACCGCCCTGTCGATGATAAGCTAAACCTATAAGCAAGCGGATTTCTTCACTGATGCTCGCCGTTCCTATGCTTTTAGAGAACATATATATACTGGTCAGCAACTCAAATAAAAACACACTCAGATTTTCACTCTTGAAGTGTGTCTGTTTGTCATTTCTTTAACCGAATCCCTGACCACCCTGCGCAGTCTCTCAACCCTGAGACGGCCTCATCGTCTACTGCTGTGCTGGTCCGCGGCAAGGAGAGATTATACGCTTAAGGAGAATGGATGCTGCCATTTGCAACATCTGGGGAGGCTGAAGGTTGAGGCTAAGAGAAAGGACACACAGGGAGGACACACGTGCTGGGGCCTGATTCCCATCTGGGATAGAGAGGACATGACAAAGCATCCTCGAACCCGAGCCCAGACATCTGGCTGCACAACGGAGGCCAACAGAGCGGGAGGGGCCCGGGGTGAGGAGGGAGGGCCCAGGGCAGGGGTGAGGGGGGCTGGCCCGGCGCTGGGCAGGGTGTGACAGGACACATGGGCAGAGGTTGGGCCTATACCCTGTGGAGCAGATGCCGTGATATAAGCCTGGTCTCCGCCACGGACATGAAAGCAAACCAGGGTCAGGCCGTGATCGCCCACGCACCGCAGCGGGAGTCGCCCCACACGGCGAGTCTGAGCAGCTTTAAGACGTGGGCATCGTACGGAACTCTGGACCCAGTGCTGGGTGAGAGAGAAGAGGAAGGAAGAAAATATATTATACCCAGAGGCGGAGCACACGGACCCATGACCCGCCAGAGCCCGCGGACGCATCAGAACCCCACGCGGGGCCGGCAGCGCCGTCGGGACGCTCCACAGGCGAGAGACCCAAACAGCTGCTCTCCCCAGAGCGGAGCATCCCTGGATGTGACAAAGGACACGAAACCCTGTGGAGGAGGAAATAGTAAACCTGGAGGAGAAATAAAGCTCGAGGGGAGGAGACATGTCATGAGCAACAGAGGAAACGCCGGGAACTGACAACATAAATGACGTGGAGGAAACCCGTCCTCTCACCGCGACAAGCCGGAGAGAACCGCCGCGGACAGAGACGACGGCGGGACGTGACGTGACACACCCGCGTGCAGAGGACCCCGCGGTGCCCGGGGCTGTGTGTGCAAAACGGAAAAGCTGGTGGAAACGGGCAGATCCGAGACTCTTCCCAGGAGAACCAGGAGACACAGACCCCAAACAGGCCAGACACACGCGAGAAAACCGACAATAGCCAAAGAGCACCGGGGAGCAGCCCAGGGCCTGGCAGGGAGGAGACAACCCGCGAGGGGACTCGGCCGCCCTCTCTGTCCCCCAGACACTGTGGATGGGGGCGGCCCCCAGCGCAAGTCATGAGGCCCACGAGGTCCCGACCGTGAGGCAACGAGGACGTCACACACACGAGAGACACAACAGACCAGTCTCCTGACCACACAGACACGGATTCCGCGACACCGTCTTGGCGAATTGAGTTGGCAGGACTCAGAGGCCCCTGGGTCAGCACCCAGGGGTGTTCACTCCAGGACCCGGGAGGGATGGACGTGGACGGTCCGGCCAGGTCATTCTCCATCTCAGCAGATAGAGATGAAATCACGGCCCAGATCAGCCGCTGCAGAGAAGGCAGCTGACGAGACTCACCCCGTTCATGGTCACGTCTCCCAGGGAGACACGCGGAGGTGACGCTCCCCGCAGGAGGGAGACCGTGTGCCCAGCCCACCCAGCAGCACCTCAAGGGGAGAGACGGAGGCTTCTCCTCTGCCGCAGTCCAGCTCCCACCGGGCCGGGTTCCGCAAGGACGAGACGGCGCCAGGCGACGGGAGGGGACGGGAGGGGAATGAGGAGACACAGACCCTGGACGGGGCGCGAGTGTCTCCTACTGAGGGTCTCCGCGGGCCCTTATTGATGCATCAGAAACTCCTGATGTGATCGTCACATCCGCCATCCTGTGATTTCCCTTTTCCGTCGTGTCAGACCTTGTGTTTGATCATCAGCCAGGGCCCAGCCCTTTCTGAGTTCTCCCGTCTGTGTGGACGTGGCTGCTCGGCACATGAACACGGCCGCGTGTTTCCCGAGGGACGCGTCATTCAGAAAACAGACACAGGTGCTGCCCACGCCGAGACTCAGGAGGTCACGCCCGGCGACGACACCAGGCTCCGCGGGCACCGGGAGGTCGAGGGCGGCCTCCTAGTTCCTATACAGAACCCGGGGCCCCGGGGCCACGGGAACAGCATGGGGGGAGCTTCTCTCGGACCATTTCGCCTCGGGGCGCCTCAGGCCTGCTCTAGTGGGGACGTGTGCCGGGCTCCGTTCCCTCAGGTCTCTCAAGGGTGGCTGGTTACACATTGGAGGACGTGGAGAATATTGGAAACCGGTTCATAATCAGTCGTGCTGGAAGGCACGTGTTTCAAACCCCTGAGGCGTGTGTTCCCGAGACGGGCCCTGGAGCCAACACTCACTGCCTGATGCTGAAGCTCATCAGAAAATGGTGGCCTTTTCTGGAATGGACACATCTCACACGATCACACCCCGTCATCACCCCAGGGCTGTTGCTCGCATCCTCTTGTTAAGTCACTTGCTTTTGCAGAGTTTACAGTTTTGATGTGACGCGTCTAGAAAACAATTCCTGCTGGAACTGGGTCATTTCTGTGGTGCCACCCCAGGGTCCTGTCCACACCCCATGACATAAAAGTCTTCTCCTTGTTCACCGTCAGGGTTTGATTCTTTCACATTTTACATCATGTCCGAGACTAATTTTGATTTGATGGTTGTATTTGCTCGTCTCCTGTGCTGATGCTCCAGGGTGTGCAAATCCACCGTCCACGCAGGGTTTGGCATCCGCTGCCACCAAGGAAAAACCTGAAAGTCTCAGGATCGTCGCGTTGAGTCCACCGTGACTGGGGAAGCTCTGACATGACCCCGTGTTTAGTGTCTCCTCCTGGCGTCGGGGCTCCCGTCCTCAGCACATTCCCTGCATCACAGTGTCAGGGTTTCCAGCGTCTCCCCAGAGATCTCACACGGTGTCGTCAGGGGGACGTGAAGTTGTTCCTCACGCGCTGGCAAACGTGATTGTGTCACTTCACTTCATTCACACAAACCTCGTTATCAGCTCATCACTGAGTGTGTAAAGACAGGGACCTGCCCTTGAGTCATCCCCTCGTGAACTGCCCTTGCACGAGGAGCTTGTTATGACCGTGAGGCGTGTTGGGATCTTCTGGCCTTTTCTGTGGAGACGCTCGTGTCCGCGGGATGAGAGTGAGTGTTATTTCCAGGCCCCGTCTGTGTCTCTCTCCTCTGGTTGTTTCGTTGCCTCAACTCAGATTTCAGCCGAGTTTTGAAAACGCAATTGGAAATGGGCAAAGCTCCGTCCTGCCCTGGCTGGGGAGGTTCTGGGGGGTCACGATTCAGTGAGTTTGTCGCTGTTGCTGTTGTGCAGGTTGTCGTTGTCCGGATGGAGACGTTTGTTTTTGTGGTTGGTTTCCTGGCAGTGATTTCCTCACGGCGGGTGTGGACCATCCTGACGTGGTTCCGGGTCTACTGACCCGTCACTGTGCTGCTGTGTTGGGTGTTTCTGTGAGAACCAGATTCAGACTCTCAACACCATTGTCTCCCCCCGTGGATCTGCTCAGACTCCCTGATTCAGTCTTTGCAAACTGACGACTAAAATATTAGTAAGAATCCAGGTTCCCTGGTGTCTCCTGAACCCCCTGGAGTCCTGATCCACACTGTGGCCCCAGCACCCCCTGCTGGTCCCGGGCACCCCAGCCCCGCCCCCCGTCCTGCAGGGTTTGTGTCTGGGCTCACACCCGCTCCCCTCACTGTGTCTCCCGCACAGAAATACACGGCCGTGTCCTCGGGCCTCAGGCTGCTCATTTGCAGATACAGCGAGTTCTTGGCGTTGTCGCTGGAGATGGTGAATTGGCCCTTCACGGAGTCTGCGTCGTTTGTTTCACCATCACTAGGATCAATTTGTGCAACCCACTTAAGCCCCTTCCCTGGAGCCTGGCGGACCCAGTGCATGTAGTAGTAGTTGCTGATGGTGAATCCGGAGGCTGGCAGGAGAGTCTGAGGGTCCCCCCAGGCGGCACCAAGTCTCCCCCAGACTCCACCAGCTGCGCCTCACCCTGGACACCTGCAAACACAGACACAGCCCGTCAGGACACGGCTCTCGCCCACTGCTTCCCCCTCCTACCCCCCCCCCCAGGGATCCTGCCCCAGGAATCACCCCCTAGAAGCGCCACGAGGAGCAGCCAGCTCAGCCCACGCTCCATGGCGAGTGTCCGCGTCCGAGCTGACCCGAGTGGACCCTGGGTGCGGGCTGGGCTCCTGTGCGGGCTGCAGGGCGGGCCGGGCTGGTTTTCAGCAGCAGGGGACGCCCTATTTGCATGTGTCCTGCTATATAGCAGCTCTGGCTGGGTCTGGGCAGAGGAGCCGGGAGGGTCCTGGGACGTGGGGTCATGACACACGATGAGCAGGTCCCTTATTAGGGCCAGAGCTGGTGACCCTGAGCCCCTGTTACTTGCTGGGACGCAGGCCCAGGTGCTGGTGCTCACACGTGCTCTGTGGGGTCATTTGTGGAAATGGGACCCGTGTGCCTGGGGTGAGTGGAGGTTGCTCAGCCAGTGCTGATGACACTGTGAGGTCCCTGAACATCAGAGGATGGATGTCTGTGTGGTCAGTGTCTCACCTGTGAGCAGGTGTGCGCAGGGAACAGAGTTAGGACATGTGACAACAGGGATGTGCATGGTTCATTCTCACTTCATTCCTTCTGCCCTTAGTGGGCTGCCCTGAGGGGGTGGCATCCAAGTTTGGGTCTCTGAGGCAGGACGGCCATTGAATAGATGGACCCTCACTCTCCATCAACCCACGGTGTCCTCTGCCCCCTACAAGCCAACCGTGTCTGCTCTCTCATTGCCCATCAACTCTAAGTTTCCCCTGCATCTCTCCATGACGGAAGCTCATGTCCTGGTAGCTCAGGTGTGCAGGGCCTGGTGCACAGGGCACCGTGAGTGGACATGGAGGAAATAGTGTCATAGACGGACACAGAGAAGTTACTGTCCCGACAGCCTCTGAGCATCTGCGTGGTGACAGCTGTGAGGCCTCAGCTCTTGTGGGGGACGGAGACTCAGGTGTGTGTTGGGGAGGGACCCTCACCTGGGCGCATCTTCCTGGGGTCACTCAGATGTAACTAAGGAGAATTGAGGACACAAAATACGGGGAAATGAAATGTTTTAGGCACTTGACAAGGGTAACTTGCATTTATGGTATTTACTTGTTGTCCCGACTTTTCACATGTGGAGGAAAACACGTGTCACAACTCACGTCCTGCTGAGGCCTCTGTTCAGGGCCTGGGAGGGACTCGGTGAGGGTGAGAAGGATTTGGAGGGTGTGACCGGGGATGAGCTCTGCTTGGGGTCCTGTCCCTGGTGTCCAGTCAGGCTGGCCTTGGGGCGAGGGAGAGAGATGAAGGGAATGAACTGCTCTGCACGTGGCGGGGGGGCTGTGCTCCTGGAACCTGGTCTCCCCGTCAGGGTCGTCTGAGTGGGGATCCGGGAGGGATTAGACACCCCTGAGCCTCTCGTCCCTGCACGTGTCTCTCCAGCAGGAGAGCGAGTCTGGGCTGCGTCGTGGAGAGAGAAACCTCGTCCCCGGAGGAACGGGACCTGGTGACACCATCCGTGTGTCCTGACCCGGAAGCCGCGTCTCCACCGTCCCCTGATTCCAGCTCCCCAGACCCTCCCGGGGCAGGTTCAAGCGCGAGGGCAGAGACGAGGCTCAGAGACAACCAGAAAGTCTCGGTGATGGTCACGAAGATCAGAGCATTTTCCTCCAAAGTGGGAATGAATGACGTGCAGAGGTGGAGTGAGCTCCGCACCTGCCCCCCCACAGCCCCCGTCACAGCAAGAGGGAAAAGCTGAGACAGTCACGCAAAGCTCAGGAATAAGACACGGACGTCACGGTCACGGGTGTCACTCAGCTCCGTCCCGGACGCCCCACCACCCCCGAAGCTACTCAGAAAGAAAAAGTCCACGGGGGTCGACACTGGACACAGACAACACAAAAAAGAGAATCTCAGGCCCAGAGCCCTCGTGATCACTGATGGGAACATCCTCCCAACGTCCTCGCCAGCAGGACCCGACCTGCGTCCCAGGGACCGTCCCCAGGATCACGGGGACTCCTCCTGGGCACGGGGCTGGTTCCACAGCCGAGAGAGCATCAGTGTATCCAACACGGCCACAAAGAGGAACACGGAACCCCAGGATCACATCAACAGACGCTGGAAAGCGCTCGACACAGTCCAAGCCCCATGGGTGGTGCAGGCCCTGGACGCCCCGGGGGAGGAACAGACCTTCACATGGTGAGAGTGTCTGTGACCAGCCACCTCCTGTGGGATGCTCAGGGCGACACGCTGAGGCCCTTCCTGGGAGGTCGGGAGCGAGACAGGGACGTCCTCTCTCCCCTGCCCTTCAGGAAACTGGGGCAGAAGACACGGGTCTGTCGGCGTCCAGCGGACATGATCCTCCGCGCAGGGAGAGCAAAAGCTCCCCGAGAGGCGATGGTCAGATCCTGAAGGGCCCGCGGAGGCGGGATGCAGGGTGAGCGCAGCCCCCAGTGGCGCCACCCCGGGGCCTGCGTGAGTGGGAGGGGAGGGTCCAGCTCCGGTCACGGTCTCGCCCGAGGAGGAGATTCCCGGGAGCCAGCGGGGCAGGCGGGGAGGACAGTGCCGTGACCCCGTCAGCCCGTCACGCACAGACACGCACAGGACAGAGAGACATGGACGCGCTCGTGGGCTCGTGCGGGGGCAGATTCGTGTTATTATTATGGCCACGCGGCGCCCCTGTGGGTTCCCGGCCGTGTCCGAGAACACAGAGCACAGTGGACAGAGCACAGAGCAGTTATCCAGTGTCCAGGGAGGGCCGCGCTGGTGGCGCAAAGGGATAAGCCCCGCATTGTGCAGGAATCCGTAGCCTCTGCAGCACGAGTTTGATCCGGCCAGCCGGGGAGCAGCCCACATGGCGCAGCAGACCTCTCCTGTCTCCCCACTGCTCCCCTCAGCAGTGTCTTTCACTGGTTAGGCCTGTTCTGTTCCCCAATCTGTCTCTGGTGGATCCTCTCAACCCCCACATCTCTGGCCGGTGCCCCAGATCATGTATGCATACATAAATACATCTTTATAAAAATGCACATGGATCGGGCCTCCCCAGTGGCACAGCTGTGAAGCGCTGGGTTGCGAAGCTGCCCGCAGCCTCTGCAGCACCGGTTCGATCCCCGGCCACCGGGTGAGGGTCCCACATGGCGCGCAGACCCCTCCTGCCGCCCGCCGCTCCCCTCAGCAGTGTCCTTCGGTCCTTCTGCCTGCTCTGCTCCCCGCTCTGGCTCTGGTGAATTCTCTCACCCTCCCGCGCTTCTGACTGTGCCCAGTGCTTGTATAAATAAATAAATAAATCTTTAAAAAAAAATGCACATGGATCTACAAAGGCCGTGAGGAGAGAAAACAATCTTGAGAGGAGAGAAGACACTAAAGGCCTCACCCGAGGGAGAAAGAGCTGGACATTCCACACTCAGCTGGAGGAGTGAGATTTGTTTTTGAAACATTTTTTTTTAATTTATTTATTTTTATACAAGAACTGGGGTACAGGCCAGAGGCAATGAGGGTAAGAGGATTCACCAGAGAGAGAGCGGGAGCAGAACAGGCAGAGGGACCGAAAGCACAGCAGAGGGGAGGAGCGGGCGGGACAGCAGAGTCCGCCACCCCATGTGGGGATCTCCCAGGCCAGCAGGGATTCGAACTCCCCCTGCAGAGGCTGCGGACAGCTCCACCGCCCGGTGTTCAAACCACTGCACCACCCGGGAGGCCCTGGAGGAGGGAGCTTGTTCCTGGAAGTGACCAGAAGATCCAGAGACTCATGGGTCCCCATGAAATACACCAGAACCTCACAGAAATGCAGCAAAGTTTTAATAAAGTTTATCCAAAACAGACAAGACACTGAGCAGCCACAGTCCTGGGAACCCGGGAGACGCTGCAGAGAAGGGTCCACCCGAGAGCTCTCGTGGCGGGTGCCCCCGTCACAGACACCAGAGGTCAGGCCAGGAGACCCGGGACCCCCTGAGCTGACCAGGGGCCTTCAGACAAGGAGTCGGGTCTGGCCAGGACAGAGACACAGGCAGAGTCAGACCCCCGTCCCTGCCAGCTGCCAGGGGACCGTCCCCACACGGGGTCAGGGATCAGGTCCCGGGGCCGGATCCAGTCCACTTGGTCAGGAGTCCCCATCGGCCTCCTGGGGGCCCCTCAGATCCTGTGGCAGGGGTGTGGACACCACGGTGATGTGATCCCACTGGGTCTCAGTGCAGAACAGACAATAGTTGTTCTGACACAATTTCAGAGGCACAGACGTTATTCAACAGATTGCACTGGGGGAGTGACCCCAGGCTGGACCCGAGGACAGTGGGATGGACGCCCGCCAGGAGAGGGCAGAGGGCAGACTGGACGGCGGCTCGAGGCTGGAGGCCCCGTCCCTGTCCATGTCCCCCCACAGCCATGAGCTGAGTCCAGGGCTGTGAGCTCGGGGCGCCCCCTGGTGGTGGGCCTGGGTGCTGCCCCTCCTGTCCTGCAGGGTCTGTGTCTGGCCACACCCGCCCTCCCCGGGTCCCCCCAGTAATAGTAAGTAACAGACACCTGGACAGGTGAGGGTCTCGTCCCTGGGGAGGTCTCACCTGTGCACAGAAAGTGTCACCTCCTCCTTGGGGCTCCCCAGGAATGTGGGGAACAGGAGCCTCTCAGAGGAGAGCAATGGTGCCCTGGGGAGCTGGGGTCTTGCAGAGGGAGCCCCAGACAGGAAGCCCCTGCCCCCCACCCCTGCACCTGCTCCCGGGCTGTGCTCTGAGCTCTGAGCCCCTGGTCCTCTTGGAGTCCCTGGACCCCTGGGGTCCTGACACGCCCCAGTGGACCCCCCAGCCCCACCCTCCCATCCTGCAGGGTTTGTGTCTGGGCTCACACCTGCTCCCCTCACTGTGTCTCTCGCACAGAAATACACGGCCGTGTCCTCGGGCCTCAGGCTGCTCATTTGCAGATACAGCGAGTTCTTGGCGTTGTCTCTGGAGATGGTGAATCAGCCCTTCACGGAGTCTGCGTAGTTTGTGCTACCACCGCTACCACTAATGTATGCAACCCACTCAAGCCCCTTCCCCGGAGCCTGGCGGACCCAGTGCATGTAGTAGTCACTGAAGGTGAATCCGGAGGCTGCACAGGAGAGTCTGAGGGACCCCCCAGGCGGCACCAAGTCTCCCCCAGACTCCACCAGCTGCGCCTCACCCTGGACACCTGCAAACACAGACACAGCCCGTCAGGACATGGCTCTCGCCCACTGCTTCCCCTCCTGCCCTCCCTCAGGGATCCTGCCCCAGGAATCACCCCCTAGAAGCGCCACGAGCAGCAGCCAGCTCAGCCCACGCTCCATGGCGAGTGTCGCGTCCGTGCTGACCCGAGTGGACCCTGGGTGTGGGCTGGGCTCCTGTGTGGGCTGCAGGGCGGGCCGGGCTGGTTTTCAGCAGCAGGGGACGCCCTATTTGCATGTGTCCTGCTATATAGCAGCTCTGGCTGGGTCTGGGCAGAGGAGCCAGGGAGTGTCCTGGGACGTGGGGTCATGACACACGATGAGCAGGTCCCTTATTAGGGGCAGAGCTGGTGACCCTGAGCCCCTGTTACTTGCTGGGACGCAGGCCCAGGAGCTGGTGCCCACACGTGCTCTGTGGGGTCATCTGTGGAAATGCGACCCATGTGACTGTGGGGTGAGTGGAGGTTGCACAGAAATGCTGATGACATTGTCAGGTGTCCGAACTTCAGAGGACGGATGTCTGTGTGGTCAGTGTCTCACCTGTGTGCAGGTGTGCGCAGGGAACAGAGTCAGGACAGGTGACAGCAGGGATGTGCATGGTTAATTCTCACTTCATTCCTTCTGCCCTTTATGGCTGCCCTGAGGGGGTGGCATGCAGGTTTGGGTCTCTGAGGCAGGACGGCCATTGAATAGATGGACCCTCACTCTCTGTCAACCCACGGTGTCCTCTGTCCCCTACAAGCCAACCATGTGTGCTTTCTCATTGCACATCAACTTTTTTCCCCCATTTCCACAGTCCATCCCCCATGGGTGGTGCAGGCCCTGGACGCCCTCAGGGGAGGAACAGACCTTCACATGGTGAGAGCATCCGTGACCAGCCACCGCCTGTGGGATGCTCAGGGCGACACGCGGAGGCCCTTCCTGGGAGGTCGGGAGCGAGACAGGGACGTCCTCTCTCCCCTGCCCTTCAGGAAACTGGGCAGAAGACCCGGGTCTGTCGGCGTCCAGCGGACACGATCCTCCGCGCAGGGAGAGCAAAAGCTCCCCGAGAGGCGACGGTCAGATCCTGAAGGGCCCCGCGGGGGCGGGATGCAGGGTGAGCGCAGCCCCCAGAGGCGCCACCCCGGGGCGTGCGTGAGTGGGAGGGGAGGGTCTAGCTCCGGTCACGGTCTCGCCCGAGGAGGAGATTCCCGGGAACCAGCGGGGCCAGGCGGGGAGGACAGTGCCGTGACCACGTCAGCCCGTCACGCACAGACACGCACAGGACAGAGAGACATGGACGCGCTCGTGGGCTCGTGCGGGGGCAGATTCGTGTTATTATTATGGCCACGCGGCGCCCCTGTGGGTTCCCGGCTGTGTCCGAGAACACAGAGCACCGTGGACAGGGCACAGAGCAGTTATCCAGTGTCCAGGGAGGGCCTCGCTGGTGGCGCAAGGGGCTGAGCACAGCACTATGAAGCTGGCACAGCCTCTGCTGCATGAGTTCGATTCCCGGCCATCCAGGGAGCTTCCCACATGGCGCAGCCGACCTCTCCCATATTCCCACGGCTCCCTCAGCAGTGTCTCTCACTGGGTAGGCCTATTCTGCTCCCCACTCTGTCTCTGGTGGATCCTCTCACCCCCCGCAACTCTGGCCGGTACCCCAGATCTTATATGCATAAATAAATAAATTTTTATAATAATGCACATGGATTGGGCTCCCCGGTGGCGCAGCAGTGAAGCGCTGGGTTGCAAAGCTGCCCGCAGCCTCTGCAGTGCCAGTTCAATCCCCGGCCACCGGAGGAGGGTCCCGCATGGCACGCAGACCTCTCCTGCCGCCCGCTGCTCCCCTCAGCAGTGTCCTTCGGTCCCTCTGCCTGCTCTGCTCCCCGCTCTGGCTCTGGTGAATCCTCTCACCCTCCCGCGCTTCTGACTGTGCCCAGTGCTCATATAAATAAATAAATAAATCTTTAAAAAAAATGCACATGGATCTACAAAGGCCCTGAGGAGAGAAAACAATCTTGAGAGGAGAGAAGACACTAAAGGCCTCACCCGAGGGAGAAAGAGCTGGACATTCCACACTCAGCTGGAGGAGTGGGATTTGTTTTTGAAACATTTTTTTAAAATTTATTTATTTTTATACAAGAACTGGGGTACAGGCCAGAGGCACCGGAGGGTGAGAGGATTCACCAGACAGAGAGCGGGAGCAGAACAGGCAGAGGGACCGAAAGCACAGCAGAGGGGAGGAGCGGGCGGGACAGGAGAGCCGCCACCCCATGTGGGGATCTCCCAGGCCAGCAGGGATTCGAACTCCCCCTGCAGAGGCTGCGGACAGCTCCACCGCCCGGTGTTCAATCCACTGCGCCACCCGGGAGGCCCTGGAGGAGGGAGCTTTGTCCTAGACGTGACCAGAAGATCCACAGACTCATGCATCCCCGTGAAATACACCAGATTCTCACAGAAATAAAACAAAGTTTGAAAAATGTTTATCTAAAACACACAAGACGCTGAACAGCAACAGTCCTGGGAACCCGGGAGACTCTGCAGAGAAGGGTCCACCCGAGAGCTCTCGTGGCGGGTGCCCCCGTCACAGACACCAGAGGTCAGGCCGGGAGACCCGGGACCCCAGTGCTGACCAGGGGCCCTTCAGAAAAGGAGTCGGGACTGGCCAGGACAGAGACACACGCAGAGTTCTCAGACCCCCGTCCCTGCCAGCTGCCAGGGGACCGTCCCCACAAGGGGTCAGGGATCAGGTCCCAGGGCCTGGATCCAGTACACTTGGTCAGGAGTCCCCACCAGATTTCTTGCGGGCCCCTCGGATCCTGTGACAGGGGTGTGGACACCACGGTGATGTGATCCCACTGGGTCTCAGAGCAGAACAGACAATCTGTTCTGACACAATTTCAGAGGCACAGACGTTATTCAACAGATTGCACTGGGGGAGTGACCCCAGGCTGGACCCGAGGACAGTGGGATGGACGCCCACCAGGAGAGGGCAGAGGGCAGACTGGACGGCAGCTCGAGGCTGGAGGCCCCGTCCCTGTCCATGTCCCCCCACAGCCATGAGCTGAGTCCAGGGCTGTGAGCTCGGGGCGCCCCCTGGTGGTGGGCCTGGGTGCTGCCCCCTCCTGTCCTGCAGGGTCTGTGTCTGGGCCACACCCGCCCTCCCCGGGTCCCCTCAGTAATAGTAAGTAACAGACACCTGGACAGGTGAGGGTCTCGTCATTGGGAAGACCTCATCTGTGCACAGAGTCATCTCTTTGGGGCTCCCCAGGAATGTGGGGAGCGGGAGCCTCTCAGAGGAGAGCAATGGTGCCATGTGGAGCTGGGGTCTTGCAGAGGGAGCCCCAGACAGGAAGCCCCTGCCCCCCACCCCTGCACCTGCTCCCGGGCTGTGCTCTGAGCTCTGAGCCTCCTGGGCCTCCTGATGTCCCTGGGCCCCTGGGGTCCTGACACGCCCCAGTGGACCCCCAGCCCCGGCCCCCGTCCTGCAGGGTTTGTGTCTGGGCTCACACCCACTCCCCTCACTGTGCCTCTCGCACAGAAATACACGGCTGTGTCCTCGGGCCTCAGGCTGCTCATTTGCAGATACAGCGAGTTCTTGGCGTTGTCTCTGGAGACGGTGAATCGGCCCTTCACGGAGTCTGCGTAGTTTGTGCTACCACCATCATATCTAATGTATGCAACCCACTGCAGCCCCTTTCCCGGAGCCTGGCGGACCCAGCTTATGCTACAGTCACTGAAGGTGAATCCGGAGGCTGCACAGGAGAGTCTGAGGGACCCCCCAGGCGGCACCAAGTCTCCCCCAGACTCCACCAGCTGCGCCTCACCCTGGACTCCTGCAAACACAGACACAGCCCGTCAGGACATGGCTCTCGCCCACTGCTTCCCCCTCCTGCCCCACCTCCTCAGGGATCCTGCCCCAGGAATCACCCCCTAGAAGAGCCACGAGCAGCAGCCAGCTCAGCCCACGCTCCATGGCGAGTGTCCGCGTCCGTGCTGACCCGAGTGGACCCTGGGTGCGGGCTGGGCTCCTGTGCGGGCTGCAGGGCGGGCCGGGCTGGTTTTCAGCAGCAGGGGACGCCCTATTTGCATGTGTCCTGCTATATAGCAGCTCTGGCTGGGTCTGGGCAGAGGAGCCGGGGAGGGTCCTGGGACGTGGGGTCATGACACACGATGAGCAGGTCCCTTATGAGGGGCCAGAGCTGGTGACCCAGAGCCTCTGTTACTTGCTGTGACACAGGCCCAGGTGCTGGTGCTCACACGTGCTCTGTGGGGTCTTTTGTGGAAACAGGACCCGTGTGGGGTGTTTGGGGGTTGATCAGCCAGTGCTGAGAACAGTGTGAGTTTCCTGAACATGAGGGGATGGAGGTCTGTGTGGTCAAGTGCTGCAGGAGGCCTTGACGCCCCAGCCAGATACACTGGCAAGCAGCGAAGCTAAAGGGCCTCACACCGTGGGGCTGAAGATCTAACATTCCTTCACTTTTTGTTCTTGGTCATAAAAAGAAAAAAATTTCCCAAAAAGTACATTACATGCACCACATTATAGGCATCAGTGTACTGCAAATAAACGGCACGGAAAATTATCTGTTAGAAACTAATTATTAAACAATTGGGCCCACTTTCAATGGAGACAACTTCCTGAGCCTGCCTGACAAGCATCGCAACACAACACTTGCAGCAGGTCCTTCTTTTTGTTTTCTCTAGAAGTTTCTTGGGAACGTTTTTAAATGAAGCTATTTGAGTTAAGAAGTTTGTAGGTAGAAAAGTTCTGAGAGCCGAGCAGCAGCTGGTCTCCGGCTGAGGCCATGTGAGTAGAAGAGTCTCTTGATGCTGAGGCTTCAGCTGATGGGGGTGCACTGGGGCTCCCCACGGTCTCAGGTCATTGTCTAGCTGAAAAAGTAAGTTTTAGCGTTAGGTCTGGTTTTTCATCTATTAACCTTGAAGGCTACCGTCTAGCTGGGACCCGCAGGAGCCGGGAGTCCCTGGGAATAAAATACACTCATTGTTTCTGCTTCACACATGACAGTGTATTTTTTTCTGCTTACTAATAATGAATGAATAAAGACCTGCTGAGTCTCTCGGCAGAAGATACCAGCACCTCACCAAGTGTCGGTGTCTCCTCATTCCACCTCAGCCCCTTCCCCTCAGCCCTTTCGTTTTTGCCGACGCCGTCTCATCCTTTCAGGAACCCCTGACATGACATTTTGCCTGAGGCTGGTCCCCGGCAGTCACGTCTCACCTGTGGGCAGGTGTGCACAGGGAACAGTGTCAGGACACGTGACAGCAGGGAGGTGTGTGGTTAATGCCCATTTCATTTCCCTGCTTGCAGTGGGGATCCCATGGTCAGCTGTGATGTGGCGGGTAATGAAGGGGGAGGGGTCAGGGACTGTCGGGGGCAGAGCTGCTTTCCCTGGCCATGGGGTGATGCTTCCTTTGGCCTTGTTGGGCATCTCTGGAGGAGCCTGGGGTTGGGTGATTAGGATTATGATGAGCACATCTGGGGTCTCTCAGGCGAGGCTCCTCCTTCCTCTCTGGGTTGGGGCTGGTTTTGTCGAGCATCACAGTGACATCCCTCGTGGGGCAGGAGGAGGAGGAACACACAGAACACGGGGAATTCTGCTTGCGGGCACCTGTCAGGAGACAGGGAGGGCGGAGAACACCCCACCTGCCGTCACCCCAGAACAAGGAGACCCCCGAGTGACATGGGGGGGCAGGACTCGCAAAAGGAAACGGTGAAACTCTGTCGTGAGGACGGAAGAGACGAGGCCTGGGGAGTCCTGGGCCCTGTGACGAGCACTGACCGCGTGGAAAAGGCCACGAACCCCAGATTACAGTGGGGGGAGGGACCCAGGCTGGACCCGAGTAGGACAGAGGGATGGACACCCACTAGGAGAGGGCAGGGGTCAGCCTGGACAGCATGTCAAGGCTGAGGGCACATCCATGTCCCCCCACAGCCATGAGCTGAGTCCAGGGCTGTGAGCTCGGAGCGCCCCCTCGTGGTGGGCCTGGGTGCTGCCCCCTCCTGTCCTGCAGGGTCTGTGTCTGGGTCACACCCGCCCCTCCCCAGGTCCCCCCAGTAATAGTAAGTAACAGACACCTGGACAGGTGAGGGTCTCGTCCCTGGGGGGTCTCACCTGTGCACAGACAGAGTCACCTCTTCCTCTGGTGACAGTAGCCCCTACTGGAAATTAACTATGAAGGTAAAGTCCATAATCCTGTAACATGTGGGACCATCCCAGCTCCACTGACCGGCCACTGGGTTAGTGACAAGAATAGTAAATTTTATTCTACCCAGAGACTGAGAACCTGGAGTCATGACCAGAGGATCCTGTGGACCCACCAGCACCGAGCACGGGGGAATTTGACTGGGTCAGGACCTCGCATGAACATGAAAGAGCCAAAAAAATAATCGGACATTATCCCTGGGAGGGTGCGGCAGGAGGGGAAGCAGTGGGCGAGAGCCATGTCCTGACGGGCTGTGTCTGTGTTTGCAGGTGTCCAGGGTGAGGCGCAGCTGGTGGAGTCTGGGGGAGACTTGGTGCCGCCTGGGGGTCCCTCAGACTCTCCTGTGCAGCCTCCGGATTCACCTTCAGCAGCTACTACATGTACTGGGTCCGCCAGGCTCCAGGGAAGGGGCTTGAGTGGGTTGCAGAAATTTATCATTATAGTGCTGGCACATACTACGCAGACTCCGTGAAGGGCCGATTCACCGTCTCCAGAGACAACGCCAAGAACTCGCTGTCTCTGCAAATGAGCAGCCTGAGGCCCGAGGACACGGCCGTGTATTTCTGTGCGGGAGTCACAGTGAGGGGAGCGGGTGTGAGCCCAGACACAAACCCTGCAGGACGGGGGGCGGGACTGGGGGTCCACTGGGGCATGTCAGGACCCCAGGGGCCCAGGGACACCGGGAGACCCAGGAGGCTCAGAGCTCAGAGCACAGACCGGGAGCAGGTGCAGGGGTGGGGGGCAGGGATTCCTGTCTGGGGCTCCCTCTGCAAGACCCCAGCTCCCCAGGGCACCATTGCTCTCCTCTGAAAGGCTCCCGCTCCCCACAATCCTGGGGAGCCCCAAGGAGGAGGTGACTCTGTCTGTGCACAGGTGAGACCCACCCAGGGACGAGACCCTCACCTGCTCTCACACAGGGATGCTCCAGAGTCTGCAGATGGCGGGGTCTCAGGGGTGAACCCCGGGTCCCTGAGAAGCTGCTGCATCACTGACACAGTCTGTCCCTTGCAGACATGGACCCCACAGGCTCGAGTGCTGTGCGTCCAACAAGACAACCCAACAGCCAGAGAAATAATCAAAACTTAGCCGACATAATGAAGCAGAAAGAAAAGCAGCTGTGAATACTCCACACACCCCAACGCTGGCTCTTTGAAAACACAAACACGATGAACAAACTCCACCCGGCTCCCCCCGAGAGGGAGAAAACGCTGACACGCGGACCCTCAGGGAGGAGGAGGCAGAGGACCCCGGGGCTCCCTTGACAGTCCTGAGCAGAGGGCGTGGCCCGAGGGCGGACTCGCTCTCAGCCCCTCTCCAGCAGCCGTGGCCGAGAAAGAGGCGCAGAGATGCGCACACAGCAGCCGCGGGCGGGACCCGAAGCGCCGTCGGGACACCCTGGCCCAGAGCCGGGCCGGACGCTTCCAGCGACTCCACCAGGCCCCGGGGAGCTCCTGCCGATCCGGGAAACTCTTCCAGTCAAGAGAGAAGGAGCCCCCCGAATTCGGGGGTGAGTCCCCGTCACACTCACCCCCGACCCAGACACACAGCCCGGAGAAGAGGCCGCAGACCAGTTCGCGGGGAGCACGGCGGGACGCCCCGGAGTCACAGACGCCCGAACCCCACACTGACCTAAGGGTCACACCCCACCCAGGGCTGTCGTCCAGGGACCCGGGCGGCTCCGAGTCCGGGAACCAGCCCCGCCCGTCACCACAGCAACCGAGAACATCAGAAGCCGGGACCCTGGCCATGGACGCCAAGCGGGGGGCAAAGTCATCGCCCCGGGAGGAGCCCTGAGCTCGTGCGCAGGAGCAGCGTCCCCGGGACGACCCCGACACGCCAGCCCAGGTCCCGTGGGGGCAGCCGGGCCCGTCCATCTGCGTGGACACCCCTGGGCGCCCCTCCCACTCTCACGCAGCACTGGACGCCTGGCCGGGCAGAGGCGAGGACACGGGGGGACAGTGGACAGCAGTGAGCGCGTCGCCCTCTGCGATGACACGAGGACGGGTGGGAAGAAGCTGCGGCTCCTGGGACGGAGGCCCACGTGCCCATTTGGTCACGGGGGGCCAAAGCCCAGCACAGCGCCTGCTCCGTGCGGACCATGCGAGGGCCCAGGAGCAGACCCTGACCCTGCACCTCGATGCCCGGGGGCTGGTGCTGTGGCGGGGGACAGGGCCCTGCAGGGTGCTCGGGAGCCTGTGTGCATGGGGGTCACTTTACACCTGGAGCTGACCCTGAGCAGGGAGGCCCGCGTGGCTCCAGCCCCTTCCCGTCCTGGCGACGGGCAGAGCGGCCGGGACAGTCCGTCTAGGGGGACACTCGCAGGCAGGGGCTAGTGACATGCGGGGAGCTGGCCACAGGGTTCACGTCCGACTCTCCCGGGGCGGGTGGACGGCGGAGACTAGGTGACCAGGTTCCCTCACCTCTTAGCTCGCCCTCCAGGACACCCACCTGTGCCGGCCGGGCTCTGTCTCCTCCGGGGATGGTGGTCTGGATCCCGTGACCTGTCAGGGTTACCCCTTTTCTTTTGGCATTTGTGTCTCTGATGGATTTGGATTGAATTGGTGGCACTTGCGGGTGCCCACACGATCTTCTGTCACGCGTGCAAATCCAGGTGTCCATGGCGGGCCTGGAATCAGGTGGGCCACATCCCCTGATAGAGGCCTGTAGGGTTTCTTGGCTGTGCATTAAATCTCTGGCCCGGCTCTGGGCCAGGGTGTCACGATGGCACTTCAGGTCCCACCTGCGGCTGCCGTGTGCGCGTCTCTGCGCCTCTTTGTCGGCCGCAGCTGCTCATGAGGGGCTGAGAGCGAGTCCGCCCTCGGGCCGCGCCGTCTGCTCAGGACCATCGAGGGGAGCCCCAGGGTCCTCTGCCCACAGCTGCGTCTGGTCCAGCGTCTCCTCCTCCCTGAAGGTCAGCGTGTCAGCGTTTTCTTCCTCTCGGGGGGAGCCGGGTGGAGTTTGTTCATCGTGTTTGTTTTCAAAGAGCCAGCGTTGGGGTGTGTGGAGTATTCACAGCTGTTTTTCTTTCTACTTCATTACGTCGGCTAAGTTTTGATTATTTCTTCCCCTGGCTGTTGGGTTGTCTTGTTGGACGCACAGCACTCGAGCCTGTGGGGTCCATGTCTGCAAGGGACAGACCGTGTCAGTGACACAGCAGCTTTTCAGGGACCCGGGGTTCACCCCTGAGACCCCGCCATCTGCAGACTCTGGAGCATCCCTGTGTGAGAGCAGGTGAGGGTCTCGTCCCTGGCGGGTCTCACCTGTGCACAGACAGGGTCACCACCTCCGTGGGGCTCCCCAGGAATGTGGGGAGCGGGAGCATCTCAGAGGAGAGCAATGGTGCCCTGGGGAGCTGGGGTCTTGCAGAGGGAGCCCCAGACAGGAATCCCTGCCCCCCACCCCTGCACCTGCTCCAGGCTGTGCTCTGAGCTCTGAGCCTCCTGGGCCTATAGTGTCCCTGGGTCCATGGGGTCGTGACACGCCCCAGGGGACCCCCAGCCCCGCCCCCCCGTCCTGCAGGGTTTGTGTCTGGGCTCACACCCGCTCCCTTACACTGTGTCTCCTGCACAGAAATACACGGCCGTGTCCTCGGGCCTCAGGCTGCTCATTTGCAGAGACAGCGAGTTCTTGGCGTTGTCTCTGGAGACGGTGAATCGGCCCTTCACGGAGTCTGCGTACCATGTGCTACCACCATTAGGATTAATGTATGCAACCCACTCAAGCCCCTTCCCTGGAGCCTGGAGGACCCAGCTCATGTCATAACTACTGAAGGTGAATCCGGAGGCTGCACAGGAGAGTCTGAGAGACCCCCCAGGCGGCACCAAGTCTCCCCCAGACTCCACCAGCTGCGCCTCACGAGGCGGCACCAAGTCTCCCCCAGACTCCACCAGCTGCGCCTCACCCTGGACACCTGCAAACACAGACACAGCCCGTCAGGACATGGCTCTCGCCCACTGCTTCCCCCTCATGCCCCGCCCCCCCGGGATCCTGCCCCCAGGAATCACCCCCCAGAAGAGCCACGAGCAGCAGCCAGCTCAGCCCACGCTCCATGGCGAGTGTCCGCGTCCGTGCTGACCCGAGTGGACCCTGGGTGTGGGCTGGGCTCCTGTGTGGGCTGCAGGGCGGGCCGGGCTGGTTTTCAGCAGCAGGGGACGCCCTATTTGCATGTGTCCTGCTATATAGCAGCTCTGGCTGGGGCTGGGCAGAGGAGCCGGGAGGGTCCTGGGACGGGGTCATGACACACGATGAGCAGGTCCCTTATTAGGGCCAGAGCTGGTGACACTGAGCCCCTGTTACTTGCTGGGACCCAGGCCCAGGTGCTGGTGCCCACACGTGCTCTGTGGGATCTTTATATGTCTTAATATCAATCCTTTGTCAGTCGTCATCTTTGCCAATATTTTCTCCCATCTGTGAGCAGCCTCTTGGCTCTACTGATATTTTCTTCATTGAGAAGAATCTTTTATTTGGTTTAACCCATTTGTGTACATATTTTCTTCTTCCCATTGGAGCTCGTCCACCCATTATCAAGCAGCCGATGTCAGGGTGTGGGGTGACTTTTCTTTCTCCTGCACTGACCGCGGCATCTACACAGGCTCCTTGTGGAAACCGTCTTCCTGTGGGGACAGAGGATGGTTCAGAAAACGAGAGGTTTATACAGTGGCTTGTGCTCAGTTGTGGAATGTATGAAATTTCCACTTGGAATCACACGGCAGGAACAGGACAGGACGGCGCTGAGTGAAGAAAGTCAGAAGGAGCAAGACACGCTCAGGATGGTCTGACTCTCGTGTGGACACAGGAAACACAACACAGAGTCTGAACCCACCGACAACAAACTCTTGACCTCTGAGAGCAGCACTGAGGCCAGGGCTGGGGTGGGGAGAGGAGTCCCGGGGCCCGAGGTGGGGGTTGCTCGGCCCTTGGGCCCGGCAGGGTGTAAAGGACACGTTTGTAGAGATTTATAATATCTACAAGCACTGAGCAGACTCAGAGACATGAACATAATTTTCTGTCTTAATTACTATAAAAACCAGTGTCCATGACGTCATGAGTGTAGAAATTATATCAATTGCCTACTCTGGTGACAGTAGCACCTACTGGAAATTAACTATGAAGGTAAAGTGCAAAAATCCTGTAACATGTGGGACCATCCCAGCTCCACTGACCGGCCACTGGGTTAGTGACAAGGATAGTAAATTATTTTATACCCAGAGACTGAACAGGTGGAGTCACGACCACAGGATCCTGTGGACCCTCCAGCCCCGAGCACAGGGGGCATCCATAGGGGTCCGGACCCCGGCATGAGCCAGAAAGAGCCAAATAAACAATCGGACATTATCCCCGAGCAGCTTGAATCGAAATACAAGTGGCCAAGAAGCTCACTGAGCAACGATAACTTTTCACGCTGGTACTCGAAACAAATAATCCAAAGAGACGACATCTATTCCCTCCCTGAGAAAAACGGGAGAAGATTCTGAGAAACAGATGAGAGAGGAGCGAGGAGAGGTGGAACAGACACCTGGGGACACCGAGGACGCCGCCGCGGGCTGCGATGTGTTGCGCCAACAGCCAGAGCAGCAGGAGGACGTGGAGAAGATGCTGGAAACACACACCCTGACCGTGGAGAGGAACCAGCCGTCCCGCATCATCCACACGCGGGAGAGGCTCCAGCAGACAGTGGCCCAAAGAGATGAAGGCTGCGTGGGAGGAACGCGTGTGACCTGACGGGACAAGCTGGAGACATGGACAAAACCTGAGAAGCAAAGACATTCCGGGATGAGTCCGGAAGAGACAGAGAAGCTGGACAGACCCTCCCAGGCCCGGAACTGAAGAGAATCAGAAGCATCCAAAAGAGAGAAGCACAGGCCGGCGGGTCTCCAGGGAGTCTCCACCCTTCCATGGCCACTAGGGCCCGACCTTCTCTGTCACCCGGACACCCAGGGGAGGGGCCTGCAGTGTCCACTGTACGAGGCCAGCATGACGCTGCCCCTCGGAGCAGACAAGGACGTCACCCCAGGAGATAAACTGCAGAACAACGTCCCGATCACACAGACGCAGGAGCCTCAACAACGTCTGAGCAAAGTTGTTTCACACCCCGCGGAGACCCCACGTCACACATCGGGGAGACGGGAAGGATCCTCGTGTGAGAAGCGAGGGTGACGCTGCCCCTGTGGGCCGCATACGTGGGGAGGGACACGGAGACCCCGACAGGCCCACGGAGACGGCGAGAAGCCGCGTCAGGGCCGTGACGTGCAGGCTCCAGACCCCACGTGTCTGTGGGAGGGTGACGACCCGGGCACCAGAGCAAACTGTCGAGCATCACAGTGACATCCTCGTGGGGCAGGAGAAGGAGGAACACACAGAACACGGGGAATTCTGCTTGCGGGCACCTGTCAGGAGACAGGGAGGGCGGAGAACACCCCACCTGCTGTCACCCCAGAACAAGGAGACCCCCGGGTGACATGGGGGGGGCAGGACCCTCACAAGGAAACGGTGAGACTCTGTCCTGAGGACGTAAGAGACGAGGCCTGGGGAGTCCTGGGCCCTGCGACGAGCACTGACCGCGTGGACAGGGCCCCGGCCCCCGTGCGCTCCGGGGACCACTGCAGTCTCTGTGAGGGCACAGTGTCCCCTGGACAGGACACAGAAAGACAATTGTCCCTTCACAGGGCCAGAGAAGGCTTGGAAGAGGCCAAACCCTCCTGAGAGAAAGAGAAAATAAAGGCCTCCCCGGGAGACACAGAGCTGGGAACATCCTGAGTCAGCATGGAAGAGGGAACAGCGTCCGTGGGCACAGGACCCCAAAGTCTGCACTGTCCCCCGTTCCTGAAACACAGTGTCCTTCTTCACGGGACAGGAGCAAAGTTTCGTGAGGTTCAGCGAGAAACACACAAGACACTGAGCAGCAACAGTCCTGGGAACCCGGGAGACTCGGCAGAGAAGGGTCCACCCGAGAGCTCTCGTGGCGGGTGCCCCCGTCACAGCCACCAGAGGTCAGGCCAGGAGACCCGGGACCCCAGAGCTGACCAGGGGCCTTTCAGGGAGTCCGGTCTGGCCAGGACAGAGACTCATGCAGAGTCCTCAGACCCCCGACCCGGCCAGCTCCCAGCGGACTGTCCACACACCGAGTCAGTGCTCAGCTCCTGGTACCTGGATACAGGACCCTTGGTCAGGAGTCCCCACTGGCCTTCCTGAGGGCCCTGAGACCTGGTGACAGGGGTGTGGCCTCATGTGATCTGATCCAACGGGGTCTCGGAACCAAAACAGTAAATCAGTTGTTCTGAACATTTCAAAGGGTCCGACGGTATTCAACAGATTACACTGGGGGGAGTGACCCCCAGGCTGACCCGAGGAGGACAGAGGGATGGACACCCACCAGGAGAGGGCAGGGGTCGGCCTCGAGGGCAGGTCAAGGCTGGAGGTCCCATCCCTGTCCATGTCCCCCCACAGCCATGAGCTGAGTCCAGGCTGTGAGCTCGGAGCGCCCCCTGGTGGTGGGCCTGGGTGCTGCCCCCTCCTATCCTGCAGGGTCTGTGTCTGGGCCACACCCGCCCCTCCCCATGTCCCCCCAATAATAGTAAATAACAGACGCCTGGACAGGTGAGGTTATTGTCCCTGGGGAGGTCTCACCTGTGCACAGACAGAGTCACCTCCTCCTTGGGGCTCCCCAGGAATGTGGGTAGCGGGAGCCTCTCAGAGGAGAGCAATGGTGCCCTGGGGGGCTGGGGTCTTGCAGAGGGAGCCCCAGACAGGAAGCCCCTGCCCCCCACCCCTGCACCTGCTTCCGAGCTGTGCTCTGAGCTCTGAGCCTCCTGGGCCTCCCTGTGTCCCTGGGCCCCTGGGGTCCTGACACTGCCCAGTGGACCCCCAGCCCCGCCCTCCGTCCTGCAGGGTTTGTGTCTGGGCTCACACCCGCTCCCCTCACTGTGTCTCCCGCACAGAAATACACGGCCGAGTCCTCGGGCCTCAGGCTGCTCATTTGCAGATACAGCGAGTTCTTGGCGTTGTCTCTGGAGATGGTGAATCGGCCCTTCACGGAGTCTGCGTATTATGTGCCAGCACCATTACTATAAATGTATGCAACCCACTGAAGCCCCTTTCCTGGAGCCTGGCGGACCCAGTGCATTGCATAATTACTGAAGGTGAATCCGGAGGCTGCACAGGAGAGTCTGAGGGACCCCCCAGGCGGCACCAAGTCTCCCCCAGACTCCACCAGCTGCGCCTCACCCTGGACACCTGCAAACACAGACACAGCCTGTCAGGACATGGCTCTCGCCCACTGCTTCCCCCTCCTGGCCCCCCCTCAGGGATCCTGCCCCCAGGAATCACCCCCTAGAAGCGCCACGAGCAGCAGCCAGCTCAGCCCACGCTCCATGGCGAGTGTCCGCGTCCGTGCTGACCCGAGGGGACCCTGGGTGCGGGCTGGGCTCCTGTGCGGGCTGCAGGGCGGGCCGGGCTGGTTTTCAGCAGCAGGGGACGCCCTATTTGCATGTGTCCTGCTATATAGCAGCTCTGGCTGGGTCTGGGCAGAGGAGCCGGGGAGGGTCCTGGGACGTGGGGTCATGACACACGATGAGCAGGTCCCTTATTAGGGCCAGAGCTGGTGACCCTGAGCCCCTGTTACTTGCAGTGATGCAGGCCCAGGGGCTGGTGCTCACACGTGCTCTGATGATCCTCTTGCCTGACATCTTTGTGTGTTCTGGATTTGCGCTTTGTTAGATGTGTTTTCTGCAACAATTTTCTTCCATCAGTAGGGAGTCTGTTTTTTTTTTACTAATGGTGTCTTTCCTTTTTAGATGTGTTTGAATTTAATGCCGGCCCAGTTCATTACATTTATTTTTCTTCTCTGGTGCCGGTCTCAAAGACATCAGCAATTCCAGTGCTGGTGTGTTCCAAGCTCAGTCATGGAGACAGCTCCATGCTCAGGACAGAGCAGTGGTTCAGGACAACGAGGTGTATTGAGTTAAGTGCTCATCACTCAGCCCGAGCAAGGATGCTCCTGCCTCAGCAGAGCCCAGAGAGACACAGAGAGGAGGCTGCACGTGAGCAGGGGGAGGAGGAAGACAAATGCTGGGGGGCCTGACGCCCGTGCGGGTGCAGGGAACTTAGCACAGGGTCAGTCAGAACAACCCACAATACACTCTTGACATCTGGCTGCGGACCTGGGGCCAGGGAGGGGAGGAAGGTGGGGTGCGGAGGGAGATGGAGCCTGGACTGGGGTGGGTGTTGCTGGTGTCTGGAGGTGGACAGGGTTGAGAGGACACGGAGTAGAGATTTGAACATATGACCTGGGACAGGCACAAACATGGGAACATACATTTTCTCCATAAACACAATAAAAACAGGCTCAGCAGGTCATGAGGATTGAAATCCTGTCAATTATCTTCTCTGGTCACAATGGAAATTCACCAGGAATGGAAAACCTGTGACTGTGGAGACTGCACGAAACACGACGGACCCACCACAGGGTGAGTGAGAAGGTGGAACAAGGAATTATCTTGTCTCCAGAGAGTGGATTGTGGAGTCAGGACCCCCAGAGCCTGTGGACACCCCAACACCACACAGGGGGTCTGGATCCCCAGGGCCAGGACCTCATCACCAGCAAGAAGGGGCTCCATTAAATAACCTGTCATTGTAGCTGCAGCGATGACCAAGGCAGAGCACGTGACTCCGAGTGGCAGGAGCAGGAAGGAGACAAGGACACCTGGAGCCACGTCAGTGAGACACACGTGAAGGGACAGTTCACACGCGCCATCGTGGCAGAGGGGGGTGCTGAGAAAGCAAACATGGTTGACAACATCTGGGCCCCGCTGGAAAAACAGAAGGAACCCAATAACTAGAGGGAGACAAGGAGGAGGAGAGGCCGCAGCAGACACCTGGAAAGAGGCTCCCCTGGGCCGCTCCCCTGGTCTGGGCAGCACGTGGGAGAAGCTGGAATAAACGGAGCCCGTGTGAGAAGCATAAATCCTGCCCAGACGGAATCAGGAGAAACAGGACCAGGAACAGACCAATGACAAGGCAGAGAATTGAACAGTCGTCCAAGTCCCCCCAAAATGAAGGCACAGGGCCTGCTGGTTCCCGGTGAGTCCACCAAGCCTCAAGGGGAACCAGTGTCCGTCCTGCTCTGGCCGTTCCCGAAACTCAGGCGGAGGCTGCGCTGCCAAGTGCCCAGCGTGAGGCCCCGGGATCCCGACACGAGAGCAGACGAGGACGTCAGCACAGAAGAGACACTGCAGACCCGCGTCCTGAGAAGCACAGAGGAAAAAGCCTCAGCAGTGGAGTGAACAGCAGGTGCCGAGGAGCCTCCACAGCACCCAGGGGTGTTCACTCCAGGCCACGGGATGGATGGACGTGGACGGTCCGTCCAGGTCATTCTCCATCTCAGCAGATAGAGATGAAATCACGGCCCAGATCAGCCGCTGCAGAGAAGGCAGCTGACGAGACTCACCCCGTTCATGGTCACGTCTCCCAGGGAGACGCGCGGAGGTGACGCGCCCCACAGGAGGGAGACCGTGTGCCCAGCCCACCCGGCAGCACCTCAGTTCCTACGTGAGCTGTGGAGTTTCTGTTGTGCCACCCCAGGGTCCTGTCCACGCTCCATGTCATGTATGTTTTCTCCTGTGTTAACTGTCAGGGTTTAACCTTTTACGCTTTATGTCTGTGATTAATTTTTTTCACTTTCTTTAAATTTTATTTTTATGTTCCCCATACAGTTGCAACCCCCTCATTTTGACCCTAATTCCTCCTTTTCCCGCAACCCCCCTGCCGGGGACCAGCCTCCAGCAAAATGTCGTGTCAGGGGTTCCTGAAAGGGTGAGACGGCGTCGGCGAAAACGGAAGGGCCGAGGGGAAGGGGCTGAGGTGGAATGAGGAGACACGACACTGGTGAGGTGCTGGTATCTTCTGCCGAGAGACTCAGCAGGTCTTTATTTATTCATTTTTAGTAAGCAGAAAAAAATACACTGTCATGTGTGAAGCAGAAACAATGAGTGTATTTTATTCCCAGGGACTCCCGGCTCCTGCGGGTCCCAGCTAGACGGTGGCCTTCAAGGTTAATAGATGAAACACCAGACCTAACACTCAAACTTGTTATTTCCGCTAGACAATGACCTGAGACCGTGGGGAGCCCCAGTGCACCCCCATCAGCTAAAGCCTCAGCATCGAGAGACTCTTCTACTCACATGGCCTCAGCCGGAGACCAGCTGCTGCTCGGCTCTCAGAACTTTTTCTACCTACAAACTTAACACAGTTAACTTCATTTAAAAACTTTCCTAAGAAACTTCTAAATAAAAAGGAAACTTCTGAAAAAGCCAAAGAAGGACTTACTGTAACAGTTGTGCTGGTTTGCTTGTCAGATATGCACAATAAATCATCTCCCATTGTCAAGTGGGCCCAATTGTTTAATAACTAATATCTAAACAGGTCATTTTCCATGCCAATTGCTTGCAGCCAACTGATACATATACTTTATTGCCTAATGTACTTTTCTGATAAATTTTTCTCTTTTTATGACCAAGAACAAAAAATGAAGGAATGTTCGATCTTCAGGCCCACGGTGTGAGGCCCTTTAGCTTCCAGTGTCTTATCTGGCTGGGGCATCAAGGCCTCCTGCAGCCCCCCCATAGTGTGTCTCTGGTTCACAGTTGTGTGTTGATTTTGGTTTTTTCTCTCTCGTTGCTGTTCTTTTTCCTGGTCCCTTATTTAGGTTTTCTAGATTCCTCTATGAGTGAGCCCCTGAGTCCTGACCTCACCCCGGGGTCCCTGCGCCCCGCCGGTCCCGGCGCCCACAGCCGCCCTCCTGTCCTGGAGGGGGTGTGTCTGGGCCACCCGGCTCCCCACTGTGTGTCCCCCACAGTCCCACGCGGCGTGTCCTCAGTCTTGAGTGCTCGCTGCTGAGTGAACTCGCTCCTGGAGTTGTCCAGGGTGAACTCACTCCTGGAGTTGTCCCGACGGTGGCTCGTGGGGGATGGAATGAGACACGTCCCCGCAGAGACAGAGCAGGTGGAGTCACGACCCGTGGCCAGAGCCTGTGACTCGGCCAACACCCCCCAGGGAGGGACAGAGCAGGCCTGACCCACGGGGACACGGGGGAGGCTCGGTGATTAGACGGACCTTGTCCCTGAAGCAATTATCCAGAAACTGCTGGAAACCATTCAAATATTGTTTTTGAAACACTCAAAACAGTCAATACATCAGAAGCAGAATTCAATGCCAGTAGAAGGAGGAAATACTGTTTAGAGCAAGAAAAAAGGAACAACGAGTGAAGAGACAGCTCAGTAACACAGTGATGAGCAAGGGTGGTGCTTGCAAAATAAACAGTGTAGACAAATTCTGAGCCCCGATTGGAAAAATGCGACAAAACACCAATGACGAGAAGGGAAATGGAGGAGGAGATGCGGCCACAGACCCTGGAGCGGGAGGGTCCTGCGGGGCTCCGGGGTCGTGTCTGGCCGGCCACTGGGAGGAGCAAGAAACAGACGCACAGAACCTCAGGCGCAAACATCCCCTCAGGCCAGAGTCAGGAGGACAGAAACCCACGGACCAGCTGCCAGCAGGACAGTGGACACAGGATCCCGAGTCTCCCCTCACAGCCCCACGGGGCCTGCGGGTCTTGTTAGTGAGCCCCGACCCCCGGGGAACCCCGGCCCGAGCTTCTCCCTCCGCAGGGACCCGGGGGGGCCGAGCTGCAGGAGCAGGTCAAGAGACCCCGGGGTCCCGACCCTGAGACAGACAAGGACGTCGCCCCGGCAGAGACGCCGCAGACCCGCGTCCCGACCCCACAGACGCCGGAGCCTCCACAACGTCTGAGCAAACAGGGCTCTCACCCTGCGGAGACACCCCGCGTCTCACATCGGGGAGACGGGAAGGACCCTCGTGTGAGAAGCGAGAGTGACGCTGCCCCTGTGGGCAGCAGACGTGGGGAGGGACACGGAGACCCCGACAGGCCCACGGAGACGGGGAGAAGCCGCGTCAGGGCCGTGACGTGCAGGTCCAGACCCCGCGTGTCTGTGGGGGGTGACGACCCGGCCCAGTTCTCACGGGGTTGGCTGCTCTCGGCTGATCTCAGACTGTGTGTGTGTTTGTGGTCACGGCCTCCGTCACGTGCCCCCACTGGCTCCTCATCTCTGTGTCTCTGTGTTGGGTTCTTCGTTTCATGACATTTGCTTGAACAGAATCACTGTTTCCTCTCGGGAGCGGGACAGCAAGTATTTCTTGAACGGGCCTCTCGGCCGCACCCCAGGTCAGGTCCCCACGCACGGAAATGGACGTTCTCTCCCGGGCGGCCTGTCAGGGGGACTCCTCTGCCTTTGGCGTTTGCGTCTCTGAGGCATTTGGATGGAGTCGGTGGCCCTGGCTGGTGCCCACACGACCTTCTGTCACGCGTGCAAATCCAGGGTCCACGGGGGGCCTGGATCAGGTGGCCACGTCCCCCGCAGAGGCCTGTCGGGTTTCCTGGCTGTGCATTAAATCTCCAGGTCTCTCGGGGTGACCCCCACGTGCACAACATGCAGTCTCCTCCCCGCGCGTGGGGGCCCCTCCCCGGGGACTGAGGGTCACGTTTTCCGTCTCCAGTTCCCCAGTTTTCTCTTGAAGATCCTACGAATGCCGCGAGACGTGCCCTGAGCGTGTGGTTTCGAGCTGGTGTGTCAGCAACATTATTTCACTCTATGTCCTGGCAGCCTCGTGTGACCTTCTCCACAGAACGAGGACGAGAGGAGCAGCTGCGTCGTGACGGTGGACCCTGCAGACGAGCCTGCGCGTCAGCCGTGCTCCCCGCTGCTGCTGACCGCGAGGCGCCGGGGGACCGTCCTGCATGTCCCACGGAGACTTCGTGTCCGCTGTGGACGGACGGTTTTGTGTCGCGTCCCCTCTGTCTGCTTTCCTGTCTGCTTCACTGCCTGGGCTCCGACCTCAGCACCATTTGACGGGGAGGGACAAAGCAGACCAGGCTCCTTCCCGCCCTGGGGAAGAGGCCTCTAGTGGGTCCCATCCCGGGAGGTGCTGCTCGTTGGGGTCTGGAGGTTCATCCACAAGGTGAAGACTCACCTGTGTTCTCCGTGTCTGGGGAGGATTTCATGAGAGCAGGTGCTGGGTCTCCTCGAACTCTCCCGCCTCTGCTGACGTGGTCCCTGCGCTGCTGCTTGGGCTGTTTCTGTGGAAACCACAGTTCAGACTCACACAGTCATTGACCCCCTCAGATCCGCTCGCACACGCGTGTTCCCCTCTCATATAGTAACTGATAAAATTTCAACGTGGAAATCCCGGCTCCCTGGAGTTTCCTGAGCCCCTGGAGTCCTGATCTCACCCCGGGGGCCCTGCGCCCCGCCGGTCCCGGCGCCCCCAGCCGCCCTCCTGTCCTGGAGGGGGTGTGTCTGGGCCACCCCGGCTCCCCATTGTGGGTCCCCCACAGTCCCACGCGGCGTGTCCTCAGTCTCGAGTGCTCGCTGCTGAGTGAACTCGCTCCTGGAGTTGTCCAGGGTGAGCGTGAGCCGCGAGCTCAGAGCTGGTTGTAGCTCGTGCCTCGTCACCCCTGTCACCCCCGCCCACGGCAGCCCCTTTCCCTGAGCCTGGGGTCTGCTCACCCCACAGCTGGACAGAGGCCCCGGAGCCAGCACAGGGAAGCGCCGCCTGCAGCTCCCAGGGGCCGCCCGCCCAGGCGTGTCTGGACTCGCGTCTCTGGACACGCCCCTCGGCCCTGGCGTCTGCTGCCCCCCATCCCCAGGGAGATCTCGCTGCCCACCCAGAACAACGGCTCTTGCCGGGGACCAGCTGCAGTTCAGCTATCAGAACTTTTTTTACCTAGAAATTCCTTAACTCAAGTAGATTCATATTAAAAACTTTTCCAAGAAACTTCAAGAGAAAACAAAATAGAAGGACCTACTATGATTATTGTATTGTAATGTTTGTCAGGCATGTTCAATAACTTGTCTCCCATTGTCAAGTGAGCCAAACAGCCCAACAACTAATTTCTAAACAAACAATTTTCCGTGTTATTTACTTACAGTATGCTGATACATATAATTTATTGCCTAATATACTTTTTGATAAATTTTTTTCTATGTCCATGAACAAAAAGCAAAGGGATGTCAGATCTTCAGCCCACGGTGTGAGGCCCTTTTTCTTAGCTGCTTGTCAGTATCCTATCTGGCTGGAGCAACAAGGCCTCCTGCAGCAGTGATCTTTATGACTCACCTCAGAGTCTGCTTTTGCACAACTTGCATAGGGATTTTATCTGCTTAAATCAAAAAAAATTGGACATGAGTTTCACTGTGTGGCTTGGCGTGGCGTCTTCCAGGAAGCTGAGACAGCGGAGCCGAGAGGCGGAGAGCCTGTGGCTTTGTTCGTACTGTCCAGAGACCTGCAGGGGCGGTGAGGAAGCCGCCTCCACGGGCAGGACGGGGCAGCCCGGCCAACGGAAAGCCCTGGTGCCCTCGAGAAGAGCAAGCCCAGGTGGAGTCTGAGGAGACCCCTTTGTCCTCGAGCCCATGTGGCCTGTGTCAGGAGTGTCAAGAGTTCGCTCTGCTCCTGCATGGAGTGTCCCACGAAGCCACTGAAACTGCTGCTTCGTCACTCTGCCCTGGGATTTTATGCAAAAAATAGGAGAAATGGTTCACCAGCAGATCTCGTTTGCAAACTTGCTGTGCTGTTGAACGGTTTGGGATCAAGGTGGAGAGAACTTGATTTTGCATAAGTTGAGCCACTTTTAAGGGATTTTTCCTGTGATTTGCTGTCTTTGCTGTGTTGTTTCGGCTAATGCCTCCGGATTTTTTTTTTTTTTTTGTCTTGACTGATAAACTATTTTCCAGGAATGGAGACTTTTGCCTTCCACGATGAACAACACCTGCAGAGACGGGTTTGTTTCCAGTGGGGACCCTGAGAAAACTTTTCTTCGGAGGCCGCACCCCAGCATCGCACATTTGCTCTTCATCTCCACGGAAATGGCAGCAGAAGTGGAAGGGGGTGGTTAGGGGCAAAGGATGTCTGAGCGAATCCACGCGGGCTTTGCGGATGCCGCCCCTACTGCGTCAAGACAGTGGGAACCCCCAGTCCCGGGATCCCCAAAGGGAAGCTGAGCGGACCTGAGGGCGGAGTGAAGCAGCCGTTTTCTCTGTTTGTAAATGAACCCGGCCACGTGGGTGGGGTCCGGGGCACTTGGCTCCTGCTCCCGGCCAGGCAGGTTGGGTCTCAGCGGGTCCCTTGGGATTCCGGCTTGGCGGGGCGGGTGGGATGCATGAAAGAATTTACCTCCCTCTTGTCTCCCTGAGTTACACGTTCCCTCATTCCCTTCCCGTGTAAATAAACCTGAGTGAACTTTGATGTGTGCCCGCAGGGTGCGCCCCTTTAAGCCTGGTGAGTTCCCCCAGTCAGGCACCCGTTCTAGAGCGGGGTTGCCTGTAACAGTAACACACCCCCCAGGAGGGAGACCGTGGGCCCAGCCCACCCAGCAGCACCTCAAGGGGAGAGACGGAGGCTTCTCCCCAAGGCCAGGCCCCGGCAGGGACGTCCGCGGGCCCGACACGGCTCAGCGTCCTGCGGGGAGACGGGAAGGATCCTCGTGTGAGAAGCGAGGGTGACGCTGCCCCTGTGGGCAGCAGACGTGGGGAGGGACACGGAGACCCCGACAGGCCCACGGAGACGGGGAGAAGCCGCGTCAGGGCCGTGACGTGCAGGCTCCAGACCCCGCGTGTCTGTGGGGAGGAGAGGGTTGAGGTCCTTGGCACATTTTTAATTTGGTTGTTTGCTTTCTTGTACGTTATCCCTTGTGGCCTTTTCTGGAATGGACACATCTCACACAATCACACCCGTCATCACCCCAGGGCTGTTGCTCGCATCCTCTTGTTAAGTCATTCGCTTCTGCAGAGTTTACAGTTTTGATGTGACGCGTCTAGAAAACAATTCCTGCTGGAACTGGGTCATTTCTGTGGTGCCACCCCAGGGCCCCGTCCACACCCCATGACATAAAAGTCTTCTCCTTGTTCACCGTCAGGGTTTGATTCTTTTCCATTTTACATCATGTCCGTGATTAATTTTGATTTGATTGTTGTATTTGCTCGTCTCCTGTGCTGATGCTCCAGGGTGTGCAAATCCACCGTCCACGCAGGGTTTGGCATCTGCAGCCACCAAGGAACAACCTGAAAGTCTCAGGATCGTCGTATTGACTCCACCATGACTGGGGAACTGCCATTGCTTGAGGAGCTTGTCATGACCGTGAGGCGTGTTGGGATCTTCTGGCCTTTTCTGTGGAGACGCTCGTGTCTGCAGGATGAGAGTGAGTTTGTTTTTACTGTGGTTTCCAGCAGTTATTTTCTCATGAGGGGTGTGGAACATCCCTGATGTTTTCCCATATCCACTGATATTCTCACTGTACTGTTGTTTCAGCATATTCCTTTGAAAACCAGATTTCAGAAGATCACTAGTCATTGTCTCCCCCACTCAGATCTGCTCAGACACCCGATTCAATCTTTGTATTAACAGGAAGGCCTGCCCCCCAGCCCTGCACCTGCTCCCGGGCTGTGCTCTGAGCTCTGAGCCTCCTGGGCCTCCTGGGCCTCCTGGTGTCCCTGGGGCCCTGGGGTCCTGACACGCCCCAGTGGACCCCAGCCCCGCCCCCCGTCCTGCAGGGTTTGTGTCTGGGCTCACACCCGCTCCCCTCACTGTGTCTCTCGCACAGAAATACACGGCCGTGTCCTCGGGCCTCAGGCTGCTCATTTGCAGATACAGCGAGTTCTTGGCGTTGTCTCTGGAGATGGTGAATCGGCCCTTCATGGAGTCTGCGTAGTTTGTGCTACCACCATTAGGATTAATTTCTCCAACCCACTCTAGCCCCTTCCCTGGAGCCTGGCGGACCCAGTACATGTAGTAGTTGCTGAAGGTGAATCCGGAGGCTGCACAGGAGATTCTGAGGGACCCGCCAGGCGGCACCAAGTCTCCCCCAGACTCCACCAGCTGCGCCTCACCCTGGACACCTGCAAACACAGACACAGCCCGTCAGGACATGGCTCTCGCCCACTGCGTCCCCCTCCTGCCCCCCTCCTCAGGGATCCTGCCCCAGGAATCACCCCCTAGAAGCGCCACGAGCAGCAGCCAGCTCAGCCCACGCTCCATGGCGAGTGTCCGCGTCCGTGCTGACCCGAGTGGACCCTGGGTGTGGGCTGGGCTCCTGTGCGGGCTGCAGGGCGGGCCGGGCTGGTTTTCAGCAGCAGGGGACGCCCTATTTGCATGTGTCCTGCTATATAGCAGCTCTGGCTGGGTCTGGGCAGAGGAGCCGGGAGGGTCCTGGGACGTGGGGTCATGACACACGATGAGCAGGTCCCTTATTAGGGGCCAGAGCTGGTGACCCTGAGCCCCTGTTACTTGCTGGGACGCAGGCCCAGGTGCTGGTGCCCCTACATACTTGGGGTCTTCTTCTTACCTAAGATATTTGATGTCTTGTGTCAGCTGTTTGTCACATGTGATTTTGGCAACTCTTTTCTCCCATTCTGTTGTGTGTCCATTTGTTATAGTCAACATACAGAGCTTTTATTTTGATGTGTCCCCAATTTTTGTATTTAGTTTTCTGCTCTTGCCTTTGGAGGACAGTCCTCACCTCATCATGAAGCCGATGCTGAGTGTTCAGCCTGTCTGTGTCCCATGGTCATCCCAGCCCTGGCTACCTGCTGAGACAGTGAAATGATCTCGGGCCCATGGACAGGGGCATTGTTCAGAAATCGAGGTTTACTTTGACAGGAGAGATTATACGCTTAAGGAGAATGGATGCTGCCATTTGCAACATCTGGGGAGACCGAGGGGTGAGGCTAAGAGAAAGGACACACAGGGAGGACACACGTGCCGGGGCCTGATTTCCATCTGGGTAGAGAGGACATGACAAAGCGTCCTCGAGCCCGAGCCCAGACATCTGGCTGCACAACGGAGGCCAACAGAGCGGGAGGGGCCGGGGGTGAGGAGGGAGGGCCCAGGGCAGGGGTGAGGGCGGCTGGCCCGGCGCTGGGCAGGGTGTGACAGGACACATGGGCAGAGGTTGGACCTATACCTTGTGGAGCAGATGCCGTGATATACGCCTGGTCTCCGCCACGGACATGAAAGCAAACCAGGGTCAGGCCGTGATCGCCCACGCACCGCAGCGGGAGTCGCCCCACACGGCGAGTCTGAGCAGCTTGAAGACGTGGGCAGCGTACGGAACTCTGGACCCAGTGCTGGGTGAGAGAGAAGAGGAAGGAAGAAAATATATTATACCCAGAGGCTGAGCACACGGACCCACGACCCGCCAGAACCCATGGCCGCATCAGACACCCCACGTGGGGCCGGCAGCGCCGTCGGGACGCTCCACAGGCGAGAGACCCAAACAGCTGCTCTCACCAGAGCGGAGCATCCCTGGATGTGACAAAGGACACGAAACCCTGTGGAGGAGGAAATAGTAAACCTGGAGGAGAAATAAAGCTCGGGCGGAGGAGACATGTCATGAGCAACAGAGGAAACGCCGGGAACTGACAACATAAACGACGTGGAGGAAACCCGTCCTCTCACCGCGACAAGCCGGAGAGAACCGATGCGGACAGACACGACGGCGGGACGTGACGTGACACACCCGCGTGCAGAGGACCCTGCAGAGCACGGGCTGTGTGTGCAAAACGGAAAAGCTGGTGGAAACGGGCAGATCCGAGACTCTTCCCAGGAGAACCAGGAGACACAGACCCCAAACAGGCCAGACACACGCGAGAAAACCGACAATAGCCAAAGAGCACCGGGGAGCAGCCCAGGGTCCTGGCAGCCCACCCAGCAGCACCTCAAGGGGAGAGACGGAGGCTTCTCCCCAAGGCCAGGCCCGGCAGGGATGTCCGCGGGCCCCACACAGCTAAGTGTCCTGCGGGGAGACGGGAAGGATCCTCGTGTGAGAAGCGAGGGTGACGCTGCCCCTGTGGGCAGCAGACGTGGGGAGGGACACGGAGACCCCGACAGGCCCACGGAGACGGGGAGAAGCCGCGTCAGGGCCGTGACGTGCAGGTCCAGACCCCGCGTGTCTGCGTGGAGGAGAGGGTTGAGGCACTTGGGGCATTTTCAGTCCCAATGGCTGCTTTTTTGTTGTGAGTGTTCGTTTGCTTCGTGCTTCATGACGGACATGTCTCACCTGCATCCCACGCGAGCATCGCCCCTGCATCTGTGGCTAGTGCTCTCGTTTCATGCCTCTGCTTTTGCAGCATTCACGGTTTCCATCTAACTCGTCCGGAAAACAAGTACCTTGAACTGGGCCTTTGTGTTGCCCACACCAAGGTCCTGTCCACACCGAGGACATCAGTTTTCTTCCCCGTTCGCTGTCCGTGTTCCTTCCTCTACGGTTTGCACTCGTGTCCGTGATCCATTGTGATTGAGTGTGATGGACGCTGCTCAGCCCAGAGGAGCTTGGCTGCGGCCACAAACCCAGGGACTCCATCACCTTTCTGTGAGGTGACCGTGACGCATCCTCTTGTGTCACGCATCAAAAACATAAGTGCAGGCATGTCCGTGGGTCTGTCCTGGGCTTCCTCCATGTCCCTTGGTCCTCATGGCCTGCTCTGTCCGCGCTCCTGGGGTCCTCCTCATGGAGCTGTGCAGAGGCTGAGCGGAGCAGGGCCGGGTGCAGCCTCGTCCCCCAGGGTGCGCTGACCCGGCCCTGGTCTGTCCACGGGGCTCCGGAGTGACTTTGTCTCCATCCGCCGCAGGAGCGGCTGGGGCTGGATGAGCTGCATGAGCTGCGCGTGGCATCTACACTTCCCTGGGGCAGCGCCTCCCGTCAGGGGTGTCTGCTCCTCCGTCCCCGAGGGCCCCTGTCCGCGTGGGGGGTGGGCTGACGTCGCTGTCGGGGTCTCTGTGCTGTCGTCACACGGCTGGACAGGACGGGAGACTCAAGCCGAGGTATTTTCCCTGGAGCGTGTTCAATGGGAAAAGCATCTTTGACGTTGATTGTCACGTTAACGGGTCTACTGGGTGTTGGCGAGAAAATTTAATCAGAAAATGAACCTGGAACTCAGGGGGCCGCCGTGGCTTCTTCCCACAGAGCAGCGTTTGCCTTTTCTCTGGGGACGTCCGCGTCGTCTGCAGGAAAGAGAATCCGTCTCTGTCCGCCTGTGTCCTCCTCCCCGTCGTCGCCTCACGGCCTCGGCGCAGGGGTCAGCTCGGTGTTGAGTGAGAGGCGAAGGGACCAGGCTCCTCCCGCCCTGAGCAGGGATGTCTCTGGCGGGTCCCGATGCAGTGACCGTCCGGATGCTGGTGTTCGGCAGGTTTCATAGACCGAGGTGAAGAGGGCTGCACCTCCCCCTGCAGTGACCTTTAGGGCTAATGGCTTGCGCCACGGTCCCTAGGTCCGGCTGGGCAAGGAACCAGCGTGCAGGGGGAGAACAGCAAACCCTCCGAAGACATAGATAAGATGGAAGCCTGTGGATAGATAACGACCCCCAGGAGCCACTACAGGAATCTGACCGCACAGAACCTTATCTCGCCTTCTCAAGGCCCACAAACTTTATTCTACTACAACTGTCTCTCTAAAATCTTTCCTCTTTCTAAAATCTTTTCTCTCTCTCTGTCTAAAAAGGTCATTGGTCGCTGATTAAAAAAGAACATACGAAATCTAATAACGAGGCTAATTCAAATGAAACGTTACTAAACTCTGTGTGATAATAGAACTGTTAGCTTAATAACTTCTCTGTTGTGTGCTTAGCCTTGTCAGCATTAATCTTTTTTTTTTTTTTTTATAGAGGCATGCTTTATTTATTTGTTTGCTGGTTTGTTTGTTTGTTTTGTTTATACATGCACTGGGTACAGTCAGAAGCGCGGGAGGGTGAGAGAATTCACCAGAGCCAGAGCGGGGAGCAGAGCAGGCAGAAGGACCGAAGTACACTGCTGAGGGGAGCAGCGGGCTGCAGGAGGGGTCTGCGCGCCATGTGGGACCCTCCTCCAGTGGCCGGGGAGCAGCCAGGGATCGAACCGGCGCAGCAGAGGCCGCGGGCAGCTTCGCAACCCAGCGCTCAACCGCTGCGCCACCGGGGAGGCCCGTCAGCATTAATCTTAATGATAAAAATATTACATTGTGAAAAGTAAAACTCACCCGTGCTAATTAATAGTGATTTAGTGGTAGTGAGTAGTTAAAAAAGTAATCACACAGAACAAAAGAAAAATTAATCGCCCGACTACTTAGGACTGCGCTGGGCCCAGATGTAGATCACCGCCCTGTCAATGATAAGCTAAACCTACACGCAAGCTGATTTCTTCACTGATGCTCGCCTTTCCTATGCCTTTAGAGAACATATATATACTGGTCACCCACTCAAAGAGAATTACACTCAGATTTTCGCTCTTGAAGTGTGTCTGTGTGTCATTTCTTTCGCCGAATCCCTGACCACCCTGCACAGTCTCTCAACCCTGAGATGGCCTCACGGTTCACTGCTGTGCTGGTCCGCGGCAGAAGAGGGAAAATTTCTTTTCCGTTTACGGGGAGGAATTTCATCAAGAATGGGTGCTGGCGTCTCTCTCATACTGCGTGAGCCTGTTGCTTTTTTTTTGGAAAATCGTGTTCACCCTGACAACACATATTGTCCCCAACCCACTCTCAGCGGCTCACACACTCCATGTCCTGCATTTTGCAGAAAATATCTCTAAAAATAACAACAAGGAAATCCCAGCTCCCTGCTGTCTCCAGAGCCCCCTGGAGCCCTGATCTCACACTGTGGCCGCAGCGCCCCTGCTGGTCCTGGGCACCCACAGCCCCACCCCCATCCTGTAGGGTTTGCTGCCACCATTAGGATTGATTTGTTGCTCTTGAGCCTCTAGGGCCTTGTTGTGTAGAAACTGCACAGACACTGGACAGGAAAGGGTCTTGTCCCTGGGGAGGTCTCACTTGTGCACAGGCTGAGTCACCTCCTCCTTGGGGCTCCCTGGGATTTTGGGGAACATGAGCCTCTCAGAAGAGAGCAATGGTGCCCTGGGGAGCTGGGGTCTTGCAGAGGGAGCCCCAGACAGGAAGCCCCTGCCCCCCACGCCTGCACCTGCTCCCAGGCTGTGCTCTGAGCTCTGAGCCTCCTGGGCCTCCCAGAGTCCCTGGGCCCCTGGGGTCCTGACACGCCCCAGTGGACCCCCAGCCCCACCCCCCGGCCTGCAGGGTTTGTGTCTGGGCTCACACCCGCTCCCCTCACTGTGTCTCTCACACAGAAATACACGGCCGTGTCCTCGGGCCTCAGGCTGTTCATTTGCAGATACAGAAAGTTCTTGGCATGGTCTCTGGAGATGGTGAATCGGCCCTTCACGGAGTCTGCGTAGTATGTGCTGCCACCGTTACTATTAATGTATGCAACCCACTCAAGCCCCTTCCCTGGAGCCTGGCGGACCCAGCTCATGTGGTAGCTGCTGAAGGTGAATCCGGAGGCTGCACAGGAGAGTCTGAGGGACCCCCCAGGCGGCACCAAGTCTCCCCCAGACTCCACCAGCCGCGGCTCACCCTGGACACCTGCAAACACAGACACAGCCCGTCAGGACATGGCTCTCGCCCACTGCTTCCCCTCCTGCCCCCCTCCTCAGGGATCCAGCCCCAGGAATCACCCCCTAGAAGCGCCACGAGCAGCAGCCAGCTCAGCCCACGCTCCATGGCGAGTGTCCGCGTCCGTGCTGACCCGAGTGGACCCTGGGTGCGGGCTGGGCTCCTGTGCGGGCTGCAGGGCAGGCCGGGCTGGTTTTCAGCAGCAGGGGACGCCCTATTTGCATGTGTCCTGCTATATAGCAGCTCTGGCTGGGTCTGGGCAGAGGAGCCGGGGAGGGTCCTGGGACATGGGGTCATGACACACGATGAGCAGGTCCCTTATTAGGGCCAGAGCTGGTGACCCTGAGCCCCTGTTACTTGCTGTGACCCAGGCCCCGGTGTTGGTGCCCACACGTGCTCTGTGGGGTCTTCCTGCCTGAGTTGTTCATATATTTAGGTCAGTCCTTTGCCAAATGTTTTACCTGCAAACATTTTCTCCTATTCAGGAGGGAGACTTTTATTGTCCTGATAGTGCTTTTAATTGTATGGAAGCTTATTCATTGACTGGAACCCCTTTTGTTTTCATTTATTTTTCTTCTCTTGCCACTGGAGACCAGTAAACAAATATATCACGGAAGCCAATGGCTGGTTGTTTGGTAAATTCACTTGTTGTATTTCGCTGGCAGCCCGTGCACACGCTTAGCCAGGACAAACACCCACGTGCCCAAGGGCAGGAGTGGATCAGGCAAAGGAGCCGCACGGATGCATTAGCGCAGTGCCCAGCTATGAGGTGGGGCGATGCTCAGGGACCAGGTCTGAGGAGAGGGACAAAGGCTGGACAGTCTCACTGACCTGTGGGTGAAGGTCCTACAGAACAGGGTCAGGCAAAGCCCAGCGACAGTCAGCTCTGCCCTCTGACTGCGGCACTGAGGAGCAGAGGGGGTGGTGTGAGTGGGGAGGGGGGCCCCATGGACGTGCTGGCGGGCCGGGCCGGGGCTGGGCTGGTGTGAAAGGCGCGTCTGTGTAGGCTTGACCTGTAGCCTGAGCAGATCCTCAGATGCAAACTTGCCCTGAGGCAGGACAGTTTACTCTTTGCCAGACGCCGATGGGGGGCTTGAATGGACATGGGCGCCCTGTGGGGTTGCAGCGTCCCTTCAGCACGCGGACCCCTGAATGGGAGCCGCTCTGTCCCCTCGTGCCGGCAGGCTCCTAAGAGGACGGCACACTGTTTGCCTCTGTCTTCCTCTCCCGCCGCCCTACATGGGCAGAGGCACCGTCCATGCTGCAAACTCTGCTGACTCTCGATGAGCAGAGAGTGGTTTTCAGGAAAGCCAGGGCGGAGGCTGACGGGCTCCACCACCAGGACGGAGACTCCCCGGGGCCTGAGATGGTTGTCCCTGGGGCAGATCCCGAGTGGGACCCCAGCAATGGGGGATGGTGATGTTAGAGCTGCGTGAAATATGTTTATTGGGTGGATGCAGCAAGGAAAAATTGAACAAAATGTTACAACTCGAACAGGGAGCTCATGAGGATCCATCAGCGTCCTTGAGAGAATCATCCAGACGTGTCCCTGCCACACGGACACCACCCAGATACCCCAGAAATGCTCGTCTGACCACTGTGGCGCTCATCACACACAGGGCCCCGACACGAGGAGAAACCGCCAAGGTGGACGGCGTCACGATGAGTCTGTTTCAGGGCGTGGACCTGGCATCGGGTTTATGATAACAGAGAGGACAGGAGACCGACACCTGCTACAGTTTCCATACACAGGGAGCCCAGGAGAGGGGTTCAGGGAAAGAGTAAGGGACCGAGACATGAACCCAGACGTGAACCCGGGAGAAGCGAACCCCTGGGGAGGACCCGACGCTTCCTGCAGGGAAGAGGGACCTTGGAAGTGCAGCTGTCCCGGATCACAGGCGAGCAGCAGACACAGGATGACAGAAGACAGGACAGAAGACAGAGGACGCCAGGACGGGACGGTCCCCGCAGGGGTCACGACAGATGTGAACGGGGGACAGGGACCCGGGACAAGGAGCGAGGACAGGAGACGCGCGGTAGCCCCGAGCAGAGGCTCAGACCGAGTCAGGAGGGAAGACGGACCCAATAGGAGGAACCAGGAGCCCAGGACAGAGGAAGGGAGACAGATGATGCCACAGAGAAGGTTCAGGTGAACAGTGGGAGGCCAGGGGCTCCCCTAGATCCAAGTAAGCCCCGAAGGAAGCGACCCAGAGACGAGATCCCACTGGTCTTGTGGGCCCACTGAGGACGTGAGATATTTATCTGAGAAAAAGACCAAAACTGAGTGTCTCTGACTTCTGGCTGCTGTCGCAGGAGGCCCAAGAATTCCCTTTTCTGAAGGACGCTGAGGTGACGGACCCGCTCTGACCCACCTTCCCCTCAGCGCAGGACGCGGGAAGCGACGCCTGGAGTCGCACACGCGGCAGGACTGTTCGCAGAAAGGCTTTCCACCTTGGCGCTCGTCTTTCCTTCAAGCTTCGTTTTGGCCTGGAGTGAAGCTGCAGCTGTGCAAGCCCCACGCGTGACCCGTGGTGACCGAAGGGCTCTTTGAGTCTCGATGTTGCGTGTCTGTATGTCCTGGTGTCCCTGTCTTGGCCTCCCGTGGCTGACAAATTGGCCTACATGGTGCCCGGAGATGTGAAAATAAAGTGAGATGAAAGGTTCTGTTTTCGTTGTCAACCCTGGAGTGTCCCACGAAGCCACTGAAACTGCTGCTGCGTCACTCTGCCCTGGGATTTTATGCAAAAAATAGGAGAAATGGTTCACCAGCAGATCTCGTTTGCAAACTTGCTGTGCTGTTGAACGGTTTGGGATCAAGGTGGAGAGAACTTGATTTTGCATAAGTTGAGCCACTTTGAAGGGATTTTTCCCTGTGATTTGCTGTCTTTGCTGTGTTGTTTCGGCTAATGCCTCCGGATTTTTTTTTTTTTTTTGTCTTGACTGATAAACTATTTTCCAGGAATGGAGACTTTCGCCTTCCACGATGAACAACACCTGCAGAGACGGGTTTGCTTTCCAGTGGGGACCCTGAGAAAACTTTTCTTCGGAGGCCGCACCCCAGCATCGCACATTTGCTCTTCATCTCCACGGAAATGGCAGCAGAAGTGGAAGGGGGTGGTTAGGGGCAAAGGATGTCTGAGCGAATCCACGCGGGCTTTGCGGATGCCGCCCCTACTCCGTCAAGACAGTGGGAACCCCCAGCCCCAGGATCCCCAAAGGGAAGCTGAGCGGACCTGAGGGCGGAGTGAAGCAGCCGTTTTCTCTGTTTGTAAATGAACCCGGCCACGTGGGTGGGGTCCGGGGCACTTGGCTCCTGCTCCTGGCCAGGCAGGTTGGGTCTCAGCGGGTCCCTTGGGATTCCGGCTTGGCGGGGCGGGTAGGATGCATGAAAGAACTTACCTCCCTCTTGTCTCCCTGAGTTACATGTTCCCTCCTTCCCTTCCCTTGTCAATAAACCTGTGTGAACTTTGATGTGAGCCCGCAGGGTGCGCCCCTTTAAGCCCGGTGAGGACCCCCAGTCAGGCACCCGTTCTAGAGCGGGGTTGCCTGTAACAGTAACACACCCCCCAGGAGGGAGACCGTGTGCCCAGCCCACCCAGCAGCACCTCAAGGGGGGAGACGGAGGCTTCTCCCCAAGGCCAGGCCCCGCAGGGACGTCCGCGGGCCCCACACGGCTCAGCGTCCTGCGGGGAGACGGGAAGGATCCTCGTGTGAGAAGCGAGAGTGACGCTGCCCCTGTGGGCAGCAGCCGTGGGGAGGGACACGGAGACCCCGACAGGCCCACGGAGACGGGGAGAAACCGCGTCAGGGCCGTGACGTGCAGGCTCCAGACCCCGCGTGTCTGTGGGGGGAGAGGGTTGAGGGTTTGGCGTGTGTGTGATCAGGTGATGTCTTTCTAGCTCTCGAGTTTTCAGGCAGTGATGATGATTGAGGATTAAATCTGCAGCACGTCCTGTCAGTTGTGCTGCTGGTGCTGCTTGTGTCCTGATTTTCGTATTTGCTTTTGTGGAACTGACAGTTTCCATTGGAAGAGTCTACAGTGTAGTCGTTTCCTGAACTGTGCTTTTTGGGGGCCCCACCTCAAGCTTGGTCCACACTGAGGGAAATTGAAGTTTGGCCAGGTCGCCTCTCCGTGTTCCCATCTTTTGCCTTTTACATTTGTCTACGAGGCATTTTGATTCCACTCGGGAGAGTGTTGCTCCGCCAGGGCTGACTTTTCTCAGGGCAAATCCAGGTGTCCCTTCGCCTTTTCCTCAAAACTCAGCGTGTGACCCACGGTGTGGCGTTTTCTTCTTTCTGTTTTGAAGATTTATTTACTTGTGCACACAAGAGCTGGGGTGCAGGCCAGAGACGCGGGGTGAGAGGATTCACAGAGGCTCAGTGGGGACAACAGGCGGATCCACTGAGACCCACGGCCGAGGGAGCCGCGGGGGGACGGGAGGGTCCGCCGCGCCCTGCGGGCAGCTCCCTGGCCAGGGATGGGCTCGGGCTGCAGAGGCTGCGGATGCTGCCCGGGGCTGAGCCAACCCCTGGGACTCCGGGGAGGCCCCGTGCACTTCTTGAAACCATAAGTTGACGGCGTGTCCGTGGGTCTGTCCTGGGCTTCCTCCGTGTCCCTTGGTCCTCGTGGCCTGCTCTGTCCGCACCCCTGGGGTCCTCCTCACGGAGCTGTGCAGAGGCTGAGCGGGGCAGGGCCAGGTCCAGCCTCGTCCCTCAGGGTGTGCTGACCCGGCCCTGGTCTGTCCACGGGGCTCCAGAGTGACCTTGTCTCCACCCCCCAGGAGCGGCTGGGGCTGGATGAGCTGCGCGTGGCGTCTACACTTCCCTGGGGCAGCGCCTCCCGTCAGGGGTGTCTGCTCCTCCGTCCCCGAGGGCCCCTGTCCGCGTGGGGGGTGGGGCTGACGTCGCTGTCGGGGTCTCTGTGCTGTCGTCACACGGCGGGACAGGACGGGAGACTCAAGCCGAGGTATTTTCCCTGGAGCGTGTTCAATGGGAAAAGCATCTTTGACGTTGATTGTCACGTTACCGGGTCTACTGGGTGTTGGCGAGAAAATTTAATTAGAAAATGAACCTGGAACTCAGGGGGCCGCAGTGGCTTCTTCCCACAGAGCAGCGTTTCCTTTTCTCTGGGGACGTCCGCGTCGTCTGCAGGAAAGAGAATCCGTCTCTGTCAGCCTGTGTCCTCCTCCCCGTCCTCGTCTCACGGCCTCGGCGCAGGGGTCAGCTCGGTGTTGAGTGAGAGGCGAAGGGACCAGGCTCCTCCCGCCCTGAGCAGGGATGTCTCTGGCGGGTCCCGATGCAGTGACCGTCCGGCTGCTGGTGTTCGGCAGGTTTCATAGACCGAGGTGAAGAGGGCAAATTTCTTTCCCCTTTTCGGGGAGGAATTTCATCGAGTGGGTGCTGGCGTCTCTCTCATACTGCGTGAGTCTGTTTCTTCCTTTTCTGAAAATCGTTTTCACGCTGACAACACATATTGTCCCCAACCCACTCTCAGCTGCTCACACACTCCATGTCCTGCATTTTGCAGAAAATATCTCTTAAAATAACAACAAGGAAATCCCAGCTCCCTGCTGTCTCCAGAGCCCCCTGGAGTCCTGATCTCACACTGTGGCCCCAGCGCCCCTGTTGGTCCTGCGCACCCCCAGACCCGCCCCCCAACCTGCAGGGTTTGCTGCCACATTTAGGATTAATTTGTTGCTCTTGAGCCTCTAGGGCCTTGTTGTGAAGAATCTGCACAGACACCAGACAGGTGAGGGTCTCGTCCCTGGGGAGGTCTCACCTGTGCACAGACAGAGTCACCGCCTCCTTGGGGCTCCCCAGGAATGTGGGGGAGCAGGAGCCTCTCAGAGGAGAGCAATGGTGCCCTCTGGAACTGGGGTCCAGCTGAAGGAGCCCCAGACAGGAAACCCCTGCCCCCCACCCCTGCACCTGCTCCCGGGCTGGGCTCTGAGCTCTGAGCCTCCTGGGCCTACCAGAGTCCCTGGGGCCCTGGGGTCCTGACACGCCCCAGTGCACCCCCAGCCCCGCCCCCGTCCTGCAGGGTTTGTGTCTGGGCTCACACCCGCTCCCCTCACTGTGTCTCTCGCACAGAAATACACGGCCGTGTCCTCGGGCCTCAGGCTGCTCATTTGCAGATACAGCGAGTTCTTGGCGTTGTCTCTGGAGACGGTGAATCGGCCCTTCACGGGGGTTGGCCTTGGAGTGCTCATCCAATCGTTGGGGCCAGAAATGCAGCCCGTTGCATATCTGTCCAAACAATTGGACCACACCACTAAGGGATGGCCTCCATGCTTGCGTGCTGTGGCTGCCACTTGTGACCTCCTACACGAGGCGGAGAAGTTTACATTGGGTCAGCCCATCACTGTGTGGGTGTCACATCAGGGCTTGACATTGCTGGAGCGGAAGGGTGGACTTTGGTTGACCGCCGGGCGAATGGGAAAATATCAAGCAGCTCTGTTGGACAATCCTCATGTGAAGCTGCAGGTTTCTAACTCCCTGAATCCCGCCACACTGCTTCCCAGCAATGCAGACGGACCTGAGGATGACACTTTAATCCACAACTGTTTAGAAACCACAGACACAGTGTATGCCAGCCAGCCAGATCTGACTGACCAGCCTCTGCCAGACCCAGAGTGGGAGCTATTTGCAGATGGCAGCAGCTTCATGGACCAAGGCCGTTGATGTGCTGGATATGCAGTGACGCTCAGAACACCGTGGAGGCCAAGGCTCTTCCGGCAGGTACATCAGCGCAGAAAGCCGAATTAATAGCCCTGACCCGTGCCTTGGAACTCTCCAAAGGTAAAAGACTCAATATATTTACTGACCCCAACTACTCTTTTATGATTCTCCACATGCCTGGGGCCATTTGGAAGGAGCGGGGACTTCTCACCGCTAGTAACAAGGATGTCAAACACCCATTGGAAATCCTGGCCTTGTTAAAGGCAGTAGCTTTACCATCAGCTGTGGCCGTGATGCACTGTCCTGGCCGCTAAAAGGGTGGGTCTGACTTGGCAAAGGGCAACAGGGCAGCTGATCGGGCAGCTAAGGCCGCTGCCCGCACTGCCCTCCAGGGTGCACTCATCCCTCTTGTGGACCTGACTCAGTATGCCCTGAGTACACCGAGCGGGAGGAGGAGAGAGCTCGTGCGTGGGGATTTACTGAGTTTGACCCCAGCTCTACCTGGAGAGTAAACTCCCATGGGGTGATCCTCCTCCCGGAGGCCCTGGTGTATCCGGTGCTAAAACATCTTCACGAAGGATCTCACTGTGGGAGAGATGCCTTGTTAGAAACGGTGCGCCCATATTTGAAGGGACCATATTTGCATAGAACAGCACAACGGATCACCCGAGGTTGTCAACTATGTGCCAGGAATAACCCCGAGACTGACTCCCACCCTAAAGCCATTGGGGTTCAATATCGAGGCAAGTGTCCTTTTGAGGACTGGCAGGTGGACTTTACACAAATGCCTAGAACAACAGGCAACTGCAAATACCTCTTGGTTTTTGCGGACACGTTCTCGGGGTGGGTGGAAGCATTTCCCACAAAGACGGAAAAAGCTTCCGAGGTTGCAAAACAGCTGCTGAAGGAGATAATCCCTCGCTTTGGGCTGCCGGACTCCATCCAGAGTGATAATGGGCCGGCATGTGTCTCTGACGTCACTCACGCAGTGAGCAGTGCGTTGCAGATCAGCTGGAAATTGCATGCTGCGTGGAGACCGCAGTCTTCCGGGCAAACGGAGAAAATGAACCACACCTTAAAGAAAACCTTGGCGAAACTGTGCCAAGAAACACAGCTTCGTTGGGACCAGGTACTATCCCTTGCCCTCCTCCGCATAAGAGTGGCACCTAGAAGTGGGCTACAAGGAAGCCCCTTTGAGATTGTGTTTGGAAGACCCTTCCAGGCCTCCGTTCTGAAAGCCAGTCCGGACATAGCACAAGATTGCCGGATCACACCATATGTGAAACACATCCAGGAGGTTCTGGCAGTAATTCATAACTCTGCAGCCTCGAGGATCTCTATGCCTCCTGATCAGCCATTGCATCCCTCAGACCTGGAGATCTGGTCTTACTCAAGACCTGGCAGAGCGGGGATGCCCAAAACCAGCTGGCAGAAAAATGGACTGGTCCCTAGGATGTCTTGTTGAGCACACATACTCCTCTGACACTTGCAGGCATAAAACCCTGGGCACATCATTCCAGAGTTAAGAAAGCCCCAGGAGGAAGTGACCCAGAGACGAAGTCCCACTGGCCTTGTGAACCCATTGAGGACTTGAGATATTTGTTTAAGAACAGACAAAAACTTGAATGTTACTGACTTCTTTTCCAGTTATTGTTGCAGGATGGCCAAGGACTCATTTTTTCTGAAGAAACCCTGAGGAAAAAAAAAAAAAAACCAACACGCTCTCACCAATCTTCTTCCTTACAAAATCTAGGAGACGTGAAATAACATCTAGGATCATGCAGGTGCTGCCAGTATTTTTTTTCCATAGAAAGGTTTTCAATCTTGATTTTGTTATTTCCTTTTAACTTTTTGTTTTTTTTTTTACTTTGAGGTTTTTTTCTCTGCTTGTTTTTTTTGTTGCTTTGGCCTATCAGTGAAACTGCAGTTGTGTGAGACACCCCACGCGTGATGAATGGTAACTACAGAGCTCTGTGTGTCTATATGTTGTCTGTCTGTATGTCCTTGTGTCTGACTGTCTTGGCCTCCAGTGATTGACAAATTGGTACACGTGGTGCCCAGAGACGTTGGAGGAAAAAAAAAAAAGAGTCTCCAGTTATGAGAAGAACTAGAGGTTATGGTTTGATTGTCAACATTGTGCTCCTGAACTAAGCCGGTGCCTTCACAGAGATTGAACATTGTTGTTTCTGTTAATTTTCTGATATTTATGGCAAAGCTTCCCAGAAATCTAAATTCAAGTGCAAATTTGGTGGCCTGTCATTTGGCTGATGCAAGGAAATTTTGTGGAACCTCAGTAGAGCTCCTGGGACACGCCACGAAGTTTCTCCCTTTCCTCCTGGGAAGGCACTAGATGAATTTGTTCTGCTTGGCTTTTACCTAATGGAGTAAACCTGGAAGGGAAGCTTTGTCACTTGGGGAAATGGTGAAACTTTGGCAGGTACAGAATGTTAACAGCGGTTTTCTAAAATGTGTATAAAAACCTCTCAGTGTCTGGTATGTATGTAAACTGTCAGTGGTGAGTGTCACCTTGTCATATTGTGTAATTCAATTGTTTCACATCTACAGAAATGGTATCTGGAAATACAGGGAGAAAAGGTCTCAACAGATTCCTGTTGACGGAGCTGTTGAGGGTAAAAACTTTCCTACAAAGGACTGAATAGACCTGGAAATACACCTGACATTTACTAAATTTTTCTTTGACATAATACTGGTAATTTTTTATGCATTTTGTCCTGAATCCACAAAGTTTGTTTTGTTTTGTTTTGTTTTGAGTAACCAGCATCTGCAGCAAGGTTGCAATTTTTTTTCCAGCAAAGCTAACTTGCCACATTTTCTCTCCCCTTGATACCAACCCAGCATACACATCGTGGTAGTAATTTTTGCTACGTATCTCAGATTCTGTTTTTGCATAACTTCCATAGGATTTTGTCTGCTTAGACAAAAAATTGGACGTGAGTTTGATTGGGTGGCTTTGCATGGAGTTCTTCCAGAAAGTTGAAACAGAGCTGAACCAAGAAGAGGAGAGCCTGTTGCTTTGTCTGCAGGGTTCCAGAGACCTCCAAAGAAGGCGAGGAAGCCGCCTCCATGGGCAGGACTGGACAGCCCGGCCAACGGAAAGCCCTGGTGCCCTCGCGAAGAGGAAGCCCAGGTGGAGTCTGAGGAGACCCACTTTGTTCCTGAAGCCTACACGAACCGGATGCCACCGGTTCGCTCTGATCCTGCATGGAGTATTTCAACAAAGCCAGCTAAAAATTGCTGTTAGTTATATCTGCCCTGGGATTTTTTTTTTTTTTTTTTTTTTTAAAGATTTATTTATTTATTTTATACAAGCACTGGGTACAGTCAGAAGCGCGGGAGGGTGAGAGAATTCACCAGAGTCAGAGCGGAGAATAGAGCAGGCAGACTGACGAAGTACACTGCTGAGGGGAGCAGCGGGCGGCAGGAGAGGTCTGCGCATCATGTGGGACCCTCCTCCGGTGGCCGGGGAGCAGTCGGGGATCGAACCGGCGCTGCAGATGCTGCAGGCAGCTTCGCAACCCAGCGCTCAACCGCTGAGCCACCAGGGAGGCCCTGCCCTGGGATTTTATGCAAAAATAGGAAAAATGGTTTAAAAGTAGATTTAGTTTGCAAACTTTTGATATTCTGTTGAGAAAATATGGGTTTTACATCAGTTGAACCATTTTAAGATTTTTTTTTTTTCCCTGTGATTTTGACGTATCTGCTGTCTTGTTTGGGCTAATGCCTCCAGACGGTTTTTTTTTTTTTTTTTTTTTGGACTGTTGAACTGTTTTTCCAGGAATGGAGGACTTTTGCTTTCCACACTGGACAATACCTGGAGGGACTGGTTTTCCTTCACACTGGAACCTGATAAAAATGTTCATCTGAGGCTGCATCCCAGCGTCCATATATTCGATCTTCATCACCATGGAAATGTCAGCAAAAAGTGAAAGGGGGGAATTGTTAGGGGAAAAGGCTGTCCTAAAGCTGATTCCACACAGGCTTTGTGGACTCCACCCCCACCCCAGGCCAAAGCCAAAGACACTGGGAACTCCACATCCCATCCCCACCCAAGGGAAGGTGGCTGGGACCTGAGGGTGGGGTTCAGCAGCCAGGTTGGTATAAAGCCAGACACGTGGGCTTTGGAGGGGTCCCCCATTTGGGCTCTCCGCCAGCTCGCAGCGTCCGGCCAGCTCGGAGAGTGCCTTTGGGTTTCCAGGTCGGCGGATCGGGAAGGACGCATGAAAGACTTTATTTCCCTGTTTTCTCCCTGAGTTGTATATTTTCCTTATTTCCTTTTCCCTTGTCAATAAACCTTTTACGATTCTGTTGTGTGTCCTGCAGTGGAGTATTCATAAGTCCCTTCTAAGCACGCGGGGGAGGACCCACAGCCAGGAACCCGTTCAATATCGGGGCTGCCCTATAACAGAGCCACCACTGCTTGAGGTTCTGTCCCTGCGTCCCTTGGCGTCCAGCCAGGCCGGTCTTGCAGTTCCGGAGAGAGAAGGAAACACAGATTCTCTGCAGCTTGGACAGGGCCGGGCCTCACGGGACCTGGCTCTGGGGCACAGTCGGTGTTTCCCTGAGAGTCCGCGGGAGGATGGACACAAGCTGAGGGACCCGTCGCTGAGCATCCTTCCCCGGACAACAGGAGTTTGTTTCGGGAAAGTGGAGAAAGACGAACCCCTCCCAGGAGGCAGCTTGTCCCGACGCACCTCGTGACCCGTGTGAGGAATGATGCGTCTCCCTCCCGCAGCCCCCGGTCTCTGCACTCCCCGGGGCCAGAGTCAAGCCTGGGGGCAGAGAGGATCCCAGAGACAACCAGGAGGTTCTGGAGACGATGTTGGTCCCAGTCCAGGGTGGTTATTCTACAAAACTGGAATTAGAGGAACTAGATGAATATTTTGAAAGTTGAGGGTGAGAAACCCTCGGCCACCGCCACATTCAAGGTGAAAAGCTGAAATGTCCCCACTAAGACCAGGGACAAGATGGGCGTCCACGTCACCTCGGTCATTCACCGTCATCCTGCACGTCCACAGGAAGCATCTGGGCAGGAAAAGACCCAAAGGATCTGACCTGGGGAGAGGAAGTCAAGGGTCACCACTCCCAGCTGAGAGGCTCGTGTGCTCAGAGAGTCCAGAAGATTCTACACAGAGAATGTCTGGAATCACCAGTGGGCACAGCCAGGGGACAGGGTCCAGAGTGGACACACAGAACCCCACGGCGTTCCTGCCTGGGAGCAGCACGTCAGGGGAAGTGAGCGTCCAGGTCCAGTGACACTCTCGCCCTCAGGAAGGAACCCCGGGGAGTGACCTGAGCAGGAGGGGACGGAGGTGCAGTGCAGACGCTGACACTGTGCAGTGGACACGAAAGACCACACAGGACATGCTGAGGCGTCCCGGCTCTGGGGGGAGGTGACATCATTGAAATGCCGGATCACCCAAAGCCATTCACAGATTTAATGCATCACCTAGGACAGCACGTGTGACCTTGGAAAGGAAACAAGAAGCAGTTGTGGACCCTAAAGGGTCTTGAAGAGCAGAAACAACCTTGAGAGAAAAGGAGGAAAATGAGGGAATCACACGGGGAGACAAGTGGCTGGACACGTTCCTGTCCCCCCGCTCGGAAGAGTGAGCACTGAGTGGCCAGATGGCCCAACAGTCCATCGACACATGGCACCCCGATGCCACAGCTTCATTCCCAGCAGGTCACAGTTTCGTGAGGTTCAGCGAGAAACACACAAGACACTGAGCAGCAACAGTCCTGGGAACCCGGGAGACTCTGCAGAGAAGGGTCCACCCGAGAGCTCTCGTGGCGGGTGCCCCCGTCCCAGACACCAGAGGTCAGGCCAGGAGACCCGGGACCCCCAGTGCTGACCAAGGACCTTCAGACAGGGAGTCGAGTCCGACCAGGACAGAGACACACGCAGAGTCCTCAGACCCCCCTCCCCGCCAGCTGCCAGGGTCTCTCCAAACATGGGTTCAGGGCTCAGCTCCCGGGGCCTGGATCCAGGACCCTTGGTCAGGAGTCCCTATCTGGATTCCTGGGGGCCCCTGAGACCTGGTGACAAGGGTGTGGACACCACAGTGTTCTGATCCCACTGGGTCTCGGAAACAGAACAGCGAATCAGTTGTTCTGACACAATTCAAAGGCACAGAGGTCATCAGCAAATGGCACTGGGGGAGTGACCCCAGGCAGGACTGAGGAGGACAGAGGGATGGACATCCACCAGGAAAGGGCTGGGGTTGGCCTGGAGGGCAGGTCCAGGCTGGAGGTCCCGTCCCTGTCCATGTCCTCCCAAAGCCATGAGCTGAGTCCAGGGCTGTGAGCTCGGAGCGCCCCCTGGTCGTGGGCCTGGGTGCTGCCCCCTCCTGTCCTGCAGGGTCTGTGTCTGGGTCACACCTGTTCCTCCATGTGTCCCCCAGTAATAGTAAGTAACAGACACCTGGACATGTGAGGGTCTCGTCCCTGGGGAGGTCTCACCTGTGCACAGAGTCACCTCCTCCTTGGGGCTCCCCAGGAATGTGGGAAGCAGGAGCCTCTCAGAGGAGAGCAATGGTGCCCTGGGGAGCTGGGGTCTTGCAGAGGGAGCCCCAGACAGGAAGCCCCTGCCCCCCACCCCTGCACCTGCTCCCGGGTTGTGCTCTGAGCTCTGAGCCTCCTGGGCCTCCCGGTGTCCCTGGGCCCCTGGAGTCCTGACACTCCCCAGTGGACCCCCAGCCCCGCCCCCCCGTCCTGCAGGGTTTGTGTCTGGGCTCACACCCGCTCCCCTCACTGTGTCTCTTGCACAGAAATACACGGCCGTGTCCTCGGGCCTCAGGCTGCTCATTTGCAGATACAGCGAGTTCTTGGCGTTGTCGCTGGAGACGGTGAATCGGCCCTTCACGGAGTCTGCATAGCTTGTGTCACCATCATTAGGATAAATTCGTGCAACCCACTCAAGGCCCTTCCCCGGAGCCTGGCGGAACCAGTACATCCAGTAGTAGCTGAAGGTGAATCCGGAGGCTGCACAGGAGAGTCTGAGGGTCCCCCCAGGAGGCACCAAGTCTCCCCCAGACTCCACGAGCTGCGCCTCACCCTGGACACCTGCAAACACAGACACAGCCCGTCAGGACATGGCTCTCGCCCAACTTTTCCCCTTGCTGCCCCCCCCCCAGGGATCCTGCCCCCAGGAATCACCCCCTAGAAGCGCCACGAGCAGCAGCCAGCTCAGCCCACGCTCCATGGCGAGTGTCCGCGTCCGTGCTGACCCGAGTGGACCCTGGGTGCGGGCTGGGCTCCTGTGCGGGCTGCAGGGCGGGCCGGGCTGGTTTTCAGCAGCAGGGGACGCCCTATTTGCATGTGTCCTGCTATATAGCAGCTCTGGCTGGGGCTGGGCAGAGGAGCCGGGGAGGGTCCTGGGACGTGGGGTCATGACACACGATGAGCAGGTCCCTTATTAGGGCCAGAGCTGGTGACCCTGAGCCCCTGTTACTTGCTGGGACGCAGGCCCAGGTGCTGGTGCTCACACGTGCTCTGTGGGGTCTTTTGTCAAAGTAGGACCCGTGTGGGCTGTTTGGGGGTTGTGCAGCCAGTGCTGAGAACAGTGTGAGTTTCCTGAACATGAGGGGACGGAGGTCTGTGTGGTCAAGTCTCACCTGTTGGCAGGTGTGCACAGGGAGCAGTCTCAGGACATATGACAGAAGGAGGTGTGTGGTTATTGCCCAGTTCAGTCCCCTGCATGCGCTGGGTATCCCATGGTCAGCTGTGATGTGAGCGGATAATGTGGGCGAGCCGTCATGCACTGTTATGGCAGAGCTGCCTCCCCTAGACACTGGGTGATGCTTCCTTTGGCCTTGTTGGTCTTCTCAGCAGGAGCCTGAGGTTGGGAGATTAGGATTATGATGAGCACATCTGGGGTCTCTCAGGCGAGGCTCCTCCTTCCTCTCTGGGTTGGGGCTGGTTTTTCGAGCATCACAGTGACATCCTCGTGGGGCAGGAGAAGGAGGAACACACAGAACACGGGGAATTCTGCTTGCGGGCACCTGTCAGGAGACAGGGAGGGCGGAGAACACCCCACCTGCCGTCACCCCAGAACCCGGAGACCCCCAGGTGACATGGGGGGGACAGGACTCGCACAAGGAGATGGTGAAACTCTGTCGTGAGGACTTAAGAGAAGCGGCCTGGGGCATCCTGGGCCCTGCGACGAGCGCTGACCGCGTGGAAAGGGCCCGGCCCCCGTGAGCTCCGGGGACCACTGCCGTCTCTGTGAGGGCACAGTGGCCCCTTGACAGGACACAGAAAGACAATGGTCACTTCACAGGGGCAGAGGAGGCTTGGAAGAGGCCAAACCTCCTGAGAGAAAGAGAAAATAAAGGCCTCCCCGGGAGACACAGAGCTGGGAACACCCTGAGTCAGCATGGAAGAGGGAACCGCATCGTTGGGCACCGGACCCCAAAGTCTGCACGGTCCCCCGTTCCTGAAACACAGTGTCCTTCTCCACGGGACAGGAGCAAAGTTTCGTGAGGTTCAGCGAGAAACACACAAGACACTGAGCAGCAACAGTCCTGGGAACCCGGGAGACTCTGCAGAGAAGGGTCCACCCGAGAGCTCTCGTGGCGGGTGCCCCCGTCACAGACACCAGAGGTCAGGCCAGGAGACCCGGGACCCCCAGAACTGAACAGGGGCCTTTCAGGGAGTCCGGTCTGGACAGGACAGAGACACAGAAAGAGTCCCCAGACCCCCGTCCTCGCCAGCTCCCAGGATCCAGGACCCTTGGTGAGGAGTCCCCACCAGACTTCCTGGGGGCCCTGGAACCTGGTGACAGGGGTGTGGACACACAGTGATCTGATCCTACTGGGAATCCGGACGAGAGCAGAAAATCAGTTGTTCTGACACATTTCAAAGGCACAGATGTTATCAACACATTACACTGGGGGACTGTCCCCAGGATGGACCTGAGGACAGAAGGATGGACACCCACTAGGAGAGGGCAGGGGTCAGCCTGCAGGGCAGGTCCAGGCTAGAGGTCATGTCCCCGTCCATGTCCCCCCACAGCCATGAGCTGAGTCCAGGGCTGTGAGCTCGGAGCGCCCCCTGGTGGTGGGCCTGGGTGCTGCCCCCTCCTGTCCTGCAGGGTCTGTGTCTGGGCCACACCCACCCCCTCCCTTTGTTCCCCCAGGAATAGCAAGTAACAGACACATGGACAGGTGAGGGTTTCGTCCCTGGGGAGGTCTCACCTGTGCACAGACAGAGTCACCTCCTCCTTGGGGCTGCTCATTTGCAGATACAGCGAGCTCTTGGTGTTGTCTCTGGAGACGGTGAATCGGCCCTTCACGGAGTCTGCGTAGTTTGCTCCACCATTAGGATAAATCACTCCAACCCATTGCAGCCCCTTCCCCGGAGCCTGGCGGACCCAGTGCATCCAGTAGTTGCTGAAGGTGAATCCGGAGGCTGCACAGGAGAGTCTGAGGGTCCCCCCAGGCGGCACCAAGTCTCCCCCAGACTCCACCAGCTGCGCCTCACCCTGGACACCTGCAAACACAGACACACCCCCGTGCTCTGTGGGGTCTTCTCCCCAGAGATCTCTGCATGTTTGGATCAGCCCTTTGAGACGCTATGTGCAAATATTTTATCCCTTTCGTTGTGGACCTGTTGTTTTGGTCATACTTTCTTTCAGTGTATTGGAGCCTTTCATTGAATGTAACCTCATTTATGATATTTATTTTACTTTTCTTTTTTTTAAATTTATTTTTATTTTTTTTTAAGAGGCATGTATTTTATTCATTTGTTTGTTTGTTTGTTTGTTTGTACAAGCACTGGGTACAGTCAGAAGCGCAGGAGGGTGAGGGGATTCACCAGAGCCAGAGCGGGGAGCAGAGCAGGCAGAAGGACCGAAGGACACTGCTGAGGGGAGCAGCGGGCGGCAGGAGCGGCCTGCGCGCCATTTGGGACCCTCACTGATGGCCCGGGAACCAACCGGCACTGCAGAGGCTGCAGGCAGCTTTGCAGCCCAGCGCTCAACCTCTGCGCCACTGGGGAGACCCTTATTTTACTTTCCTGGCCAGCGGAGCCTGGTCCACCACAGGTCGCGGGAGCCAATGCCGGGTGTTGTCTATTTTCTCCCTTTGCTGATTGGACCCGCGTTTACATCTTAGTCAGGGAAACCACCTGCGTGTCCCTCCCAGGTCAGGAGCCATTCCGGATAATGGGGTGTGTTCCCCCCACGCAGACTGCTGGGCAGGAAAGGCGTGACCTCTGCCGTTCCCAGCACAGGGGTCGGGGCGGGTCAGGGTTAGGCTGCGTTGAGTCCACCGTGACTGGGGAAGCTCTGACATGACCCCGTGTTTAGTGTCTCCTCCTGGCGTCGGGGCTCCCGTCCTCAGCACAGTTCCCTGCACCTCAGTGTCAGGGTTTCCTGCGTCTCCCCAGAGATCTCACACGGTGTCGTCAGGGGGATGTGACGTCGTTCCTCACGCGCTGGCGAACGTGATTGTGTCACTTCACTTCATTCACACAAACCTCGTGTCAGCTCATCACTGAGTGTGTAAAGACAGGGACCTGCCCTTGGGTCATCCCCTCGTGAACTGCCCTTGCTCGAGGAGCTTGTTATGACCGTGAGGCGTGTTGGGATCTTCTGGCCTTTTCTGTGGAGACGCTCGTGTCCGCGGGATGAGAGTGAGTGTTATTTCCAGGCCCCGTCTGTGTCTCTCTCCTCTGGTTGTTTCGTTGCCTCAACTCAGATCTCAGCAGAGTTTTGAAAACGCAATTGGAAATGGGCAAAGCTCCGTCCTGCCCTGGCTGGGGAGGTTCTGGGGGGTCGCGATTCAGGGAGTTTGTCGCTGTTGCTGTTGTGCAGGTTGTCGTTGTCCGGATGGAGACGTTTGTTTTTGTCGTTGGTTTCCTGGCAGTGATTTCCTCACGGCGGGTGTGGACCATCCTGACGTGGTTCCGGGTCTACTGACCCGTCACTGTGCTGCTGTGTTGGGTGTTTCTGTGAGAACCAGATTCAGACTCTCAACACCATTGTCTCCCCCCGCGGATCTGCTCAGACTCCCTGATTCAGTCTTTGTAAACTAACGGCTAAAATATTAGTAAGAAAGTCCAGGCTCCCTGGTGTCTCCTGAACCCCTGGAGTCCTGATCCACACTGTGGCCCCAGTGCCCCCTGCTGGACCCGGGCACCCCAGCCCTGCCCCCCGTCCTGCAGGGTTTGTGTCTGGGCTCACACCTGCTCCCCTCACTGTGTCTCTCGCACAGAAATACACGGCCGTGTCCTCGGGCCTCAGGCTGCTCATTTGCAGATACAGCGAGTTCTTGGCGTTGTCGCTGGAGACGGTGAATCGGCCCTTCACAGAATCTGCGTCGTTTGTTTCACCATCACTAGGATCAATTTGTGCAACCCACTCAAGCCCCTTCCCTGGAGCCTGGCGGACCCAGTGCATGTAGTAGTAGTTGCTGATGGTGAATCCGGAGGCTGCACAGGAGAGTCTGAGGGTCCCCCAGGTGGCACCAAGTCTCCCCCAGACTCCACCAGCTGCGCCTCGCCCTGGACACCTGCAAACACAGACACAGCCCGTCAGGACATGGCTCTCGCCCACTGCTCCCCTCCTGCCCCCTCCTCAGGGATCCTGCCCCAGGAATCACCCCCTAGAAGCCCCACGAGCAGCAGCCAGCTCAGCCCACGCTCCATGGCGAGTGTCCGCGTCCGTGCTGACCCGAGGGGACCCTGGGTGCGGGCTGGGCTCCTGTGCGGGCTGCAGGGCGGGCCGGGCTGGTTTTCAGCAGCAGGGGACGCCCTATTTGCATGTGTCCTGCTATATAGCAGCTCTGGCTGGGTCTGGGCAGAGGAGCCGGGGAGGGTCCTGGGACGTGGGGTCATGACACACGATGAGCAGGTCCCTTATTAGGGCCAGAGCTGGTGACCCTGAGCCCCTGTTACTTGCTGGGACGCAGGCCCAGGTGCTGGTGCTCACACGTGCCCCGTGGGGTATTTTGTGGAAACAGGACCCATGTGCACTGTGGGGTGAGTGGAGGTTGTGCAGCCAGTGCTGAGAACAGTGTGAGTTTCCTGAACATGAGGGGATGGAGGTCTGTGTGGTCAGGTCTCACCTGTGGGCAGGAGTGCACAGGGAGCTGTGTCAGGACACGTGACAGCAGGCAGGTGTGTGGTTAATGCCCATTTCAGTCCCCCTGCATGCAGTGGGGATCCCATGGTCAGCTGTGATGTGGGCGGGTAATGAAGGGCGAGGGTCATGGACTGTCAGGGGGCAGAGCTGCTTCCCCTGGACATGGGGCGATGCTTCCTTTGGCCTTGTTCGTTATCTCAGCAGGAGCCTGGGGTTGGATGATTAGGATTATGATGCGCACATCTGGGGTCTCACAGGTGAGGCTCCTTGCTCTCTGGGTTGGGGCTGGTTTTTTGAGCATCACAGTGACATCCTCGTGGGGCAGGAGAAGGAGGAACACACAGAACACGGGGAATTCTGCTTGCGGGCACCTGTCAGGAGACAGGGAGGGCGGAGAACACCCCACCTGCCGTCACCCCAGAACAAGGAGACCCCGGGTGACATGGGGGGGGCAGGACCCGCACAAGGAGACGGTGAGACTCTGTTGTGAGGACGTAAGAGACGAGGCCTGGGGAGTCCTGGGCCCTGCGACGAGCACTGACCGCGTGGAAAGGGCCCCGGCCCCCGTGCGCCCGGGGACCACTGCAGTCTCTGTGAGGGCACAGTGGCCCCTTGACAGGACACAGAAAGACAATTGTCACTTCACAGGGGCCAGAGGAGGCCCTGAAGAGGCCAAACCCTCCTGAGAGAAAGAGAAAATAAAGGCCTCCCCGGGAGACACAGAGCTGGGAACACCCTGAGTCAGCATGGAAGAGGGAACAGCGTCCGTGGGCACAGGACCCCAACGTCTGCACTGTCCCCCGTTTCTGAAACACAGTGTCCTTCTTCACGGGACAGGAGCAAAGTTTCGTGAGGTTCAGCGAGAAACACACAAGACACTGAGCAGCAACAGTCCTGGGAACCCGGGAGACTCTGCAGAGAAGGGTCCACCCGAGAGCTCTCGTGGCGGGTGCCCCCGTCACAGACACCAGAGGTCAGGCCAGGAGACCCGGGACCCCCAGTGCTGACCAGGGGCCTTTCAGACAGGGAGTCGGGTCCGGCCAGGACAGAGACACACACAGTGTCTCAGAGGCCCTGTCCCCACCAGCTGCCTGGGGATGGTCCCCTAATGGGGTAGGACTCATCTTCCGGAGCCTGGATCGAGGAATCAGTCAGGAGTCCCCACTGGTCATCCTGAGGGCCCCTGGGAACTGGTGACAGGGGTGAGGACAGCAGAGTGATCTGATCCCACTGGGTCTCAGGACCAGAACAGACAATCAGTTGTTCTGACACATTTCAAAGTCACAGACATAAACAGATTTCACTGGGGGTGTGACCCCAGACTGACGTGAGGAGGACAGAGGATCGAATACCCACTAGGAGAGGGCAGGGGTCAGTCTGGAGGACACTTCAAGGCTGAGGTCACATCCCTGTCCATGTCCCCCACAGCCGTGAGTTGAGTCCAGGGCTGTGAGCTCGGAGCGCCCCCTGGTGGTGGGCCTGGGTGCTGCCCCCTCCTGTCCTGCAGGGCCTGGGTCTGGGCCACACCCGCCCTCCCTGTGTCCCCCCAGTAATAGTAAGTAACAGACACCTGGACAGGTGAGGGTCTCGTCCCTGGGGGGTCTCACCTGTGCACAGACACAGTCACCTCCTCCTTGGGGCTCCCCAGGAATGTGGGGAGCGGGAGCCTCTCAGAGGAGAGCAATGGTGCCCTGGGGAGCTGGGGTCTTGCAGAGGGAGCCCCAGACAGGAAGACTTGGCCCCCACCCCTGCACCAGATCTGGTGACCCTGAGCCCCTGTTACTTGCTGTGACACAGGCCCAGGTGCTTGTGTTCACAAGTTCTCTGTGGTTTCTTCTAAGGCAATCTGGACCCATGTGCACTGTCGGGTATGTGGGAGTTGCTCAGGCAGTGCTGAGATTAGTGTGATGTCCCCAAATACAAGAGGATGCCTTGTGAGTGGACACTGAGGAAATAGTGTCATAGATGGACACAGAGAAGTTACTGTCACGACAGCCTCTGAGCATCTACGTGGTGACAGCTGTGAGGGCCTCCCTGGTGGCGCAAGGGGTTGAGCACAGCACTATGAAGCTGGCACAGCCTCTGCTGCATGAGTTCGATTCCCAGCCATCCAGGGAGCTACCCACATGGCGCAGCAGACCTCTCCTGTCTCCCCGCTGCTCCCCTCAGCAGTGTCTCTCACTCAGGCTGCCTGTTCTGATCCCTACTCTGTCTCTGGTGGGTCCTCTCACCCCCCGCATCTCTGGCCTGTGCCCCAGATCTTGTGTGCATAAATAAATACATCTTTTTAAAAAAAGTACATGGATATATAAAGGTCGTGAGGAGACAAAACAATCTCCAGAGGAGAGACAACACTAAAGGCCTCTCCCAGGAGAAAAAGAGCTGGACATTCCACACTCACACCAGAGGAGGGAGCTTTGTTCCTGGACCCGTTGCTGGAAGATCCACAGACTTACTGCGTCCCCATGAAACACACCAGAACCTCACAGACATGGAGCAAAGTTTGAATAAAGTTTATCCAAAACGCACAAGACACTGAGCAGCAACAGTCCTGGGAACCCGGGAGACTCTGCAGAGAAGGGTCCACCCGAGAGCCCTCGTGGCGGGTGCCCCCGTCACAGACACCAGAGGTCAGGCCAGGAGACCCGGGACCCCAGTGCTGACCAGGGGCCTTTCAGACAGGGAGTCGGGTCCCGCCAGGACAGAGACACACGCAGAGTCCTCAGACCCCCGTCCACTCCGGTTGCCAAGAGACCTTCCACACAAGGGCTCATGGCTCAGTTTTGGGTCCTGGATCCTAGAGCCTCATCATCAGACACACCGGTCGTCCTGGGGGTCCCTGGGACCTGGTGACAGGGGTGTGGACACCACGGTGATCTGATCCCACTGGGTCTCGGGACCAGAACAGACAATCAGTTGTTCTGACTCATTTCAAAGGCACAGAGGTTATCAGCAGATGGCACTGGGGGAGAGACCCCAGGCTGGGCCTGAGGAGGACAGAGGGATGGACACCCACCTGCAGAGGGCAGAGGTCGGTCTGGACGGCAGGTCCAGGCTGGAGGTCACTCCCTGACCATGTCCCCCCGCAGCCAGGAGCTGAGTCCAGGGCTGTGAGCTCGGAGCGCCCCCTGGTGGTGGGCATGGGTGCTGCCCTGCCTCCTTTTTGCTCATCATGTCTTATGACCCCAAAGTCCCCAGGAACCCCCAGGCCTTTTGTCCCCAGACTCCAGCCAGAGCTGCTAAATAGCAGGAGACATGCAAATAGGACCGTCCCCTGGGTTTTCTTGTTGGACACAAAGCACTAGACTCTGTGGGACCATGTCTCCCTCTGGAAAGACCATGTCAGTGACGCAACAGCTTCTCAGGAGACCTCAGGGATTCACCCCTGAGACCCCGTCACCTGCAGACTGATGGAGCATCCCCTGTGTGAGAACAGGTGAGGGGTCTAAACTCTGGGGAGGTCTCATCTGTACACAGACAGAGTCACCTCCTCCTTGGGGCTCCCCAGGAATGTGGGGAACGGGAGCCTCTCAGAGGAGAGCAATGGTGCCCTGGGGAGCTGGGGTCTTGCAGAGGGAGCCCCAGACAGGAAGCCCCTGCCCCCCACCCCTGCACCTGCTCCCGGGCTGTGCTCTGAGCTCTGAGCCTCCTGGGCCTCCCGGTGTCCCTGGGCCCCTGGGGTCCTGACACACCCCAGTGGAGCCCCAGCCCCGCCCCCCGTCCTGCAGGGTTTGTGTCTGGGCTCACACCCGCTCCCCTCACTGTGTCTCCTGCACAGAAATACACGGCCGTGTCCTCGGGCCTCAGGCTGCTCATTTGCAGATACACCGAGTTCTTGGCGTTGTCTCTGGAGATGGTGAATCGGCCCTTCACGGAGTCTGCGTAGTTTGTGTAACCACCATCAGGATAAATGTATGCAACCCACTCAAGCCCCTTCCCTGGAGCCTGGCGGACCCAGCTCATGTAGTTGCTGCTGACGGTGAATCCGGAGGCTGCACAGGAGAGTCTGAGGGACCCCCCAGGCGGCACCAAGTCTCCCCCAGACTCCACCAGCTGCGCCTCACCCTGGACACCTGCAAACACAGACACAGCCCGTCAGGACATGGCTCTCGCCCACTGCTTCCCCCTCCTGCCCCCTCCTCAGGGATCCTGCCCCCAGGAATCACCCCCTAGAAGAGCCACGAGCAGCAGCCAGCTCAGCCCACGCTCCATGGCGAGTGTCCGCGTCCGAGCTGACCCGAGTGGACCCTGGGTGTGGGCTGGGCTCCTGTGCGGGCTGCAGGGCGGGCCGGGCTGGTTTTCAGCAGCAGGGGACGCCCTATTTGCATGTGTCCTGCTATATAGCAGCTCTGGCTGGGTCTGGGCAGAGGAGCCGGGGAGGGTCCTGGGATGTGGGGTCATGACACACGATGAGCAGGTCCCTTATTAGGGGCCAGAGCTGGTGACCCTGAGCCCCTGTTACTTGCTGTGACGCAGGCCCAGGTGCTGGTGCTCACACGTGCTCTGTGGGGTCTTCTGTGGAAACGGGACCCGTGTGCACTGTGGGTGAGTAGGGGTTGCTCAGCCAGTGCTGAGAACAGTGTGAAGTCCTCAAACATCAGCAGAGGATATTGTGTGGTCAGCGTCTCACCTGTGGGCAGGTGTGCACAGGGCGCGGCATCAGGACACGTGACAGCAGGGAGGTGTGTGGTTAATGCCCATTTTATTCCCTCTGCCCAGTGTGGCTTCCCTGAGGTGTGGTTCCGGATTTCGGGGCCCTGAGGCAAGACAGCCACTAGGTGGATTGACCCTCCCTGTCCGTCAGCACGTGATGTCTCTGCTCCCAACCTGTCCCATCTTTCAGTTGCCCATGACCTTTAAGTCCCGCCGTGTCTCTCCATGACGGAAGCTCATGTCCTGGTAGCTCAGGTGTGCAGGGCCCTGGGGCACAGGGCACCGTGAGTGGACATTCAGGAAATAGTGTCACAGACGGACACAGAGAAGTTACTGTCCCGACAGCCTCTGAGCATCTGCGTGGTGACAGCTGTGAGGCCTCAGCCCTCGTGGGGGACGGAGACTCAGGTGTGTGTGAGCGAGGGACGCTCTCCTGGGCCCATCTTCCTGGGGGATCATTGGAATGTAAACTAAGGAGGAGGTGAGGACACAGAAACCTGGGAAATGAAATATTTTAGGAACTTGACAAGGGTAACTAGCATTTTTTGTATTTAATTGCTGCCTCAGCTTTTCACATGTGGAGGAAAACACGTGTCACCGCAACTCACTTCCTGCTGAGGCCTCTGTTCAGGGCCTGGGAGGACTCAGTGTCGTCTTAGTGGGAATCCGGGAGCAACAGTCCTGGGAACCCGGGAGACTCTGCAGAGAAGGGTCCACCCGAGAGCTCTCGTGGCGGGTGCCCCCGTCACAGACACCAGAGGCCAGGCCTGGAGACCCGGGACCCCAGAGCTGACCAGGGGCCTTTCAGAGAAGGAGTTGGTTCTGGCCAGGACAGAGACAAACGCAGAAACCTCAGAACCCCGGTTCTTGCCAGCTGCCACTGGACGTCCCCACACGTGGTCAGGGTCAGCACCCAAGGCCTGGATCCAGAGCACTTGGTCAGGAGTTCCCACCAGCCTTCCTGGAGGACATGGGACCTGGCGACAGGGGTGTGGACACCACAGTGATCTGATCCCTCTGGGTCTCGGGACCAGAACACACAATCAGTTGTCCTGACAATTTCAAAGGCACAGAGGTATCAGCAGATGGCACTAGGGGAGTGACCCCAGGCAGGACCGGAGGTGGACGGAGGGATGGACAACCACCAGGAGAGGGCAGAGGTCAGACTGGAGAGAGGTCCAGGCTGCAGGTCACGTCCCTGCCCATGTCCCCCCACAGCCACGAGCTGAGTCCAGGGCTGTGAGCTCGGAGCGCCCCCTGGTGGTGGGCCTGGGTGCTGCCCCCTCCTGTCCTGCAGGGTCTGTGTCTGGCCACACCCGCCCCCTCCCTGGGTCCCCCAGTAATAGCAAGTAACAGACACCTGGACAGGTGAGGGTCTCGTCCCTGGGGAGGTCTCACTGTGTACAGACAGAGTCACCTCCTTCTTGGATCTAGGACCTTCAGTCAGGAGTCAGCACTGGCCTTCCTGGGGGCCCTGGCACCTGTGACAGGGGTGTGCACTGCATGGTGATCTGATCCCACTGGGTCTCGGATCCAAAACATAGAATCAGATTTTCTAACACATTTCAAAGGCACAGAAGTGACCAGCAGATTGCACTGGGGGAGTGACCCCAGGCTGGACCCGAGGAGGACAGAGGGATGGACACCCACTAGGAGAGGGCAGGGGTCAGCCTGGAGGCAGGTCCAGGCTGGAGGTCCCGTCCCTGTCCATGTCCCCCCACAGCCATGAGCTGAGTCCAGGCTGTGAGCTCGGAGCGCCCCCTGGTGGTGGGCCTGGGTGCTGCCCCCTCCTGTCCTCAGGGTCTGTGTCTGGGCCACACCCGCCCCTCCCCGGGTCCCCCCAGTAATAGTAAGTAACAGACACCTGGACAGGTGAGGGTCCCGTCCCTGGGGGGGTCTCACCTGTGCACAGACAGAGTCACCTCCTCCTTGGGGCTCCCCAGGAATGTGGGGAGCGGGAGCCTCTCAGAGGAGAGCAATGGTGCCCTGGGGAGCTGGGGTCTTGCAGAGGGAGCCCCAGACAGGAAGCCCCTGCCCCCCACCCCTGCACCTGCTCCAGGGTGTGCTCTGAGCTCTGAGCCTCCTGGGTCTGCCGGTGTCCCTGGGCCCCTGGGGTCCTGACACGCCCCAGTGGACCCCCAGCCCCGCCCCCCGTCCTGCAGGGTTTGTGTCTGGGCTCACACCCGCTCCCCTCACTGTGTCTCTCGCACAGAAATACACGGCCGTGTCCTCGGGCCTCAGGCTGCTCATTTGCAGATACAGCGAGTTCTTGGCGTTGTCTCTGGAGATGGTGAATCGGCCCTTCACGGAGTCTGCGTAGTTTGCTCCACCATTAGGATAAATCACTCCAACCCATTGCAGCCCCTTCCCCGGAGCCTGGCAGACCCAGTGCATCCAGTAGTCGCTACAGGTGAATCCGGAGGCTGCACAGGAGAGTCTGAGGGACCCCCCAGGCGGCACCAAGTCTCCCCCAGACTCCACCAGCTGCGCCTCACCCTGGACACCTGGACACAGCCCGTCAGGACATGGCTCTCGCCCACTGCTTCCCTCTCCTGGCCCCCTCCTCAGGGATCCCGCCCCAGGAATCACCCCCGAGAAGCGCCACGAGCAGCAGCCAGCTCAGCCCACGCTCCATGGCGAGTGTCCGCGTCCGTGCTGACCCGAGTGGACCCTGGGTGCGGGCTGGGCTCCTGTGCGGGCTGCAGGGCGGGCCGGGCTGGTTTTCAGCAGCAGGGGACGCCCTATTTGCATGTGTCCTGCTATATAGCAGCTCTGGCTGGGTCTGGGCAGAGGAGCCGGGGAGGGTCCTGGGACGTGGGGTCATGACACACGATGAGCAGGTCCCTTATTAGGGCCAGAGCTGGTGACCCTGAGCCCCTGTTACTTGCTGTGACGCAGGCCCAGGTGCAGGTGCCCACACGTGCTCTGTGGGGTCTTTATATGTCGTAATATCAATCCTTTGTTAGTCGTGTTATTTGCCAAAATTTTTCCCATCCATGAGAAGCCTTTGGGTTTACTGGTATTTTCTTCATTGTGAAGAATCTTTTATTGAATGGAACCCATTTGTGTGCATTTATTTTACTTCTCTTCCCATTGGAGCTGGGGCCACCCATTATCACAGCAGCCGATGTCAGGGTGTGTGGTGACTTTTCTTTCTTCTGCACTGACCGCGGCGTGTCTACACAGGCTCCTTGTGGAAACCCTCTTCCTGTGAGGACAGAGGATGGTTTAGAAAACGAGAGGTTTATACTAGAAAAACCAGTTTCTATGAAGTCATGAGACTAGAAATTATATCAATTGCCTCCTCTGGTGACAGTAGCACCTACCGGAAATTAACTATGCAGGTAAAGTGCAAAAATCCTGTAACATGTGGGACCATCCCAGCTCCACTGACCGGCCACTGGGTTAGTGACAAGGATAGTAAATTATTTTATACCCAGAGACTGAACAGGTGGAGTCACGACCACAGGATCCTGTGGACCCTCCAGCACCGAGCACAGGGGGCGTCAATAGGGTCCGGACCCCAGCATGAGCCAGAAAGAGCCAAATAAACAATCGGACATTATCCCCGAGCAGCATGAATCAAAATACAAGTGGCCAAGAAGCTCACTGAGCAATGATAATTTTTCAAGCTGGTTCTTGAAAAAAATAAACAACGGAGACAACATCTATTCCCTCCCTGAGAAAATCGGAGAAAATTCTAGAAACAGATGAGAGAGGAGCGAGGAGAGGTTGAACAGACACCTGGGGACACCGAGGACGCCGCCGCGGGCTGCGATGTGTTGCGCCAACAGCCAGAGCAGCAGGAGGACGTGGAGAAGGTGCTGGAAACACACGCCCTGACCGTGGAGAGGAACCAGCCGTCCCGGATCATCCACACGCGGGAGAGGCTCCAGCAGACAGTGGCCCCAAAGAGATGAAGGCTGCGTGGGAGGAACGCGTGTGACCTGACGGGACAAGCTGGAGACATGGACAAAACCCGAGAAGCAAAGACATTCCGGGATGAGTCCGGAAGAGACAGAGAAGCTGGACAGACCCTCCCAGGCCCGGAACTGAAGAGAATCAGCAGCATCCAAAAGAGAGAAGCACAGGCCGGTGGGTCTCCAGGGAGTCTCCACCCTTCCATGGCCACTAGGGCCCGACCTTCTCTGTCACCCGGACACCCAGGGGGAGGGGGCTGCAGTGTCCACTGTACGAGGCCAGCATGACGCTGACCCTCGGAGCAGACAAGGACGTCACCCCAGGAGATAAACTGCAGAACAACGTCCCGATCAACACAGATGCGGAAACCCTCAGCACAATGTTAGCACTGAGTGAACAACACACTGTGAGCACCATCCGTGGGGACCCAGGGGTGTTTACTCCAGGACACGGGAGGGATGGACGTGGACGGTCCGTCCAGGTCATTCTCCATCTCAGCAGATAGAGATAAATCACAGCCCAGATCAGCCGCTGCAGAGAAGGCAGCTGACAAGACTCACCCCGTTCATGGTCACGTCTCCCAGGGAGACGCGCGGAGGTGACGCCCCCACAGGAGGGAGACCGTGTGCCCAGCCCACCCAGCAGCACCTCAAGGGGAGAGGCTGAGCTTCTCCTCTGCCGCAGTCCAGCTCCCACCGGGCCGGGTTCTGCAAGGACGAGACGGCGCCAGGCGACGGGAGGGGACGGGAGGGGAATGAGGAGACACAGACCCTGGACGGGGCGCGAGTGTCTCCTACTGAGGGTCTCCGCGGGCCCTTATTGATGCATCAGAAATTCCTGATGTGATCGTCACATCCGCCATCCTGTGATTTCCCTTTTCCGTCGTTTCAGACCTTGTGTTTGATCATCAGCCAGGGCCCAGCCCTTTCTGAGTTCTCCCGTCTGTGTGGACGTGGCTGCTCGGCACATGAACACGGCCGCGTGTTTCCCGAGGGACGCGTCATTCAGAAAACAGACACAGGTGCTGCCCACGCCGAGACTCAGGAGGTCACGCCCGGCGACGACACCAGGCTCCGCGGGCACCGGGAGGTCGAGGGCGGCCTCCTAGTTCCTATACAGAACCCAGGGCCCGGGGTCCCGGGAACAGCATGTGGGGAGCTTCTCTCGGACCATTTCGCCTCGGGGCGCCTCAGGCCTGCTCTAGTGGGGACGTGTGCCGGGCTCCGTTCCCTCAGGTCTCTCAAGGGTGGCTGGTTACACATTGGAGGACGTGGAGAATATTGGAAACCGGTTCATAATCAGTCGTGCTGGAAGGCACGTGTTTCAAACCCCTGAGGTGTGTGTTCCCGAGACGGGCCCTGGCGCCAACACTCACTGTGTGATTCTGAAGCTCATCGGAAAATGGTGGCCTTTTCTGGAATGGACACATCTCCCACGATCACACCCCGTCATCACCCCAGGGCTGCTGCTCGCATCCTCTTGTTAAGTCATTTGCTTCTGCAGAGTTTACAGTTTTGATGTGACGCGTCTAGAAAACAATTCCTGCTGGAACTGGGTCATTTCTGTGGTGCCACCCAGGGCCCCGTCCACACCCCACGACATAAAAGTCTTCTCCTTGTTCACCGTCAGGGTTTGATTCTTTCACATTTTACCTCATGTCCGTGATTAATTTTGATTTGATTGTTGTATTTGCTCGTCTCCTGTGCTGATGCTCCAGGGTGTGCAAATCCACCGTCCACGCAGGGTTTGGCATCTGCAGCCACCAAGGAACAACCTGAAAGTCTCAGGATCGTCGCGTTGAGTCCACCGTGACTGGGGAAGCTCTGACATGACCCCGTGTTTAGTGTCTCCTCCTGGCGTCGGGGCTCCCGTCCTCAGCACAGTTCCCTGCATCTCAGTGTCAGGGTTTCCTGCGTCTCCCCAGAGATCTCACACGGTGTCGTCAGGGGGATGTGACGTCGTTCCTCACGCGCTGGCGAACGTGATTGTGTCACTTCACTTCATTCACACAAATCTCGTGTCAGCTCGTCACTGAGTGTGTAAAGACAGGGACCTGCCCTTGAGTCATCCCCTCGTGAACTGCCCTTGCTCGAGGCGCTTGTTATGACCGTGAGGCGTGTTGGGATCTTCCGGCCTTTTCTGTGCAGACGCTCGTGTCCGCGGGATGAGAGTGAGTGTTATTTCCAGGCCCCGTCTGTGTCTCTCTCCTCTGGTTGTTTCGTTGCCTCAACTCAGATTCCAGCAGAGTTTTGAAAACGCAATTGGAAATGGGCAAAGCTCCGTCCTGCCCTGGCTGGGGAGGTTCTGGGGGGTCGCGATTCAGGGAGTTTGTCGCTGTTGCTGTTGTGCAGGTTGTCGTTGTCCAGATGGAGACGTTTGTTTTTGTGGTTGGTTTCCTGGCAGTGATTTCCTCACGGCGGGTGTGGACCATCCTGACGTGGTTCCGGGTCTACTGACCCGTCACTGTGCTGCTGTGTTGGGTGTTTCTGTGAGAACCAGATTCAGACTCTCAACACCATTGTCTCCCCCCGTGGATCTGCTCAGACTCCCTGTTTCACTCTTTGTAAACTAACGGCTAACATATTAGTAAGAAAAACTTCGCTCTCTGAGGTCCCTGAGGCCCTGGAGTCCTGATCCACACTGTGGCCCCAGCGCCCCCTGCTGGTCCCGGGCACCCCAGCCCCGCCCCCCGTCCTGCAGGGTATATGTCTGGGCTCACACCTGCTCCCCTCACTGTGTCTCCCGCACAGAAATACACGGCCGTGTCCTCGGGCCTCAGGCTGCTCATTTGCAGATACAGCGAGTTTTTGGCGTTGTCTCTGGAGACGGTGAATCGGCCCTTCACGGAGTCTGCGAGGTATGTGCTACCACTACTAGGATTAATTCGTGCAATGCACTGCAGCCCCTTCCCCGGAGTCTGGCGGACCCACTTCATGTGGTAGTTGCTGAAGGTGAATCCGGAGGCTGCACAGGAGAGTCTGAGGGACCCCCCAGTCGGCACCAAGTCTCCCCAAGACTCCACCAGCTTCTCCTCACCCTGGACACCTGCAAACACAGACACAGCCCGTCAGGACATGGCTCTCGCCCACTGCTTCCCCCTCCTGCCCCCTCCTCAGGGATCCTGCCCCAGGAATCACCCCCTAGAAGCGCCACGAGCAGCAGCCAGCTCAGCCCACGCTCCATGGCGAGTGTCCGCGTCCGTGCTGACCCGAGGGGACCCTGGGTGCGGGCTGGGCTCCTGTGCGGGCTGCAGGGCGGGCCGGGCTGGTTTTCAGCAGCAGGGGACGCCCTATTTGCATGTGTCCTGCTATATAGCAGCTCTGGCTGGGTCTGGGCAGAGGAGCCGGGGAGGGTCCTGGGACGTGGGGTCATGACACACGATGAGCAGGTCCCTTATTAGGGGCCAGAGCTGGTGACCCTGAGCCCCTGTTACTTGCCATGACGCAGGCCCAGGTGCTGGTGCCCCCACGTGCTCTGTGGGGTCTTCTCATTGAGATCTTTATGTTTTGGGTCTGCCCTTTCCCTGAAGTGTCATTTTAGTTCCATGGTTGCTTCTTTGTTGTGACTTTTCATTTGTGTTCATGCTTCATAACGGACATGTCTCACGTGCATCCCACGCGAGCATCACCCCTGAGTCTGTGGCTAGTATTCGCATTTTCATGCCTCTGCTTTTGCAGAATTCATGGTTTCCATCTAACTAGTCTGGAAAACAAGTATCTTGAACTGTGCCTTTGTGTCTCATTAATTGGTGTCTTCTGTTTATTTTTAAAGTTTTATTTATTGATGCATACAAGACCTGGGGTGCAGGGCAAAGGTCCAGGGGCGCGAAAACTCCCCAGAGACAGAGTGGGGAGCAGAACAGTCAGCTCTACTGAAATCCACTGCTGAGGGGAGCAGCGGGGAGACAGGAGGGGTCTGTGGCCCCTGCGGGCAGCTCCCTGTGTGGGGATCGCACTGGGACTGCAGTGGCTGTGGAGAGCTGCATCGTGCAGAGACTGAACCCCTGGAGCCACAGGACCCCCCGGTGTCTTTGTGTGTCTGATCGTTTCTTTCATTCCCGGAACCATTTTAATTCGGTGTCGCCCCATGTGTTAACATCGTTTGGCTTCCCCGGTCTCGGGCGCCCAGGCCATGCGGACGTCCCCTGGGCCGTGCCGAGGGGCTGGCCTGGCCTTCCCCTGTGCTGACGCGGCCCTGCGGGCACAGCCGGGGGGAACCGCCTGTGAGGAGGACACGGACGGCTCTGCAGCACGAGGCGCTTCTTCACGGCGCAGCCCGCGGCTGTCGCGCAGGACGGACGCCCGCGTTGGCAGCCGCGTGGGGGACCTGCGAGGCGGCGCTGAGAGCAGCGAGTGCAGGAGAAAGACACACGCTGTCGGCACCTCCGTGTGCAGACAGAGAAACAGGCGAAGGTGCTGCAGGAACCAAAGCGGAAATACACCTGGACGTGTGAGAGCAGAGCTGGGGCCACCGAGGGGAGGGGGGGACTGGTGTGGGGCAGGAGCAGCCCATGGAATGTGTGGGGGCCCTGGGGAGCCCAGGGCATGGAGGGTGTGAGGGCGCCTGTGTGAGTGTGGACCCGGGACCCGAGGAGCAGACGCAAGGATGTGAACCCGCTTTTCCCCAGAGGACAGTGAACAGCAGGTGCCACACGTCGTGACCGTGGGGATCGTGTCTGTGTCGTCCCCGGGCACAGGGGCCCCAAACTGGGACTTGTCCGCACGGGGAGAGCCTGAGAGACGTTCCCAGGGGAGACCGTGACGACCCCGCGGCCCGACGGTGGCTCGTGGGGGATGGAATGAGACACGTCCCCGCAGAGACAGAGCAGGTGGAGTCACGACCCGTGGCCAGAGCCTGTGACTCGGCCAACACCCCCCAGGGTGGGACAGAGCAGGCCTGACCCACGGGACACAGGGGAGGCTCGGTGATTAGACGGACCTTGTCCCTGAAGCAATTATCCAGAAACTGCTGGAAACTGCTTCAGAAATTGTTTTTGAAATACTCAAGAGAGTCAATCCATCAGAAGCAGAATCCAATGCCAGTAGAAGGAGGAAATACAATTTAGAGCAAGAAAAAAGGAACAACGAGTGAAGAGACAGCTCAGTGACACAGTGATAAGCAAGGGTGGTGCTTGCAGAATAAACAGTGTAGACCAATTCTGAGCCCCGATTGGAAAAATGCGACAAAACACCCATGACAAGAAGGGAAACGGAGGAGGAGACGCGGCCACAGACCCTGGAGAGGGAGGGTCCTGCGGGGCTCCGGGGTCGTGTCTGGGCCGGCCACTGGGAGGAGCAAGAAACAGACGCACAGAACCTCAGGCGCAAACATCCCCTCAGGACAGAGTCAGGAGGACAGAAACCCACAGACCAGCTGCCAGCAGGACAGTGGACACAGGATCCCGAGTCTCCCCTCACAGCACCACGGGGCCTGTGGGTCTTATTCGTGAGCCCCCGACCCCCGGGGGGAACCCCGGCCCGAGCTTCTCCTCCGCAGGGACCCGGGGGGCCGCGCTGCAGGAGCAGGTCAAGAGGCCCCGGGGTCCCGACCCTGAGACAGACAAGGACGTCGCCCCGGCAGAGACGCCGCAGACCCGCGTCCCGACCCCACAGACGCCGGAGCCTCCACAACGTCTGAGCAAACGGGGCTCTCACCCCGCGGAGACACCCTCTGTCTCACATCAGGGACACGGGACGGGCCCTCGTGTGAGAGGCAAGAGTCACGCAAACCCTCTGGCAGCAGACGTGGGGAGGGACACGGAGACCCCGACAGGCCCACGGAGACGGGGAGAAGCAGCGTCAGGGCAGGGACGTGCAGGTCCAGACCCCGCGTGTCTGTTGGGAGGAGAGGTTTGAGGCACTTGGGGCATTATTTTTTTTTTTAAGTTGCTTCCAATTTATTTATTTTCAAAAATTTATTTATTTATTTACACAAGCACTGGGTACAGTCAGAAGCGCGGGAGGGTGAGAGAATTCACCAGAGCCAGAGCGGGGAGCAGAGCAGGCAGAAGGACCGAAGGACACTGCTGAGGGGAGCAGCGGGCGGCAGGAGAGGTCTGCGCGCCATGTGGGACCCTCGCCCTGAGGCCGGGGATCAAACTGGTGCTGCAGAGGCTACGGGCAGCTTTGCAACCCAGCGCTCAACCGCTGCGCCACCGGGGAGGCCCACTTGGGGCATTTTTATGTGGGGATATTTTGTTGGTTTTTCTTATTTGTTCCTTTTATTAAGTGGAATGTTTTGGGAATGTTCGGGCCGGGGCAGCAGAGATGGACAGGGGCCCAGAGCGGGGCTGTCGTCTGTGCCGCGGACCAGCACAGCAGTAGACGATGAGGCCACCTCAGGGTTGAGAGAAACGTGCAGGGTGGTCAGAGCGTCGGCGAAAGAAATGACAAACAGACACAATTCAAGAGTGAAAATCTGAGTGTAATTCTCTTTGAGCTGGTGACCAGTATATATATGTTCTCTAAAGGCAGAGGAACGGCGAGCATCAGTGAAGAAATCCGCTTGCTTATAGGTTTAGCTTATCATTGACAGGGCGGTGATCTACATCTGGGCCCAGCGCAGTCCTAAGTAGTCGGGCGATTAATTTTTCTTTTTGTTTTATGTGATTTCTTTTTGTTTAAACTACTCACTACCACTAAATCACTATTAATTAGCACGGGTGAGTTTTACTTTTCACAATGTAATATTTTTATCATTAAGATTAATGCTGACAAGGCTAAGCACACAACAGAGAAGTTATTAAGCTAACAGTTCTATTAACTCACAGAGTTTAGTGACGTTTCATTTGAATTAGCCTCGTTATTAGATTTCGTATGTTCTTTTTTAATCAGCGACCAATGACCTTTTTAGACAGAGAGAGAGAAAAGATTTTAGAAAGAGGAAAGATTTTAGAGAGACAGTTGTAGTAGAATAAAGTCTGTGGGCCTTGAGAAGGCGAGATAAGGTTCCCTGCGGTCAGATTCCTGTAGTGGCTCCTGGGGGTCGTTATCTTTCCACAGGCTTCCGTCTCATCTATGTCTTCGGGGGGTTTTGCTGTTCTCCCCCTGCGCGCTGGTTCCTTGCCCAGCCGGACCTAGGGACCGTGGCGCAAGCCATTAGCCCTAAGGGTCACTGCAGGGGGAGGTGCAGCAGTCTGTGCTCAGGGTGACCCACTGCAGTGACCACGTCCAGCCACCCTGCCCTTCCGGGGACACTGGGGATCCAGACCACCATCCCTGGAGGAGACAGAGCCCGGGACGGCACAGGCGGGGGCAGGTCTGGGGTCACCAGCCCGGACCGACTCCTGCAGCTGCCCCTGGACAGGACACCTGGGACAAGGGGTGTCCCCCTCAGTCCCCTGCTTCACCCCCACCCCTGGGAGGCCCTGACCCTCCCAGGGAGCCCCGCGGGCAGAGGCCCAGACCCACCAGCTCCTCCTCTCTGGACGCGGCTCCGCCCGAGACCTGACCTGAGTGACCAGAGCCCGGGCCCTGCCCAGGGAGTGACCAGGGAGGGTTCGCAGAGGGCGCCTGTCCCTGCGCGTGGGGAGGCCGCGGGTCCCTCGGCCTCGGTCTGGCCCTCACGGCCCGTCTCAGGGACAGGCCCCGCCTGGGACGCGGACGGGGTGGGCGGTGGCCCTGCCCTCTGTCCTCCGGGCCAGCAGGACGGGCCTTGGTCTCCCCACCATGAGCTCCTGCGGGGATAAACGTGATGAAAGTTTGTCTGGAAACTCTTTCAGCCTCGGGAAACCCACAACCACACGAGACGGCGCCTGTTTGGGTTCAGGAAAGTCTGACTCGGCGCCGTCGGCTGTTGGGGACCCGCGGGGGACGGAGCTCAGCCCCGGCTCCCGCGCGAGGCGGACGCTGCTGCCCCGTCAGGCCGTTCCCTGCCCGTGGGCGGGAGGCCCCGACTCTGCGGGTCACGGTTTTCTAGCCGAGGCTTCTCCTCCTTCCTCTTTCTCGTCACGTGTGTCGTCACGCGTGTCTCTCCACGGACACGATTCATTCACCCGCACTCGGCTCCGCAGATTTGTGGACGGATCTTCCCGCTTCAGGCTCCCCTGGCTGGAGTCAGGACGCGGCTCTGCTCACAACGTGCCCCCTGCGCCCACTGACCCTCCAGGCATGTCCAGGTCACACGTGTCTCCTCCAGGGGCGTGTCCAGCCCTGCCCGGTGCAGACGCACTGGGGTGGAGCTGAGCCCCCAGCACAGGGTGCCCTGGGGGACCCCAGCCCTGCCTGGGACAGGAGGGGGGGGTCAGGAGCAGGGTCTGTGGGGTGTGGGCGGGGAGGGGCTGTGAGTCCCTGGGAAGCACCTGCCCCCCTGGGGTTCATGGAGGAGGAAGGATCTATCCCAGGGGACCGACCCCCACTGACACCCTCCCCCGCCCACAGCCTGAGCCCAGTGTGCAGAGGGACAAAGGTGCCCCCGCTGCCCCAGAACCTGACAGGAGGCATGACACTGGGGAGGGTCTGCATCATCTGTGGGCTTAGGGGCTCTTCCCGCTCCCCAATTTCCCCTGTGTTGATGCACTCTCTTTTTATTGCTCCTGAGCCTCTAGGGGCTTGTTGTGAAGAAATTAAATAGACACCAGGACAGGTGAGGGTCTCCTCCCTGGGGAGGTCTCACCTGTGCGCAGACTGAGTCACCTCCTCCTTGGGGCTCCCCAGGAATGTGGGGAGTCTTTCAGAGGAGAGCAATGGTGCCCTGGTGAGCTGGGGTCTTGCAGAGGGAGCCCCAGACAGGAAGCCCCTGCCCCCCACCCCAGCACCTGCTCCCGGCTGTGCTCTGAGCTCTGAGCCTCCTGGGCCTACCGGTGTCCCTGGGCCCCTGGGGTCCTGACACGCCCCAGTGGATCCCCAGCCCCGCCCCCCGTCCTGCAGGGTTTGTGTCTGGGCTCACACCCGCTCCCCTCACTGTGTCTCCCGCACAGAAATACACGGCCGTGTCCTCGGGCCTCAGGCTGCTCATTTGCAGATACAGCGAGTTTTTGGCGTTGTCTCTGGAGACGGTGAATCGGCCCTTCACGGAGTCTGCGTAGTATGTGCTACCACCATAACTAATTTCTGCAACCCACTCAAGTCCCTTCCCTGGAGCCTGGCGGACCCAGCTCATGTCATAACTACTGAAGGAGAATCCGGAGGCTGCACAGGAGAGTCTGAGAGACCCCCCAGGTGGCACCAAGTCTCCCCCAGACTCCACCAGCTGCGCCTCACCCTGGACACCTGCAAACACAGACACAGCCCGTCAGGACATGGCTCTCGCCCACTGCTTCCCCCTCCTGCCCCCTCCTCAGGGATCCTGCCCCCAGGAATCACCCCCGAGAAGCGCCACGAGCAGCAGCCAGCTCAGCCCACGCTCCATGGCGAGTGTCCGCGTCCGTGCTGACCCGAGTGGACCCTGGGTGCGGGCTGGGCTCCTGTGCGGGCTGCAGGGCGGGCCGGGCTGGTTTTCAGCAGCAGGGGACGCCCTATTTGCATGTGTCCTGCTATATAGCAGCTCTGGCTGGGTCTGGGCAGAGGAGCCGGAAGGGTCCTGGGACGTGGGGTCATGACACACGATGAGCAGGTCCCTTGTTAGGGCCAGAGCTGGTGACTCTGAGCCCCTGTTACTTGCTGTGACCAGGCCCAGGTGCTGGTGCTCACATGTGCTCTGTGGGGTCTTCTCATTGAGATCTTTATGTTTTGGGTCTGCCCTTTGCCTAAAGTGTCATTTCAGTTGCATGGTTGCTTTTTTGTTGTGCCTTTTCGTTTGTGTTCATGCTTCACAATGGACATGTCTCACATGCATGCCACGCGAGCGTCACCCCTGAGTCTGTGGCTAGTATTCTCATTTCCGTGCGTCTGCTTTTGCAGAATTCATGGTTTCCATCTAATTAGTCTGGAAAACAAGTATCTTGAACTGTGCCTTTGTGTCTCATTAATTGGTGTCTTCTGTTTATTTTTAAGAATTTATTTATTGATGCATACAAGACCTGGGGTGCAGGGTAAAGGTCCAGGGGCCGTGGACTCCCCAGAGACAGAGTGGGGAACAGAACAGTCAGCTCTACTGAAATCCACTGCTGAGGGGAGCAGCGGGGAGACAGGGGAGGTCTGCGGCCCCTGCGGGTAGCTCCCTGTGTGGGGATCGCACTGGGACTGCAGTGGCTGTGGAGAGCTGCTGACCCGAGGGGACCCTGGGTGCGGGCTGGGCTCCTGTGCGGGCTGCAGGACACCCGGGACCCCAGTGCTGACCAGGGGCCTTTCAGACAAAGAGTCGGGTCCGGCCAGGACAGAGACACACGCAGAGTCCTCAGACCCCGTCCCGGCCAGCTGCCAGGGTCCGTCCAAACACGGTTCAGGGCTCAGCTCCCGGGGCCGGGATCCAGGAGCTTTGATCAGGAGTCCCCAATGGCTGTCTTAGGGGCCGTGGGACTGGTGACAGGGTGTGGACATCACGGTGATCTGATCCCACTGGGTCTTGGAGCAGAACAATTAGTTGTTCTGACTCAATACAAAGGCAGAGACGTTATCAACAAATTGCACAGGGGGAGTGACCCCAGGCTGGACCCGAGGAGGACAGAGGGATGGACACCCACTAGGAGAGGGCAGGGGTTGGCCTGGAGGGCAGGTCAAAGCTGGAGGTCACCTCCCTGTCCATGTCCCCCCACAGCCATGAGCTGAGTCCAGGGCTGTGAGCTCGGAGCGTGCCCTGGTGGCGGGCCTAGGTGCTGCCCTGCCCCGCAATTGCTCATCATGTGTTATGACCCCAAAGTCCCCAGGACACTCCAGGCCTTCTGTCTCCAGACTCCAGCCAGAGCTGCTATATAGCAGGACACATGCAAATAGGGCCGTCCCCCGGGTTTTCTTGTTGGACACAAAGAACTCAAATATGTGGGGTCCATGTCTGCAACTGGACAGACCATGTCAGTGACCTAACAGGTTCTCAAGAGACCTCAGGAATTCATCCCTGAGACCCCGTCACCTGCAGACTGATGGAGCATCCCCTGTGTGAGGACAGGTGAGGGGTCTAAACTCTGGGGTGGTCTCACATGTGCACAGACAGTCACCTCCTCCTTGGGGCTCCTTGGAATGTGGGGAGCAGGAGCCTCTCAGAGGAGAGCAATGGTGCCCTGGGGAGCTGGGGTCTTGCAGAGGAAGCCCCAGACAGGAAGCCCCTGCCCCCACCCCTGCACCTGCTCCCGGGCTGTGCTCTGAGCTCTGAGCCTCCTGGACCTCAATGTGTCCCTGGGCCCCTGGGGTCCTGACACGCCTCAGTGGAACCCCAGCACTGCTCCCCGTCCTGCAGGGTTTGTGTCTGGGCTCACACCCGCTCCCCTCACTGTGTCTCTCGCACAGAAATACATGGCCGTGTCCTCGGGCCTCAGGCTGCTCATTTGCAGATACACCGAGTTCTTGGCGTTGTCGCTGGAAATGGTGAATCGGCCCTTCACGGAGTCTGTGTAGTTTATGCTACCACTGCTATCACTAATGTATGCGACCCACTCCAGCCCCTTCCCCGGAGCCTGCCGGACCCAGCTCATGTAGTTTCTGCTAAAGGTGAATCCGCAGGCTAGACAGGAGAGTCTGAGGGACCCCCCAGGCGGCACCAAGTCTCCCCCAGACTCCACCAGCTTCTCCTCACCCTGGACACCTGCAAACACAGACACGACCCGTCAGGACATGGCTCTGGCCCACTGCTTCCCCCTCCTGCCCCCTCCTCAGGGATCCTGCCCCCAGGAATCACCCCCTAGAAGAGCCACGAGCAGCAGCCAGCTCAGCCCACGCTCCATGGCGAGTGTCCGCGTCCGTGCTGACCCGAAGGGACCCTGGGTGCGGGCTGGGCTCCTGTGCGGGCTGCAGGGCGGGCCGGGCTGGTTTTCAGCAGCAGGGGACGCCCTATTTGCATGTGTCCTGCTATATAGCAGCTCTGGCTGGGTCTGGGCAGAGGAGCCGGGGAGGGTCCTGGGACGTGGGGTCATGACACACGATGAGCAGGTCCCTTATTAGGGCCAGAGCTGGTGACCCTGAGCCCCTGTTACTTGCTGGGACGCAGGCCCAGGGGCTGGTGCTCACACGTGCTCTGATGATCCTCTTGCCTGACATCTTTGTGTGTTCTAGATTTGTGCTTTGTTAGATGTGTTTTCTGCAACAATTTTCTTCCATCAGTAGGGAGTCTGTTTTTTTTTTTTCCTAATGGTGTCTTTCCTGTTTAGATGTGTTTGAATTTAATGTCGGCCCAGTTCATTACATTTATTTTTCTTCTCTGGTGCCGGTCTCAAAGACATCAGCAATTCCAGTGCTGGTGTGTTCCAAGCTCAGGCATGGAGACAGCTCCGTGCTCAGGACAGAGCAGTGGTTCAGGACAACGAGGTGTATTGAGTCAAGTGCTCATCACTCAGCCAGAAGCAAGGATGCTCCTGCCGTCAGCAGAGCCCAGAGAGACACAGAGAGGAGGCTGCACGTGAGCAGGGGGAGGAGGAAGACAAATGCTGGGGGGCCTGACGCCCGTGCGGGTGCAGGGAACTTAGCACAGGGTCAGTCAGAACAACCCACAATACACTCTTGACATCTGGCTGCGGACCTGGGGCCAGGGAGGGGAGGAAGGTGGGGTGGGGAGGGAGATGGAGCCTGGACTGGGGTGGGTGTTGCTGGTGTCTGGAGGTGGACAGGGTTGAGAGGACACGGAGTAGAGATTTGAACATATGACCTGGGACAGGCACAAACATGGGAACATACATTTTCTCCATAAACACAATAAAAACAGGTTCAGCAGGTCATGAGGATTGAAATCCTGTCAATTATCTTCTCTGGTCACAATGGAAATTCACCAGGAATGGAAACCTGTGACTGTGGAGACTGCACGAAACACGACGGACCCACCACAGGGTGAGTGAGAAGGTGGAACAAGGAATTGTCTTGTCTCCAGAGAGTGGATTGTGGAGTCAGGACCCCCAGAGCCTGTGGACACCCCAACACCACACAGAGGGTCTGGATCCCCAGGGCCAGGACCACATCACCAGCAAGAAGGGGCTCCATTAAATAACCTGTCATTGTAGCTGCAGCGATGACCAAGGCAGAGCACGTGACTCTGAGTGGCAGGAGCTGGAAGGAGACAAGGACACCTGGAGCCACGTCAGTGAGACACACGTGAAGGGACAGTTCACACGCGCCATCGTGGCAGAGGGTGGCATGGAAAAGCAAACATCCTGTTTCACTGTTTGTAAACTAACAGCTGAATATAAATAAGAAAATTCAGGCTCCCTGTTGTCTCCTGAGTCCCCTGAGTCTGACCTCACACTGTGGTCCCAGCGCCCCCTGCTGGTCCGGGGCACCCCAGCCCCGACCTCCTGTCCTGCAGGGTCTGTGTCTGGGCCAAATGAGCTCCCCGCCTAATGTCCCCCCAGTAAGTGTAAGTAACAGACACCTGGACAGGTGAGGGTCTCGTCCCTCAACTATGGGAGGTCTCACCAGTGCACAGAGAGAGTCACCTCCTCCTTGGGGTCCCCAGGAATGTGGGGAACAGGAGCCTCTCAGGGAGATCAATGGGGCCATGGGGAGCTGGGGTCTTGCAGAGGGAGCCCCAGACAGGAAGCCCCTGCCCCCCACCCCTGCACCTGCTCCCGGGCTGTGCTCTGAGCGCTGAGCCTCCTGGGCCTCAATGTGTCCCTGGGCCCCTGGGGTCCTGACACGCCTCAGTGGACCCCCAGCCCTGCCCTCCCGTCCTGCAGGGTTTGTGTCTGGGCTCACACCCGCTCCCCTCACTGTGTCTCTCGCACAGAAATACACGGCCGTGTCCTCGGCCTCAGGCTGCTCATTTGCAGATACAGCGAGTTCTTGGCGTCGTCTCTGGAGATGGTGAATCGGCCCTTCACGGAGTCTGCGTAGTATGTGCTGCCACCAGCATAACTACTATAAATCGTTGCAACCCACTGCAGCCCCTTTCCTGGAGCCTGGCGGACCCAGTTCATGTAGTAGCTGCTGAAGGTGAATCCGGAGGCTGCACAGGAGAGTCTGAGGGACCCCCCAGGCAGCACCAAGTCTCCCCCAGACTCCAACAGCTGCGCCTCACCCTGGACACCTGCAAACACAGACACAGCCCATCAGGACATGGCTCTCGCCCACTGCATCCCCCTCCTGCCCCCCTCCTCAGGGATCCTGCCCCAGGAGTCACCCCCTAGAAGCGCCACGAGCAGCAGCCAGCTCAGCCCACGCTCCATGGCGAGTGTCCGCGTCCGTGCTGACCCGAGGGGACCCTGGGAGCGGGCTGGGCTCCTGTGAGGGCTGCAGGGCGGGCCGGGCTGGTTTTCAGCAGCAGGGGACGCCCTATTTGCATGTGTCCTGCTATATAGCAGCTCTGGCTGGGTCTGGGCAGAGGAGCCGGGGAGGGTCCTGGGACGTGGGGTCATGACACACGATGAGCAGGTCCTTATTAGGGCCAGAGCTGGTGACACTGAGCCCCTGTTACTTGTGTGACGCAGGCCCAGGTGCTGGTGTCCCCACGTGCTCTGTGGGGTCTTCTCATTGAGATCTTTGTTTTGGGTCTGCCCTTTGCCTGAAGTGTCATTTTAGTTCCATGGTTGCTTCTTTGTTGTGCCTTTTCATTTGTGTTCATGCTTCATAACGGACATGTCTCACATGCATCCCACGCGAGCATCACCCCTGAGTCTGTGGCTAGTATTGGCATTTTCGTGCCTCTGCTACTGCCGAATTCATGGTTTCCAGCTAACTAGTCTGGAAAACAAGTATCTTGAACTGTGCCTTTATGTCTCATTAATTGGTGTCTTCTGTTTATTTTTAAGGATTGATTTATTGATGCATACAAGAGCTGGGGTGCAGGGCAAAGGTCCAGGGGCGGTGGACTCCCCAAGACAGAGCGGGGAGCAGAACAGTCAGCTCTACTGAAATCCACTGCTGAGGGGAGCAGCGGGGAGACAGGAGGGGTCTGCGGCCCCTGCGGGTAGCTCCTGTGTGGGGATCGCACTGGGACTGCAGTGGCTGTGGGGAGCTGCATCGTGCAGAGACTGAACCACTCGAGCCAGGACCCCCCGGTGTCTTTGTGTTTCTGATCTATTCTTTCATTCCCGGAACCATTTTAATTCGTTGTCGCCCCATGTGTTAACATCGTTTGGCTTCCCCGGTCTCGGGCGCCCAGGCCACGTGGACGTCCCCTGGGCCGTGCCGAGGGCGCTGGCCTGGCCTTGCCCTGTGCTGACGCGGCCCTGCGGGCACAGCCGGGGGAACCGCCTGTGAGGAGGACACGGACAGCTCTGCAGCACGAGGTGCTTCTTCACGGCGCAGCCCGCGGCTGTAGCGCAGGACGGACGCCCGCGTTGGCAGCAGCGTGGGGGACCCGCGAGGCGGCGCTGAGAGCAGCGAGTGCAGGAGAAAGACACACGCTGTCGGCACCTCCGTGTGCAGACAGAGAAACAGGCAAAGGGGCAGCAGGAACCAAAGCGGAAATACACCTGGACGTCTGAGTGCAGAACTGGGGCCACCGAGGGGAGGGGGGGGACGGGTGTGGGGCAGGAGCAGCCCATGGAATGTGTGGGGGCCCTGGGGAGCCCAGGGCATGGAGGGTGTGAGGGCGCCTGTGTGAGTGTGGACCCGGGACCCGAGGAGCAGACGCGAGGATGTGAACCCGCTTTTCCCCAGAGGACAGTGAACAGCAGGTGCCACACGTCGTGACCGTGGGGATCGTGTCTGTGTCGTCCCCGGGCACAGGGCCCCAAACTGGGACTTGTCCGCACGGGGAGAGCCTGAGAAACGTTCCCGGGGAGACCGTGACGACCCCGCCGCCCGACGGTGGCTCGTGGGGGATGGAATGAGACACGTCCCCGCAGAGACAGAGCAGGTGGAGTCACGACCCGTGGCCAGAGCCTGTGACTCGGACAACACCCCCCAGGGAGGGACAGAGCAGGCCTGACCCACGGGGACACAGGGGAGGCTCGGTGATTAGACGGACATTGTCCCTGAAGCAATTATCCAGAAACTGCTGGAAACCATTGAAAAATTATTTTTGAAATACTCAAGAGAGTCAATACATCAGAAGCAGAATTCAATGCATGTAGAAGGAAGAAATACTGTTTAGAGCAGAAGAAAAAGGAAAAACGAGTGAAGAGACAGCTCAGTAACACAGTGATAAGCAAGGGTGGTGCTTGCAAAATAAACAGTGTAGACCAATTCTGTGCCCTGATGAGAAAAATGGGAGAAAACACCCATGACAAGAAGGGAAATGGAGGAGGAGACGCGGCCACAGACCCTGGAAAGGGAGGATCCTGCAAATGGGTTCACACCCTGCGGAGACCCCACGTCACACATCGGGGAGACGGGAAGGATCCTCGTGTGAGAAGCGAGAGGGACGCTGCCCCTGTGGGCAGCAGACGTGGGGAGGGACACGGAGACCCCGACAGGCCCACGGAGACGGGGAGAAGACGCCGTCAGGTCAGTGACGTGCAGGCTCCAGACCCCGTGTCCGTGGGGTGAGGTGTGTGAAGGCAGTTGGGGCATTTTTAATTGGGCTGTTGTTTTGTTTTAATGTGAAATTTGTTGTTGTCATTACCGGGAAGTATTTCCGTTTTCTGTGGACAGGGTCGCATCATCTGCGAGCAAAGACAGTTTATTTCTCTGTCCAGCGTCGGGCTCTCTCCTGAGTTGTCTCTTTGCCCCAGCCTAGACCTTCACAGAGGTGGAACCCGGGAGCCCGAGAGGGACAGGCCCCTGCTGCCCGCGGTGGGGCGGCGTCTGGCTCCCAGGCTTCAGGGGAGTCTGGGTGTTGGTGTCTGTGGGTTTGTCCCCAGGTGGGGAGTGCGGGTTTGCAGACGTCGTCTGGCCGCAGAGCTCCCACTGGCCACGCTGAAAGGTAGGGTCAGGCGGGCGGGGTCTCTCCTGGACAAAAGGCCGGTCTGGGGAACGTGCTGGAAACTGTGTCTGCTGGGACAGCGGGTGGACGTGCCGGCAAATGAGCACCACCCGCCGACCACCCGCCAGACAGCGAGCGTGAGCAGGACCAGGGCCAGGACGTCGGATCTGCAGCAACCCCGGATCCCAGGGCAGACCCTTCACACCCCCTGGCTCGAGCAGACTGTCCTGCACCCCAACGCGCATCCCCCAGCAACCCTCCACACAGCCCAGGGACCTCCCACCTTCCCTGGTCTGACCCCAGGGACCGAGACAGCCCGGAAGAGGTGCTGCACCCTGAGGGGCGACCCCGCGGGTCCCTCTTCCCTCCGCGCTGGTGTCGCTGTGGCGCCGGCCGGGCCAGAGAACGTCGTGTTGGTCTCAGTTTGTGGAGATCTTTCCCCACACGGGGGCCGGGGCTGTGTGGAGCATGTTCACCTCTTGGTGTCATCATCGTCGTTCTGCTGCCTCGTGTGGAGAGGAGACCCACGCGGGACTCTAGAGCTTCCTGCCCCAACGTGCTCGCTCGTCAGTGTCTCCAACACTGCAGAAAAGACCAAAAAGTGTAATTAAGGAAATCCTGGCCCCCTGGTGTCCCCTGAGCCCCTGGAGTCCTGATCACACTGGGGTACCCGCGCCCCAGCTGGTCCTGGGCCCCCAGCCGCCCTCCCGGCCTGCAGGAGAGAATGAACTTCTCTCTGTATTTCTCCTCAGATTTTCTCCTCAGAGGCCTGTCTTCCCTTCAGAATGTGCTTCCCAATGTGTCATTTCTCCTCAGATATTCCTCCTCAACAGTCCTTATTGCAGTATTACTCCTCACTTTTTTTCTCCGCAGAGGCCTGTCTTCTTCTCAGAATCTGCTTCCCAGGATTCATTTCTCCTCAGATATTTCTCCTAACAGTCCTTACTGGAGTATTTTTCCTCACTTTTTCTCTTCAGAGGCCTGTCTTCTCCTCAGAATCTGCTTCCCAACGTGTCATTTCTCCTCAGATATTCCTCCTCTACAAGAATTACAACACTATTTCTCCCTTTTTTCTCCTCAGAGCCTGTCTTCTCCTCAGAATCTCTTCCCAGGGGGTCATTTCTCCTCAGATATTTCTCCTCAACAGTCCTTACTGCAGTATTTTTCCTTACCTTTTCCTCCTCAGAGGCCTGTCTTCTCCTCAGAATGTGCTTCCCAACGTGTCATTTCTCCTCAGATATTTCTCCTCGACAAGAATTACTGTAGTATTTCTCCTCAAATTTTTCTCCTCAGAGGCCTGTCTTCTCCTCAGTTTGTGCTTCCCAATATGTCATTCTCCAGCAGGAGAGCGAGTCTGGGTGCGTCGTGGAGAGAGAAACCTCGTCCCCGGAGGAACGGGACCCTGGTGACACCATCAGTGTGTCCTGACACAGAAGCCGCGTCTCCACGGTCCTCCTGATTTCAGTTCCCCAGACCCTCCCGGGGCAGGTTTAAGCGCGAGGGCAGAGACGAAGCTCAGAGACAACCAGAAAGTCTCGGTGATGGTCATAAAGATCAGAGCATTTTCCTCCAAAGTGGGAATGAATGACGTGCAGAGGTGGAGTGAGCTCCGCACCTGCCACCCCACAGCCCCCGGCACAGCAAGAGGGAAAAGCTGTGACAGTCACGCGAAGCTCAGGAATAAGACATGGATGTCCCGGTCACGGGTGTCACTCAGCACTGTCCCGGTAATCAGAAAGAAAAAGGCCACAGGGGGCAACACCTGACAAAGACAACACAAAAAAGAGAATCGCAGGCCAAGAGCCCTCGTGATCACTGATGGGAACATCCTCCCAACGTCCTCACCAGCAGGACCCGATTGCATCCCAGGGACCGTCCCCAGGATCACGGGGACTCATCCTGGGCACGGGGCTGGTTCCACATCCGAGAGAGCATCAGTGTATCCAACACGGCCACAAAGAGGAACACGGAACCCCAGGATCACATCAACAGACGCTGGAAAGCGCTCGACACAGTCCAACCCCCATGGGTGGTGCAGGCCCTGGACGCCTCGGGGGAGGCACAGACCTTCACATGGTGAGAGCATCCGTGACCAGCCACCGCCTGTGGGATGCTCCGGGCGACACGCTGAAGCCCTTCCTGGGAGGTCGGAGCGAGACAGGGACGTCCTCGCTCCCCTGCCCTTCAGGAAACTGGGCAGAAGACACGGGTCTGTCGGCGTCCAGAGGACACGATCCTCCGCGCAGGGAGAGCAAAAGCTCCCGAGAGGCGATGGTCAGATCCTGAAGGGCCCGCGGAGGCGGGATGCAGGGTGAGCACAGCCCCCAGAGGCGCCACCCGGGGCGCGAGTGAGTGGGAGGGGAGGGTCCAGTTCCGGTCACGGTCTCGCCCGAGGGGGAGATCCCAGGAGCCAGCGGGCCAGGCGGGGAGGACAGTGCCGTGACCACGTCAGCCCGTCACGCACAGACACGCACAGGACAGAGAGACATGGACGCGCTCGTGGCTCGTGCGGGGGCAGATTCGTGTTATTATTATGGCCACGCGGCGCCCCTGTGGGTTCCCGGCCATGTCCGAGAACACAGAGCACCGTGGACAGGGCACAGAGCAGTTATCCAGTGTCCAGGGAGGGACGCGCTGGTGGCGCAAGGGGTTGAGCACAGCACTATGAAGCTGGCACAGCCTCTGCCGCATGAGTTGTGTTCCCGGCCATCCAGGGAGCTACCCACATGGCGCAGCAGACCTCTCCTGTCTCCCCACGGCTCCCTCAGCAGTGTCTTTCACTCAATCTGCCTAAGGTATGACTAGTCAATATTGACAACAAAGTCTATCTATATATATATATATATATATATATATGCATATATACATATACATACATGCATACATACATACATACATATATATATATATACGCATATACATATATATACACACACATACATCAGTTTAAGAAGAAACATCTCATTTGGCCAAACATCTAATTTGCCTGATTCATTGGCGTGAAGGACCAATTTACTCACAATAGCCAATTCATAATTTGATATAAAAAACTACATTAATAAGCAATAGACACAAACTGGTGAGATCCAGACCCTGTGCTGGAGAGCGTGCCAGAGTGGACATGGGCATCTAACCTTCTGCAAGATCCTTGCAGTGCACGCCTGGAATGGCAGAGGCCACACAACTTTCTGTGAGTCCCCGCCAGTGTCTGTCCAAACCCATGAGACCCTGGGACCCCATTGGGGACAGTGCCAGGGCATCCAAAGTCCTTGTGACCTCCACGAGACCATGCCAGAACCTGACTAGATCTACACAGAGCTTGTGACCTCCCAAGATATTCCTCCCAACACACCTACTGACTGTTAAGACCCTGAATGGCCTCAGGTAGTCAGATAGTGGCCAGAGCATAACAACCTCCTGTGAGATGACACCAGCTGCTCACCTAGATAGCATGGACCACACTGCCCTACAGACTCAGACCTGAATTGGAGGTGGGGCCCTGCTGGAAATCCCAACCCCCAGCCACAGCTGCTCAGCAAGGACCACCACCATACCACATGCCTGTACTCCACAAGGGAGCCCCTCTGGGGATCCCGTCCTTCAGGTCCAGTCATCCAGGCCAGGTCTGCCACTCTGCTACAACCTGCACCTGTATCAGGGGAGGCCCACCTGAAGTCCTGACCTCCCATCCCAGCAGCCCCAGTCAATACTGATAGCACTGCATGCCCATATCTACTTCAAGGTATGTTCCAGCTATTGTATCCACCACCTGGTAAACACCCAAAACAGGAGAGGAAGACACACACCCTGTGAAAGCCAAAGCTACACAGAGCAAACCCAAAAACAACAATGGGGAGAATGAAAAAAACAAAGGACCAAACAAGTGCTCAGGGGAACAATAAACCACAGAGAGAAAACCAATCTCCAGAACCCAACAACAAAGATATGGAAACTCTGGTGATCAGGAGCACGCCAGCATGCTTCCGGGGACACGTCTGAGAGACGAGTTGTAGAGCAGGTTTGCAAGGCAAGACTCTGCTGCTCTGTGAACAGCTCTCTTGCTATTTACTAATAGTGAACGAGCATGGTGGTCAATTGTGTGACAAGGCAGGAAAAACAGGGTCTAGGGAAACAAAGGATATTCATCTTTACTGGGAACAGAATTTCAAAGGGATCAAGGGTAATCAATTTTATGGGACAGGGGAGGCCACGTGTACAGGGAAATGAGCGTCCGGGTCCAGTGACACTCTCGCCCTCAGGAAGGATCCCCGGGGAGTGACCTGAGCAGGGGGACGGAGGTGCAGTGCAGACGCTGACACTGTGCAGTGGACACGAAAGACCACACAGGACATGCTGAGGCGTCCCGGCTCTGGGGAGGTGACATCATTGAAATGCCGCGTCACCCAAAGCCATTCACAGATTTAATGCATCACCCAGGACAGCACATGTGACCTTGGAAAGGAAACAAGAAGCAGTTGTGGACCCTGAAGGGTCTTGAAGAACAGAAACAACCTTGAGAGAAAAGGAGAAAAATGAGGGAATCACACGGGGAGACAAGTGGCTGGACACGTTCCTGTCCCCCCGCTCGGAAGAGTGAGCACTGACCCCACAGTCCGCAGACCCACTGCACCCCGATGCCACAGCGTCATTCCCAGCAGTCACAGTTTCGTGAGGTTCAGCGAGAAACACACAAGACACTGAGCAGCAACAGTCCTGGGAACCCGGGAGGCTCTGCAGAGAAGGGTCCACCGAGAGCTCTCGTGGTGGGTGCCCGGTCACAGACACCAGAGGTCAGGCCAGGAGACCTGGGACCCCCAGTGCTGACCAGGGGCCTTTCAGACAAGGAGTCGGGTCCGATCAGGACAGAGAAACACTCAGAGTCCACAGATCCCCGTCCCTGCCAGCTGCCAGAGGACCATCCCACATGGGGTCAGGGTCAGCTCACGGGCCTGGATCCATGACACTTGGTGAACAGTCCCCACCGGACTCCTGGGGGCCCCTCGGACCCTGTGACAGAGGTGTGGACACCACAGTGATCTGATCCCACTGGGTCTCAGAACAGAACAGACAATCAGTTATTCTGACACATTTCAAAGGAACAGATGTTATTTGACAGATTGCACTGGGGGAGTGACCCCAGGATGGACCCAAGAACAGTGGGGATGGACACCCACTAGGAGAGGGCAAAGGGCAGACTGGATGGCATCTCAAGGCTGAGGTCCCGTCCCTGTCCATGTCCTCCCACAGCCATGAGCTGAGTCCAGGGCTGTGAGCTCGGAGCGCCGCCTGGTGGTGGGCCTGGGTGCTGCCCCCTCCTGTCCTGCAGGGTCTGTGTCTGGGCCACACCCACCCCTCCCTGGGTCCCCCCAGATATAGTAAGTAACAGACACATGGACAGGTGAGGGTCTCGTCCCTGGGGTGTCTCACTGTGCAGAGACAGAGTCACTTTCTCTTTGGGACTCCCCAGGAATGTGGGGAGCGGGAGCCTCTCAGAGGAGAGCAATGGTGCCCTGGGAGCTGGGGTCTTGCAGAGGGAGCCCCAGACAGGAAGCCCCTGCCCCCACCCCTGCACCTGCTCCCGGGCTGTGCTCTGGGCTCTGAGCCTCCTGGACCTCCCGGTGTCCCTGGGCCCCTGGGGTCCTGACACGCCTCAGTGGACCCCCAGCCCCGCCCCCCGTCCTGCAGGGTTTGTGTCTGGGCTCACACCCGCTCCCCTCACTGTGTCTCTCGCACAGAAATACACGGCCGTGTCCTCGGGCCTCAGGCTGCTCATTTGCAGATACAGCGAGTTCTTGGCGTTGTCTCTGGAGATGGTGAATCGGCCCTTCACGGAGTCTGCGTAGTTTGTGCTACCATCAGTTAAAATTATTCCAACCCACTCAAGCCCCTTCCCTGGAGCCTGGCGGACCCAGTGCATATAGTCGTTGCTGAAGGTGAATCCGGAGGCTGCACAGGAGAGTCTGAGGGACCCCCAGGAGGCACCAAGTCTCCCCCAGACTCCACCAGCTGTGCCTCACCCTGGACACCTGCAAACACAGACACAGCCCGTCAGGACATGGCTCTCGCCCACTGCTTCCCCCTCCTGCCCCCCTAGGGATCCTGCCCCAGGAGTCACCCCCTAGAAGAGCCACGAGCAGCAGCCAGCTCAGCCCACGCTCCATGGCGAGTGTCCGCGTCCGTGCTGACCCGAGTGGACCCTGGGTGCGGGCTGGGCTCCTGTGCGGGCTGCAGGGCGGGCCGGGCTGGTTTTCAGCAGCAGGGGACGCCCTATTTGCATGTGTCCTGCTATATAGCAGCTCTGGCTGGGTCTGGGCAGAGGAGCCGGGGAGGGTCCTGGGACGTGGGTCATGACACACGATGAGCAGGTCCCTTATTAGGGCCAGAGCTGGTGACCCTGAGCCCCTGTTAGTTGCTGGGACGCAGGCCCAGGGCTGGTGCCCACACGTGCTCTGTGGGGTCTTTTTCTCACCTGAGATCTTTGTAAGTTGTGGATCAGCCCTTTTTTGATGTAGTTTTTGCCACCACTTTCTCCCCTCCACAGAGAGTCTGTCTGTTTTCCATTTTTCTGTTTAGATGTGTTGGTATTTGATTAGTCCCTGTTGATGCTTTTATTTTTCTTCTCTTGTCACCTGCACCTGGTCCTCAAAGATATCAGCGATGCACGTGCTGGGGTGTCCCTCACACAGTCACTGAAACCACCTCCATGCTCAGGACAGTGCAGGTTGTTGTAAAATGTGTTGTGTTGAGACAAGTGCCTGTAACTGCGCTATGACTAAGGAAGCCCCTGCAGGCAGCAGAGCACAGACAGAGCCTGGATGGCGCCAAGGGAAGTGAGTCAGAAGGAAAAGACAAATGCTGGATGGTCTGACTTACGTGTGGGTACAGGGAACGTGTCCCAGGGCCAGTCAGATCAACCTAGTCGTAAACTCTTGACATCTGGCTGCAGACCTGGGGCCAGCAAGGGAGGATGGTGGTGGGTGGGGCGGGAGGCAGCCCAGGAAATGGGGTGGGGTTTTGGGTCCCTGACTGGACGGTGTGAGAGGACACATTAGTAGAGACCTGAACAAATAATATGTTTGGATCAGCCCTTTGAGATGCTTTGTGCAATAATTTTATCCCTTTCGCTGTGGAGTCCTGTTGTTTTGGTCATACTTTCTCTGTGTGTTGGAGCCTTTCATTGCATGGAACCCCATTTATGATATTTATTTTACTTTTTTTAAATTTTTTTTAAAGAGGCATGTATTTTATTCATTTATTTATTTGTTTGTTTGTTTGTTTGTTCATACAAGCACTGGGCCTTATTTTACTTTCCTGGCCAGCGGAGCCTGGTCCACCGCAGGTCGCGGGAGCCAATGCCGGGTGTTGTCTGTTTTCTCCCTTTGCTCATTGGACCCGCGTTTACATCTTCGTCAGGGAAACCACCTGCGTGTCCCTCCCAGGGTCAGAGAGCCATTCCGGATAATGGGGTGTCTTCCCCCCACGCAGACTGCTGGGCAGGAAAGGCGTGACCTCTGCCGTTCCCAGCACGGGGGTTGGGGCGGGTCAGGGTCAGGCTGAGTGAGGTGAGTCAGGAGGAGCAAGACAAATGCTGGACGGTCTCGCTCATGTGTGAATACGCAGAAACGGCAAAGGGTCGGGTGGAGCGGGAATGAACTCCCACCCACGCCTGCAGAGCTGGGGTAACATGAGGGGGAGGAGGGCGCCCTGGAGTGGGGTGGGGCCCTGGGGCCCTGGGGTCCTGGTCGTGCGCAGGGTGCGAGCGTCACATTGTGGCACCTGATCCCGTCACCTGCCCCAGAGCCCAGGGGCGCACACGTGTCCCCCTCACGCGCAGTGAGCACCGCGTGTCCGCTCAGTCACGAGTATGGCCTTGTCGGCCCAGAATCGCCTCAAATGGAAATTCACTGTGGACGGAAAGCCTGAGAAATCTTCGCTCTGTCGGCCGCACAAACAACACTTCCAGGCCTCCTGGTGGCCGAGGGTTCCGCACGGCGCCGGGCAGCGTCCGCAGCCTCTGCAGCCCGAGCCCGACCCCCGGCCAGGGAGCTGCCCACAGGGCGCAACAGACCCTCCCGCCCCCGCGGCTCCCCTCAGCCGTGGGCTTCCGTCCGTCTGCCTGTCCCGGTCCCGCTCGGTCTCTGGGGGATCCTCTCACCTCCGCGCGTCTGGCCTGTGTCCTGGTTCTTGTGTGTGTGAATCAATAAAAATTTTAAAAAAAGCTAAAAAAAAAAAAAAAGGAAACCACGGAACCCGCTGGTCTTCCCAGTAAGTCCACCGAAGCTCCCAGGACAACTCATCTCCGGGCATCTCTGTCTCTCCAGAAGCCACGGGAGGGATCGTGCCGCCAAGTACATGTATGAAGCCAACACGGTTCTGACACTGAGCGCAGACGAGGTCGTCACACCCAGAAGAGACACTGCAGACCCACGTCCTGAGAAGCACAGAGGAAAAAGCCTCAGCAGTGGAGTGAACAGCAGGTGCCGAGGAGCCTCCACAGCACCCAGGGGTGTTCACTCCAGGACACGGGAGGGATGGACGTGGACGGTCCGTCCAGGTCATTCTCCATCTCAGCAGATAGAGATGAAATCACGGCCCAGATCAGCCGCTGCAGAGAAGGCAGCTGACGAGACTCACCCCGTTCATGGTCACGTCTCCCAGGGAGACGCGCGGAGGTGACGCTCCCCACAGGAGGGAGACCGTGTGCCCAGCCCACACGGCAGCACCTCAAGGTGGGAGACGGAGGCTTCTCCTCAAGGCCAGGCCCCGGCAGGGACGTCTGTGGCCCCACACGGCTCAGCGTCCTGCGGGAAGGATCCTCGTGTGAGAAGCGAGGGTGACGCTGCCCCTGTGGGCAGCAGACGTGGGGAGGGACACGGAGACCCCGACAGGCCCACGGAGACGGGGAGAAGCCGCGTCAGGGCCGTGACGTGCAGGTCCAGACCCCGCGTGTCTGTGGGGGAGAGGGTTGAGGGTTTGGCGTGTGTGTGATCAGGTGATGTCTTTCTAGCTCTTGAGTTTTCAGAGCAGTGATGATTATTGAGGATTAAATCTGCAGCCGACCTGTCAGTTGTGCTGCTGATGCTGCTTGTGTCCTGATTTTCGTATTTGCTTTTGTGGAACTGACAGTTTTCATTGGAAGAGTCTACAGTGTAGTCGTTTCCTGAACTGTGCTTTTGGGGCCCCACCTCAAGCTTTGTCCACACTGAGGGAAATTGAAGTTTGGCCAGGTCGCCTCTCCGTGTTCCCATCTTTTGCCTTTTACGTTTGTCCACGAGGCATTTTGATTCCACTCGGGAGAGTGTTGCTCCGCCAGGGCTGACTTTTCTCAGGGCAAATCCAGGTGTCCCTTCGCCTTTTCCTCAAAACTCAGCGTGTGACCCACGGTGTGGCGTTTTCTTCTTTCTGTTTTAAAGATTCATTGATTTGTGCCCACAAGAGCTGGGGTGCAGGCCAGAGACGCGGGGGTGAGAGGATTCACAGAGGCTCAGTGGGGACCACAGGCGGATCCACCGAGACCCACGGCTGAGGAGCCGCGGGGGGATGGGAGGGTCTGCCGCGCCCTGTGGGCAGCTCCCTGGCCGGGATGGGCTCGGGCTGCAGAGGCTGCAGACGGCTGCCACGGCCCCCGTGCGCTCCGGAGACCACTGCAGTCTCTGTGAGGGCACAGTGGCCCCTTGACAGGACACAGAAAGACAATTGTCACTTCACAGGGGCCAGAGGAGGCTTGGAAGAGGCCAAACCCTCCTGAGAGAAAGAGAAAATAAAGGCCTCCCCGGGAGACACAGAGCTGGGAACACCCTGAGTCAGCATGGAAGAGGGAACAGCGTCCGTGGGCACCGGACCCCAAAGTCTGCACTGTCCCCCGTTCCTGAAACACAGTGTCCTTCTTCACGGGACAGGAGCAAAGTTTCGTGAGGCTCAGCGAGAAACACACAAGACACTGAGCAGCAACAGTCCTGGGAACCCGGGAGACTCTGCAGAGAAGGGTCCACCCGAGAGCTCTCGTGGCAGGTGCCCCTGTCACAGACTCCAGAGGTCAGGCCAGGAGACCCGGGACCCCAGTGCTGACCAGGGCCCTTCGGACAAGGAGTCCAGGTCTGCCCAGGACAGAGACACACGCAGAGTCCTCATTCCCCGTCCCGGCCAGCTGTCAGGAGACCGTCCACACACTGGGTCAGTGCTCAGCTCCTGGTTTTTGGATCCCGGACCCTGGTCAGGAGTCTCCACCAGCCTTTCTGGGGCCCCTGGGACCGAGTGACAGTGGTGTGGACACCATATGATCTGATCCAACTGGGTCTCAGAACCAGAACAGCAAATCAGTTGTTCTGAGCATTTCAAAGGTCCAACTGATTTCAACAGATTACACTGGGGGGAGTGACCCCCAGGCTGACCCGAGGAGGACAGAGGGATGGACACCCACTAGGAGAGTGTAGGGGTTGGCCTGGAGGGGAGGTCCAGGCTGGAGGTCCTGTCCCTGTCCATGTCCCCCCACAGCCATGAGCTGAGTCCAGGGCTGTGAGCCAGGAGCGCCCCTTGGTAGTGGGCCTGGGTGCGGCCCCTTCCCCTACTGCAGGGTCTTGTCTGGGCCACATCTGCCCCTCCCTGTGTCCCCCCAGTAATACTAAGTAACAGACACCTGGACAGGTGAGGGTCTCGTCCCTGGGGAGGTCTCAACCGTGCACAGACAGAGTCACCTCCTCCTTGGGGCTCCCCAGGAAGGTGGGGAGCATGAGCCTCTCAGAGGAGAACAATGGTGCCCTGGGGAGCTGGGGTCTTGCAGAGGGAGCCCCAGACAGGACGCCCCTGCCCCCACCCCTGCACCTGCTCCCGGGCTGTGCTCTGAGCTCTGAGCCTCCTGGGCCTCCTGGTGTCCCTGGGGCCCTGGTGTCCTGACACGCCCCAGTGGACCCCAGCCCCGCCCCCCGTCCTGCAGGGTTTGTGTCTGGGCTCACACCCGCTCCCCTCACTGTGTCTCTCGCACAGAAATACACGGCCGTGTCCTCGGGCCTCAGGCTGCTCATTTGCAGATACACCGAGTTCTTGGCGTTGTCTCTGGAGATGGTGAATCGGCCCTTCACGGAGTCTGCGTAGTTTGTGTAACCATCACTAGGATAAATTCGTGCAACCCACTCAAGCCCCTTCCCCGGAGCCTGCCGGACCCAGTGCATGTTGTAGTCACTGAAGGTGAATCCGGAGGCTGCACAGGAGAGTCTGAGGGTCCCCCCAGGCGGCACCAAGTCTCCCCCAGACTCCACCAGCTGCGCCTCACCCTGGACACCTGCAAACACAGACACAGCCCGTCAGGACATGGCTCTCGCCCACTGCTTCCCCCTCCTGCCCCCCCTCAGGGATCCTGCCCCCAGGAATCACCCCCTAGAAGAGCCACGAGCAGCAGCCAGCTCAGCCCACGCTCCATGGTGAGTGTCCCGTCCGTGCTGACCCGAGGGGACCCTGGGTGCGGGCTGGGCTCCTGTGCGGGCTGCAGGGCGGGCCGGGCTGGTTTTCAGCAGGAGGGGACGCCCTATTTGCATGTGTCCTGCTATATAGCAGCTCTGGCTGGGTCTGGGCAGAGGAGCCGGGAGGGTCCTGGGACGTGGGGTCATGACACACGATGAGCAGGTTCCTTATTAGGGCCAGAGCTGGTCACACTGAGCTCTTGTTAGTTGCTGTTACACAGGGCCAGGTGCTGGTGCTCACACGTGCTCTGTGGGGTCCTTTTCTTACCTAAAATCTTTGTAAGTTGTGCATCATGCTTTATTTGATATATTTTTCGCCACCATTTTCTCCCCGCCATAGAGAGTCTTTTTGTTTTCCACTTTTCTGTTTAGATGTGTTCGTGTTTGAGTAGTCCCAGTTGATTGCTTTTTTTCTTCCCTTTTCACTGGCACCGGATCCTCAAAGTTATCAGCAATACCCGTGGTGGGGTGTCCCTATCACAGAGACTGAAACCACCTCCATGCTCAGGACAGTGCAGGTTTCTGTAAAATGTGTTGTGTTGAGACAAGTGCCTGTAACTGTGCTATGACTAAGGAAGCCTCTGCAGTCAGCAGAGCACAGACAGGCCTGGATGGCACTAAGGGAAGTAAGTCAGCCGTGGATACCCCAACACCACACAGGGGTCTGGATCCCCAGGGCCAGGACCTCATCACCAGCAAGAAGGGGCTCCATTAAATAACCTGTCATTGTAGCTGCAGCGATGACCAAGGCGGAGCACGTGACTCCGAGTGGCAGGAGCAGGAAGGAGACAAGGACACTTGGAGCCACGTCCGTGAGACACACGTGAAGGGACAGTTCACACGCGCCATCGTGGCAGAGGGGGGTGCTGAGAAAGCAAACATGGTTGACAACATCTGGGCCCCCGCTGGAAAAACAGAAGGAAACCCCAATAACTAGAGGGAGACAAGGAGGAGGAGAGGCCGCAGCAGACACCTGGAAAGAGGCTCCCCTGGGCCGCTCCCCTGGTCTGGGCAGCACGTTGGAGAAGCTGGAATAAACGGAGACCGTGTGAGAAGCATAAATCCTGCCCAGACTGAATCAGGAGAAACAGGACCAGGACAGACCAATGACAAGGGAGAGAATTGAACAGTCATCCGAGTCCCCCCAAAATAAAGGCACAGGGCCTGCTGGTTCCCCGGTGAGTCCACCAAGCCCTCAAGGGAACCAGTGTCCGTCCTGCTCTGGCCGTTCCCGAAACTCAGGCGGAGGCTGCGCTGCCAAGTGCCCAGCGTGAGGCCCCGGGATCCCGACACGAGAGCAGACGAGGACGTCAGCACAGAAGAGACACTGCAGACCCGCGTCCTGAGAAGCACAGAGGGAAAAGCCTCAGCAGTGGAGTGAACAGCAGGTGCCGAGGAGCCTCCACAGCACCCAGGGGTGTTCACTCCAGGACACGGGAGGGATGGACGTGGACGGTCCGTCCAGGTCATTCTCCATCTCAGCAGATAGAGATGAAATCACGGCCCAGATCAGCCGCTGCAGAGAAGGCAGCTGACAAGACTCACCCCGTTCATGGTCACGTCTCCCAGGGAGACGCGCGGAGGTGACGCACCCACAGGAGGGAGACCATGTGCCCAGCCCACCCAGCAGCACCTCAGTTCCTACGTGAGCTGTGGAGTTTCTGTTGCGCCACCCCAGGGTCCTGTCCACGCTCCATGTCATGAATGTTTCCTCCTGTGTTACCCGTCAGGGTTTAACCTTTTACACTTCATGTCTGTGATTAATATTTTTCACTTTTTTAAATGTTATTTTTATATTCCCCACACAGTTGCAACCCCCTTATTTTGACCCCAAGCCCTGCTTTCCCCGCAGCCCCCCATAGTGTGTCTCGGGTTCACAGTTGTGTGTTGATTTTGGCTTTTTCTCTGTCATTGCTGTTCTTTTTCCTGGTCCCTTATTTAGGTTTTCTAGATTCCTCTATGAGTGAGGCCCTGAGTCCTGAACTCACCCCGGGGTCCCTGCGCCCCGCCAGTCCCGACACCCCCAGCCGCCCTCCTGTCCTGGAGGGGGTGTGTCTGGGCCACCCGGCTCCCCATTGTGTGTCCCCCACAGTCCCACGCGGCGTGTCCTCAGTCTCGAGTGCTCGCTGCTGAGTGAACTCGCTCCTGGAGTTGTCCAGGGTGATCGTGAGCCGCGAGCTCAGAGCTGGTTGTAGCTCGTGCCTCGTCACCCCTGTCACCCCCGCCCACGGCAGCCCCTTTCCCTGCACCTGGGGGTCTGCTCACCCCACAGCTGACAGAGACCCCAGAGCCAGCACAGGGAGGCGCTGCCCGCCAGCTCCCAGGGGCCGCCCGCCCAGGAGTGTCTGGACTCGCGTCTCCGGACACGCCCCTCGGCCCTGGCATCTGCTGCCCCCCATCCCCGGGGAGATCTCGCCGCCCACCTGGGGCACCGGCTCCTGCCCAGGCCTCCAGCCCCGCTGCAGCCCACCCCTTGTGCCGGCGAGTGACCGTCCACCATGGGCCGTCAGCAGGAGCTGGGCCGCCAAGGCTCCCCTGGTTATGACGGACAGTGGACCCGAGTCCAGCAGGTCCTGGCGCGTGAGCAACATGACTAAAGGCCACATCCCTGCAGCCCAGCAGGCTGACCCCAACCGACCCGTGGCCCCCGGAGCAGGGTCAGCCTGCTGCCCCTGGAGGACAGGTATAGACACCCAAGGCCGGTCATGTCCCTGGACCTCCAGTGCTGACCAGGGGCCGTTCAGACAAGGAGTCGGGTCCAGCCAGGACAGGGACACACGCAGAGTCCTCAGACCCCCCCATGCCCACCAGCTGCCAGGGGACGTCCCCACACGGGGTCAGGGTCAGCTCCCGGGGCCTGGATCCAGGATCCTCACTCAGGACTCAACACCAGCCTTCCTGTGGCCCTGGATCCTGGTGACACGGTGTGGACGCCACGGTGATCTGATCCCACTGGGTCTCGGGACCAGAACAGACAATCAGTTGTTCTGACTCATTTCAAAGGCACAGACGTTGTTCAGCAGATTGCACTGGGGAGTTACCCGAGGGGGACAGAGGGATGGACACCCACTAGGAGAGGGCAAGGTTGACCTGGAGGCAGGTCCAGGCTGGAGGTCCCGTCCCTGTCCATGTCCTCCCACAGCCATGAGCTGAGTCCAGGCTGTGAGCTCGGAGCGCCCCCTGGTGGTGGGCCTGGGTGCTGCCCCCTCCCGGCCTGCAGGGCCTGTGTCTGGGCCACACCCGCCCTCCCCGGGTCCCCCCAGCACACAAGGCCGTGTCCTCGGGTCACGGAGCTCAGCTGCAGGGAGAGCAGGTTCTGGCCGGGGCAGCAGAGATGGACAGGGGCCCGGAGCGGGGCTGTCGTCTGTGCTCAGGGTGACCCACTGCAGTGACCACGTCCAGCCACCCTGCCCTGCCCGGGACACTGGGGATCCAGACCACCATCCCTGGAAGAGACAGAGCCCGGGACGGCACAGGTGGGGGCAGGTCTGGGGGTCACCATCCCGGCCCGACTCCCGCTGCTGCCCCAGGGACAGGACACCTGGGACAAGGGGTGTCCCCCTCCGTCCCCTGCACTCACCCCCACCCCTGGGTCAGCCCTGACCCTCCCCAGGGAGCCCCGCGGGCAGAGGCCCAGACCCACCAGCTCCTCCTCTCTGGACACGGCTCTGCCCAGGTCCTGACCTGTGTGACCAGAGCCCGGGCCCAGCCCAGGGAGTGACCAGGGAGGGGTTCGCAGCGGGCGCCCGTCCCTGCGCGTGGGGAGGCCGCGGGTCCCTCGGCCTCAGTCTGGCCCTCACGGCCCGTCTCAGGGACAGGCCCGCCTGGGACGCGGACGGGGTGGGCGGTGGCCCTGCCCTCTGTCCTCCGGGCCAGCAGGACGGGCCTTGGTCTCCCCACCATGAGCTCCTGCGGGGATAAACGTGATGAAAGTTTGTCTGGAAACTCTTTCAACCTCGGGAAACCCACAACCACACGGGACGGCGCCTGTTTGGGTTCAGGAAAGTCGGACTCGGCGCCGTTGGCTGTTGGGGACCCGCGGGGGACGGAGCTCAGCCCCGGCTCCCGTGCGAGGCCGACGCTGCTGCCCCGTCAGGCCGTTCCCTGGCCGTGGGCGGGAGGACCTTCCCACGTCAGGCTCCCATGGCTGGAGTCAGGACACGGCTCGGCTCACAACGTGCCCCCTGCGCCCGCTGACCTTCCAGGCGTGTTCAGGTCACGTGTGTCTCCTCCAGGGGCGTGTCCAGCCCTGCCCTGCGCAGAGGCCCTGGGGTGGAGCTGAGCCCCCAGCACAGGGTGCCCTGGGGTACCCCAGCCCTGCCCAGGACAGGAGGGGATGGGGTCAGGAGCAGGTGCTGTGGGGTGTGGGCGGGGAGGGGCCGTGAGCCCCTGGGAAGCACCTGCGCCCCTGGGGTTTGGGGAGGAGGAAGGATCTATCCCAGGGGGACCGTCCTCCACTGACCCTCACTGCCCACAGCACCTTCCTGCCCAGTCTCGACCCAAACAGCACATTGTCAGGTGACCCTCAGGACCCTGAGCCCAGTATACAGAGGGGACGCAGGAGCGCCCACAGCCCTGGGACCTGACAGGAGGCAGGACACTGGGGAGGGTCAGCATCCTCCATGGGCTAGGTGTTCATCCCGCTCCCCAATATCCCCTGTGTTGAGCCACCCTAATTTGTTGCTCCTGAGTCTCTAGGGGCTCATTGTGAAGAAAATGCACAGAGACCTGGACAGGTGAGGGTCTCCTCCCTGGGTAGGTCTCACCTGTGCACAGACAGTCACCGCCTCCTTGTGCTCCCCAGGAATGTGGGGAGCGGGAGCCTCTCAGAGGAGAGCAATGGTGCCTTGGGGAGCTGGGGTCTTGCAGAGGGAGCCCCAGACAGGAAGCCCCTGGCCCCACCCCCACACATGCTCCGGGGCTGTGCTCTGAGCTCTGAGCCTCCTGGGCCTCCCAGTGTCCCTGGGCCCCTGGGGTCCTGACATGCCCCAGTGGACCCCCAGCCCCGCCCCCCGTCCTGCAGGGTTTGTGTCTGGGCTCACACCCGCTCCCCTCACTGTGTCTCCCGCACAGAAATACACGGCCGTGTCCTCGGGCCTCAGGCTGCTCATTTGCAGATACAGCGAGTTCTTGGCGTTGTCTCTGGAGATGATGAATCGCCCTTCACCAGCCCAGGTGCTGGTGCTCACACGTGCCTTGTGGGGTCTTCTGTGGATCAGGACCCGTGTGCACTGTGGGGTGTGTGGAATTTGCTCAGCCATTGCTGAGAAGTGTGACGTCCCCAAACATCAGCAGAGGATGTTGTGTGGTCAGCGTCTCACCTGTGGGCAGGTGTGTGTACAGGGAGCAGCGTCAGGACACATGACAGTAGGGAGGTGTGTGGTTCATGCCCGTTTTATTCCCTCTGCCCAGTATGGCTGCCCTGATGGGTAGTGTTCAGTTTCGGGACCCTCAGGCAGACAGACACTGGGTGGATTGTGCTGTGTTTACTCTGATAGCCTCAGTCCACTGCAGTTCCTGGGTCTGTCCTGGGCTTGTCTCTGTCCCTGGTCCTCGTGGCCTGCTCTGTCCTCAGCCCCTGGGCTCCTCCTCCCGGAGCTGTGCAGAGGCTGAGCGGGGCAGGGCCAGGCTCCAGCCTCGTCCCTCAGGGTGTGCTGACCCGGCCCTGGTCTGTCCACGGGGCTCTGGAGTGAGTCTGTCTCCACCCCAGAGGAGAAGCTGCGGGTGTCATTGTCTGAGCATGAAATCATCCCCCGGGGGAGCATCCCGGGGTCACAATCTTCATCTTCCATCCCTGACTGCGGGACGTTGCTCCACACGTGTGGTTTGATCCGTGACCATCACGCCTGCTGCGGCTGAGAGAGGGTGTGTTTTGTGTGTTACTTTCAGGCGCTGAGGTTGGTCCTAGAAACAGCTCGTGACCCTGGGGACCCCGAGTCTGTACCTGAATGACCGAGTTGGTGACCAGCAGCTCCAGGGAGAACTCGGGGTGCTCACCCCGAGAGCTGGTCATCGGCAGCTGATGCGCGTCCCTGTCATGGGGACGCCTGTTGGTTGCTTCACCCCTAATTTCCTGGGCAGGTCCCCGGTTCCCTGTGGGTGACATGGAGCCAGCCCCTCGCTGCCCTGACGTCACAGGACGGGACGGCACTTTCTCCTGAGACGAGGCCAGGACTGGACCCGCCCAGGTGCCCTGACTCCAGGGAGGGGACGTCCTTCTGCTCGGAGGTGCTGAGTGTCTTCACCGTGAAATGCGCTGACCCCACCCCATGCTGTTTGCCCAGTGACAGGAGGTGCCCGTCCTGCCCCTGCCCCTGCCCTGGGTCTCCCATTGCTGGGGGAGCTGCCCCACCTGGCCCCCAGAGGAGGACACTCCTGGCTGCAGACCTGCCGGGAGCTGCTGTGCAGAGAGCTGGGTCAGGACGCTGTGCTGCTGCGGGAGGCGGGTCAGAAGGGTCCAGGATGCTGACAGGACGGGGAAGGGATCAGGCGGCCATCCAGGGGGATGAGGCTCAGGAAGGGCTGGGGTGCAGGAAGGACAGAGCGGCATGCAGTGGGGATCCCATGATCAGCTGTGATGTGGGCGGGTAATGACGGGGGAGGGGTCAGGGACTGTCAGGGGGCAGAGGTGCTTCCCCTGGACTCAGGGTGCCGATCCCCTGGGCCTTGTCTGGGCGTCTCTGGAGGAGCCTGGGTTTGGGAGATTAGGATTATGATGAGCACATCTGGGGTCTCTCAGGCGAGGTTCCTCCTTCCTCTCTGGGTTGGGGCTCGTTTCCTCAGGGTTAACTGCTCCATGGGGTGTGGTTTGAAAACTCTCAGCTGTGCCGTGGTGCCCGGATCACAATCACCTGCAGCAGGTCACAGGGACGTGGCCCCAACCACGAGAAGAAACTGCATAGTCACCTGGGACATGTGAGGGTCTTGTCCCTGGGGAGGTCTCATCTGTGCATAGAGTGACCTCCTCCTCGGGGCTCCCCAGGAATGTGGGGAACAGGAGCCTCTCAGAGGAGAGCAATGTTGCCCTGGGGAGCTGGGGTCTTGCAGAGGGAGCCCCAGACAGGAAGCCCCTGCCCCCCACCCCTGCACCTGCTCCCGGGCTGTGCTCTGAGCTCTGAGCCCCTGGGCCTCTTGGAGTCCCTGGACCCCTGGGGTCCTGACACGCCCCAGTGGACCCCCAGCCCCGCCCCCCGTCCTGCAGGGTTTGTATCTGGGCTCACACCCGCTCCCCTCACTGTGTGTCTCGCAGAGGAATACACGGCCGTGTCCTCGGGCCTCAGGCTGCTCATTTGCAGATACAGCGAGTTCTTGGCGTTGTCTCTGGAGATGGTGAATCGGCCCTTCACGGAGTCTGCGTAGTATTGCTTACTCCCATCATACCATATAACTGCAACCCACTCAAGCCCCTTCCCTGGAGCCTGGCGGACCCAGTTCATGTGGTAGTCACTGAAGGTGAATCCGGAGGCTGCACAGGAGAGCCTGAGGGACCCCCCAGGTGGCACCAAGTCTCCCCCAGACTCCACCAGCTGCGCCTCACCCTGGACACCTGCAAACACAGACACAGCCCGTCAGGACATGGCTCTCGCCCACTGCTTCCCCCTCCTGCCCCCCCCTCAGGGATCCTGCCCCAGGAATCACCCCCTAGAAGAGCCACGAGCAGCAGCCAGCTCAGCCCACGCTCCATGGCGAGTGTCCGCGTCCGTGCTGACCCGAGTGGACCCTGGGTGCGGGCTGGGCTCCTGTGCGGGCTGCAGGGCGGGCCGGGCTGGTTTTCAGCAGCAGGGGACGCCCTATTTGCATGTGTCCTGCTATATAGCAGCTCTGGCTGGGTCTGGGCAGAGGAGCCGGGGAGGGTCCTGGGACGTGGGGTCATGACACACGATGAGCAGGTTCCTTATTAGGGGCCAGAGCTGGTGACCCTGAGCCCCTGTTACTCTCTGGGACGCAGGCTCAGGTGCTGGTGCTCACACGTGCTCTGTGGGGTCTTCTGTGGAAACGGGACCCGTGTGCACTCTGGGGTGCTTGGAAGTTGCTTAGCCAGTGCTGAGAACTTTGGGAGGTTCTGAAACATCAGCAGAGGATGTTGTGTGGTCAGCGTCTCACCTGTGCGCAGGTGTGCACAGGGAGCGGCGTCAGGACATGTGACAGCAGGGAGGTGTGTGGTTAATGCCCAATTTATTCCCGCTGCCCAGTGTGGCTGCCCTGAGGGGTGGTGTCCAGAGTTCGGGGCCCTGAGGCAAGACAGCCACTGGGTGCATTGACCATCCCTGTCCATCAAAACGTAGCATCTCTGCTCCCAACCTGTCCCATCTTCCAGTTGCCCATGAACTTTAAGGTCCCGCATGTCTTCATTAATGGAAGCTCATGTCCTGGTAGCTCAGGGGTGCAGGGCCTGGTGCACAGGGCACCGTGAGTGGACATTGAGGAAATAGTGTCACAGACGGACACAGAGAAGTTACTGTCCCGACAGCCTCTGAGCATCTGCGTGGTGACAGCTGTGAGGCCTCAGCCCTCGTGGGGGACGGAGACTCAGGTGTGTGTGGGGGAGGGACCCTCACCTGGGCCCATCTTCCTGGGGGTCACTCAGATGTGAACTAAGGAGAAGGAGAACAGAGAATAAGGGGGTTTATACTGAGAGGAGGGGGTGGGGTTCGTGCATCTTTTGTCATGGACTTTAAAATAGGGAGAAAACTGTGCTCAGAGTCGCGCCTGCTGCGGCCTGTGGGGACGTGGGTGTCGGGACGCCTGAGGGGGCCCAGGGCAGGATGCAGACGGGGCTGCCCAGACCCAGCCCTGGCGCTGATCGTGTCCTTCACTCCTGGGCTTTCGGGCTGGCTGGGCCGGGAGAGGCGGAGGAGGAGAGAGACCCAATCTCCGCTCTGTGGCGGGAGGGCTGCGCCTCATGACGCCTGTTTCCTGGCCGGTCCGTGTGAAGGTGAACATCAGAGAGAGGGTCGGACCCAACCTGGGTGTCCAGGCCCCGCACGTCCTCTCCCCGGGGGGAGTCTTCGGGGGACGCGGGAGAAGAGAAAGGAGTCTCAGGGGAAACAGGCTCCTGCTCCCCGCGGGCGTGTCTGTGAGTCAGGAGAGTCTCCGCGTCCCCGGAGTTGGGTTCTCTGGACTCTCGGGGAGACAGTTCCAAGCGTGGGGGCAGGAGGAACCCCAGGGACGCGCAGAGCACTTTAGCGACGACATTGCAAAGAATTAGAACAGAAATTCCCTCAATAGGGGAATGAAAGCCACTTGCACAGATGTTCTGAGAACGGCAGGGGACACCCCCACACCAGCCCCACGTCCACGGGAGAAGCTGAGTCTCCCTCTCAGACCAGACGGGACGGGACGGCACGTCCACGGGCTCCTGTCCCTCAGCCTCGTCCTGGGCGTCCCCACGGGAGCGTCTGGGTGAGAAAAGACTCCAAGGAACCAGACTGGCCCCACACACTGCGGCCGTCACCCCCACAGAGGACATGCTCACCCCCAGGGAGACCCGGGGATTCCACCAGAGGAAACTGTCGACATCACAGTGACATCCTCGTGGGGCAGGAGAAGGAGGAACACACAGAACACGGGGAATTCTGCTTGCGGGCACCTGTCAGGAGACAGGGAAGGCGGAGAACACCCCACCTGCAGTCACCCCAGAACAAGGAGACCCCGGGTGACATGGGGGGGCAGGACCCGCACAAGGAAACGGTGAGACTCTGTCGTGAGGATGTAAGAGACGAGGCCTGGGGAGTCCTGGGCCCTGCGACGAGCACTGACCGCGTGGAAAGGGCCCCGGCCCCCGTGCGCTCCGGGGACCACTGCAGTGTCTGTGAGGGCACAGTGGCCCCTTGACAGGACACAGAAAGACAATTGTCACTTCACAGGGCCAGAGGAGGCTTGGAAGAGGCCAAACCCTCCTGAGAGAAAGAGAAAATAAAGGCCTCCCCGGGAGACACAGAGCTGGGAACATCCTGAGTCAGCATGGAAGAGGGAACAGCGTACGTGGGCACCGGACCCCAAAGTCTGCACTGTCCCCCGTTCCTGAAACACAGTGTCCTTCTTCACGGGACAGGAGCAAAGTTTCGTGAGGTTCAGCAAGAAACACACAAGACACTGAGCAGCAACAGTCCTGGGAACCCGGGAGACTCTGCAGAGAAGGGTCCACCCGAGAGCTCTCGTGGCGGGTGCCCCCGTCACAGACACCAGAGGTCAGGCCAGGAGACCCGGGACCCCGGTGCTGACCAGGGGCCTTTCAGGGAGTCCGGTGTGGCCAGGACAGAGACTCATGCAGAGTCCTCAGACCCCCGTCCTGGCCAGATCCCAGCGGACTGTCCACACACCGAGTCAGTGCTCAGCTCCTGGTACCTGGATACAGGACCCTTGGTCAGGAGTCCCCACCGGCCTTCCTGAGGACCCTGAGACCTGGTGACAGTGGTGTGGCCTCATGTGATCTGATCCAACTGGGTCTGGGAACCAAAAGAGTAAATCAGTTTTTCTGAACATTTCAAAGGTGCCGACGATATTCAACAGATTACATTGGGGGGAGTGACCCCCAGGCTGACCCGAGGGGGACAGAGGGATGGACACCCACTAGGAGAGGGCAGGGGTCGGCCTGGACGTCAGTTCAAGACTGGAGGTCAAGTCCCTGTCCATGTCCCCCCACAGCCATGAGCTGAGTCCAGGCTGTGAGCTCGGAGCGCCCCCTGGTGGTGGGCCTGGGTGCTGCCCCCTCCTGTCCTGCAGGGTCTGTGTCTGGCCACACCCGCCCCTGCCCGGGTCGCCCCAGTAATAGTAAGTAACAGACACCTGGACAGGTGAGGGTCTCGTCCCTCGGGAGGTCTCACCTGTGCACAGACACAGTCACCTCCTCCTTGGGCCTCCCCAGGAATGTGGGTAGCGGGAGCCTCTCAGAGGAGGGCAATGATGCCCTGGGGAGCTGGGGTCTTGCAGAGGGAGCCCCAGACAGGAAGCCCCTGCCCCCCACCCCTGCACCTGCTCCCGGGCTGTGCTCTGAGCTCTGAGCCTTCTGGGCCTCCCGGTGTGCCTGGGCCCCTGGGGTCCTGACACGCCCCAGTGGATCCCCAGCCCGGCCCCCCCATCCTGCAGGGTTTGTGTCTGGGCTCACACCCGCTCCCCTCACTGTGTCTCTCGCACAGAAATACACGGCCGTGTCCTCGGGCCTCAGGCTGCTCATTTGCAGATACAGCGAGTTCTTGGCGTTGTCTCTGGAGATGGTGAATCGGCCCTTCACGGAGTCTGCGTAGTATGTGCCAGCACCATTACTATAAATGTATGCAACCCACTGAAGCCCCTTTCCTGGAGCCTGGCGGACCCAGTGCATTGCATAATTACTGAAGGTGAATCCGGAGGCTGCACAGGAGAGTCTGAGGGACCCCCCAGGCAGCACCAAGTCTCCCCCAGACTCCACCAGCTGCGCCTCACCCTGGACACCTGCAAACACAGACACAGCCCGTCAGGACATGGCTCTCGCCCGCTGCTTCCCCCTCCTGCCCCCCCTCAGGGATCCTGCCCCAGGAATCACCCCCGAGAAGAGCCACGAGCAGCAGCCAGCTCAGCCCACGCTCCATGGCGAGTGTCCGCGTCCGTGCTGACCCGAGGGGACCCTGGGTGCGGGCTGGGCTCCTGTGCGGCTGCAGGGCGGGCCGGGCTGGTTTTCAGCAGCAGGGGACGCCCTATTTGCATGTGTCCTGCTATATAGCAGCTCTGGCTGGGTCTGGGCAGAGGAGCCGGGGAGGGTCCTGGGACGTGGGGTCATGACACACGATGAGCAGGTCCCTTATTAGGGCCAGAGCTGGTGAGCCTGAGCCCCTGTTACTTGCTGTGACGCAGGCCCAGGGGCTGGTGCCCACACGTGCTCTGTGGGGTCTCGTGGGAATGGGACCCGTGTGCACTGTGGGGTGTGTGGGAGTTGCTCAGAAGTGCTGAGAACAGTGTGCAGTCCGCAAGCATCAGCAGAGGACGTTCTGTGGTCAGTGTCTTACCTGTGGGCAGGTATGGACAGGGTGCAGGGTCAGGACCGTTGACAGCAGGGAGGTGTGTGTTTAATGCCAATTTAAGTCCCTCTGCCCAGTGTAGCTGCACTGAGGGGTGGCGACTAGAGTTCGCGGCTCTGAGGTAGGACGGCCCAGGGTGAAGGACTCCCATGTCCATCATAACGGGGTGTCCTCCGATCCCTACCTTTTGGCTCTTTCATTCCCCATGAACTTTAAGGTCCCCCCTTCTCACTCCATGACTGAAACTCATGTCCTGGCAGCTCAGGTGTGCAGGGCCTGGTGCACAGGGCACCGTGAGTGGACATGGAGGAAATAGTGTCATAGACGGACACAGAGAAGTTACTGTCCTGACAGCCTCTGAGCATCTGCGTGGTGACAGCTGTGAGGCCTCAGCCCTCGTGGGGGACAGAGACTCAGGTGTGTGTGGGGGAGGGACCCTCACCTGGGCCCATCTTCCTGGGGGTCCCTCAGATGTGAACTAAGGAGGAGGAGAACAGAGAATAAGGGGGTTTATATTGAGAGGAGGGGGTGGGGTTCGTGCATCTTTTGTCATGGACTTTAAAATAGGGAGAAAACTGTGCTCAGAGTCGCGCCTGCTGCGGCCTGTGGGGACGAGGGTGTCGGGACGCCTGAGGGGGCCCAGGGCAGGATGCAGATGGGGCTGCCCAGACCCAGCCCTGGCGCTGATCGTGTCCTTCACTCCTGGGCTTTCGGGCTGGCTGGGCCGGGAGAGGCGGAGGAGGAGAGAGACCCAATCTCCGCTCTGTGGCGGGAGGGCTGCGCCTCACGACGCCTGTTTCCTGGCCGGTCCGTGTGAAGGTGAACGTCAGAGAGAGGGTCGGACCCAACCTGGGGTGTCCAGGCCCCGCACGTCCTCTCCCCGGGGGTGGGTCTGCGGGGGACGCGGGAGAAGAGAAAGGAGTCTCAGGGGAAACAGGCTCCTGCTCCCCGCGGGCGTGTCTGTGAGTCAGGAGAGTCTCCGCGTCCCCGGAGTTGGGTTCTCTGGACTCTCGGGGAGACAGCTCCAAGCGTGGGGGGCAGGAGGAATCCCTCAGACCAGACGGGACGGGACGGCACGTCCACGGTCTCCTGTCACTCAGCCTCGTCCTGGGCGTCCGCACGGGAGCGTCTGGGTGAGAAAAGACTCCAAGGAACCAGACTGGCCCCCGCACACTGCGGCCGTCACCCCCACAGAGGACATGCTCACCCCCAGGGAGACCAGGGGATTCCACCAGAGGAAACTGTCGACATCACAGTGACATCCTCGTGGGGCAGGAGAAGGAGGAACACACAGAACACGGGGAATTCTGCTTGCGGGCACCTGTCAGGAGACAGGGAGGGCGGAGAACACCCCACCTGCCGTCACCCCAGAACAAGGAGACCCCGGGTGACATGGGGGGGCAGGACCCGCACAAGGAGACGGTGAGACTCTGTCGTGAGGACGTAAGAGACGAGGCCTGGGGAGTCCTGGGCCCTGCGACGAGCACTGACCGCGTGGAAAGGGCCCCGGCCCCCGTGCGCTCCGGGGACCACTGCAGTGTCTGTGAGGGCACAGTGGCCCCTTGACAGGACACAGAAAGACAATTGTCACTTCACAGGGGCCAGAGGAGGCTTGGAAGAGGCCAAACCCTCCTGAGAGAAAGAGAAAATAAAGGCCTCCCCGGGAGACACAGAGCTGGGAACATCCTGAGTCAGCATGGAAGAGGGAACAGCGTACGTGGGCACCGGACCCCAAAGTCTGCACTGTCCCCCGTTCCTGAAACACAGTGTCCTTCTTCACGGGACAGGAGCAAAGTTTCGTGAGGTTCAGCAAGAAACACACAAGACACTGAGCAGCAACAGTCCTGGGAACCCGGGAGACTCTGCAGAGAAGGGTCCACCCGAGAGCTCTCGTGGCGGGTGCCCCCGTCACAGACACCAGAGGTCAGGCCAGGAGACCCGGGACCCCCAGTGCTGACCAGGGGCCTTTCAGACAAGGAGTCGGATCCGGGCCGGACCGAGACACACATAGAGTCTAAGACTCCCTGTCATAACCAGCTGCCAGGGGATTGTATGCACACAGTGTCAGGACTAATTCCAGGGGCCTGGATCCAGGACCCTCAGCCAGGAGTGACCACCAGGGTTCCTGGGGGCAACTGGGACCTGGTGACAGGGGTGTGGACAGCACAGTGATCTGATCCCACTGGGTCTCAGAGTAGAACATTCAGTTTTTCTGACACATTTCAAAGGCACAGACGTTACCAACAGATTGCTGTGGGGAAGTGACCCCAGGCTGGACCAAGGAGGACAGAGGGATGGACACCCACCAGCAGAGGGCAGAGGTCAGCCTGCACGGCAGCTCGAGGCTGGAGGTCCCGTCCCTGTCTATGTCCGCCCACAGCCATGAGCTGAGTCCAGGCTGTGAGCTCGGAGCGCCCCCTGGTGGTGGGCCTGGGTGCTGCCCCCTGCTGTCCTGCAGGGTCTGTGTCTGGGCCACACCCGCCCCTCCCCGGGTCCCCCCAGTAATAGTAAGTAACAGACACCTGGACAGGTGAGGGTCTCGTCCCTGGGGAGCTCTCACCTGTGCACAGTAGAGTCACCTCCTCCTTGGGGTTCCCCAGGATTGTGGGAAACGGGAGCCTCTCAGAGGAGAGCAATGGTGCCCTGGGGACCTGGGGTCTTGATCTAATCTATTTATGTTCATTTTTCCTTCTCCTGCCACTGGAGGACAGTCCCACAGACACCGTGAGACGTATGCTGGGGGTGTGGAGCCTTTACTTGGTGCCTTGATGCCTGCAGCCCTACGGACACGCTTGGTCATGGGAGGCACATACGTTCCCAAGGACAGCGGCGTGGTTGGTGCCTGGAACAGGGTAATCACATGATCTGTCTCCCTGGGAAGGGAAGGAATCCTCTGCTTTGCCACACAGGGAGGAACTGCGGCGACCGTCCCGCGGGAAACAGGCTGGAATTTGAAGGGCAAAGGCGGGAGCCCCCCTCACGCGGGGTCCCAGAGAACCTGACAAAGTGTCACCCGAGCCCAGGCCTGGAGCACACACTTGACATCTCCTGCAGGACGAGGCCCCGTGGGGTGTCTGGAGGGGCGGGAGGGACTCCTGGACCGTGAGGGGTGCTGGCCCCGGCGCTGGTGGGCGCGGGAGGACACACGTGTCTAGGTGTGACGCTGTGGCCTCGGGGCAGACACAGAGGTAAACCCGCCTCTGCTCCATCAACATGTAACTCTCCTGCGTCCACACAGTGGTGACAGCCGACGTCATGTCAGTGACTTCTCTGGTCACCACGGCACGAAACTGGGAATTTTCCACACACGGAAAGTCTGAAAACCGTTTAGTCTGTGGGGACTGCGGGAGGCACTCCTGGCCGAGGCCTGGTCCGTGGGGAGAGGAAACAAGGAAACATATTGTGCCACGAGAACAGGAGGATGCACTCGCGCCCTCCAGGCCCGGGGGCCCAGGAGACACCACACACGGGGCCGGACAGACAGGCAGGACACAGCACAGGCCAGAGAGGCTCAAATTAATAATCCGTCACTACAGCGAAGCAGCCACTCAAAAGTGAGCAACTGAAACCTAAAGCCAGGAGACGGAAGGAAATAATGAGAACTGGACTAGAAATAGGTGAAGCTCGGGCCTCCCTGGGGGTGCAAGGGGTGAGCCCGGCACTGGGAAGCTGTCCGCAGCCTCTGCGGCACGAGCTCCATGTCCAGGCGGCCAGGGAGCTCCCCACATGGCGAGCAGACCTCTCCCGTCTCCCCGCGGCTGCCTCAGCAGTGTACATAGGTCCACCTGCCTGTCCTGCTCCCCACTCTGTCTCTGGTGGATCCTGTCACCCCCACATCTCTGGCCTCTACCCCAGCCCTTGTAGCATAAATAAATAAATCTTTTATTAGAAAAGGGAAAACAAAAATAATTGTGGAAATTAAACAAAACATCCTTAATCAGTCCATGAAGGATAAAATTGCAAGGGGCCTCCCTGGTGACGCAGGGGCTAAGGAAAGCGCAGTCAAGCCATGGGCAGCCACTGCTGCAGGAGCTCCACACCCAGCAGGGAGGACCCACAGGGCAAGCAGACCTCCCATCTCACCCTGTCTCCCCTCAGCAGTGTGTTTATGCGGATCCGCCTGTCCTGTTCCCTTTCCCGTTTCTGGGGAGTCCTCTCACCCCTGCTCCTCTGGCCTGCACCCCAGCTCTTGTATATATAAATAAATAAATCTTTTAAAAAAAGAAAAAACGAAGCTCCGGTGAAAGAGGCATCTCCAAGGAGCAGTCTGAGAAAAGCTGGGGATGGAGAAAGTCAGCCAAATGCACGCTCTCCTTTAAATGTGGAGGAGACTCTCGTGAGCAGCGTCAGGGAAGCGTGAGGAGAAGTGACATGAGCACCTGGACCACGGAGGGTCGGGGAGGCTCCGCGTGTGTCTGCACAGATTGGCGAGGCCGGAGGAAATGGACAGAATCCCAGAGTCACACACACGCCCAGGAGGGAGTCGGGAAGGTTAGACCCGAACAGAACAAGCCAGAGCATCGAGAGGGAATCAGCGTCTCCAGAGAACAAACACCAGGACGTGCAGGTCTTCCGAGCCAGCCTGGCAGAGCCTGCGGGGGGCCAAGTGTGCAGCCTCCTGCTCTCCGCACGGACCCGGGGGGCCGCGCTGCAGGAGCAGGTCCAGAGGCCCCCGGGGTCCCGACCCTGAGACAGACAAGGACGTCGCCCCGGCAGAGACACCGCAGACCCGCGTCCCGACCGACACAGACGCAAAAATCCTCAAAATCCTCAAAACAATCCTCAAAAAAGCTTAGGAAACAAAATGAACGACACACTGAGAGGATCCTTCACAGCACCCAGGGGTGTTCACCCCAGGCCACGGGAGGGATGGACGTGGACGGTCCGTCCAGGTCATTCTCCATCTCAGCAGATAGAGATGAAATCACGGCCCAGATCAGCCGCTGCAGAGAAGGCAGCTGACGAGACTCACCCCGTTCATGGTCACGTCTCCCAGGGAGACGCGCGGAGGTGACGCTCCCCGCAGGAGGGAGACCGTGTGCCCAGCCCACCCAGCAGCACCTCAAGGGGAGAGGCTGAGCTTCTCCTCTGCCGCAGTCCAGCTCCCACCGGGCCGGGTTCTGCAAGGACGAGACGGCGCCAGGCGACGGGAGGGGACGGGAGGGGAATGAGGAGACACAGACCCTGACGGGGCGCGAGTGTCTCCTACTGAGGGTCTCGCGGGCCCTTATTGATGCATCAGAAATTCCTGATGTGATCGTCACATCCGCCATCCTGTGATTTCCCTTTTCCTTCGTTTCAGACCTTGTGTTTGATCATCAGCCAGGGCCCAGCCCTTTCTGAGTTCTCCCGTCTGTGTGGACGTGGCTGCTCGGCACATGAACACGGCCGCGTGTTTCCCGAGGGACGCGTCATTCAGAAAACAGACACAGGTGCTGCCCACGCCGAGACTCAGGAGGTCACGCCCGGCGACGACACCAGGCTCCGCGGGCACCGGGAGGTTGAGGGCGGCCTCCTAGTTCCCATACAGAACCCGGGGCCCCGGGGCCACGGGAACAGCATGTGGGGTGCTTCTCTCGGACCATTTCGCCTCGGGGCGCCTCAGGCCTGCTCTAGTGGGGACGTGTGCCGGGCTCCGTTCCCTCAGGTCTCTCAAGGGTGGCTGGTTACACATTGGAGGACGTGGAGAATATTGGAAACCGGTTCATAATCAGTCGTGCTGGAAGACACGTGTTTCAAACCCCTGAGGCGTGTGTTCCCGAGACGGGCCCTGGAGCCAACACTCACTGCGTGATTCTGAAGCTCATCGGAAAACTGTGGCCTTTTCTGGAATGGACACATCTCCCACGATCACACCCCGTCATCACCCCAGGGCTGTTGCTCGCATCCTCTTGTTAAGTCATTTGCTTCTGCAGAGTTTACAGTTTTGATGTGACGCGTCTAGAAAACAATTCCCGCTGGAACTGGGTCATTTCTGTGGTGCCACCCCAGGGTCCCGTCCACACCCCATGACATAAAAGTCTTGTCCTTGTTCACCGTCAGGGTTTGATTCTTCTACATTTTACATCAAGTCCGTGATTAATTTTGATTTGATTTTGTATTTGCTCGTCTCCTGTGCTGACGCTCCAGGGTGTGCAAATCCACCGTCCACGCAGGGTTTGGCATCTGCAGCCACCAAGGAACAACCTGAAAGTCTCAGGATCTTCGCGTTGAGTCCACCGTGACTGGGGAACTGCCCTTGCTCGAGGAGCTTGTGATGACCGTGAGGCGTGTTGGGATCTTCTGGCCTTTTCTGTGGAGACGCTCGTGTCCGCGGGATGAGAGTGAGTGTTATTTCCAGGCCCCGTCTGTGTCTCTCTCCTCTGGTTGTTTCGTTGCCTCAACTCAGATTTCAGCAGAGTTTTGAAAACGCAATTGGAAATGGGCGAAGCTCCGTCCTGCCCTGGCTGGGGAGGTTCTGGGGGGTCGCGATTCAGTGAGTTTGTCGCTGTTGCTGTTGTGCAGGTTGTCGTTGTCCGGATGGAGACGTTTGTTTTTGTGTTTGGTTTCCTGGCAGTTATTTCCTCACGGCGGGTGTGGACCATCCTGACGTGGTTCCGGGTCTACTGACACGTCACTGTGCTGCTGTGTTGGTTGTTTCTGTGAGAACCAGATTCAGACTCTCAACACCATTGTCTCCCCCCGTGGATCTGCTCAGACTCCCTGTTTCAGTCTTTGTAAACTAACGGCTAAAATATTAGTAAGAAAAACTTGGCTCCCTGAGGTCCCTGAGCCCCTGGAGTCCTGATCCACACTGTGTCCCCAGCACCCCCTGCTGGTCCCGGGCACCCCAGCCCCGCCCCCCGTCCTGCAGGGTTTGTGTCTGGGCTCACACCTGCTCCCCTCACTGTGTGTCGTACAGAAATACACGGCCGTGTCCTCGGGCCTCAGGCTGCTCATTTGCAGATACAGCGAGTTCTTGGCGTTGTCGCTGGAGATGGTGAATCGGCCCTTCACGGAGTCTGCGTAGTTTGTTTCACCATCGCTAGGATCAATTCGTGCAACCCACTCAAGCCCCTTCCCTGGAGCCTGGCGAACCCAGTGCATGTAGTAGTCGCTGATGGTGAATCCGGAGGCTGCACAGGAGAGTCTGAGGGTCCCCCCAGGCGGCACCAAGTCTCCCCCAGACTCCACCAGCTTATCCTCACCCTGGACACCTGCAAACACAGACACAGCCCGTCAGGACATGGCTGCCCACTGCTGCCCCCTCCTGCCCCCCCCAGGGATCCTGCCCCAGGAATCACCCCCTAGAAGCGCCACAAGCAGCAGCCAGCTCAGCCCACGCTCCATGGCGAGTGTCCGCGTCCGTGCTGACCCGAGTGGACCCTGGGTGCGGGCTGGACTCCTGTGCGGGCTGCAGGGCGGGCCGGGCTGGTTTTCAGCAGCAGGGGACGCCTTATTTGCATGTGTCCTGCTATATAGCAGCTCTGGCTGGGTCTGGGCAGAGGAGCCGGGAGGGTCCTGGGACGTGGGGTCATGACACACGATGAGCAGGTCCCTTATTAGGGGCAGAGCTGGTGACCCTGAGCCCCTGTTACTTGCTGTGACCAGGCCCAGGTGCTGGTGCTCACACGTGCTCTGTGGGATCTTCCTGCCTGAGTTGTTCGTATATTTATGTTCAGCCCTTTGTCAGATGTGTTACCTGCAAATATTTTGTCCCATTCAGCAGGGAGACTTTTATTGTCCTGATAGTGTTTTTAATTGTATGGAAGCTTATTCATTGAATGGAACCCCGTTTGTTTTCATTTATTTTTCTTTTCTTGCCACTGGAGACCATTCAACAATATATCACCGCAGCCAATGGCTGGTTGTTTGGTAAATTCACTTGTTCTATTTCGCTGGCAGCCCGTGCACACGCTTAGCCAGGACAAACACCCACGTGCCCAAGGGCAGGAGTGGATCAGGCAAATGAGCCGCACGGATGCCTTAGCGCAGTGCCCAGCTATGAGGTGGGGCGATGCTCAGTGACCAGGTCTGACGAGAGGGACAAAGGCTGGACGGTCTCTCTGACATGGGGGTGAAGGTCCTACAGAACAGGGTCAGGCAAAGCCCAGCGACAGTCAGCTCTGCCCTCTGACTGCGGCACTGAGGAGCAGAGGGGGGTGGTGGGAGTGGGGCACGAGGGCCCCATGGACGTGCTGGGGCGGCCGGGCCGGGGCTGGGCTGGTGTGAAAGGCGCGTCTGTGTAGGCTTGACCTGTAGCCTGAGCAGGTTCTCAGACGCAAACCTGCTTCTCCTCCACAGACACAGACGCACCCGGTGTCAGCACCGTCACGGTGATGGTCGTGTCCGTGGTCTCCTCTGACTCCGTCGCTGCGCACTGGAGATGGTCCACGGGGAGAGCCGGGAAAATTGTGCCAGGAGGGGACTGTGTGCAACACTCCTGACCGACCAGTTCTGGACGAGTGAGGACGCGACAGGAAACCACATCACACACGACACAGCGTCACTGGGCCATGACCTTCCGGAACTGCGGATGGCGGGGACCGAGCTCCCCAGGCTGTCCGAGGAGCTCCGGGCATGGGGGACGTTTCTGACAAGTCAGGAAGCGCCACAGCTGGCTCCGGCTGCTTCCTTCCACTTGTCTGAGGCAGTTCTTGCCACGGGGGAATTCTCTGCGGGCTTCAGCACCACACAGTGAGTGCCGGCTCCAGGGCCCGTCTCGGGAGCGCAGCCTCAGGGGTCTGAGAAATGTGCCTTCCAGCTCGACTGACGGGAAACGGTTTCCCACATTCTCCACGTCCTCCGACGCGTGGTTCAGTGACCACGAGTAGCGCCGAGTTCTCTGACAAACCCCATGTGATAGACCTGAGGGGACGGAGCCTGCACGTCCCCACTAGAGCAGGCCTGAGGCGCCCCGGAGGCGAAATGGTCCGAGAGAAGCACCCCCCATGCTGTTCCCGTGGCCCCGGGACCCCGGGTTCTGTATAGGAACTAGGAGGCCGCCCTCGACCTCCCGGTGCCCGCGGAGCCTGGTGTCGTCCCCGGGCGTGACTGTGAACATCACGTGCGTGCAGCGCCTCTTCCTATTCTCTCAATAACACGCATCACCTCGGGAAATGGGTGACCAAGTTGATGCAACCAAGTGACCAAGCTCATCAGAGACGGGGAAAATTAAAAAAAAAGGACTGTGCACTATCAATGATCTTTAATAATTTCTTAAACAATGTAAAAGTAAAATCAAACAATTGCATGATGTGATGATGTGATAACAATCTCTACTGTCTAGACAAAGCCCGGCTGGGAGTGTCAGTGGGAGACACTCGCACCCCATCAAGTGTCTCGGTCTCTTCATTCCCTCCCCTGCTCCCTCCTCTTCGCCAACGCCATCTTGTCCTTGCGGAAACCTGGCCCCGGGCGGGGCTGGACTCTGGCATGTGGACCCGTCAGAAGCCGAGCGAAGGGCGGGAGAGGGCCGTGCAGGCCTCACCGTGAAGGAGAAAACGCAGCAGCCCAGTGTGGAGGGTCCCGCCTCAGGCCGCTCCCCAGGGAGAGCCAGTGACTCCTACGTCAGCGGGGGAGGGAACAGCGTGAGCTGGAGCCGCAGCAATCCAGACACGCGTGGAACGTTCCCGTGAGCAGTGATGCCACAGGAGGTTTTCCATAAAATAACCAAAATGGAGGAAATCGATACTGTCCCTTAGATAAACGGAGTAAAACTCTAATAAACAAAACAGAGGCGGACGAGGGGAGAGACCACGGACACCTCCCTGCCAGGGCCGCGTGTGTGTGCGGCGTGTGAAGCGTCCTGCTTGGGGCAGTCGTGTGTGTCCTGCTGAAAAGCGCGTCTCCTCTGTCCTGTACTCGGGCCTCAGGCCGCCCCTGCGTCCAATTTCCAGCTGAAGGGAAGGGACGGGACTCCGGGACAGGCAGCGTGTTCTCAGGACCCGGAGGAGGCTGTGCTGCCAGAGGAGACCATGAGGCCACCACGGTCCTGACACTCACCCGACAAGGACGTCACTCAGGACAGAAAATTACAGACCAACAACCTGGTAAACACAGATGCAGAAATCCCCCAGAAAATCTTCCCTAACTGAGTGAACAACACACTGTGAGACCATCCGTGGGGCCCAGGGGTGTTCACTCCAGGACACGGGAGGGATGGACGTGGACGGTCCGTCCAGGTCATTCTCCATCTCAGCAGATAGAGATGAAATCACGGCCCAGATCAGCCGCTGCAGAGAAGGCAGCTGACAAGACTCACCCCGTCATGGTCACGTCTCCCAGGGAGACGCGCGGAGGTGACGCCCCCACAGGAGGGAGACCGTGGGCCCAGCCCACCCAGCAGCACCTCAAGGGGGGAGACGGAGGCTTCTTCCCGAGGCCAGGCCCCGGCAGGGACGTCCGCGGGCCCCACACGGCTCAGCGTCCTGCGTGGAGACGGGAAGGATCCTCGTGTGAGAAGCGAGGGTGACGCTGCCCCTCTGGGCAGCAGACGTGGGGAGGGACACGGAGACCCCGACAGGCCCACGGAGACGGGGAGAAGCCGCATCAGGGCCGTGACGTGCAGGCTCCAGACCCGCGTGTCTGTGGGGGGAGAGGGTTGAGGGTTTGGCATGTCAGTCAGTGGTTGATGTCTTTCTTCTTCTTGAGTTTTCAGAGTTGTGATGATTATTGATAATTAAATTTTCCAAAATATCCTGTTCTTTCATCCTCTCTAACTGTTGCTTGTGTTCTCATTTTTATGACATTTGCTTTTGTAGCATGGGCAGTTTTCATTTAAAAGTCTATAAAATAATTATGTCTTGAGCTGTGATTTCTGTTGCACACATCAGGACATGTCCGCGCTCACGGAAAACATGTTCTGTTCTCGGTCACCTCTCCGTGTTTGCATCTTCTGTGTTTACATTTGTGTCCACGGCCCATTGTATGTACCTGGAGAGGCTGTCGTCCTGCCAGGATGAGCTTCTCCGCAGGGGCAAATCCAGGTGTCCCGTCACCTTTCTGTCCAATCTCAGTTCATGTGTCATGTCAGACCAGGAGACCGGGACCCCCCAGTGCTGACCAGGGGACTTTCAGACAAGGAGTCAGGTGTGGTCAGGACAGAGACACACACAGAGTCCTCAGACCCACCAACCCCGCCAGCTGCCAGGGGACCGTCCACACAAGGGGTCAGGGCTCAGCTCCCGGGGTCTGGATCCAGGACCCTCAGGCAGGGGTCATCAGCAGCCTTCCTGGGGGCACCTGGGCCCAGGTGACAGGGGTGTGCACCGCATGGTGATCTGATCCCACTGGGTCTCGTAGAAGAAAAGACAATCAGTGGTTCTAACTCATTTCAAAAGCACAGACGCTATCAACAGATGGCACTGGGGGAGTGACCCCAGGCTGGACCCGAGGAGGACAGAGGGATGGACACCCACTAGGAGAGGGCGGGGGTCGGAATGGACGGCAGGTCCAGCCTGGAGCCTGGACCTGTCCATGTCCTCCCACAACCATGAGCTGAGTCCAGGGCTGTGAGCTCGGCGCGCCCCCTGGTGGTGGGTCTCTGTGCTGCCCTGCCCCCCAATTGCTCATCTTGTGTTATGACCCCAAAGTCCCCAGGACCCCCCAGGCCTTCTGTCCTCAGACTCCAGCCAGAGCTGCTGTATAGCAGGACACATGCAGATAGGGCTGTCCCCTGGTTTTTCTTGTTGGACACAAAGCGCTCGAATCTGTGGGGTCCATGTCTGCAACTGGACACCTGCAAACACAGACACAGCCCGTCAGGACATGGCTCTCGCCCACTGCTTCCCCCTCCTGCCCCCCCCTCAGGGATCCTGCCCCCAGGAATCACCCCCTAGAAGAGCCACGAGCAGAGGCCAGCTCAGCCCACGCTCCATGGCGAGTGTCCGCGTCCGTGCTGACCCGAGTGGACCCTGGGTGGGGGTTGGGCTCCTGTGCGGGCTGCAGGGAGGGCCGGGCTGGTTTTCAGCAGCAGGGGACGCCCTATTTGCATGTGTCCTGCTATATAGCAGCTCTGGCTGGGTCTGGGCAGAGGAGCCGGGGAGGGTCCTGGGACGTGGGGTCATGACACACGATGAGCAGGTCCCTTATTAGGGGCCAGAGCTGGTCACGCTGAGCTCTTGTTAGTTGCTGTTACACAGGCCCAGGTGCTGGTGCTCACACATGCACTGTGGGGTCTTCTGTGGAAACTGGACACGTGTGTGCTGTGGGGAGGGTGGCGGTTGCTCAGCCATTGCTGAGAACAGTGTGAGGTCCCTGAACACGACATGATGGACGTCTTGTGGTCAACATCACACCTGTGGGCAGGTGTGAACCGAGAGTGGCGTCAGGACACGTGGCAGCAGGGAGGTGTGTGGTTAATGCCCATTTCAAATCTTTGTCCAGTGTGGCTGTCCTGAGGGGGTGGCGTCCAGAGTTTGGGGCCCTGAGGCAGTTTGGCCACTGGGTGGATGGACTGTCCCCATCCATCAACACGAGGTGTCATCTGCCTCCTCCCTGCCAACCATGTCGGCTCTATCAGTTGTCCATGACCTTCAAGGCCCCCATGTCTCTCCATGACTGAAGTTCATGTCCTGGTAGCTCAGGTGTGCAGGGCCTGGTGCACAGGGCACCGTGAGTGGACATTGAGGAAATAGTGTCTTAGACGGACACAGAGAAGTTACTCTGTCCATCAACCCTCATAGGGGATGGAGACTCAGGTGTGTGTGGGGGAGGGACCCTCACCTGGGCCCATCTTCCTGGGGGTCACTCAGATGTGAACTAAGGAGAAGGAGGACAGAGAATAAGGGGGTTTATATTGAGAGGAGGGAGTGGGGTTCGTGCATCTTTTGTCATGGACTTTAAAATAGGGAGAAAACTGTGCTCAGAATCGCGCCTGCTGCGGCCTGTGGGGACGTGGGTGTCGGGACGCCTGAGGGGGCCCAGGGCAGGATGCAGACGGGCTGCCCAGACCCAGCCCTGGCGCTGATCGTGTCCTTCACTCCTGGGCTTTCGGGCTGGCTGGGCCGGGAGAGGCGGAGGAGGAGAGAGACCCAATCTCCGCTCTGGGGCGGGAGGGCTGCGCCTCATGACGCCTGTTTCCTGGCCGGTCCGTGTGAAGGTGAACATCAGAGAGAGGGTCGGACACAACCTGGGGTGTCCAGGCCCCGCACGTCCTCTCCCCGGGGGGGAGTCTGCGGGGGACGCGGGAGAAGAGAAAGGAGTCTCAGGGGAAACAGGCTCCTGCTCCCCGCGGGCGTGTCTGTGAGTCAGGAGAGTCTCCGCGTCCCCGGAGTTGGGTTCTCTGGACTCTCGGGGAGACAGTTCCAAGCGTGGGGGCAGGAGGAACCCCAGGGACGCGCAGAGCACTTTAGCGACGACATTGCAAAGAATTAGAGTAGAAATTCCCTCAATAGGGGAATGAAAGCCACTTGCACAGATGTTCTGAGAACGGCAGGGGACACCCCCACACCAGCCCCACGTCCACGGGAGAAGCTGAGTCTCCCTCTCAGACCAGACGGGACGGGACGGCACGTCCACGGGCTCCTGTCACTCAGCCTTGTCCTGGGCATCCCCACGGGAGCGTCTGGGTGAGAAAAGACTCCAAGGAAGCAGACTGGCCCCCACACACTGCGGCCGTCACCCCCCCAGAGGACATGCTCACCCCCAGGGAGACCAGGGGATTCCATCAGAGGAAACTGTCGAGCATCACAGTGACATCCTCGTGGGGCAGGAGAAGGAGGAACACACAGAACACGGGGAATTCTGCTTGCGGGCACCTGTCAGGAGACAGGGAGGGCGGAGAACACCCCACCTGCCGTCACCCCAGAACAAGGAGACCCCCGGATGACATGGGGGGGCAGGACCCGCACAAGGAGACGGTGAGACTCTGTCGTGAGGATGTAAGAGACGAGGCCTGGGGAGTCCTGGGCCCTGCGACGAGCACTGACCGCGTGGAAAGGGCCCCGGCCCCCGTGCGCTCCGGGGACCACTGCAGTCTCTGTGAGGGCACAGTGGCCCCTTGACAGGACACAGAAAGACAATGGTCACTTCACAGGGGCAGAGGAGGCTTGGAAGAGGCCAAACCCTCCTGAGAGTAAGAGACAATAAAGGCCTCCCCGGGAGACACAGAGCTGGGAACATCCTGAGTCAACATGGAAGAGGGAACAGCGTCCATGGGCACCGGACCCCAAAGTCTGCACTGTCCCCCGTTCCTGAAACACAGTGTCCTTCTTCACGGGACAGGAGCAAAGTTTCATGAGGTTCAGCTGGAAACACACAAGTCACTGAGCAGCAACAGTCCTGGGAACCCGGAGACTCTGCAGAGAAGGGTCCACCCGAGAGCTCTCGTGGTGGGTGCCCCCATCACAGACACCAGAGGTCAGGCCAGGAGACCCGGGACCCCAGTGCTGACCAGGGGCCTTTCAGACAGGGAGTCCTGTCTGGGCAGGACAGAGACTCACGCAGAGTCCTCAGACCCCTGTCCACTCTGGTTGCCAGGAGACCTTCCACACATGGTCTCATTGCTCAGTTCCCGGGTCCTGGATCCTAGAGCCTCATCATTAGACCACACCAGTCGTCCTGGGGACCCTGGGACCTGGTGACAGGGTTGTGGACACCACAGTGATCTGATCCCACTGGGTCTCAAACCAGAAAAATCAGTTGTTCTGACATATTTCAGAGGCACAGATGTTATCAGCAGATGCACTGGGGGAGTGACCCCAGATTGACCCGAGGAGGACAGAGGGATGGACACCCACCTGCAGGGGGCAGAGGTCGGTCTGGACAGCAGGTCAAGGCTGGAGGTCCCGTCCCTGTCCATGTCCTGCCACAGCCATGAGCGGAGTCCAGGGCTGTGAGCTCGGAGCGCCCCTTGGTGGTGGGCCTGGGTGCTGCCCCCTCCTGTCCTGCAGGGTCTGGGTCTGGCCACACACACCCCTCCCCGTGTCCCCCAGTAATAGTAAGTAACAGACACCTGGACAGGTGAGGGTCTCGTCCCTGGGGAGGTCTCACCTCTGCACAGACAGAGTCACCTCCTCCTTGGGGCTCCCCAGGAATGTAGGCAGCGGGAGCATCTCAGAGGAGAGCAATATTGTCCTGGGGAGCTGGGGTCTTGCAGTGGGAGCCCCAGACAGGAAGCCCCTGCCCCCTACCCCTGCATCTGCTCCCGGGCTGTGCTCTGAGCTCTGAGCCTTCTGGGCCTCCAGGTGTCCCTGGGCCCCTGGGGTTCTGACACGCCCCAGTGGACCCCCAGCCCCGCCCCCGTCCTGCAGGGTTTGTGTCTGGGCTCACACCCGCTCCCCTCACTGTGTCTCCCGCACAGAAATACACGGCCGTGTCCTCGGGCCTCAGGCTGCTCATTTGCAGATACAGCGAGTTCTTGGCGTTGTCTCTGGAGATGGTGAATCGGCCCTTCACGGATTCTTCATGCCTTGTGATACCACCATGACTACTAATTTCTGCAACCCACTCTAGCCCCTTCCCTGGAGCCTGGCGGATCCAGTGCATGTAGCAGTTGCTGATGATGAATCCAGAGGCTGCACAGGAGAGTCTGAGGGTCCCCCCATGAGGCACCAAGTCTCCCCCAGACTCCACCAGCTGCGCCTCACCCTGGACACCTGCAAACACAGACACAGCCCGTCAGGACATGGCTCTCGCCCACTGCTTCCCCTCCTGCCCCCCCCTCAGGGATCCTGCCCCCAGGAATCACCCCCTAGAAGAGCCACGAGCAGCAGCCAGCTCAGCCCACACTCCATGGCGAGTGTCCGCGTCCGTGCTGACCCGAGTGGACCCTGGGTGTGGGCTGGGCTCCTGTGCGGGCTGCAGGGCGGGCCGGGCTGGTTTTCAGCAGCAGGGGACGCCCTATTTGCATGTGTCCTGCTATATAGCAGCCCTGGCTGGGTCTGGGCAGAGGAGCCGGGGAGGGTCCTGGGACGTGGGGTCATGACACACGATGAGCAGGTCCCTTATTTGGGGCAGAGCTGGTGACCCTGAGCCCCTGTTTCTTGCTGGGACTCAGGCCCAGGTACTGGTGCTCACACGTGCTCTGTAGGGTCATCTGTGGAAATGGGACCTGGGTGTGCTGTGGAGTGAGTGGGGGTTGCTCAGTCAGTGCTGAGAACAGTATGAGGTCCCTGAACACAACAGGGCAGACGTCTGTGTGGTCAGCATCTCACCTGTGGGCATGTGTGCACACCTAGTGGCGTCACGACACGTGACAGCAGGGAGGTGTGCGGTTAATGCCCATTTCAGTCCCTCTGCCCAGTGTGGCTTCCCTGAGGAGTGGCATCCAGAGTTTGGGGCCCTGAGGCAGGACGACCACTGGGTGGATGGACCGTCCCCATCCGTCAACACGAGGTATCCTGTGCCCCCTCCCTGCCAACCTTGTCGCCTCTCTCAGTGCCCATGACCTTTGAGGTCCCCCATGTCTCTCCGTGATGGAAGCTCATGTCCTGGTAGCTCAGGTGTGGAGGGCCCTGGTGCACAGGGCGCCGTGAGTGGACATTGAGGAAATAGTGTCATAGACGGACACAGAGAAATTACTGTCCCGACAGCCTCTGAGCATCTGCGTGGTGACAGCTGTGAGGCCTCAGCCCTCTTGGGGGACGGAGACTCAGGTGCATGTGGGGGCGGGACCCTCACCTGGGCCCATCTTCCTGGGGGATCACTCAGGTGTGAACTAAGGAAAAGAGAGGACAAATAATTATAGAAATGAAATATTTTAGGTCTGTACGAGGGGGAATGACATTCGTGGTATATTTCGATGTCTTAGATTCTCTAAGTGGGAGAAAAGCGTGTATCTCAGCAGCCAAGTCCTGCCGAGGCCTTTCTTAGGGGATCGGTCAGGACGCCGCGAGGGTCAGAGGGCAGGGTCTGGAAGGTGCTGACCCGGAGCCACCACGGCTTGAGGTTCTGTCCCTGCGTCCCTTGGCGTCCAGCCAGGCGGGTCTTGCAGTTCCGGAGAGAGAAGGAAACACAGATTCTCTGCAGCTTGGACAGGGCCGGGCCTCACGGGGCCTGTCTCTGGGGCACAGTCGGCGTTTCCCTGAGAGTCCGCGGGAGGATGGACACGAGCTGAGGGACCCGTCGCTGAGCATCCTTCCCCGGACAACAGGAGTTTGTTTCGGGAAAGTGGAGAAAGACGAACCCCTCCCAGGAGGCAGCTTGTCCCGACGCACCTCGTGACCTGTGTGAGGAATGATGCGTCTCCCTCCCGCAGCCCCGGTCTCTGCACTCCCCGGGGCCAGAGTCAAGCCTGGGGGCAGAGAGGATCCCAGAGACAACCAGGAGGTTCTGGAGACGATGTTGGTACAATCCAGGGTGGTTATTCTGCAAATCTGGAATTAGAGGAACTAGATGAACATTTTGAAAGTTGAGGTTGAGAAACCCTCAGCCACCGCCACATTCACGGTGAAAAGCTGAAATGTTCCCACTAAGACCAGGGACAAGACGGGCGTCCACGTCACCTCGGTCACTCACCCTCGTCCTGCACGTCCACAGGAAGCATCTGGGCAGGAAAAGACCAAAAGGATCTGACCTGGGAGAGGAAGTCAAGGGTCACCACTCCCAGCTGAGAGGCTCGTGTGCTCAGAGAATCCAGAAGATTCTACACAGAGAACGTCTGGAATCACCAGTGGGCACAGCCAGGGGACAGGGTCCAGAGTGGACACACAGAACCCCACGGCGTCCTGCCTGGGAGCAGCACGTCAGGGGAAGTGAGCGTCCGGGTCCAGTGACACTCTCGCCCTCAGGAAGGAACCCCGGGGAGTGACCTGAGCAGGGGGGACGCAGGTGCAGTGCAGACTCGACACTGTGCAGTGGACACGAAAGACCACACAGGACATGCTGAGGCGTCCCGGCTCTGGGATGAGGTGACATCATTGAAATGCCGCGTCACCCAAAGCCATTCACAGATTTAATGCATCACCTAGGACAGCACAAGTGACCTTGGAAAGGAAACAAGAAGCAGTTGTGGAACCTAAAGGGTCTTGAAGAGCAAAAACAACCTTGAGAGAAAAGGAGAAAAATGAAGAAATCACATCCGGGTGACAAGAGCCTGGACACGTTCCTGTCCCCCCGCTCGCAAGAGTGAGCACTGAGTGGCCAGTTGACCCCACAGTCCACAGACCCACTGCACCCCGATGCCACAGCGTCATTCCCAGCAGGTCATAGTTTCGTGAGGTTCAGCGAGAAACACACAAGACACTGAGCAGCAACAGTCCTGGGAACCCGGGAGACTCTGCAGAGAAGGGTCCACCCGAGAGCTCTCGTGGCGGGTGCCCCCGTCACAGACACCAGAGGTCATTGGAGAAGACTCGGGACCTCCAGAGCTGACCAGGGGCCTTTCAGACAAGGACTCCGGTCTGAACAGGACAGAGACACAGAGAGTCTGAGACACCCCGTCCTTGCCAGCTGCCAGGGGACTATCCCCACACGGGGTCAGACTAATTCCGGGGGCCTGGATCCAGGACCCTCAGTCAGGAGTCACCACCAGGGTTCCTGGGGGCACCTGCGACCTGGTGACAGGGGTGTGGACAGCACAGTGATCTGATCCCACTGGGTCTCAGAGCAGAACCATCAGTTTTTCTGACACATTTCAAAGGCACAGACGTTATCAACAGATGGCACTGGGGGAGTGAGCCCAGGCTGGACCCGAGTAGGACAGAAGGATGGACACCCACTACGCGAGGGCACAGGTCGACCTTGGATGGCAGGTCCAGGCTGGAGGTCCCGTCCCTGTCCATGTCCCCCCACAGCCAGGAGCTGAGTCCAGGCTGTGAGCTCCGAGCGCCCCCTGGTGGTGGGCCTGGGTGCTGCCCCCTCCTGTCCTGCAGGGTCTGTGTCTGGCCACACCCGCCCCTCCCGGGTCCCCCCAGTAATAGTAAGTAACAGACACCTGGACAGGTGAGGGTCTCGTCCCTGGGGAGGTCTCACCCGTGCACAGACAGAGTCACCTCCTCCTTGGGGTTCCCCAGGAATGTGGGGAGCGGGAGCCTCTCAGAGGAGAGCAATGGTGCCCTGGGGAGCTGGGGTCTTGATCTAATCCTATTTATGTTCATTTGTCCTTCTCCTGCCACTGGAGGACAGTCCCACAGACACCATGAGATGTACACTGGGGGGTGTCGAGCCTTTACTTGGCTCCTTGATGCCTGCAGCCCTACGGACACGCTTGGTCATGGGAGGCACGTATGTGCCCAAGGACAGCGGCGTGGTTGGTGCCTGGAACAGGGTAATTACATGATCCTGTCTCCCTGGGAAGGGAAGGATCCTCTGCTTTGCCACACAGGGTGGAACTGCGGCGACCGTCCCGCGGGAAACAGGCTGGAATTTGAAGGCAAAGGCGGGAGCCCCCCTCACGCGGGGTCCCAGAGAACCTGACAAAGCGTCACCCGAGCCCAGGCTTGGAGCACACACTTGACATCTCCTGCAGGACGAGACCCCGTGGGGTGTCTGGAGGGGGCGGGAGGGACTCCTGGACCGTGAGGGGTGCTGGCCCCGGCGCTGGCGGGCACGGGAGGACACACGTGTCGAGGTGGGACGCTGTGGCCTCGGGGCAGACACAGAGGTAAACGCGCTTCTGCTCCATCAACATGTAACTCTCCTGCGTCCACACAGTGATGACAGCCGACGTCAGGTCAGTGACTTCTCTGGTCACCACGGCACGAAACTGGGAATTTTCTACACACGGAAAGTCTGAAAACCTTTTCGTCTGTGGGGACCGCGGGAGGCACTCCTGGCCGAGGCCTGGTCCGTGGGGAGAGGAGACAAGGAAACATATTGTGCCACGAGAACAGGAGGATGCACTCGCCACCTGCCAGGCCCGGGGGCCCAGGAGACACCACACACGGGGCCGGACAGACAGGCAGGACACAGCACAGGCCAGAGAGGCTCAAATTAATAATCTGTCATCACAGCGAAGCAGCCACTCAAAAGTGAGCCATTGAAACCTAAAGCCAGGAGAGGGAAGGAAATAATGAAAATTGGACTAGAAATAGGTGAAGCTCGGGCCTCCCTGGGGGTGCAAGGGGTGAGTACAGCACTGAGTAGCTGTCTGCAGCCTCTGCAGCACGAGCTCCATGTCTAGGCGGCCAGGGAGCTCCCCACATGGAGAGCAGACCCCTCCCGTCTCCCCGCGGCTGCCTCAGCAGTGTGTTTCAGGGGATCCGCCTGTTCTGCTCCCTGCTCTGTCTCTGGGGAGCCCTCTCACCCCTGCACCTCTGGCCTGCACCCCAGCTCTTGTATATATATATAAATAAATCTTTTAAAAACAAGAAAAAACGAAGCTCCGGTGAAAGAGGCATCTCCAAGGAGCAGTCTGAGAAAAGCTGGGGATGGAGAAAGTCAGCCAAATGCACGCTCTCCTTGGAAATGTGGAGGAGACTCTCGTGAGCAGCGTCAGGGAAGCGTGAGGAGAAGTGACATGAGCACCTGGACCACGGAGGGCCGGGGAGGCTCCGCGTGTGTCTGCACAGATTGGCGAGGCCGGAGGAAATGGACAGAATCCCAGAGTCACACACACGTCCAGGAGGGAGTCGGGAAGGTGAGACCCGAACAGAACAAGCCAGAGCATCGAGAGGGAATCAGCGTCTCCAGAGAACAAACAACAGGACGTGCAGGTCTTCCGAGCCAGCCTGGCAGAGCCTGCGGGGGCGCGTGTGCAGCCTCCTGCTCTCCGCAGGGACCCGGGGGGCCGCGCTGCAGGAGCAGGTCAAGAGGCCCCCGGGGTCCCGACCTGAGACAGACAAGGACGTCGCCCCGGCAGAGACGCCGCAGACCCGCGTCCCGACCCCACAAACGCAGGAGCCTCCACACTGTCTGAGCAAACGGGGCTCTCAACCCGCGGAGACACCCCGCGTCACACATCGGGGAGACGGGAAGGATCCTCGTGTGAGAAGCGAGGGGGACGCTGCCCCTGTGGGCCGCAGACGTGGGGAGGGACACGGAGACCCCGACAGGCCCACGGAGACAGGGAGAAGCCGCGTCAGGGCCGTGACGTGCCGGCTCCAGACCCCGCGTGTCTGTGGGGGGAGAGGGTTGAGGGTTTGGCGTGTGTGTGATCAGGTGATGTCTTTCTAGCTCTCGAGTTTTCAGGCAGTGATGATGATTGAGGATTAAATCTGCAGCACGTCCTGTCAGTTGTGCTGCTGGTGCTGCTTGTGTCCTGATTTTCGTATTTGCTTTTGTGGAACTGACAGTTTCCATTTGAAGAGTCTACAGTGTAGTCGTTTCCTGAACTGTGCTTTTTGGGGGCCCCACCTCAAGCTTGGTCCACACTGAGGGAAATTGAAGTTTGGCCAGGTCGCCTCTCCGTGTTCCCATCTTTTGCCTTTTACATTTGTCTACGAGGCATTTTGATTCCACTCGGGAGAGTGTTGCTCCGCCAGGGCTGACTTTTCTCAGGGCAAATCCAGGTGTCCCTTCGCCTTTTCCTCAAAACTCAGCGTGTGACCCACGGTGTGGCGTTTTCTTCTTTCTGTTTTAAAGATTTATTGACTTGTGCACACAAGAGCTGGGGTGCAGGCCAGAGACGCGGGGGTGAGAGGATTCACAGAGGCACAGTGGGGACAACAGGTGGATCCACCGAGACCCACAGCTGAGGGAGCCGCGGGGAGACGGGAGGGTCTGCCGCGCCCTGTGGGCAGCTCCCTGGCCGGGATGGGCTCGGGCTGCAGAGGCTGCGGACAGCTGCCACGGCCCCCGTGCGCTCCGGAGACCACTGCAGTCTCTGTGAGGGCACAGTGTCCCCTGGACAGGACACAGAAAGACAATTGTCACTTCACAGGGGCAGAGAAGGCTTGGAAGAGGCCAAACCCTCCTGAGAGAAGGAGAAAATAAAGGCCTCCCCAGGGAGACACAGAGCTGGAAACACCCTGAGTCAGCATGGAAGAGGGAACAGCGTCCCTCTTCAGGGGGGACCCCAAAGTCTGCACTGTCCCCCGTTCCTGAAACACAGTGTCCTTCTTCACGGGAGAGGAGCAAAGTTTCGTGAGGCTCAGCGAGAAACACACACGACACTGAGCAGCAACAGTCCTGGGAACCCGGGAGACTCTGCAGAGAAGGGTCCACCCGAGAGCTCTCATGGCGGGTGTCCCCGTCACAGACACCAGAGGTCAGGCCAGGAGACCCGGGACCCCCAGTGCTGACCAGGGGCCTTTCAGACAACGAGTCCGGGACTGGTCAGGACAGACACACGCAGGGTCTTAACCCCTGTACCCACGAGCTGCCAAGGGACTGTACACACATGGGGTCCAGGCCTCAGCTCCTGGGGCCTGGATCCAGGACTCTCAGTCAGGAGTCAACACTGGCCTTCCTGGGGGCACCTCAGACCCTGTGACAGGGGTGTGGACACCATGGTGATCTGATCCAGAGCAGAACAGACAATCAGTTGTTCTGACAGAATTTCAAAGTCACATATGTTATCAACAGATTGCACTGCGGGTTTGACCCCCAGGCTGTACCCAAGGTCAGTGGTGATGGACACCCACTAGGAGAGGGCAGAGGTCAGACTGGACAGCAGGTCAAGCCTGGAGGTCACTGCCTGTCCATGTCCTCCCACAGCCATGAGCTGAGTCCAGGGCCGTGAGCTTGGAGCGCCCCCTGGTGGTGGGCCTGGGTGCTGCCTTGCCCCCCTTTTGCTCATCATGTCTTATGACCCCAAAGTCCCAGGACCCTCCCCACATCTCTGTCCCCAGACTCCAGCCAGAGCTGCTATATACCAGGACACAGGCAAATAGGGCCGTCCCCTGGGTTTTCTTCTTGGACACAAATCACTAGAATCTGTGGGTCCATGTCTGCAACTGGATAGACCATGTCAGTGACGCAACAGCTTCTCAGGAGACCTCAGGGATTCACCCTGGAGACCCCGTCACCTGCAGACAGATGGAGCATCCCCTGTGTGAGAACAGGTGAGGGGTCTAAACGCTGGGGAGGTCTCTCCTGTGCACAGTCACCTCATCTTTGTGGATTCTAGGAATGTGGGGAGCGGGAGCCTCTCAGAGGAGAGAAATGGTGCCCTGGGGAGCTGGGGTCTTGCAGAGGGAGCCCCAGACAGGAAGCCCCTGCCCCCCACGCCTGCACCTGCTCCCGGGCTGTGCTCTGAGCTCTGAGCCTCCTGGGCCTCCCGGTGTCCCTGGGCCCCTGGGGTCCTGACACGTCCCAGTGGACCCCCAGCCCCGCCCCCCGTCCTGCAGGGTTTGTGTCTGGGCTCACACCCGCTCCCCTCACTGTGTCTCTCGTACAGTAATACACGGCCGTGTCCTCGGGCCTCAGGCTGCTCATTTGCAGATACAGCGAGTTCTTGGCGTTGTCTCTGGAGATGGTGAATCGGCCCTTCACGGAGTCTGCGTAGCTTGTGCTACCACCACCATCACTGATACGCGCAACCCACTCAAGCCCCTTCCCTGGAGCCTGGCGGACCCAGTACATGTAGTAGTTGTTGAAGGTGAATCCAGAGGCTGCACAGGAGAGTCTGAGGGACCCCCCAGGCGGCACCAAGTCTCCCCCAGACTCCACCAGCTGCTCCTCACCCTGGACACCTGCAAACACAGACACAGCCCGTCAGGACATGGCTCTCGCCCACTGCGTCCCCCTCCTGCCCCCCCCTCAGGGATCCTGCCCCCAGGAATCACCCCCTAGAAGAGCCACGAGCAGCAGCCAGCTCAGCCCACGCTCCATGGCGAGTGTCCGCGTCCGTGCTGACCCGAGGGGACCCTGGGTGCGGGCTGGGCTCCTGTGCGGGCTGCAGGGCGGGCCGGGCTGGTTTTCAGCAGCAGGGGACGCCCTATTTGCATGTGTCCTGCTATATAGCAGCTCTGGCTGGGTCTGGGCAGAGGAGCCGGGGAGGGTCCTGGGACGTGGGGTCATGACGCACGATGAGCAGGTCCCTTATTAGGGCCAGAGCTGGTGACCCTGAGCCCCTGTTACTTGCTGGGACGCAGGCCCAGGTGCTGGTGCTCACACGTGATCTGTGGGGTCTTCCTGCCTGAGACCTTTGTATGTTTAGGATCCGCCCTTTGTCAGACGTGTCCTGTCACATAATTTCTCCCATTCAGTTCCCGTCTCTTGTTTGTCCAACATTTTCTTTCATTTTAGAAGCATTTTGATTTGATGTAGCCCGTCTGTTAATGTTCATTTTCCTTCTCTTGTCCTGGGAGCCTCAATATATCCACTAGGGCAATACCAAGTGTTGGTGCCTTTTCCCTCCTGTGCTGATGCTGCCCTGTTGGCACAGCCGGGATGTGAACCGAGGGCAGGGGATGGATCTGGACTGAGGTGTGTGTGGACAAGTGCTGACAGCTCAGGTGTAGCCAAGGACGGATCCTGCACGTGCAGCAACATGGAGGACCCTGAGGGGGGATGTCACGGAAATGAAGAGACAGACGTCGTCGGTCTCAGTTCACGCGGGTGCAGAGAAGCGGAGCAGAGCGTTTTCAGAACCGGGGACAGGACACCTGGGACAAGGGGCATCACCTGTCAGTCCCCTGCTTCACCCCCAACCCCGGGTCAGCCCTGACCCTCCCGGGGAGCCCCGCAGCAGAGGCCCAGACCCACCAGCTCCTCCTCTCTGGACGCGGCTCCGCCTGAGACCTGACCTGAATGACCAGAGCCGGGGCCCAGCCCAGGGAGTGACCAGGGAGGGTTCGCAGCGGGCCCCCCTCCCTGTGTGTGGGGAGGCCGCGGGTCCCTCGGCCTCGGTCTGGCCCTCACGGCCTGGCTCAGGGACAGGCCCCACCTGGGACATGGGCGGGGTGGGTGGTGGCCCTTCCCTCTGTCCTCCAGGCCAGCACGGACGGCCTGTGGTCCCCCCTCCGGCCCCGCCTGCTCCTGTGACTTCGCTCACAGTTGTCCAGAGCGTGATTCACTTTCAAAAGCCCGAGGATCCGTCAGCTATTCTCCTGTTGATACTCACAGTTCACGCAGCCCGTGCCCAGGCCCTGCGGCTGGAGGGGAGCCCCCAACACAGAACAGCCCCTGGCCCGTGTCCTCGCGGGGCGCCCATGACCTCACTGCGGCCAGGAGACCCCGCCGCGCAGGGGACGAGCGTGTCTGCAGCTGTGGTCCCGGGTGCGGCCCTGGCTCTCCCGCTCTCTAATGGACACTCTCAGCCGTTCTTAAGGACGAACCCGGGTGTGGACTTCTAGTGAGTCCGAACCTGAACCGCGACGGTGAGGGAAATCAGACATGGGGGACTGTCATGTCCCGCCTGCAGCAAATCTTTATTGTCTTAGTGCTCATTATATACTATTTTAATTGCAGCAGGTGTAACATCAAAGCATACCACATAATGAGAACATGCATGAGTGATGAGTCTGTTTTCTTACTAGTATCTATTCACTTCAGACAGCAGGGTACCGGGCGGTTCGTTCTCACACACATGATCTTATCTCCTCCTAGCCTGAGCCTGGGAAGTTCGCTCATTATTTTGTTGTTGTCAGTCTGTGGAGATGTACGCAGGTCCCTTCCAGGCTCTCAACAGCAAGTCCTGTCACCCAGAGGTTTTCCTCCGAGACGCATGTGTTTTCACATGCCTTAGGGACTCAGATCAAGGCCCTTCTGCTCACTGCGCAGCATCTCTCCATTTTGTTATTCTCAGACTGTGGAGATGTAGAAGCCCGACTCCACGCAGGTCACTTTCCAGGCTCTCAACACCAAGTCCTGTCACCCAGAGGTTTTCCTCCGAGACGCATGTGTTTTCACATGCCTTAGAGACTCGGGCCAAGGCCCTTCTGCTCACTGCGCAGGGTGGCCGCCTCCAACATCTCCCCCTTTTGTCTTTAATAATTCAAGCATCATTTTAGCTGAGTCGAACCGGAGGCTTGTCGGTCGTCGGAGGCAGTAGTACCCTATTCCAAACAACAAAGCCCATATTAGTCTCGCTATAATTCCACTGCCAATACTATGAGTCAGACTTTGAGCCAATGAACGAGGGTCCATGCCCTGTAGAGCATTGGCAATACCCTCAGCCAATCCATCAATAGAATTTGTAGGCAATTCTTTAGAAAAGTATTGAAGTACTTGATTTTGCAAAGACTTTACATCCAAAGACAAATTACCATGAACACAGTTAAGGTGATGCTGAATCTGAGACCATGAAGTAGAAACATTATTAAATTGCACAGGAGTTACCCAATAAGTACTAACATTCCAATCACAATGTAAGATAATTTGTTGTTGCACAGCTACAAATTGATCACCCAGCCATTGAACAGTCTGTTGTAACTCCCCTACCCGCGCTTGTAAATCTTCATCAATGCGGACTTGCTGTCGCCAGAGGAGTGGAGAGTCATGGGACCAGGTAGCAACAAAGTCATGAGCCTGTACTGCAGTGTGAAGTGCGGCTCCTGCAGCCGCTGCCGTGGCTGTGACCGCAGTCAGTCCAAGTGTGGCAGGCACAAGCCATCCCACAAAACGTCCAGCGCGGCGGAGGAGTTTCCCAATCACCCTAAGTAATGTCCCAGTCACTGGAGACTCCTCCCAGGGCCGGGTCGGGTTCACAGGCAGCCACAAATGTGTTCTAGCCTTTAACACAAGGAGAGAGTGTCGGCTAATATTAAACTTAGCCGATGAGTTAACACAGGAGTATAAAGAGCAGTCATTACATGTTACAGCTTTAACCTTTTCATCAAAGGAAACAGTGCCAATGGCTATTACATAGGGGAATCGAACACAGGCTCGTATATAGAAACTGGTGTTATGTACAAAGTGATAATGAGACCCAGAACGTGATGTTCCCGAGAAGCTGCCTTTCCAAAATTGCATAGGGGTGGTGGCGACTATTAGCTTCCAAAAGTCCCATTGTTCAGGTCCCCACCGTCCGGAAGCAAGCGACAAGCGAGGTCTCGGGGGTGCCATGCCTCCATCATGCCAAGCCATGAGTCCATATTGGTTCCTATCTTTCACAGTCCCGTTCTTTGACACATTCCAAACTGCATTTGTAACATAATCACAGACTGCAGGACTGTAGTCCTCAGAACAGTTAGTCAAAAACTTCCCATGTGGTCCCCAATCAACAAAAACATACTTTCCTGATCTTAACAATATTCCTTTTAATCCACGGCACTGACTCCAAAAAGTAGGGGAATGTGTGTAATTCTTATATGAAATTTGCTGACAAACTGGCTTATTGCTGCGTGCCTTAGACGTTGTATTTATTTCAGTAAAATTAAAAGAAAGAGCAACATACATATCCATAAGTGTACGAATTTGTGAGCCAAATTGATTATTGATTTTAATAGGAGGAGCACTATTAACCCAGGTCTGAGGGGCAATGGGTATACAAGGTGTCATACCAGAACACAAGGGAAGATATTCATATCCTCAGGTAAAATTAAAACTCTGTCCTTCCTCATCAGGATGAGAAGATCCCTCTTTTGACCATGGACCAGGCATGTGTTGAGTGTCACTGGTGAAGACGACAGGCCCAATCTGTCCCCATTCCACCACCTGTAGCAATGGGGGGTGTGGAACGTATGCCCAATATACATATGTGTAGTTGGCACCTACCGCAGAGGCGCACGTGATAACTGCCACCATAGCAAGGAACATATTTTCCGGGTTAATTGGAGCTCCCTGGTTGCGGAGAACTTGTTCACCGTGATTGCTCAGTGCCTTGACGCTACCCCATGTAATGGGTGCAACAGGACTATTGGTGGCCTTCCTTTTTCTTTTCATTGACAGACGGGCCATGCCTTGGATCAATGGCTTCTGTGTCTCCCATTGTAGTGGCTGAGAAGTGGCCGGAGGGTCTCTCATGGTATTGTCGTCCAGAGTCTGAGGTGGTCTCTTGGATGGCCGGGATCCGGGGCTGGACAAGCTGAAGAGGTGTCCAAATTGTTTCACAGGATCCATCTAAAATGACAGAAGCATAGCCTTTTCCTTTTAAAATCATCACCCCTGCCTCCCACTCATTTATTCCTGGGGTTTTCACCCATATTGGTTCTTGTGCACTGCGTGCTGATTGAGTAGCAAAATGCTTACTGCTGCGTGTTACGGGGTCCCCCTGTGGTCTGTTTTGAGTTCCGTGGGAAGGCCCATAACAGCAAAGCAAGAAAATAAATGAGTTTGAACATGAACAAAGGCTTCCCCTGACTGGGCTGTTGCCCACAAAAACCCTGAAAAGGTATCAATAGTAACATGTAAATATGATAAAGGGCGAAAAGCAGGGAAATGGGTGACATCCATCTGCCAGATCTGATTAGGGCAAGAACCGCGTGGGTTACTGCCAGCTGGAGAGGTCCGGCATAGATATGGTGCGCAGGCAGAACATCTCTGGAGGATACAACGAGCTTGATGTAAAGGAATATGATAGGCAGAATGTAACCGATTCACCATCTCCAGAGACAACGCCAAGAACTCGCTGTTTCTGCTGAGGACAAGTTGCCCTGCTGAGCGGGGACATGCGCAGAAGCAGCATGTCCTCAGGGAGCAGGAGTCGGTTCTGGGAAGAAGTTCTGTTTGCAGAACCTCTGCTGTCCTGGACTCCCTGTGCAGAGTCAACAGGGGCCCCAACCACTCCAGCTCCCTGCAGGGCAGCAGCTCCCAAGAGCTGACTTCATGTTTGTGGGTCTGTCACTCACTGCCCTGAGGTCACAGGACAGGACGGAGCTTTTTCCTGAGACGAGGCCAGAACTGGACCCATCCAGGTGCCCTGTCTCCAGGGAGGTGAGGTCCTTCTGCTCTGAGGTGCTGAGTGTCTTCACCATGAAATGCGCTGACCCCACCCTGTGCTGTTTGCCCAGTGACAGGAGGCTGGGGCTGGTTTTGTCCATCATCACAGTGACATCCCTCGTGGGGCAGGAGAAGGAGGAACACACAGAACATGGGGAATTCTGCTTGGGGCAACCTGTCAGGAGACAGGGAGGGCGGAGAACACCCCACCTGCCGTCACCCCAGAACAAGGAGACCCCGGGTGACATGGGGGGCAGGACCCGCACAAGGAGACGGTGAGACTCTGTCGTGAGGACGTAAGAGACGAGGCCTGGGGAGTCCTGGGCCTGCGACGAGCACTGACCGCGTGGAAAGGGCCCCGGCCCCTGTGCGCTCTGGGACCACTGCAGTCTCTGTGAGGGCACAGTGTCCCCTTTGTCCCCTTGACAGGACACAGAAAGACAATTGTCACTTCACAGGGGCAGAGGAGGCTTGGAAGAGGCCAAACCCTCTTGAGAGAAAGAGAAAATAAAGGCCTCCCCGGGAGACACAGAGCTGGAAACACCCTGAGTCAGCATGGAAGAGGGAACAGCGTCCGTGGGCACCGGACCCCACAGTCTGCACTGTCCCCCGTTCCTGAAACACAGTGTCCTCTTCACGGGACAGGAGCAAAGTTTCGTGAGGTTCAGCGAGAAACACACAAGACACTGAGCAGCAACAGTCCTGGGAACCCGGGAGACTCTGCAGAGAAGGGTCCACCCGAGAGCTCTCGTGGCGGGTGCCCCCGTCACAGACACTGAGGTCAGGCTGGGAGACCCGGGACCCCCAGAGCTGACCAGGGGCCTTTCAGACAAGGAGTTCAGGGCTGGCCTCCCACAGCCACAAGCTGAGTCGAGGGCTGTGACTCGGAGCGCCCCCTGGTGGTGGGCCTGGGTGCTGCCCCCTCCTGTCCTGCAGGGTCTGTGTCTGGGCCACACCCGCCCCTCCCCGTGTCCCCCCAGTAATGGTAAGTAACAGACACCTGGACAGGTGAGGGGGACGGAGCTCAGTCCCGGCTCCCGCACGAGGCGGATGCTGCTGCCCCGTCAGGCCGTTCCCTGCCCGTGGGCGGGAGGCCCCGACTCTGCGCGTCACGGTTTTCTAGCCGAGGCTTCTCCTCCTTCCTCTTTCTCGTCACGTGTGTCGTCACGCGTGTCTCTCTACGGACACGATTCATTCACCCGCACTCGGCTCCGCAGGTTCGTGGACGGATCTTCCCACGTCAGGCTCCCACGGCTGGAGTCAGGACGCGGCTCCCCTCACAACGTGCCCCCTGCGCCCGCTGACCCTCCAGGCGGGTCCAGGTCACAAGAGTCTCCTCCAGGGGCGTGTCCAGCCCTGCCCCACGCAGAGGCCCTGGGGTGGAGCTGAGCCCCCAGCACAGGGTGCCCAGGGGGATCCCATCTCTGCCCGGGACAGGAGGGGTTGGGGGTCAGGAGCAGGGGCTGTGGGGTGTGGGCGGGGAGGGCCCGTGAGCCCCTGGGAAGCACCTGACCCCCTGGGGTTCGGGGAGGAGGAAGGATCTATCCCAGGGGGACCGTCCCCCACTGACACCCTCACCCGCCCACAGCACCTTCCTGCCGAGTCTTGACCCAAACTGCACATTGTCAGGTGACCCTCAGGACTATGAGCCCCTTGTGCAGAGGGGATGCAGGAGCCCCCCCAGATCTAGGACCTGACAGGAGGCAGGACACTGGGGAGGGACAGCATCCTCCATGGGCTGAGGAGCTCTTCCCGCTCCCCAATTTCCCCTGTGTTGATACACCCGGATTTTATTTCTCCTGAGCCTCTAGGGGATTGTAGGGAAGAAACTAAATAAACACCTGGAGAGATGAGGGTCTAGACACAGGTGAGGGTCTGATCCCTGGGCAGGTCTCACCTGAGCTCAGACAGTCACCTCCTCCTTAGGGCTCCCCAGAAATGTGGGGAGCAGGAGCATCTCAGAGGAGAGCAATGGTACCCTGGGGAGCTGGGGTCTTGCAGAGGGAGCCCCAGACAGGAAGCCCTTGCCCCCCACCCCTGCACCTGCTCCCGGGCTGTGCTCTGAGCTCTGAGCCTCCTGGGCCTCCCGGTGTCCCTGGGCCCTGGGGTCCTGACACACCCCAGTGGACCCCCAGCCCAGCCCCCTGTCCTGCAGGGTTTGTGTCTGGGCTCACACCCGCTCCCCTCACTGTGCCTCTCACAGAGAAATACACGGCCGTGTCCTCCGGTCTCAGGCTGCTCATTTGCAGATACAGCGAGTTCTTGGCGTTGTCTCTGGAGACGGTGAATCGGCCCTTCACGGAGTCTGCGTAGTTTGTGTAACCACCATATGTAATGTATGCAACCCACTCCAGGCCCTTCCCTGGAGCCTGGCGGACCCAGTGCATGTTGTAGTTGCTGAAGGTGAATCCTGAGACTGTACAGGAAAGTCTGAGGGACCCCCCAGGTGGCACCAAGTCTCCCCCAGACTCCACCAGCTGCGCCTCACCCTGGACACCTGCAAACACAGACACAGCCCGTCAGGACATGGCTCTCGCCCACTGCTTCCCCCTCCTGCCCCCCCCTCAGGGATCCTGCCCCAGGAATCACCCCCTAGAAGCGCCACGAGCAGCAGCCAGCTCAGCCCACGCTCCATGGCGAGTGTCCGCGTCCGTGCTGACCCGAGTGACCCTGGGTGCGGGCTGGGCTCCTGTGCGGGCTGCAGGGCGGGCCGGGCTGGTTTTCAGCAGCAGGGGACGCCCTATTTGCATGTGTCCTGCTATATAGCAGCTCTGGCTGGGGCTGGGCAGAGGAGCCGGGGAGGGTCCTGGACGTGGGGTCATGACACACGATGAGCAGGTCCCTTATTAGGGGCCAGAGCTGGTGACCCTGAGCCCCTGTTACTTGTGTGACGCAAGCCCAGGTGCTGGTGGTCCAAGTGCTCTGTGGGGTCTTCTTGCCTGAGACCTTTGTATTTTTAGGATCTGCCCTTTGTCAGACGTGTCCTGTCACATAATTTCTCCCATTCAGTTCCCGTCTCTTGTTTGTCCGACAGTTTCTTTCATTTTCAGAAGCATTTTATTTTGATGTGGCCCGTCTGTTAATGTTCATTTTCCTTTTCTTGTCGTGGGAGCCCCGTCCTCAATATATCCACTAGGGCAATACCAAGTGTTGGTGCCTTTTCCCTCCTGTGCTGATGCCGCCCTGTTGGCACAGCCGGGATGTGGAACCGAGGGCAGGGGATGGATCTGGACTGAGGTGTGTGTGGACAAGTGCTGACAGCTCAGCTGTAGCAAAGGACGGATCCTGCACGTGCAGCAACATGGAGGACCCTGAGGGGGATGTCAGGGAAATGATGAAGAAGAGACAAACGTCGTCGGTCTCAGTTCCTGCGGGTGCAGATAAGCGGAGCAGAGCGTTTTCAGAACCGGGGACAGGACACCTGGGACAAGGGGCATCACCTGTCAGGCCCCTGTGCTCACCCCCAACCCCCGGGTCAGCCCTGACCCTCCCGGGGAGCCCCGCGGGCAGAGGCCCAGACCCACCAGCTCCTCCTCTCTGGACGCGGCTCCGCCCGAGACCTGACCTGTGTGACCAGAGCCCGGGCCCAGCCCAGGGAGTGACCAAGGAGGGTTCGCAGCGGGCGCCCGTCCCTGCGCGTGGGGAGGCCACGGGTCCCTCGGCCTCGGTCTGGCCCTCACGGCCCGTCTCAGGGACAGGCCCCGCCTGGGACGCAGACGCGGTGGGCGGTGGCCCTGCCCTCTGTCCTCCAGGCCAGCAGGACGGGCCTGTGGTGCCCCCTCTGGCCCCGCCTGTTCCTGAGTGTGATTCACTTTCAAAAGCCCGAGGATGCCGTCAGCTGTTCTCCTGTTGATACTCACAGTTCACGCAGCCCGTGCCCAGGCCCTGCGGCTGGAGGGGAGCCCCCAACACAGAACAGCCCCCTGGCCCGTGTCCTCGCGGGGCGCCCATGACCTCACTGCGGCCAGGAGACCCCGCCGCGCAGGGGGCGAGCGTGTCTGCAGCTGTGGCCCCGGGTGCGGCCCTGGCTCTCCCGCTCTCTAATGGACACTCTCAGCCGTTTTTAAGGACGAGCCCGGGCCCTTCAGGAGAATCGGGCGGACTTGGGGGGCTGATGCCGATGGAATCAACATCGTCAGGGGTGCGTTTGCCGGATGGTTCCGTCCGGCTGTGGATGAGCTGACCCAGGAGACGGGGAGCAGGTGCTGGGGGACGGGAGGCCCCGACAGAGCAAGGAAGGGGAGGGGGAGGCGTGGGACGGGCAGCAGCTCGGGGCCTGGGGAGAGGAGCAGGGCCCGTCCCGGGGAGCCGCACCTGCCCAGGAGGGAGCCGGCAAACGAGGGGCCCACGCGCCCGGGGACACCGTGAGTGTGCGGGCACGGACAGCGAGTGGCCACACGAGCTCAGCTCCAGGACAGACGGGACAGGCTGTCACCCCCCGGGACCGCCACGGCCCCTGCAGAGAGTGACCGACCACGACAGATGCCCCCGGAGCTCACGGAGACACAGACCCGGGCTCCCGCCTGGTGTGCACAAGGGGGGAGGGGTCCCCCCAATGATGGTTGCGCACGTGACCGCCAGCCAGTATGTTTTGAGAGAAACAAATGAAGCTTGAAGCCGAGTCCTGAACTGCGGGAAACGGCAAAGCGCGGGCGCGGGGGACACGGCCAGGCCAGGAGAGACAGGAGGCTCACGCAGAGCATCGAGTCAGAACATCCCTCAGGGGCTCCAGGTCAGAGACCACAGTCGTGGGCCCGGGAGGCGAGAGAACAGAAGCTGAGGGAACACAGACGCCCGCGCTCACGCTCACATCACATCACATCACATCACACTCACGCCGCTGGGGGCGGGTGAGGAAGGTGCACAGACACCTGGACAGGTGGGGGACCAGCGCCTGGGGAGGGCGCGGGCCGGGCTGCTCGCGTGTCTGACAAAGGCCCGGGCGCGGGGCGCATCCCTGAGTCAGGCGTCTCTTGGCCGAGTCCGGCGGGTTCTGCCCACGAGCTCACGGCGGCTGCCGCTGACCGTGGCCGTGGCTGAAACCCGCGGTGGAGGTCAAGCTGCCAGGGCCGCGTGGCCACACACCCCACCACTCACTGGCCGGCCCCGGCGCTGTGTGAGGCCAACGGCACATTTGGAGACGATGAGTGTTTCCCTGCTTGGAGGCGGTGATTCCATTTGGGTCTTCCAGTGACAAGTGCAGGAGACCCCTGGAAACTTCTGGACCTTGAGGCCATGGAACATTCCTGCCAAGCCTCTGAGGTAGATCTGTGCTCTCTTGAGACAGACTGTCTGGAGAGTGTCCGGGCCAGCCGGGCAGATCAACGCGGTACCCGGGGGAGGAAGCAGGGTCTTGGTATGGGACAGGGGTACGCGAGGAGTGGAGACAAAGCCAGGATCATCACCAGTCTCGTTTATTCAGGAATGTGTACAATGTTATATAGGGTTCAGAGGAGGAGGTCTCTCGTTATCTCTAGCAAGGAGAGACCACCAATGCAAACAAGCCACAGTAGCAAGCAGGGGGGAAAGGTTCAGACGTCACAATAGGAAACTTGAAACCTTCACTGGAGCTAACATTCAGTACCTGCTTCAGGCAAGAACCCGGATGTTCAGGTCTGGGCCTCAGGTCTGGGCCCCGACAGAGAGGAGCTTTAACTTCAGGCGGGCAGCGAGTGCTAGGGCGGCAGGTGGAGCGCAGGTGCTGACAGTGGAAGGTGAGAGGCAGCGGACGCTGGAAAGGAGTTGGCTGACGAGACAAGGGAAGAAGCAACAGGTCCCAGCATCGCCCGAGAAAGTAAAGGGAGTTTCTTTGAAAAGCTTGGGGTTAGAGGAAAAGGTCAGTGCACTTTACACGGCCCTGAGACCTTGGGGTGTTTTCATTCCTTTCATTAATTTACTACTTTTGTGAAATCAGAATAGAGGAGGCGCAGGAATGAGAAGTTTCCTGATGTTAGCAGTAATTGCATCCGATTTCCAGCGTATAAGGGGATGATGCTTTTTCATGTTTAAGACTAAGGACTTTTATAAATTTGGATTCATTAGCGATTTAGCAGTTATAAAGGAGTTAAGTTTTGGTCATAGAAGTTTTTTGCTGTTTTCCTGTTTTTTGGCATGAACAGAATGATCACTGGGCAGGGGAAGATAAATGCCTGTGAGGGGACCTGCTGTGTGGTCACTGCATTCACCTGAGCACACAGTGGACAGCTGTGATCCCTCAGCAAGGGGTCAGAGGACCCCAGGCCTGTTTTGGGAAAAAATGCCAGGGTTGTTAGTCGTTTTTACTACTTGAAAGCACTCCCTTATGTGAGCCCAGGGCTTGCTCCAGATGTGTAAATAAAGACCTGCTGAGACAACCCCCCTGCCCCCCCACCCCCCTAACCACCCAAGCCCCCAGGCCTCCACCCTCAACCCCCACCCCCGCCTTCCCTGTGTTTCTGGGCCCCTGGGGCCCTGAAACACCCCAGAGGACCCCCAGCCCCGCCCCCCGTCCTGCAGGGTTTGTGTCTGGGCTCACACCCGCTCCCCTCACTGTGGTCTCGCACAGAAATACACGGCCGTGTCCTCGGGCCTCAGGCTGCTCATCTGCAGATACAGCGAGTTCTTGGCGTTGTCTCTGGAGACGGTGAATCGGCCCTTCACGGAGTCTGCGTAGTTTGTGTAATCACTACTACTACTAATGGCTGCGACCCACTGCAGTCCCTTCCCTGGAGCCTGGCGGACCCAGTGCATGCCATAACTACTGAAGGTGAATCCGGAGGCTGCACAGGAGAGTCTGAGGGTCCCCCCAGGCGGCACCAAGTCTCCCCCAGACTCCACCAGCTTCGCCTCAGCCTTGACTCCTGCAAACACAGACACAGCCCGTCAGGACATGGCTCTCGCCCACTGCTTCCCCCTCCTGCCCCCCACCTCAGGGATCCTGCCCTCAGGAATCACCCCCTAGAAGAGCCACGAGCAGCAGCCAGCTCAGCCCACGCTCCATGGCGAGTGTCCGCGTCTGTGCTGACCCGAGGGGACCCTGGGTGCGGGCTGGGCTCCTGTGCGGGCTGCAGGCCGGGCTGGGCTGGTTTTCAGCAGCAGGGGACGCCCTATTTGCATGTGTCCTGCTATATAGCAGCTCTGGCTGGGTCTGGGCAGAGGAGCCGGGGAGGGTCCTGGGACGTGGGGTCATGACACACGATGAGCAGGTCCCCTATTAGGGGTCAGAGCTGGTGACACTGATTTCCCGTTACTTGCTGTGATGCAGGCCCAGGTGCTGGTGCTCACAAGTACTCTGGGGGTCTTCTAAAGCAATCTGGACCCATGTGCACTGTGGGGTGAGTGGGAGTTGCTCAGCCAGTGCTGAGAATAGTCTGATGTCCCCAAACACAAGAGGATGCCTTGTGAGTGGACTTTGAGGAAATCGTGTCGTACATGTTCACAGAGAAGTTACTGTCACTACAGCTTCTGAGCATCTGCGTGGTGACAGCTGTGAGACCTCAGCCCTCCTGGGAGCCAGAGAATCAGGTGTGCATGTGGGGGAGGAACCCTCATCTGGGCCCATCTTCCTGGGGGGTCACTCAGGGTAAAGTAAGGAGAACTGAGGACACACAACATGGGGAAATGAAATGTTTTAGGCACTTGACAAGCATAAATTGCATTTACGGTATTTATTTGTTGCCTTGAAAATTCACATGTGGAGGAAAACACGAGTCACAACTCACTTCCTGCTGAGGCCTCTGTTCAGGGCCTGGGAGGGACTCGGTGAGGGTGAGAAGGATTTGGAGGGTGTGACCGGGGATGAGCTCTGCTTGGGGTCCTGTCCCTGGTGTCCAGTCAGGCTGGCCTTGGGGCGAGGGAGAGAGATGAAGGGAATGAACTGCTCTGCACGTGGCGGGGGGGGGCTGTGCTCCTGGAACCTGGTCTCCCCGTCAGGGTCGTCTGAGTGGGGATCCGGGAGGGATGAGACACCCCTGAGCCTCTCGTCCCTGCACGTGTCTCTCAGCAGGAGAGCGAGTCTGGGCTGCGTCGTGGAGAGAGAAACCTCGTCCCCAGAGGAACGGGACCTGGTGACACCATCCGTGTGTCCTGACCCGGAAGCCGCGTCTCCACCGTCCTCCTGATTCCAGCTCCCCAGACCCTCCCGGGGCAGGTTCAAGCGCGAGGGCAGAGACGAGGCTCAGAGACAACCAGAAAGTCTCGGTGATGGTCATAAAGATCAGAGCATTTTCCTCCAAAGTGGGAATGAATGACGTGCAGAGGTGGAGTGAGCTCCGCACCCGCCACCCCACAGCCCCCGTCACAGCAAGAGGGAAAAGCTGAGACAGTCACGCGAAGCTCAGGAATAAGACACGGACGTCACGGTCACGGGTGTCACTCAGCTCCGTCCCGGACGCCCCACCCGAAGCTACTCGGAAAGAAAAGGCCACGGGGGTCGACACTGGACAAAGACACCACAAAAAAGCGAATCGCAGGCCCACAGCCCTTGTGATCACTGAGGGGAACATCCTCCCAAATCCTCGCCAGCAGGACCCGACCTGCGTCCCAGGGACCGTCCCCAGGATCACGGGGACTCCTCCTGGGCACGGGGCTGGTTCCACAGCCGAGAGAGCATCAGTGTATCCAACACGGCCACAAAGAGGAACACGGAACCCCAGGATCACATCAACAGACGCTGGAAAGCGCTCGACACAGTCCAACCCCCATGGGTGGTGCAGGCCCTGGACGCCCTCGGGGGAGGAACAGACCTTCACATGGTGAGAGCATCCGTGACCAGCCACCGCCTGTGGGATGCTCAGGGCGACACGCTGAGGCCCTTCCTGGGAGGTCGGGAGCGAGACAGGGACGTCCTCTCTCCCCGGCCCTTCAGGAAACTGGGCAGAAGACACGGGTCTGTGGGCGTCCAGCAGACACGATCCTCCGCGCAGGGAGAGCAAAAGCTCCCCGAGAGGCGACGGTCAGATCCTGAATGGCCCCGCGGAGGCGGGATGCAGGGTGAGCGCAGCCCCCAGAGGCGCCACACCGGGGCGCGCGTGAGTGGGAGGGGAGGGTCCAGCTCCGGTCACGGTCTCGCCTGAGGAGGAGATTCCCGGGAGCCAGCGGGGCCAGGCGGGGAGGACAGGGCTGTGACCACGTCAGCCTGTCACGCACAGACACGCACAGGACAGAGAGACATGGACGCGCTCGTGGGCTCGTGCGGGGGCAGATTCGTGTTATTATTATGGCCACGCGGCGCCCCTGTGGGTTCCCGGCCGTGTCCGAGAACACAGAGCACCGTGGACAGGGACAGAGCAGTTATCCAGTGTCCAGGGATCCAAAAATTCCGTGAGGAGAGAAAACAATCCCGAGAGGAAAGAGACACTGAAGGCCTCACCTGGGGGAGAAGGAGCTGGACATTCCACACTGCGCCGGAGGAGGGAGCTTCGTTCCTGGATTCGTGCCTGGAAGATCCACAGACTCACGCATCCCCGTGAAATACACCAAAATCTCACAGGAATGGAGCAAAGTTTTCATAAAGTTTATTGTGAAAACCGTAACAAGGGCCTCCCCTGGTGGCGCAGGAGGTTGAGCACTGACCTGTGAGTCTGGCTGCGGGCTCTGCAGTGCCGGATCGAGCCGGCCAGCCAGCGAGGGGACCACATGGCGCGGCAGACCTCTCCTGTCACACCCGCTGCTCCCTCAGCAGAGTCTTTCATCTGTCTGCCTGTTCTGTTCCCCGCTCTGTCTCTGGTGAATCCTCTCAACCTACCACACATCTGAACTGTACCCCGGTTCCTGTATAAATAAATAAATAAATCTTTAAGAAAAAAAAAAAAAAGAAACACACAAGACGCTGAACAGCAACAGTCCTGGGAACCCGGGAGACTCTGCAGAGAAGGGTCCACCCGAGAGCTCTCGTGGCGGGTGCCCCCGTCACAGACACCAGAGGTCAGGCCAGGAGCCCCGGACCCCCAGTGCTGACCAGGGGCCTTTCAGACAAGGAATCGGGTCCGGCCAGGACAGAGACACACGGAGAGTCCTCAGACCCCGTCCCGGCCAGCTGCCAGGGTACTGTCCCCACACGGGGTCACGGCTCAGCTCCCGGGGCCTGGATCCAAGCCTCTCGACACGGGTCCCCATGACCTTTTGGGGATGCCTGGGCCCTGGTGACAGGGGTGTGGACACTATGGTGATCTGATCCAGCTGGTTCTCACAGCAGAACAATTAGTTGACACAATTCAAAGGCACAGACGATATCAGCATACTGCACTAGGTGAGTGACCCCAGGCTGGACCCAAGGACAGTGGGGATGGACACCCACCAGGAGAGGGCAGAGGGCAGACTAAAGGGCAGGTCCAAGCTGGAGGTCACGGCCCTGTCCATGTCCCCCCACAGCCATGAGCTGAGTCCAGGGCTGTGAGCTCGGAGCGCCCCCTGGTGGTGGGCCTGGATGCTGCCCCCTGCTGTCCTGCAGGGTCTTTGGGCCACCCCCGACCCTCCCCGTGTCCCCCCAGTAATAGTAACAGACTACTGGACAGGTGAGGGTCTCGACCCTGCAGGGAACTCATCTAAGCACAGATGGAGTCACCTCCTCCTTGGGGCTCCCCAGGAATGTGGGGAGCAGGAGCATCTCAGAGGAGAGCAATGGTGCCCTGGGGAGCTGGGGTCTTGCAGAGGGAGCCCCAGACAGGAAGCCCCTGCCCCCCACCCCTGCACCTGCTCCCGGGCTGTGCTCTGAGCTCTGAGCCTCCTGGGCCTCCCGGTGTCCCTGGGCCCCTGGGGTCCTGACATGACCCAGTGGACCCCCAGCCCCGCCCCCCGTCCTGCAGGGTTTGTGTCTGGGCTCACACCCGCTCCCCTCACTGTGTCTCCTGCACAGAAATACACGGCCGTGTCCTCGGGCCTCAGGCTGCTCATTTGCAGATACAGCGAGTTCTTGGCGTTGTCTCTGGAGACGGTGAATCGGCCCTTCACGGAGTCTGCGTAGTTTGCTCCACCATTAGGATAAATCACTCCAACCCATTGCAGCCCCTTCCCCGGAGCCTGGCAGACCCAGTGCATCCAGTAGTCGCTAGAGGTGAATCCGGAGGCTGCACAGGAGAGTCTGAGGGACCCCCCAGGCGGCACCAAGTCTCCCCCAGACTCCACCAGCTTCTCCTCACCCTGGACACCTGGACACAGCCCGTCAGGACATGGCTCTCGCCCACTGCTTCCCCCTCCTGCCCCCTCCTCAGGGATCCTGGCCCCAGGAATCACCCCCTAGAAGAGCCACGAGCAGGAGCCAGTTCAGCCCACTCTCCATGGCGAGTGTCCGCGTCCGTGCTGACCCGAGTGGACCCTGGGTGCGGGCTGGGCTCCTGTGTGGGCTGCAGGGCGGGCCGGGCTGGTTTTCAGCAGCAGGGGACGCCCTATTTGCATGTGTCCTGCTATATAGCAGCTCTGGCTGGGTCTGGGCAGAGGAGCTGGGAGGGTCCTGGGACGTGGGGTCATGACACACGATGAGCAGGTCCCTTATTAGGGCCAGAGCTGGTGACACTGAGCTCTTGTTAGTTGCTGTGACATAGGTCCAGGTGCTGGTGTTCACACGTGCTCTGTGGCGTCTTCTGTGGAAATTGGACCCAGGTGTGCTGTGTGGTGGGTAGAAGCTGCTCATCCAGTGCTGAGAACAGTGTGAGGTCCCTGAAAATGACAGGATGGACATCTTGTGGTCAACATCTCACTTGTGGGCAGGTGTGCACAGGGAGTGTCGTCAGGACACATAACAGCAGGGAGGTATGTGATTAATGCCCATTTCAGTCCCTCTGCAAAGTGTGGCTGTCCTGTGGGGGTGGCGTCCAGAGTTTGGGGCCCTGAGGCAGGACGGCCACTGGGTGGATGGACAATCCCCATCCGTCAACACGAGGTGTCCAGTGCCCCCTCCCTGCCAACCATGTCGGCTCTATCAGTTACCCATGACCTTTGAGGTCCCCCCATGTCTCTCCATGATGGAAGCTCATGTCCTGGTAGCTCAGGTGTGCAGGTCCTGGTGCACAGGGCACCGTGAGTGGACATTGAGGAAATAGTGTCATAGACGGACACAGAGAAGTTACTGTCCTGACAGCCTCTGAGCATCTGCGTGGTGACAGCTGTGAGGCCTCAGCCCTCGTGGGGGACGGAGACTCAGGTGTGTGTTGGGGAGGGACCCTCACCTGGGACCACCTTCCTGGGGGATCACTCAGATGTGAACTAAGGAGAAGAGAGGACAGAGAAATTATAGAAATGAAATATTTTATGTCTGTACACGGGGGAATGACATTCGTGGTATATTTCGATGACAGATTCTCTAACTGGGACAAAAATGTGTATCTCCCCAGCAAAGTCCTGCCGAGGCCTTTCTTAGGGGATCGGTCAGGACGCCGGGAGGGTCAGAGGGCAGGGTCTGGAAGGTGCTGACCCGGAGCCACCACTGCTTGAGGTTCTGTCCCTGCGTCCCTTGGTGTCCAGCCAGGCCGGTCTTGCAGTTCCGGAGAGAGAAGGAAACACAGATTCTCTGCAGCTTGGACAGGGCCGGGCCTCACGGGGCCTGTCTCTGGGGCACAGTCGGCGTTTCCCTGAGAGTCCGCGGGAGGATGGACACAAGCTGAGGGACCCGTCGCTGAGCATCCTTCCCCGGACAACAGGAGTTTGTTCGGGAAAGTGGAGAAAGACGAACCCCTCCCAGGAGGCAGCTTGTCCCGACGCACCTCGTGACCTGTGTGAGGAATGATGCGTCTCCCTCCCGCAGCCCCGGTCTCTGCACTCCCCGGGGCCAGAGTCAAGCCTGGGGGCAGAGAGGATCCCAGAGACAACCAGGAGGTTCTGGAGACGATGTTGGTACAATCCAGGGTGGTTATTCTGCAAAACTGGAATTAGAGGAACTAGATGAATATTTTGAAAGTTGAGGTTGAGAAACCCTCAGCCACCGCCACATTCACGGTGAAAAGCTGATGTTCCCACTAAGACCAGGGACAAGACGGGCGTCCACGTCACCTCGGTCACTCACCGTCGTCCTGCACGTCCACAGGAAGCATCTGGGCAGGAAAAGACCCAAAGGATCTGACCTGGGAGAGGAAGTCAAGGGTCACCACTCCCAGCTGAGAGGCTCGTGTGCTCAGAGAATCCAGAAGATTCTGCACAGAGAACGTCTGGAATCACCAGTGGGCACAGCCAGGGGACAGGGTCCAGAGTGGACACACAGAACCCCACGGCGTTCCTGCCTGGGAGCAGCACGTCAGGGGAAGTGAGCGTCCGGGTCCAGTGACACTCTCGCCCTCAGGAAGGAACCCCGGGGAGTGACCTGAGCAGGGGGGACGGAGGTGCAGCGCAGACTCTGACACTGTGCAGTGGACACGAAAGACCGCACAGGACATGCTGAGGCGTCCCGGCTCTGGGGGGAGGTGACATCATTGAAATGCCGCGTCACCCAAAGCCATTCACAGATTTAATGCATCACCTAGGACAGCACATGTGACCTTGGAAAGGAAACAAGAAGCAGTTGTGGACCCTAAAGGGTCTTGCAGAGCAGAAACAACCTTGACAGAAAGGAGGAAAATGAGGGAATGACACGCGAAGACAAGTGGCTGGACACGTTCCTGTGCCCCCGCTGGAAGAGTGGGCACTGAGTGGCCAGATGACCCAACAGTCCACAGACCCACTGCACCCCGATGCCACAGCGTCATTCACAGCAGGTAACGGTTTCGTGAGGTTGAGCGAGAAACACACGACACTGAGCAGCAACAGTCCTGGGAACCCGGGAGACTCTGCAGAGAAGGGTCCACCCGAGAGCTCTCGTGGTGGGTGCCCCCGTCACAGACACCAGAGGTCAGGCCAGGAGCCCCGGGACCCCCAGTGCTGACCAGGGGCCTTTCAGACAGGGAGTCATGTCCGGGTAGGACAGAGACACACACAGAGTCTGTGACACCCCGTCCTTGCCAGCTGCCACGGGACTGTCCCTGGGACCTGGATCCAGGACCGTCAGTCAGGAGTCACCACCGGCTTCTGGGGGCACCTGAGGCCTGGTGACAGGAGTGTGGACAGCACAGTGATCTGATCCCACTGGGTCAAAGAGCAGAACCATCGGTATTTCTGACACATTTCAAAGGCACAGAAGTTATCAACAGATTGAACTGGGGGAGTGACCCCAGGCTGGACCCGAGGAGGACAGAGGGATGGACACCCACTAGGAGAGGGCAGGGGTTGGCCTGGAGGGCAGGCCAAGGCTGTTGGTCACTTCCCTGTCCATGTCCTCCACAGCCATGAGCTGAGTCCAGGGCTGTGAGCTCGGAGCGCCCCCTGGTGGTGGGCCTGGGTGCTGCCCCCTCCTGTCCTGCAGGGTCTGTGTCTGGGCCACACTCGCCCCTCCCCGGGTCCCCCCAGTAATAGTAAGTAACAGACACCTGGACAGGTGAGGGTCTCGTCCCTGGGGGGTCTCACCTGTGCACAGACAGAGTCACCTCCTCCTTGGGGCTCCCCAGGAATGTGGGGAGCAGGAGCCTCTCAGAGGAGAGCAATGGTGCCCTGGGGAGCTGGGGTCTTGCAGAGGGAGCCCCAGACAGGAAGCCCCTGCCCCCCACCCCTGCACCTGCTCCCGGGCTGTGCTCTGAGCTCTGAGCCTCCTGGGCCTCCCGGTGTCCCTGGGCCCCTGGGGTCCTGACATGACCCAGTGGACCCCCAGCCCCGCCCCCCGTCCTGCAGGGTTTGTGTCTGGGCTCACACCCGCTCCCCTCACTGTGTCTCTCGCGCAGTAATACACGGCCGTGTCCTCGGGCCTCAGGCTGCTCATTTGCAGATACAGCGAGTTCTTGGCGTTGTCTCTGGAGACGGTGAATCGGCCCTTCACAGAGTCTGCGTAGTATTGCTTACTCCCATCATACCATAAAACTGCAACCCACTCAAGCCCCTTCCCTGGAGCCTGGCGGACCCAGTTCATGTAGTAGCTGCTGATGGTGAATCCGGAGGCCGCACAGGAAAGTCTGAGGGACCCCCCAGGCGGCACCAAGTCTCCTCCAGACTCCACCAGCTGCGCCTCACCCTGGACACCTGCAAACACAGACACAGCCCGTCAGGACATGGCTCTCGCCCACTGCTTCCCCTCCTGCCCCCGCCCAGGGATCCTGCCCCCAGGAATCACCCCCTAGAAGAGCCACGAGCAGCAGCCAGCTCAGCCCACGCTCCATGGCGAGTGTCCGCGTCCGTGCTGACCCGAGTGGACCCTGGGTGCGGGCTGGGCTCCTGTGCGGGCTGCAGGGCGGGCCGGGCTGGTTTTCAGCAGCAGGGGACGCCCTATTTGCATGTGTCCTGCTATATAGCAGCTCTGGCTGGGTCTGGGCAGAGGAGCTGGGAGGGTTCTGGGACGTGGGGTCATGGCACACGATGAGCAGGTGCCTTATTATGGGCCAGAGCTGGTGACACTGACCCCTTGTTACTTGCTGTGACGCAGGCCCAGGTGCTGGTGCCCCCACATGCATGTGTGTGATCAGTTGATGTCTTTCTGCTTCTTGAATTTCAGAGCAGTGATGATTATTGAGGATTAAATTTTCCAATATATCCTGTATTCTTTTATCCTCTCTAATTGTTGCTTGTGTTCTTATTTTTATGACATTTTGTTTTGGCAGTTTTCATTGAAAGAGTCTAAAAATATTTCTTGAGCTGTGCTTTTTTGTTGCACACATTCAGGACATGTCCGCGCTCAGGGAAAACATGTTCTGTTCTCGGTCACCTCCCTGTGTTGCATCTTCTGTGTTTACATCTGTGTCCACGGCCCATTGTATGTACCTGGAGAGGCTGCCGTCCTGCCAGGATGAGCTTCTCCGCAGGTGAAATCCAGGTGTCCCGTCCCCTTTCTGTCCAATCTCAGCCCGTGGTCCATTGTGTTGTGGTTGTTCCTGAGAAGCACAAGCTGGTGGCCGCGACAGGACGGCCCATGGAGTTCCCTGCCATGAGCGGAGACTCGGGGTGTCAATGAATCTGCAGTGGGGGCGGCTGGGGGCGCATCGAGAGCAGCTCTGCCTCGCACTCTCCCAGCCCAGGCTTTTATGGAGGACAGGACCAAAGGGAAGAACATGGCACACGATTGTGTCTTTGCTGACACAGATGAACACGTGTCTGCTGAGGACAAGTTGCCCTGCTGAGCGGGGACATGCGCAGAAGCAGCACGTCCTCAGGGAGCAGGAGTCGGTTCTGGGAAGAAGTTCTGTTTGCAGAACCTCTGCTGTCCTGGACTCCCTGTGCAGAGTCAACAGGGGCTCCAACCACTCCAGCTCCCTGCAGGGCAGCAGCTCCCGACAGCTGACGGCGTGTCCGTGGGTCTGTCCTGGGCTTGTCTCTGTCCCTGATCCTCGTGGCCTGCTCTGTCCTCGGCCCCTGGGGTCCTCCTCCCGGAGCTGTGCAGAGGCTGAGCGGGGCAGGGCCAGGCTCCAGCCTCGTCCCTCAGGGTGTGCTGACCTGGGCCTGGACTCTCCACGGGGCTCTGGAGTGAGTCTGTCTCCACCCCAGAGGAGAAGCTGCGGGTGTCATTGTCTGAGCATTAAATCATCCCCCGGGGAGCATCCCGGGGTTACATCCTTCAGTCCTTCCACCCTTGCGTGTGGGCATCACTCCACATGGTCAGTTTTGTTCCATCTGTTACTGTCACTTGTGCTGCTGCTGTCAGAGGCGGTTGCTGGCGTCTCTCAGGCGCTGAGGTTGGTCCTAGAAACAGCTCGTGACCCTGGGGACGCCGAGTCTGCACCTGAATGACCGAGTCAGTGACCGGCAGCTCTAGGGAGACCTCGGGGTGCTCACCCTGAGACCTGGTCAACGGCAGCCGATGCGCGTCCCTGTCATGGGGACGCCTGTTGGTTGCTTCACCCCTAATTTCCTGTGCAGGTTCCCAGTTCCCTGTGGGTGACATGGAGCCAGCCCCTCGCTGCCCTGACGTCACAGGACAGGACGGCGCTTTCTCCTGAGACGAGGCCAGGACTGGACACGTCCAGGTGCCCTGACTCCGGGGAGGGGACGTCCTTCTGCTCGGAGGTGCTGAGTGTCTTCACCGTGAAATGCGCTGACCCCACCCCATGCTGTTTGCCCAGGGACAGGGGGTGCCCGTCCTGCCCCTGACCCTGCCCTGGGGTCTTGCATCGCTGGGGGAGCTGCCCCTCCTGGCCCCCAGGGGAGGTCACTCCTGGCTGCAGACCTGCCGGGAGCTGCTGTGCAGAGAACTGGGTCAGGACGCTGTGCTGCTGCGGGAGGCAGGTCAGAGGGGTCCAAGCTGCTCACAGGACGGTGAAGGTCTCGGGGGCTCAGGCTGTCGTTCAGCGGGACGAGACTCAGGAAGGGCTGTGCAGCAGGAAGGACAGAGCCCCATGCAGTGGGGATCCCATGGTCAGCTGTGATGTGGGCGGGTAATGAAGGGGGAGGGGTCAGGGACTGTTGGGGGTCAGAGCTGCTTCCCCTGGACATGGGGTGACGCTTCCTTTGGCCTTGCTGGGGCATCTGGAGGAGCCTGGGGTTGGGTGATTAGGATTATGATGAGCACATCTGGGGTCTCTCAGGCGAGGCTCCTCCTTCCTCTCTGGGTTGGGGCTGGTTTTGTCGAGCATCACAGTGACATCCTCGTGGGGCAGGAGAAGGAAGAACACACAGAACACGGGGAATTATGCTTGTGGCAACCTGTCAGGAGACAGGGAAGGCGGAGAACACCCCACCTGCCGTCACCCCAGAACAAGGAGACCCCGGGTGACTTGGGGGGGCAGGACCCGCACAAGGAAACGGTGAGACTGTGTCGTGAGGACGTAAGAGACGAGGCCGTGGAGTCCTGGGCCCTGCGACGAGCACTGACCGCGTGGACAGGGCCCCGGCCCCCGTGCGCTCCGGGGACCACTGCCGTCTCTGTGAGGGCACAGTGGCCCCTTGACAGGACACAGAAAGACAATGGTCACTTCACAGGGGCAGAGGAGGCTTGGAAGAGGCCAAACCCTCCTGAGAGAAAGAGAAAATAAAGGCCTCCCCGGGAGACACAGAGCTGGGAACACCCTGAGTCAGCATGGAAGAGGGAACAGCGTCCGTGGGCACAGGACCCCAAAGTCTGCACTGTCCCCCGTTCCTGAAACACAGTGTCCTTCTTCACGGGACAGGAGCAAAGTTTCGTGAGGTTCAGCGAGAAACACACAAGACACTGAGCAGCAACAGTCCTGGGAACCCGGGAGACTCTGCAGAGAAGGGTCCACCCGAGAGCTCTCGTGGCGGGTGCCCCCGTCACAGACACCAGAGGTCAGGCCAGGAGACCCGGGACCCCCAGTGCTGACCAGGGGCCTTCAGACAAGGAGTCGGGTCCGGGCAGTACAGAGACACAGGCAGAATCAGACCCCCCATCCCCGCCAGCTGCCAGGGGACCGTCCCCACACGGGGTCAGGGATCAGGTCCCGGGTCCTGGAGCCAGCAAACTTGGTCAGGAGTCCCCACCGGCCTCCTGGGGGCCCCTCGGATCCTGTGGCAGGGGTGTGGACACCACGGTGATGTGATCCCACTGGGTCTCAGAGCAGAACAGACAATAGTTTTTCTGACACAATTTCAGAGGCACAGATGTTATTCAACAGATTGCACTGGGGGAGTGACCCCAGGCTGGACCCGAAGACAGTGGGATGGACGCCCACCAGGAGAGGGCAGAGGGCAGACTGGACGCCGGCTTGAGGCTGGAGGCCCTGACCCTGTCCATGTCCCCCCACAGCCATGAGCTGAGTCCAGGGCTGTGAGCTCGGAGCGCCCCCTGGTGGTGGGCCTGGGTGCTGCCCCGCCCTCCTTCTGTTTTAGTTTGTTATGACCCCAAAGTCCTCAGGACCCTCCTTGGGTTCCTCTGTCCCAGACTCCAGCCAGAGCTGCTATATAGCTGGACACATGCAAATATGGCCGTCACCGGGGTTTTCTTCTTGGACACACAGCACTTGAACCTGTGGAGCCCATGTCTGCTGCTGCACCTCCCCCTGCAGTGACCTTTAGGGCTAATGGCTTTCGCCACAGTCCCTAGGTCCGGCTGGGCAAGGAACCAGCGCGCAGGGGGAGAACAGCAAAACCCCCTGAAGACATAGATGAGATGGAAGCCTGTGGAAAGATAACGACCCCCAGGAGCCACTACAGGAATGCTGACCGCACGGAACCTTATCTCACCTTCTCAAGGCCCACAAACTTTATTCTACTACAACTGTCTCTCTAAAATCTTTTCTCTTTCTAAAATCTTTTCTCTTTCTCTGTCTAAAAAGGTCATTGGTCGCTGATTAAAAAAGAACGTACGAAATCTAATAACGAGGCTAATTCAAATGAAACGTTACTAAACTCTATTAATAGAACTGTTAGCTTAATAATTTCTCTGTTGTGTGCTTAGCCTTGTCAGCATTAATCTTAATGATAAAAATATTACATTGTGAAAAGTAAAACTCACCCGTGCTAATTAATAGTGATTTAGTAGTAGTGAGTAGTTAAAACAAAAAAGTAATCACACAGAACAAAAGAAAAATTAATCGCCCGACTACTTAGGACTGCGCTGGGCCCAGATGTAGATCACCGCCCTGTCAATGATAAGCTAACCCTATAAGCAAGCTGATTTCTTCACTGATGTTCGCCTTTCCTATGCCTTTAGAGAACATATATATACTGGTCACCAGCTCAAAGAGAATTACACTCAGATTTTCACTCTCTTGAAGTGTGTCTGTGTGTCATTTCTTTCGCCGACTCCCTGACCACCCTGGCGCTTCTCTCAACCCTGAGACGGCCTCATCGTCTACTGCTGGGCTGGTCCGCGGCAGGTGGCGCCCACAAGTGGGGCCTGACTTCAAATTTTGCTGAGTTTTCCACCCAAAGGAGAGGTGAGTAACGAAGAGATCGCGTTGGGTAAGCTATCTCCCTTCTTGTGTGTGAGTGTGAATGTGATTCCCTTAAAATACCCTCTTTTAAACAGTCAGGGATGGGATCCTCACTGGAGCGGCCGGAGCTCGCTGATAAAGGGTGATCAGTTTGAGACAGAAATTTTTCTAAGTGTGAACGCTCGTGGTGCTGCGTGTGTGTGAGTGCATGGTGACGGCTCCACGGCCTCGTGGCCACGGAGTCTGAGTGGGCTGCACCCGCGATTCCCGTGGAGGAACGTCACACGGCACAACAGTCATCTGCTCCTTGGAGCAGCCTGGTCCGGGACTTGTACGGACAGACCTTAGCTAAGACGCCTCCGCAAGTTCCCGCGAGGGACACGGGCCGGACAGCACAGTTGAAATAAAGATCTTGATTGAGTGAACAAAAGCACCACGAGGCCGTGGGTCAAGTACAGACCAAAACCAGAGATCTCTTTCTATCTATACTAAGAAATATGATTGAAGCACGCGGTATTAAAGTAAATAAAAAAGCTTTGCTGCAACTTTATGAATTCATTTACGGGTATGCCCGTGGTTTCCAGAAGAAGGCAGTCTGTCACTAGAAACCTGGAAAAAAGGAGGAAAAGAAGTAAAAGAATTTTATGCCCTTCATGGGCCGTCTCAAGTCCCGACTCAGGCGCTGTCCTTGTGGGTATGGATTAGGGATCTGCTGGTTGATGCCACCGAGGCACAATTATGGGAAAGTCAACGCAAGGATGAGGCTCAGGATGTTCATACCATGAACAAAGACAGAGAAAAAACACCATTACTAACCCAACCCTCCGCACCCATACTGGAAGAATCCCCTCCCCAATCGAAGGATGAACTTAGTGATCATGAATATACTGAAATGCTAGACAGATTAACTTTCCAAAATGAAAAACCCTCCCGCCCGACCGCCCATCTTTTTCCCTGGTGTCTGCTGTAATCCTGCCGGTTGGCACAGGCAGGAGAAGCTGAGTTTCATATTATGACAGGAATGCATGTACAGGTTTGCCTCAAATCCTAGGTCCAGCTAATTAATTATACCTTTGGTATTATAAATTTGTCTCATGGCAGTTTTTCAAAAGGGAGTTTAAGTAAATATCAGGTTCTGGGCTACTGCCGCTTCAAGGGCTATGCCTTAAGAAAAAGGAAATCAGTTTTGCTGTCTGACAAATGGGCATCATTAGAAATTAGGTTGCAGGACTCGGTCTGTGGCTTGTGTTAAGTCTCTACTGTTAAGGTTATTTTCTATTGAAGGTCTTACACACTAGAGTATGTTTTGTATTAATGTAGCGGTTGGCAGAACCTATTTAGGCTTGTGTTTTCAGGGTCTCTTTCATCAGATGATGAGGACAATGGCTTAAGCTTGCTAGAAGCTTGGAATAGGTGCCCTTTGCACAGGGACTGGATAGGGGACGCCGGTAGGATCCCACAAAATCCAGTACCCCTCACTTGTCTGTTTAGTGGGAGACAGATTAAGTTAGCATGGGTCACGCTGGTAAGGGAGTGATTAAAACCAGTAGACCTTATGCGAGGAGACTGTTAATCACTCTCAGTTAGAGCTCCAAGTTTTGGTAGAGGGACGCCTCTGGTAGAAAGAAGCTGGTGCTGCCTTCACACCTGCCTTCTTGTTGTGGATGGGAGCTTCCTCGTCAGCCTTGCAAAGGGGCACGCGTCTCTCCCACATCCTAGAGTTGAGACTAATTTTCAGGAGGAATTGTCTCCTATCTCACCTGTTGCTTCTCTTAGTCAGTCACTGAGACCCAAGTCTCGACGTCTCTCCTGCATCCTAGAGCTGAGAGCCAGCGAGAGACCATGATATATGGTCCTGGTCGGATGGGACGACCTCTGACTTTACTGCAGGAATGTCCCTGCTTTGTCTCTGCGCTGCTATTGCGGGTACCTTTCTTTTATTGCTACGGAGACCATAAAATGCTCTCTCTCAATTCCATGGGGCACGCCCTTAAGCCACATTCTTAAAAACTAGCCCAATTTGGCCATAAATGGCATCTTCTCCAGCGAACCCTCCTTGGTCACAGTCAAGACAAAAAGACAAAATGCTGGGGACTAATAACTAAAGGGGTCCACTACGGCTGGCTGGTAAAAAAGACTGCCTTTGCTCTCAGCAAGCAGCTGCCTGGATTATTTTTTCCAGTGTTGAGATCACTGGTATGTCTCTGCAGCCTTCCAGTTGTGGGGGAACTGGACTCTCCCTTTGTCCACCTTGAAAAACTGTTTGGGTTCATGCTAAGGAAAAAGTTCTATTTCCCTGTGTTTTTCTGATCTTAAAGTCTAAAATGTTAAAGGTAAAAACTGCTGAGTTACTTTGGACTTGCTAACGAGCTATAAAAGGTGATTTTTGGTTAAGTGACAACTTCTAAACTGCTTGTTGGACCTGTAAAAGTTTAGTTTCTTATTAAGACTAATTAATTTCTGATAAGAGTTTGAAAACAGGCAAACTCTACAGGAAGATCTTATTCTTCCTCTTCTCCTGTCCTCCCCATTCATGGTTCTAAAAAGAAAAAAAATGTCTTTTTTTCTTAAAAATGTGCTTGGTCTCAGTGTGACAAAACTAAAACAATGAAAAGCCAATTTATAATACTTAAAAATACAAACTCAAAATGTTTTTCTTGTCTAAGAAAGTTAATACAAACTGCTTGACTTTGAAATTGTTGTGGTCTTTGTTGGAACCTAGGTTTGGAGTAACGATTAAAATTGGGTACTTGTTCTATGTAAGAATTCTAACTTCTATGCCATTAAAAACCTGCTTGATATAAAAAGGATATTAAAAACTTGGTTGTATGAATGTGTCAAACAAAAAAAAAATTGTTACTGAAGTAGGGGAGTTTACTAAACTGTAGTTTCTCAGTGTCTTTGCAAATATTGGTAAAAATAACTATTTTTAAAATTAATGCACATGGCCAAAAGTTGTAAACGAAAATCAAGAGATCTCTTTGTTCTTGCTTTTTGCCTCCGGAAGATTAATTTTAAATGGCGCCTATATATATAAAAAAATCCTAAATTTTGAGATTGCGATCTAAAATTGTGGTAAACAAAAACTAATTCAAAATTTAATGGCTTAAAAAGCATACATGCCTTAAGGTTTTAATGTTGGGTATTAATACGTTATGTTGTTTAAATGTGTTTACTCATGCTCTACAAAGGGAATGATAATTAACCTGGCCTATGCAAACAAACAAAACTTACTTCTAGGCTTCTATCTCTCGGTAACATCTTGTTCCAGGAAGACTGATCTACTTGTCTTTCCCCCTTGGAATAAACAACATATTCTCCCAGTCAATGACTCTATTTCTTTACAGAATTCAAGGTAACATCTAAATCCATATGGACAAGTTACTGAAAATGTTTATGGTATTAAGTGTCTCATTTTTTTTCTCTTGCTTTTGTCAATCTATCTAGTGCTTGCCTAACAAAACTTGGTATATAAAATTGTTACAGTGGCAACTCTGCAGTGGACTTAAAATTCCAGTTCTAAAACATAACTAAAGCTAAACTAAGGTTTTTGCTAAGTTGAGTAATAAAATTTGTTAACCATTTACTAAAATTTCAGGTTTACATTTTGTTCCTTATTGTAAGGAAACTAAAGTTTAATGTCATCTCAACAACAACAACAAAAAAATTTTTTGAAAAATGTGTCTGTAAGTTGTGTAGTCTAAAGAGATGACAGTGTAACAGCTATTATGGTGTCTTACAATACAGAGATTGGAAACTAAGGTGTGATAATTCTGGATACAAGTAAAGTGAGGTGTGCTTGTGTTTAAAAAAAAAAAAAGCAAAGAAAAGTGTTAAAGGTCTGAGTGAGGGATTTTTGATGGAAAATTTTGTGTTCTCATGTGACTTGCCATGAAATATTTTGGTTGACTTAAATGTCAGCTGTGCACCTGTGTGGCACCAGGCTTTAGTTATTTTGATATATAAAATTGTTTCTTGTTGTGAAAACAAACTGAGTCAATTAGGGTATATTGATACCTCATACACAGTGTTCTCATAAAACTGTTTCACCTTTTCAACATAAATGTAAACAAATAAAATTATTCTAAAACACATAAGACTTCTTAAAACCTAATAAGCCAGTCATTTCAGGCTAAATTTACCGAGGCTATAAAAAGGTATACTAATCTAGACCCTAAAAAGGACAAACAATTTAGTGGTCTCGGTCTCCTTCATAGTCAGCCTTGCTCTGACATCAGGTGCAAACTCCAGAGACTAAATCAAGGGGCTTAAATCCTTTTAACACTTTTAAACACGGCCTTCAAGGCCTACAGTAATATGGAGGGGACTAACTAGACTAAAAGAAAGGGAGGAAGGCAAGAGAAGGGCCAGCAAATGGCAGTTGCCATTGTTAGTACCCTGCCACCTCAGACTCACCCAAGGCCCCATGCGCCCTAGGGCATTTGGGACCTCAACCTCTTAATGGGCTGCCAGTTTGCTTCCACTGCCTGCAACCAGGACACCTAAGCTGCAAGAAGCTGTCCCCATGCCATGCCTTCTGTGCCATCACACAGGGCACTGAAAAGAGAGACTGTCCCACTCTCCAGAGAGGGAGGGGCCAGCCCAAACCACGGGCCAGGATGGGAGGACAGGCTTGACTGTCAGCTGCCTCTGACTATGAAGAACCTGGTGCAGGAGAAGATCTTCTCTGAAGAAGCCCAGAGGTGAGAGAGAGACTCCCCTGTTTACTGTTTATATGGACAAGCCTCGGGTGACCCTAAAAGTGGCAGACATAAAAATCACCTTTTTGGTAAGTAAGGGGCCACTTACTCTGCCTTACTCCAATTCTTTGGACTGACCTGCTGGTCAATTGTCCCCCTCACTAGTACAAATGGCCAGCTGAGCCAGGACACTTTACAGCTCTGCCTCGTCAATTTTCCTGGCACTTAATGCCATTTTGGCAACTCAGTCCACGCCTGTACAAACGGCACATTTTTGGGCTTATGTACCTGAGCCCCCCTTTTTGCACCTGATCCCTTGGACCGAAAATTCTGTCATAAAAGTTTATGTTAATGATACCAACCTTCTCGGCGGTTTGGCTGATTTTCACTCTGAACACATGGTTTCTTCCCCAATGGATTACGAGGGTACGTCTGATGACCCTCCGCTCTGTGTCTTTGCTGACTCTGCATCCCTCCCTGGTTGTACGATGCCACATTACGTTTCCATGCTCACTGATGCACCACCTCGCACCCCTCTCGAAGACCATCGAGCAAACAACAAAGACCGCATCGTCTGGGGATTGACGTTTATGGCTCTGGACCAACGAACGGCGGACAATGGTATCCGCACCTTCTCCTCACCATCCTTTACTCCTCCTTTTCCCAACTGTGTTCAGAAATACCGGGATGTTGACCTATACTGGGATTCCCTTATTTCTTACCCAGTTTGGCTCCACTGTGGTTTCTCTCAGGCACTGCCTATATCCCCTCTCATGTCTCACTTTACTGTGCATGATTTTTCATTTGCTGTTCCAGCCCTTCACTACAGACAGTTTTCTGTTGGATGGGTGCCGCCCACGTATGTTTTTCATCATCACAATAAGACTTATTTTCAGCCTGAACTCTTTCGTCTCTCCGCGGCCTTCGATGCCGTGCACTTCAAACAACCTGGACAGGACACCGCTGAAATTCCAGTGCGTGCCTGCGTTGGATACCCCTTCGCTCTACTTCTTGGAAACGCCTCAGCTGCACGCATTCGTTTGCGTGGGACTTCTTACTCCATCCATTGTTCTGGCTGTGTTGTGACTAATTGTATTACCCCCTCTCTTGCTCGTCTGTATCCTGTGGTGGTCTTGCTCAAAAGACCCCCCTATGTTATGTTACCTGTTGACTTACATGATATGCCTTGGTATGATAATACTGCCATGCAAGTTTCGGATGAGGTACATGCTCTTCTTCGTCCCAAACGTTTTGTTGTCACCCTTATTCTAGGCATTGCTGCTCTGACTTCCCTGGTTACCTCTTTAGCTGCTTCCTCTGTTGCTTTAATTCAGGAAGCTCAGACAGCTTCTTTTGCAAACAACCTTACCAAAAATGTGTCCATGGCGCTCTCTACACAGAGGGACATTGACTACAAGTTGGAAAGAAAGTTAAATGCCCTGGAAGAAATTGTTATTGCTATTGGCGATGAGGTTCAGCTCCTCAAACAACAACTGTCTACTCGATGCCATGTTCAGTTTCGTTTCATTTGTGTTACGCCTTCACGTTATAATTCCTCCCTACATTGGAATCTTACTAAGCATCACCTAATGGGCATCTGGCATGACAATGACCTCTCTCATGACCTCTCGTCCCTTCAATCTGAAATCTCTGCTGTCAGTAAATCTCATCTGGATACTTCAGTCTCTTCCTTGCCCATTCTCTGGCTTCCACTCTCCAATCTTTGACTCCTGCTCATTGGTATCATCTTGTCCTCTCCTTCGCCGCCCTCTCTCGACTCGTTCTCCTCCTTTGCTTGTTTGTTCCCCTCTGTGTCCGCTCACTTCACAGGTCCATCTATCGCATCCAACGTGACATGTACGCCTACCAACTTCGTTCTAAAAACAAAGGGGGACCTGCTGCACCTCCCCCTGCAGTGACCTTTAGGGCTAATGGCTTGCGCCACGGTCCCTAGGTCCGGCTGGGCAAGGAACCAGCGCACAGGGGGAGAACAGCAAAACCCCCCGAAGACATAGATAAGACGGAAGCCTGTGGAAAGATAACGACCCCCAGGAGCCACTACAGGAATCTGACCACAGGGAACCTTATCTCGCCTTCTCAAGGCCCACAAACTTTATTCTAATACGACAGTCTCTCTAAAATCTTTCCTCTTTCTAAAATCTTTTCTCTTTCTCTGTCTAAAAAGGTCATTGGTTGCTGATTAAAAAAGAACATACGAAATCTAATAACGAGGCTAATTCAAATGAAACGTTACTAAACTCTGTGAGTTAATAGAACTGTTAGCTTAACAATTTCTCTGTTGTGTGCTTAGCCTTGTCAGCATTAATCTTAATGATAAAAATATTACATTGTGAAAAGTAAAACTCACCCGTGCTAATTAATAGTGATTTAGTAGTAGTGAGTAGTTAAAACAAAAAAGTAATCACACAGAACAAAAGAAAAATTAATCGCCTGACTACTTAGGAATGCGCCTGGGCCCAGATGTAGATCACCGCCCTGTCAATGATAAGCTAAACCTACACGCAAGCTGATTTCTTCACTGATGTTCGCCTTTCCTATGCCTTTAGAGAACATATATATACTGGTCACCCACTCAAAGAGAATTACACTCAGATTTTCGTCTCTTGAAGTGTGTCTGTGTGTCATTTCTTTCGCCGACTCCCTGACCACCCTGTGTACTTCTCTCAACCCTGAGACAGCCTCATCGCCTACTGCTGGGCTGGTCCGGGGCAAGTGGCCACGTGACCCACAGTCCACCGACCCACTGCACCCCGATGTCACAGCGTCATTCACAGCAGGTCACAGTTTCGTGAGGTTCAACTGGAAACACACAAGACACTGAGCAGCAACAGTCCTGGGAACCCGGGAGACTCTGCAGAGAAGGGTCCACCCGAGAGCTCTCGTGGCGGGTGTCCCCGTCACAGACACCAAAGGTCAGGCCAGGAGACCCGGGACCCCCAGTGCTGACCAGGGGCCTTTCAGGAGAACCAGGAGACACAGACCCCAAACAGACCAGACACACGCGAGAAAACCGAAAATAGACAAAGAGCACCGGGGAGCAGCCCAGGGTCCTGGCAGGGAGGAGCCAACCCGTGAGGGGACTCAGCCGCCCTCTCTGACCCCCAGGATGGGGACGGCCCCCAGCGCACGTCATGAGGCCCACAAGGTCCCGACCGTGAGGCAACGAGGACGTCACACACACGAGAGACACAACGGACCAGGATCCTGACGACATCAACGCGGATTCCGCGACACCGTCTTGGCGAATTGAGTTGGCAGGACTCAGAGGCCCCTGCGTCAGCACCTAGGGGTGTTCACTCCAGGCCACGGGAGGGATGGACGTGGATGGTCCGTCCAGGTCATTCTCCCTCTCAGCAGATAGAGATGAAATCACGGCCCAGATCAGCCGCTGCAGAGAAGGCAGCTGACGAGACTCACCCCGTTCATGGTCACGTCTCCCAGGGAGACGCGCGGAGGTGACGCTCCCCACAGGAGGGAGACCGTGTGCCCAGCCCACCCAGCAGCACCTCAGTTCCTACGTGAGCTGTGGAGTTTCTGTTGCACCACCCCAGGGTCCTGTCCACGCTCCATGACATAAAAGTCTTCTCCTTGTTCACCGTCAGGGTTTGATTCTTTTACATTTTACATCATGTCCGTGATTTATTTTGATTTGATGGTTGTATTTGCTCGTCTCCTGTGCTGATGCTCCAGGGTGTGCAAATCCACCGTCCATGAGGGTTTGGCATCTGCAGCCACCAAGGAACAACCTGAAAGTCTCAGGATCTTAGCGTTGACGCCACCGTGACTGGGGAAGCTCTGACAGGACCCCGTGTTTAGTGTCTCCTCCTGGCGTCGGGGCTCCCGTCCTCAGCACAGTTCCCTGCATATCAGTGTCAGGGTTTCCTGCGTCTCCCCAGAGATCTCACACGGTGTCGTCAGGGGGAGGTGACGTCGTTCCTCACGCGCCTGCTAACGTGATTGTGTCACTTCACTTCATTTCACACAAACCTCATGTCAGCTCGTCACTGAGTGTGTAAAGACAGGGACCTGCCCTTGAGTCATCCCCTCGTGAACTGCCCTTGCTCGAGGAGCTTGTTATGACCGTGAGGCGTGTTGGGATCTTCTGGCCTTTTCTGTAGAGACGCTCCGGTCTGTGGGATCAGAGTGAGTTTGTTTTTACTGTGGTTTCCAGCAGTTATTTTCTCATGAGGGGGTGTGGAATATCCCTGATATTTTCCCATATCCACTGATATTCTCATTGTACTGTTATTTCAGCATATTCCTTTGAAAACCAGATTTCAGACTATCAATTGTCATTGTCTCCCCCACTCAGATCTGCTCAGACACCCCTTTCAATCTTTGTGTTAACAGGAAGCCCAGCCCCCCACCCCTGCACCTGCTCCTGGGCTGTGCTCTCAGCTCTGAGCCGCGTGGGCCTTCGGTGACCCTGGGCCCCTGGGGTCCTGACACGCCCCAGTGGACCCCCAGCCCCGCCCTCCCATCCTGCAGGGTTTGTGTCTGGGCTCACACCCGCTCCCCTCACTGTGTGTCTTTCACACAGAAATACACGGCCGTGTCCTCGGGCCTCAGGCTGCTCATTTGCAGATACAGCGAGTTCTTGGCGTTGTCTCTGGAGATGGTGAATCGGCCCTTCACGGAGTCTGCGTACCATGTGTTTGTACCATCATATCTAATTGTTGCAACCCACTCAAGACCCTTCCCCGGAGCCTGGCGGACCCAGCTCATGCCATAACTGCTGAAGGTGAATCCGGAGGCTGCACAGGAGAGTCTGAGGGTCCCCCCAGGCGGCACCAAGTCTCCCCCAGACTCCACCAGCTGTTCCTCACCCTGGACTCCTGCAAACACAGACACAGCCCGTCAGGACATGGCTCTCACCCACTGATTCCCCTCCTGCCCCCCCTCCTCCGGGATCCTGCCCCCAGGAATCACCCCCTAGAAGAGCCACGAGCAGCAGCCAGCTCAGCCCACGCTCCATGGCGAGTGTCCGCGTCCGTGCTGACCCGAGTGGACCCTGGGTGCGGGCTGGGCTCCTGTGCGGGCTGCAGGGCGGGCCGGGCTGGTTTTCAGCAGCAGGGGACGCCCTATTTGCATGTGTCCTGCTATATAGCAGCTCTGGCTGGGTCTGGGCAGAGGAGCCGGGGAGGGTCCTGGGACGTGGGGTCATGACACACGATGAGCAGGTCCCTTATTAGGGGCCAGAGCTGGTGACCCTGAGCCCCTGTGACTTGCTGGGACTCAGGCCAGGTGCTGGTGCCCACACGTGCTCTGTGGGGTCTTCTGTGGGAACGGGACCTGTGTGTGCTGTGGGGTGAGTGGGGGTTGCTCAGCCAGTTCTGAGAACAGTGTGAGGTCCCTGAACATGACAGGACGGACATCTTGTGGTCAACATCTCACGTATGGCAGGTGTGCAAAGGGAGAGGCTTCAGGACACATGACAGCAGAGAGGTGTGTGGTTAATGCCCAGTTCGGTCCCTCTCCCAGTGTGGCTGTCCTGAGGGGTTGGTGTCCACAGTTTGGTGCCCTGAGGCAGTTCGGCCACGGGTGGATGGACTATCCCCATCCGTCAACACGAGGTGTCCTGGGTCCCCTCCCTGCCAACCATGTTGGTTCTCTCATTGCCCATGACATTTAAGTCTCCCGTGTCTCTCCATGACGGAAGCTCATGTCCTGGTAGCTCAGGTGTGCAGGGCCTGGTGCACAGGGCACCGTGAGTGGACATTGAGGAAATAGTGTCATAGACGGACACAGAGAAGTTACTGTCCCGACAGCCTCTGAGCATCTGCGTGGTGACAGCTGTGAGGCCTCAGGCTTCGTGGGGGACGGAGACTCAGGTGTGTGTGGGGGAGGGACCCTCACCTGGGCCCATCTTCCTGGGGGTCACTCAGATGTGAACTAAGGAGGAGAACAGAGAAATTATAGAAATGAAATATTTTATGTCTGTACACGGGGGAATGACATTCGTGGTATATTTCGATGACAGATTCTCTAAGTGGGAGAAAAACGTGTATCTCCCCAGCCAAGTCCTGCCGAGGTCTTTCTTAGGGGATCGGTCAGGACGCCGGGAGGGTCAGAGGGCAGGGTCTGGAAGGTGCTGACCCGGAGCCACCACTATTGAGGTTCTGTCCCTGCGTCCCTTGGCGTCCAGCCAGGCGGGTCTTGCAGTTCCGGAGAGAGAAGGAAACACAGATTCTCTGCAGCTTGGGCAGGGCCGGGCCTCACGGGGCCTGTCTCTGGGCACAGTCGGCGTTTCCCTGAGAGTCCGCGGGAGGATGGACACCAGCTGAGGGACCCATCGCTGAGCATCCTTCCCCGGACAACAGGAGTTTGTTCGGGAAAGTGGAGAAAGACGAACCCCTCCCAGGAGGCAGCTTGTCCGGACGCACCTCGTGACCTGTGTGAGGAATGATGCGTCTCCCCTCCCGCAGCCCCGGTCTCTGCACTCCCCGGGGCCAGAGTCAAGCCTGGGGGCAGAGAGGATCCCAGAGACAACCAGGAGGTTCTGGAGACGATGTTGGTACAATCCAGGGTGGTTTTTCTGCAAAACTGGAGTTAGAGGAACTAGATGAATATTTTGAAAGTTGAGGGTGAGAAACCCTCAGCCACCGCCACATTCACGGTGAAAAGCTGAAATGTCCCCACTAAGACCAGGGACAAGACGGGCGTCCACGTCACCTCGGTCATTCACCGTCGTCCTGCACGTCCACAGGGAAGCATCTGGGCAGGAAAAGACCAAAAGGATCTGACCTGGGGAGAGGAAGTCAAGGGTCACCACTCCCAGCTGAGATGCTCGTGTGCTCAGAGAATCCAGAAGATTCTACACAGAGAACGTCTGGAATCCCCAGTGGGCACAGCCAGGGGACAGGGTCCAGAGTGGACACACAGAACCCCACGGCGTTCCTGCCTGGGAGCAGCACGTCAGGGGAAGTGAGCGTCCGGGTCCAGTGACACTCTTGCCCTCAGGAAGGAACCCGGGGAGTGACCTGAGCAGGGGGGACGGAGGTGCAGTGCAGACTCGACACTGTGCAGTGGACACGAAAGACCACACAGGACATGCTGAGGCGTCCCGGCTCTGGGGGGAGTCGACTTCATTGAAATGCCGCGTCACCCAAAGCCATTCACAGATTTAATGCATCACCTAGGACAGCACATGTGACCTTGAAAGGAAACAAGAAGCAGTTGTGGACCCTAAAATGTCTTGAAGAGCCAGAAGAACCTTGAGAGAAAGGAAGAAAAATGAAGAAATCACACCCGGGGAGACAAGAGCCTGGACATGTTCCTGTGCCCCAGCTCGCAAGAGTGAGCACTGAGTGGCCGCGTGACACACAGTCCACAGACCCACTGCACCCCGATGCCACAGCGTCATTCCCAGCAGGTCACAGTTTCGTGGGGTTCAGCGAGAAACACACAAGACACTGAGCAGCAACAGTCCTGGGAACTGGGAGACTCTGCAGAGAAGGGTCCACCCGAGAGCTCTCGTGGCGGGTGCCCCCGTCACAGACACCAGGGGTCAGGCCAGGAGACCTGGGACCCCCCAGTGCTGACCAGGGGCCTTTCAGACAAGGAGTTCAGGGCTGGCCTCCTGCAGTCAAGAGCTGAGTCCAGGCTGTGAGCTCGGAGCGCCCCCTCGTGGTTTGCCTGGGTGCTGCCCCTTCCTGTCCTGCAGGGTCTGTGTCTGGCCACACCCGCCCTCCCCGGGTCCCCCCAGCAATAGTAAGTAACAGACAACTGGACAGGTGAGGGGTCTCGACCCTGGAGGGTCTCACCTGTGCTCAGACAGAGTCACCTCCTCCTTGGGGCTCCCCAGGAATGTGGGGAGCAGGAGCCTCTCAGAGGAGAGCAATGGTGCCCTGGGGAGCTGGGGTCTTGCAGAGGGAGCCCCAGACAGGAGGCCCCTGTCCCCCACCCCTGCACCTGCTCCCGGGCTGTGCTTTGAGCTCTGAGCCTCCTGGGCCTCCCGGTGTCCCTGGGCCCCTGGGGTCCTGACACGCCCCAGTGGACCCCAGCCCCGCCCCCGTCCTGCAGGGTTTGTGTCTGGGCTCACACCCGCTCCCCTCACTGTGTCTCTCGCACAGAAATACACGGCCGTGTCCTCGGGCCTCAGGCTGCTCATTTGCAGATACAGCGAGTTCTTGGCGTTGTCGCTGGAGATGGTGAATCGGCCCTTCATGGAGTCTGCGTAGCTTGTGCTGCCACCATCAGGATTAATTTCTGCAACCCACTGCAGCCCCTTCCCTGGAGCCTGGCGGACCCAGTTGATCCAGTAGTTGCTGACGGTGATTCCGGAGGCTGCACAGGAGAGTCTGAGGGTCCCCCCAGGCGGCACCAAGTCTCCCCCAGACTCCACCAGCTGCGCCTCACCCTGGACACCTGCAAACACAGACACAGCCCCTCAGGACATGGCTCTCGCCCGCTGCTTCCCCCTTCTGCCCCCTCCTCAGGGATCCTGCCCCAGGAATCACCCCCTAGAAGCGCCACGAGCAGCAGCCAGCTCAGCCCACGCTCCATGGCGAGTGTCCCGTCCGTGCTGACCCGAGTGGACCCTGGGTGCGGGCTGGGCTCCTGTGCGGGCTGCAGGGCGGGCCGGGCTGGTTTTCAGCAGCAGGGGACGCCCTATTTGCATGTGTCCTGCTATATAGCAGCTCTGGCTGGGTCTGGGCAGAGGAGCCGGGAGGGTCCTGGGACGTGGGGTCATGACATAAGAAGAGCAGGTCCCTTATTAGGGCCAGAGCTGGTGACCCTGAGCCCCTGTTACTTGCCGGACGCAGGCCCAGGGGCTGGTGCTCACACGTGCTCTGTGGGGTCTTCTCTCCTGAGATGTCTGTATGTTTGGATCAGCCCTTTGAGACGCTATGTGCAAATATTTTATCCCTTTCCTTGTGGAGTCCTGTTGTTTTGGTGATACTTTCTCTCAGTGTGTTGGAGCCTTTCAGTGCACGGAACCCCATTTATGACATTTGTTTTACTTTCCTGGCCAGCGGAGCCTGGTCCACCGCAGGTCGCGGGAGCCAATGCCGGGTGTTGTCTATTTTCTCCCTTTGCTCATTGGACCCGCGTTTACATCTTCGTCAGGGAAACCACCTGCGTGTCCCTCCCAGGTCAGAGAGCCATTCCGGATAATGGGGTGTATTACCCCCAGGCAGACTGCTCGGCATGACAGGCGTGACCTCTGCCGTTCCCAGCACGGGGGTCGGGGCGGGTCAGGGTCAGGCTGAGTGAGGTGAGTCAGGAGGAGCAAGACAAATGCTGGACGGTCTCGCTCATGTGTGAATACGCAGAAACGGCAAAGGGTCGGGTGGAGCCGGGAATGAACTCCCACCCACGCCTGCAGAGCTGGGGTAACATGAGGGGGAGGGAGGGCGCCCTGGATTGGGGTGGTGGCCCTGGGACCTGGGGTCCTGGTCGTGCGCAGGGTGCGAGCGTCACATTGTGGCATCTGATCCCGTCACCTGCCCCAGAGCCCAGGGGCGCACACGTGTCCCCCTCACGCGCAGTGAGCACCCGCGTGTCCGCTCAGTCACGAGTATGACCTTGTCGGGCCAGAATCGCCTCAAACGGAAATTCACTGTGGACGGAAAGCCGGAGAAATCTTCGCGCTGTCGGCCGCACAAACAACACTTCCAGGCCTCCTGGCGGCCCGAGGGTTCCGCACAGCGCCGGGCAGTGTCCGCAGCCTCTGCAGCCCGAGCCCGACCCCCGGCCAGGGAGCTGCCCACAGGGCGCGGCAGACCCTCCCGTCCCCCCGCGGCTCCCCTCAGCCGTGGGCTTCCGTCCGTCTGCCTGTCCCGGTCCCGCTCGGTCTCTGGGGGATCCTCTCACCTCCGCGCGTCTGGCCTGTGTCCTGGTCCTGTCAGGGGGAAAAGGCTGTCCTCAAGCTGATTCCATGCAGGCTTCGTGGACGCCACCCCCACCCCAGGCCAAAGCCAAAGACACTGGGAACCCCAAATCCCGTCACCACCCAAGGGCAGGTGGCTGGGACCTGAGGGTGGGGTTCAGCAGCCAGGTTGGTATAAAGCCAGACACATGGGCTTTGGGGGGGTCCCCCATTTTGGCTCCCCACCAGCACGCAGCGTCCGGCCAGCTCGGAGAGGGCCTTTGGGTTTCCAGGTCGGCGGATCAGGTAGGACGCATGAAAGACTTGATTTCCCTATTTTCTCCCTGAGTTGTCCATTTTCCTTATTTCCTTTTCCCTTGTCAATAAACCTTTTATGAACCTGTTGTGTGTCCTGCAGTGGAGTGTTCATAAGTCCCTTGTAAGCGCGCGGGGGAGGACCCACAGCCAGGAACCCGTTCAATATCGGGGCTGCCCTATAACAGAGCCACCACTGCTTGACGTTATGTCCCATGGCCTGCCGAGGCCTTTCTTAGGGGATCGGTCAGGACGCCGGGAGGGTCAGAGGGCAGGGTCTGGAAGGTGCTGACCCGGAGACACCACTGCTTGAGGTTCTGTCCCTGCGTCCCTTGGCGTCCAGCCAGGCGGGTCTTGCAGTTCCGGAGAGAGAAGGAAACACAGATTCTCTGCAGCTTGGACAGGGCCGGGCCTCACGGGGCCTGGCTCTGGGCACAGTCGGCGTTTCCCTGAGAGTCCGCGGGAGGATGGACACGAGCTGAGGGACCCGTCGCTGAGCATCCTTCCCCGGACAACAGGAGTTTGTTCGGGAAAGTGGAGAAAGACGAACCCCTCCCAGGAGGCAGCTTGTGACCCGTGTGAGGAATGATGCGTCTCCCTCCGCAGCCCCCGGTCTCTGCACTCCCCGGGGCCAGAGTCAAGCCTGGGGGCAGAGAGGATCCCAGAGACAACCAGGAGGTTCTGGAGACGATGTTGGTACAATCCAGGGTGGTTATTCTGCAAAACTGGAATTAGAGGAACTAGATGAATATTTTGAAAGTTGAGGGTGAGAAACCCTCAGCCACCGCCACATTCAAGGTGAAAAGCTGAAATGTTCCCACTAAGACCAGGGACAAGACGGGCGTCCACGTCACCTCGGTCACTCACCGTCGTCCTGCACGTCCACAGGGTAGCATCTGGGCAGGAAAAGACCCAAAGGATCTGACCTGGGAGAGGAAGTCAAGGGTCACCACTCCCAGCTGAGAGGCTCGTGTGCTCAGAGAATCCAGAAGATTCTGCACAGAGAACGTCTGGAATCACCAGTGGGCACAGCCAGGGGACAGGGTCCAGAGTGGACACACAGAACCCCACGGCGTTCCTGCCTGGGAGCAGCACGTCAGGGGAAGTGAGCGTCCGGGTCCAGTGACACTCTCGCCCTCAGGAAGGAACCCCGGGGAGTGACCTGAGCAGGGGGGACGGAGGTGCAGTGCAGACGCTGACACTGTGCAGGGGACATGAAAGACCACACAGGACATGCTGAGGCGTCCCGGCTCTGGGGGGAGGTGACATCATTGAAATGCCCCCGCGTCACCCAAAGCCATTCACAGATTTAATGCATCACCTAGGACAGCACATGTGACCTTGGAAAGGAACAAGCAAGCAGTCGTGGATCCTAAAGGGTCTTGAAGAGCCAGAATAACTGAGAGAAAAGAAGAAAAATAAGGGAATCATACCCAGGAGACAAGAGCCTGGACACGTTCCTGTCCCCCCGCTCACAAGAGTGAGCACTGAGTGCCCAGTTGAACCACAGTCCACCGACCCACTGCACCCCGATGCCACAGCGTCATTCCCAGCAGGTCACAGTTTCGTGAGGTTCAGCGAGAAACACACACGACACTGAGCAGCAACAGTCCTGGGAACCCGGGAGACTCTGCAGAGAAGGGTCCACCCGAGAGCTCTCGTGGCGGGTGCCCCCGTCACAGACACCAGAGGTCAGGCCAGGAGACCCGGGACCCCCAGAGCTGACCAGGGGCCTTTCAGACAGGGAGTTCAGGTCTGGCCTCCCACAGCCACAAGTTGAGTCCAGGGCTGGGAGCTCGGGGCGCCCCCTGGTGGTGGGCCTGGGTGCTGCCCCCTCCTGTCCTGCAGGGCCTGGGTCTGGGCCACACCCGCCCCTCCATGTGTCCCCCCAGGAACAGTAAGTAACAGACACCTGGACAGGTGAGGGTCTCATCCCTGCGGAGGTCTCAACTGTGCACAGACAGAGTCACCTCCTCCTTGGGGCTCCCAGGAATGTGGGGAGCATGAGCCTCTCAGAGGAGAACAATGGTGTCCTGGAGAGCTGGGGTCTTGCAGAGGGAGCCCCAGACAGGAAGCCCCTGCCCCCCACCCCTGCACCTGCTCCCGGGCTGTGCTCTGAGCTCTGAGCCTCCTGGGCCTCCGGGTGTCCCTGGGCCCCTGGGGTCCTGACTCGCCCCAGTGGACACACAGCCCCGCCCCCCGTCCTGCAGGTTTTGTGTCTGGGCTCACACCCGCTCCCCTCACTGTGTCTCTCGCACAGAAATACACGGCCGTGTCCTCGGGCCTCAGGCTGCTCATTTGCAGAGACAGCGAGTTCTTGGCGTTGTCTCTGGAGATGGTGAATCGGCCCTTCACGGAGTCTGCGTAGTTTTTGCTACCACCATTACTATTAATGTATGCAACCCATTGCAGCCCCTTCCCCGGAGCCTGGCGGACCCAGTTCATGCCATAATTGCTGAAGGTGAATCCGGAGGCTGCACAGGAGAGTCTGAGGGACCCCCCAGGCGGCACCAAATCTCCCCCAGACTCCACCAGCTTCTCCTCACCCTGGACACCTGCAAACACAGACACAGCCCGTCAGGACATGGCTCTCGCCCACTGCTTCCCCCTCCTGCCCCTCACCTCAGGGATCCTGCCCCAGGAATCACCCCCGAGAAGCGCCACGAGCAGCAGCCAGCTCAGCCCACGCTCCATGGCGAGTGTCCGCGTCCAGCTGACCCGAGTGACCCTGGGTGCGGGCTGGGCTCCTGTGCGGGCTGCAGGGCGGGCCGGGCTGGTTTTCAGCAGCAGGGGACGCCCTATTTGCATGTGTCCTGCTATATAGCAGCTCTGGCTGGGGCTGGGCAGAGGAGCCGGGGAGGGTCCTGGGACGTGGGGTCATGACACACGATGAGCAGGTCCCTTATTAGGGCCAGAGCTGGTGACCCTGAGCCCCTGTTACTTGCTAGGACACAGGCCCAAGTGCTGTTGGTTCAAATGTTCTGTGGGGTCTTCCTGCCTGAGACCTTTGTATTTTTAGGATCTGCCGTTTGTCAGACGTGTCCTGTCACATAATTTCTCCCATTCTTTTCCCGTCTCTTGTTTGTCCGACAGTTTCTTTCATTTTCAGATGCATTTTAGTTTGATGTAGCCCGTCTGTTAATGTTCATTTTGCTTCTCTTGTTGTGGGAGCCCCGTCCTCAATATACCCACTAGGGCAATGCCAAGTGTTGGTGCCTTTTCCCTCCTGTGCTGATGCCGCCCTGTTGGCACAGCCGGGATGTGGAACTGAGGGCAGGGGATGGATCTGGACTGAGGTGTGTTTGGACAAGTGCTGACAGCTCAGCTGTAGCAAAGGACAGATCCTGTACGTGCAGCAACATGGCGGAGCCTGAGGGGGGATGTCAGGGAAATGATGAAGAAGAGAGAGACGTCGTCGGTCTCAGTTCCTGCGGGTGCAGAGAAGCAGAGCAGAGCGTTTTCAGAACCGGGGACAGTGAACTCCTGACATCAGCAGCAGAACTGAGGCCACCAGAGGGGACATTAGGGGCTGGGTGGGGGAAGCGGGTCCCATGGAGTGGGGTGCTAGGCCAGGGCATGGAGGGTGTGAGGGCGCCTATGTGAGTGTGGACCCGGGACCTGAGGAGCAGACGCGAGGATGTGAACCTGCTTTTCCCCAGAGGACAGTGAACAGCAGGTGTCACACGTCGTGACCGTGGGGATCGTGTCTGTGTCGCCCCCGGGCACAGGGGCCCCAAACTGGGACTTGTCCGCACGGGGAGAGCCTGAGAAACGTTCCCAGGGGAGACTGTGACGACCCCGCGGCCCGACGGTGGCTCGTGGGGGATGGAATGAGACACGTCCCCGCAGAGACAGAGCAGGTGGAGTCACGACCCGTGGCCAGAGCCTGTGACTCGGCCAACACCCCCCAGGGAGGGACAGAGCAGTACTGGACAACACTATCACACAAGAAAGAGCGCAAATAATTACACTAACATTATCTCTAAGGAAATTATTCAGAAACTGCTTGAAACCGTGCGAAAATTTTTTTCAAATACTCAAAAAAAACAAAATTCTAAACCACAGTTCAAATGCCAGTAGAAGGAAGGAAATACTATTTACAGGAAAAAAAAAACAGGAAAAACAAGTGAAAGGACAGTTCAACAAGACAAAGATAACAGAAGGTGGTACTTGAACAACAAACAATATAGACAAATTCTGTGCCCCGATTAGAAAAATGGGAGAAAACACTCATGACAAGAAGGGAAATGGAGGAGGAGACGCGGCCACAGACCCTGGAGAGGGAGGATCCTGCAAATGGGTTCACACCCCGCGGAGACCCCACGTCACACATCGGGGAGAGGGGAAGGATCCTCGTGTGAGAAGCGAGGGTGACGCTGCCCCTGTGGGCAGCAGACGTGGGGAGGGACACGGAGACCCCGACAGGCCCACGGAGACGGGGAGAAGCCGCGTCAGGGCCGTGACGTGCAGGCTCCAGACCCCGCGTGTCTGTGGGGGGTGACGACCCGGGCCCAGTTCTCACGGGGTTGGCTGCTCTCGGCTGATCTCAGACTGTGTGTGTGTTTGTGGTCACGGCCTCACTCACGTGCCCCCACTGGCTCCTCATCTCTGCGTCTCTGTGTTGGGTTCTCAGTTTTATGACATTTGCTTGAACAGAATCACTGTTTCCTCCGGGAGCGGGACAGCAAGTATTTCCTGAACGGGCCTCTCGGCCGCACCCCCAGGTCAGGTCCCCACGCACGGAAATGGACGTTCTCTCCCGGGCGGCCTGTCAGGGGGACTCCTCTGCTTTTGGCGTTTGTGTCTCTGAGGCATTTGGATGGAGTCGGTGGCCCTGGCTGGTGCCCACACGACCTTCTGTCACGCGTGCAAATCCAGGGTCCACGGGGGGCCTGGATCAGGTGGGCCACGTCCCCCGCAGAGGCCTGTCGGGTTTCCTGGCTGTGCATTAAATCTCCAGGTCTCTCGGGGTGACCCCCACGTGCGCAACATGCAGTCTCCTCCCACGCGTGGGGGCCCCTCCCCGGGGACTTAGGGTCACGTTTTCTGTGTCCAGTTCCCCAGTTTTCTCTTGAAGATCCTACGAATGCCGCGAGACGTGCCCTGAGCGTGTGGTTTCGAGCTGGTGTGTCAGCAACATTATTTCACTCTATGTCCTGGCAGCCTCGTGTGACCTTCTCCACAGAACGAGGACGAGACGAGCAGCTGCGTCGTGACTGTGGACCCTGCAGACGAGCCTGCGCGTCAGCCGTGCTCCCCGCTGCTGATGACCGCGAGGCGCCGGGTGACCGTCCTGCATGTCCCACGGAGACTTCGTGTCCGCTGTGGACGGACGGTTTTGTGTCGCGTCCCCTCCGTCTGCTTTCCTGTCTGCTTCACTGCCTGGGCTCAGACCTCAGCACCATTTGACGGGGAGGGACACAGCGGACCAGGCTCCTTCCCGCCCTGGGGAAGAGGCCTCTAGTGGTCCCATCCCGGGAGGTCCTGCTCGTTGGAGTCTGGAGGTTCATCCACAAGGTGAAGACTCACCTGTGTTCTCCGTGTCCGGGGAGGATTTCATGAGAGCAGGTGCTGGGTCTCCTCGGACTCTCCCGCCTCTGCTGACGTGGTCCCTGCGCTGCTGCTTGGGCTGTTTCTGTGGAAACCACAGTTCAGACTCACACAGTCATTGACCCCTCAGATCCGCTCGCACACGCGTGTTCCCTTGTCATATACTAACTGGTGAAATTTCAACGTGGAAATCCCGGCTCCCTGGAGTCTCCTGAGCCCCTGGAGTCCTGATCTCACCCCGGCGTCCCTGCGCCCCGCCGGTCCCGGCGCCCCCAGCCGCCCTCCTGTCCTGGAGGGGGTGTGTCTGGGCCACCCCGGCTCCCCACTGTGTGTCCCCCACAGTCCCACGCGGCGTGTCCTCAGTCTCGAGTGCTCGCTGCTGAGAAACTCGCTCCTGGAGTTGTCCAGGGTGGTCGTGAGCTGCGAGCTCAGAGCTGGTTGTAGCTCGTGCCTCGTCACCCCCGTCACCCCCGCCCACGGCAGCCCCTTTCCCTGCGCCTGGGGGTCTGCTCACCCCACAGCTGGACAGAGCCCCGGAGCCAGCACAGGGAGGCGCCGCCCGCCAGCTCCCAGGGGCCGCCTGCCCAGGCGTGTCTGGACTCGCATCTCTGGAAGTGCCCCTCGGCCCTGGCGCCTTTTGCCCCCGATCTCCGGGGAGATCTTGACGACCACCCCGGACAGCGGCTCCTGCCCAGGCCTCCGGCCCCGCCGTCGCCCACCCCCTGTGCCGGGGAGTGACCGTCCACCATGCGCCGACAGCAGGAGCCGGGCCGCCAAGGCTCCCCTGGTTCTGACGGACAGTGGACCCGAGTCCAGCAGTTCCTGGTGCGTGAGCAACATGGCTAAAGGCCACGTCCCTGTAGCCCAGCAGCCCAAGCCCGACTGTCCTGTGGCGCCACGGAGCAGGGTCAGCCTGCTGCCCCCGGAGGACAGGTATAGAGACCCGATGGCCGGTGATGTCACTGGACCTCCAGTGCTGACCAAGGGCCATTCATAAGGAGTCGGGTCCAGCCAGGACAGGGACACATGCACAATCCTCAGACCCCCCCATGACTGCCAGCTGCCAGGGGACGTCCCCACACGGGGTCAGGGTCAGCCTCCGGGCCTGGATCCAAGACCCTTGATCAGGAGTCCCCAATGGCCATCTTAGGGGCCCTGGGACGGGTGACAGGGGTGTGGACATCATGGTGGTCTGATGTCACTGGGTCTCAGCAGAACAGACAATCAGTGGTTCTGACTCATTACAAAGGCACAGACGTTATCAACAGATGGCACTGGGGAGAGACCCCAGGCTGTGCCCGAGGAGGACAGAGGGATGGACACCCACCAGGAGAGGGCAAGGTTGGCCTGGAGGTCCCGTCCCTGTCCATGTCCCCCCACAGCCATGAGCTGAGTCCAGGGCTGTGAGCTCGGAACGCCCCCTGGTGGTGGGCCTGGGTGCTGCCCCCGCCCGTCCTGCAGGGTCTGTGTCTGGGCCACACCCGCCCACTACCAGTGTCCCCCCAGTAATACTAAGTAACAGACACCTGGACAGGTGAGGCTCTCGTCCCTGGAGAGGTTCACCTGTGCACAGACAGTCACCTCTTCCTTGGGGCTCCCCAGAACTGTCGGGAACGGGAGGCTCTAAGAAGAGAGCAATGGTGCCTTGGAGAGCTGGGGTCCTGCAGAGGGAGCCCCATATAGGAAGCCCCTGCCCCCCACCCCTGCACCTGCTCCTGGGCTGTGCTCTGAGCTCTGAACCTCCTGGGCCTCCCGGTGTCCCTGGGCCCCTGGGGTCCTGACACGCCCCAGTGGACCCCAGCCCCGCCCCCCGTCCTGCAGGGTTTGTGTCTGGGCTCACACCCGCTCCCCTCACTGTGTCTCCCGCACAGAAATACACGGCCGTGTCCTCGGGCCTCAGGCTGCTCATTTGCAGATACAGCGAGTTCTTGGCGTTGTCTCTGGAGATGGTGAATCGGCCCTTCATGGAGTCTGCGTACTCGGTGCTACCACCACCATAAATTCCTGCGACCCACTCAAACCCCTTCCCTGGAGCCTGGCGGACCCAGCTCATGTAGTAGCTGCTGAAGGTGAATCCGGAGGCTGCACAGGAGAGTCTGAGAGACCCCCCAGGCGGCACCAAGTCTCCCCCAGACTCCACCAGCTGCTCCTCACCCTGGACACCTGCAAACACAGACACAGCCCGTCAGGACATGGCTCTCGCCCACTGCTTCCCCCTCCTGCCCCATCCTCAGGGATCCTGCCCCAGGAATCACCCCCTAGAAGCGCCACGAGCAGCAGCCAGCTCAGCCCACGCTCCATGGCGAGTGTCCGCGTCCGTGCTGACCCGAGTGGACCCTGGGTGCGGGCTGGGCTCCTGTGCGGGCTGCAGGGCGGGCCGGGCTGGTTTTCAGCAGCAGGGGACGCCCTATTTGCATGTGTCCTGCTATATAGCAGCTCTGGCTGGGTCTGGGCAGAGGAGCCGGGGAGGGTCCTGGGACGTGGGGTCATGACACACGATGAGCAGGTCCCTTATGAGGGGCCAGAGCTGGTGACCCTGAGCCCCTGTTACTTGCTGGGACGCAGGCCCAGGTGCTGGTGCTCACACGTGCTCTGTGGGGTCATCTGTAGAAATGGGACTTGTGTGCACTGTGGGGTGAGTGGGGGTTGCTCAGCCAGTGCTGAGAACAGTGTGAGGTCTCTGAACACGACAAGATGGACGTCTGTGTTGCTAACGTCTCACCTGTGGGCAGGTGTGCACACGGAGTGGCGTCAGGACTCGTGACAGCAGGGAGGTGTGTGGTTAATGCCCATTTTATTCCCTCTGCCCAGTGTGGCTGCCTGAGGGTTTGTGTTCAGTTTCGGGCCCCTGAGGCAAGACGGCCAGTGGGTGGATTGACCCTCCCCCTTCGTCAACACGTGGTGTGTCTCTGCTCCCAACCTGTTCCATCTTTCAGTTTCCCATGACCTTTAAGCTCCCCCCTTCTCACTCCATGACTGAAGCTCATGTCCTGGTAGCTCAGGTGTGCAGGGCCTGGTGCACAGGGCACCGTGAGTGGACATTGAGGAAATAGTGTCATAGACGGACACAGAGAAGTTACTGTCCCGACAGCCTCTGAACATCTGCGTGGTGACAGCTGTGATGCCTCAGCCCTCGTGGGGGAGGGACAGCAGGTGTGCTTGGGGGGGGCCCTCACCTGGGCCCATCTTCCTGGGGGTCACTCAGATGTAACTAAGGAGAATTGAGGACACACACACGGGGAAATGAAATGTTTTAGGCACTTGACAAGGGTAAATTGCATTTATGGTATTTATTTGTTGTCCCGACTTTTCACATGTGGAGGAAAACACGTGTCACAACTCACTTCCTGCTGAGGCGTCTGTTCAGGGCCTGGGAGGGACTCGGTGAGGGTGAGAAGGATTTGGAGGGTGTGACCGGGGATGAGCTCTGCTTGGGGTCCTGTCCCTGGTGTCCAGTCAGGCTGGCCTTGGGGCGAGGGAGAGAGATGAAGGGAATGAACTGCTCTGCACGTGGCGGGGAGGGCTGTGCTCCTGGAACCTGGTCTCCCTGTCAGGGTCGTCTGAGTGGGGATCCGGGAGGGATTAGACACCCCTGAGCCTCTCGTCCCTGCATGTGTCTCTCCAGCAGGAGAGCGAGTCTGGGCTGCGTGGTGGAGAGAGAAACCTCGTCCCCGGAGGAACGGGACCTGGTGACACCATCCGTGTGTCCTGACCCGGAAGCCGCGTTTCCACCGTCCTCCTGATTCCAGCTCCCCAGACCCTCCCGGGGCAGGTTCAAGCGCGAGGGCAGAGACGAGGCTCAGAGACAACCAGAAAGTCTCGGTGATGGTCACGAAGATCAGAGCATTTTCCTCCAAAGCTGGAATGAATGACGTGCAGAGGTGGAGTGAGCTCCCACCTGCCACCCCACAGCCCCCGTCACAGCAAGAGGGAAAAGCTGAGACAGTCACGCGAAGCTCAGGAATAAGACACGGAAGTCCCGGTCACGGGTGTCACTCAGCTCCGTCCCAGACGACCCACCACCCCCGAAGCTGCTCGGAAAAAAAGGCCACGGGGGTCGACACTGGACACAGACAACACAAAAAAGAACATCACAGACCCAGAGCCCTCATGATCACTGATGGGAACATCCTCCCAACGTCCTCGCCAGCAGGACCCGACCTGCGTCCCAGGGACCGTCCCCAGGATCACGGGGACTCCTCCTGGGCACGGGGCTTGTGCCACAGCCGAGAGAGCATCAGTGCATCCAACACGGCAACAAAGAGGAACACGGAACCCCAGGATCACATCAACAGACGCTGGAAAGCGCTCGACACAGTCCAGCCCCCATGGGTGGTGCAGGCCCTGGGAGGTCGGGAGCGAGACAGGGACGTCCTCTCTCCCCTGCTCTTCAGGAAACTGGGCAGAAGACACGGGTCTGTGGGCGTCCAGCGGACACGATCCTCCGCGCAGGGAGAGCAAAAGCTCCCCGAGAGGCGACGGTCAGATCCTGAAGGGCCCCGCGGGGGCGGGATGCAGGGTGAGCGCAGCCCCCAGAGGCGCCACCCCGGGGCGAGCGTGGGTGGGAGGGGAGGGTCCAGCTCCGGTCACGGTCTCGCCCGAGGAGGAGATTCCGGGAGCCAGCGGGGCAGGCGGGGAGGACAGTGCCGTGACCACGTCAGCCCGTCACGCACAGACACGCCCAGGACAGAGGGACATGGACGCGCTCGTGGGCTCGTGCGGGGGCAGATTCGTGTTATTATTATGGCCACGCGGTGCTCCCGTGGGTTCACGGCCTTGTCCGAGCAATGGTGCCCTGGGGAGCTGGGGTCTTGCAGAGGGAGCCCCAGATAGGAAGCCCCTGCCCCCCACCCCTGCACCTGCTCCCGGGCTGCGCTCTGAGCTCTGAGCCTCTTGGGCCTCCCGGTGTCCCTGGGCCCCTGGGGTCCTGACACACCCAGTGGACCCCCAGCCCCGCCCCCCGTCCTGCAGGGTTTGTGTCTGGGCTCACACCCGCTCCCCTCATTGTGTCTCCTGCACAGAAATACACGGCCGTGTCCTCGGGCCTCAGGCTGCTCATTTGCAGATACTCCGAGTTCTTGGCGTTGTCTCTGGAGACGGTGAATCGGCCCTTCATGGAGTCTGCGTACTCGGTGCTACCACCACCATAAATTCTTGGGACCCACTCAAACCCCTTCCCTGGAGCCTGGCGGACCCAGCTCATGTAGTAGCTGCTGAAGGTGAATCCGGAGGCTGCACAGGAGAGTCTGAGGGTCCCCCCAGGCGGCACCAAGTCTCCCCCAGACTCCACCAGCTGCGCCTCACCCTGGACACCTGCAAACACAGACACAGCCCGTCAGGACATGGCTCTCGCCCACTGCTTCCCCCTCCTGCCCCCCCTCCCCAGGGATCCTGCCCAAGGAATCACCCCCTAGAAGCGCCACGAGCAGCAGCCAGCTCAGCCCACGCTCCATGGCGAGTGTCCGCGTCCGTGCTGACCGAGTGGACCCTGGGTGCGGGCTGGGCTCCTGTGCGGGCTGCAGGGCGGGCCGGGCTGGTTTTCAGCAGCAGGGGACGCCCTATTTGCATGTGTCCTGCTATATAGCAGCTCTGGCTGGGTCTGGGCAGAGGAGCTGGGAGGGTCCTGGGACATGGGGTCATGACACACGATGAGCAGGTCCCTTGTTAGGGGCCAGAGCTGGTGACCCTGAGCCCCTGTTACTTGCTGTGACGCAGGCCCAGGTGCTGGTGCTCACACGTGCTCTGTGGGGTATTTTGTGGAATCAGGACCCATGTGGGGTGTTTGGGGTTTGTGCAACCAGTGGTGAGAACACTGTGAGTTTCCTGAACATGAGGGGATGGAGGTCTGTGTGGTCAGCATCTCACCTGTGGGCAGGTGTGCACAAGGAGCTGTGTCAGGGCACGTGACACCAGGGAGGTGTGTGGTTAATGCCCATTTCATTCCCCTGCATGCAGTGGGGATCCCATGGTCAGCTGTGATGTGGGCGGGCAATGAAGGGGGAGGGGTCAGGGACTGTCAGGGGGCAGAGCTGCTTCCCCTGGACATGGGGTGATGCTTGCTTTGGCCTTGTTGGGCTTCTCTGGAGGAGCCTGGGGTTGGGTGATTAGGATTATGATGAGCACATCTGGGGTCTCTCAGGTGAGGCTCCTCCTTCCTCTCTGGGTTGGGGCTGGTTATTCGAGCATCACAGTGACATCCTCGTGGGGCAGGAGAAGGAGGAACACACAGAACACGGGGAATTCTGCTTGCGGGCACCTGTCAGGAGAAAGGGAGGGCGGAGAACACCCCACCTGCCATCACCCCAGAACAAGGAGACCCCTGGGTGACATGGGGGGGCAGGACCCGCACAAGGAGACGGTGAGACTCTGTCGTGAGGACGTAAGAGACGAGGCCTGGGGAGTCCTGGGCCCTGCGACGAGCACTGACCTCGTGGAAAGGGCCCCGGCCCCCGTGCGCTCCGGGGACCACTGCAGTGTCTGTGAGGGCACAGTGGCCCCTTGACAGGACACAGAAAGACAATTGTCACTTCACAGGGGCAGAGGAGGCTTGGAAGAGGCCAAACCCTCCTGAGAGAAAGAGAAAATAAAGGCCTCCCCGGGAGACACAGAGCTGGGAACATCCTGAGTCAGCATGGAAGAGGGAACAGCGTCCGTGGGCACCGGACCCCAAAGTCTGCACTGTCCCCCGTTCCTGAAACACAGTGTCCTTCTTCACGGGACAGGAGCAAAGTTTCATGAGGTTCAGCGAGAAACACACAAGACACTGAGCAGCAACAGTCCTGGGAACCCGGGAGACGCTGCAGAGAAGGGTCCACCCGAGAGCTCTCGTGGCGGGTGCCCCCGTCACAGACGCCAGAGGTCAGGCCAGGAGACCCGGGACCCCCAGTGCTGACCAGGGGCCTTTCAGACAGGGAGTCGGGTCCGGCCAGGACAGAGACACACGCACAGTCCTCAGACCCCCATCCCGGCCAGCTGCCAGGGCACGTCCCCACATGTGGCTATACCTCAGCTCCCAGTGTCTGGATCCAGGACCATCATTCAGGAGTCCCCACCGGCCTTCCTGGGGGACCCTGGCTTCTGTGACAGGGTGTGTACTGCATGGTGATCTGATCCAACTGGGTGTCGGAACCAGAACAGCAAACAGTTGTTCTGACACATTTCAAAGTCACAGACGTTATTCAAGAAATTACACTGGAGGAGTGACCCCAGGCTGGACCCGAGGAGGACAGAGGGATACACACCCACCAGGAGAGGGAGGGGTCGGTCTGGACGGCAGGTCAAGGCTGGAGGTCCCGTCCCTGTCCATGTCCTCCCGCAGCCATGAGCTGAGTCCAGGGCTGTGAGCTCGGAGCGCCCCCTGGTGGTGGGCCTGGGTGCTGCCCTGCCTCCCTTTTGCTCATCATGTGTTATGACCCCAAAGACGCCAGGAACCCCCAGGCCTTCTGTCCACAGACACCAGCCAAAGTCTCAGGAGCGCAAGAGCCTCAAGCTGAGTCCGGAAGAAACAAAACCTGAGCCGCACAGCTCCAGGGAGAATTTGAAGAGTCATCCTGCTTCCACACAGACAAACAGGGACCTGCCAGGCTCCCCCTGGTTCTCCCCAACCCCCAGGGTAACTACTGCCCGTCCTGCTCTGTCCTTCAGGACCCGGAGGAGGCTGTGCTGCCAGAGGAGACCATGAGGCCACCACGGTCCTGACACTCACCAGACTAGGACGTCACTCAGAGGACAGAAAATTACAGACCAACAGCCTCGTAAACGCAGATGCAGGAATCCCCAGAAAATCTTCCCTAACTGAGTGAACAACACACTGTGAGACCATCCGTGGGGACCCAGGGGTGTTCACTCCAGGACCCGGGAGGGATGGACGTGGACGGTCCGTCCAGGTCATTCTCCATCTCAGCAGATAGAGATGAAATCACGGCCCAGATCAGCCGCTGCAGAGAAGGCAGCTGACGAGACTCACCCCGTTCATGGTCACGTCTCCCAGGGAGACGCGCGGAGGTGACGCACCCACAGGAGGGAGACCGTGTGCCCAGCCCACCCAGCAGCACCTCAAGGGGAGAGACGGAGGCTTCTCCCCAAGGCCAGGCCCGGCAGGGACGTCCGCGGGCCCCACACGGCTCAGCGTCCTGCGGGGAGACGGGAAGGATCCTCGTGTGAGAAGCGAGCGTGACGCTGCCCCTGTGGGCAGCAGACGTGGGGAGGGACACGGAGACCCCGACAGGCCCACGGAGACGGGGAGAAGCCGCGTCAGGGCCGTGACGTGCAGGTCCAGACCCCGCGTGTCTGTGGGGGGTGACGACCCGGGCCCAGTTCTCACGGGGTTGGCTGCTCTCGGCTGATCTCAGACTGTGTGTGTGTTTGTGGTCACGGCCTCACTCACGTGCCCCCACTGGCTCCTCATCTCTGCGTCTCTGTGTCGGGTTCTCAGTTTTATGACATTTGCTTGAACAGAATCACTGTTTCCTCTCGGGAGCGGGACAGCAAGTATTTCTTGAACGGGCCTCTCGGCCGCACCCCCAGGTCCGGTCCCCACGCACGGAAATGGACGTTCTCTCCCGGGCGGCCTGTCAGGGGGACTCCTCTGCCTTGGGCGTTTGTGTCTCTGAGGCATTTGGATGGAGTCGGTGGCCCTGGCTGGTGCCCACACGACCTTCTGTCACGCGTGCAAATCCAGGGTCCACTGGGGCCTGGATCAGGTGGCCACGTCCCCCGCAGAGGCCTGTCGGGTTTCCTGGCTGTGCATTAAATCTCCAGGTCTCTCGGGGTGACCCCCACGTGCGCAACATGCAGGCTCCTCCCCGCGCGTGGGGGCCCCTCCCCGGGGACTGAGGGTCACGTTTTCTGTCTCCAGTTCCCCAGTTTTCTCTTGAAGATCCTACGAATGCCGTGAGACGTGCCCTGAGCGTGTGGTTTCGAGCTGGTGTGTCAGCAACATTATTTCACTCTATGTCCTGGCAGCCTCGTGTGACCTTCTCCACAGAACGAGGACGAGACGAGCAGCTGCGTCGTGACGGTGGACCCTGCAGACGAGCCTGCGTGTCAGCCGTGCTCCCCGCTGCTGATGACCGCGAGGCGCCGGGGGACCGTCCTGCATGTCCCACGGAGACTTCGTGTCCGCTGTGGACGGACGGTTTTGTGTCGCGTCCCCTCCGTCTGCTTTCCTGTCTGCTTCACGGCCTGGGCTCAGACCTCAGCACCATTTGACGGGGAGGGACAAAGCGGACCAGGCTCCTTCCCGCCCTCGGGAAGAGGCTTCCAGTGGGTCACAGTCCTGTGAGGTTCTGGTCAGATTGCACTGGGGGAGTGACCCCAGGCTGGACCTGAGCAGGACAGAGGGATGGCGACACACTGGGAGAGGGCAGGGATCGGCCTGGACGGCAGGTCTAGGCTGAGGTCACGTCCCTGCCCATGTCCTCCCACAGCCATGAGCTGAGTCCAGGGCTGTGAGCTCAGAGCGCCCCCTGGTGCTGGGCCTGGGTGCTGCCCCCTCCTGTCCTGCAGGGTCTGTGTCTGGGCCACACCTGCCCTCCCCGGGTCCCCCCAGCACACACAGCCGTGTCCTCGGGTCTCGGAGCTCAGCTGCAGGGAGAGCGGGTTCGGGCCGGGGCAGCAGAGATGGGCAGGGGCCCGGAGCGGGGCTGTCGTCTGTGCTCAGGGTGACCCACGGCAGTGACCACGTCCAGCCACCCTGCCCTGCCCGGACACTGGGGATCCAGACCACCATCCCCGGAGGAGACAGAGACCGGGACGGCACAGGCGGCGGCAGGTCTGTGGTCACCAGCCTGGCCCGACTCTGCAACTGCCCCTGGACAGGACACCTGGGACAAGAGGTGTTCCCCTCAGTTCCCTGCTTAAACCCCACCCCCAAGTCAGCCCTGACCCTCCCCGGGGAGCCCTGCGGGCAGAGGCCTAGACCCACCAGCTCCTCCTCTCTGGATGCGGCTCCGCCCGAGACCTGACCTGAGTGACCAGAGCCCGGGCCCAACCCAGGGAGTGACCAGGGAGGGTTCGCAGCGGGCGCACGTCCCTGCGCGTGGGGAGGCCACGGGTCCCTCGGCCTCGGTCTGGCCCTCACGGCCCGGCTCAGGGACAGGCCCCGCCTGGGACGAGGACGGGGTGGGCAGTGGCCCTGCCCTATGTCCTCCGGGCCAGCAGGACGGGCCTTGGTCTCCCCACCATGAGCTCCTGCGGGGATAAACGTGATGAAAGTTTGTCTGGAAACTCTTTCAGCCTCGGGAAACCCACAACCACACGAGACGGCGCCTGTTTGGGTTCAGGAAAGTCTGACTCGGCGCCGTCGGCTGTGGGGACCCGCGGGGGACGGAGCTCAGCCCCGGCTCCCACGCGAGGCGGACGCTGCTGCCCCGTCAGGCCGTTCCCTGCCCGTGGGCGGGAGGCCCCGACTCTGCGCGTCACGGTTTTCTAGCCGAGGCTTCTCCTCCTTCCTCTTTCTCGTCACGTGTGTCGTCACGCGTGTCTCTCCACGGACACGATTCATTCACCCGCACTCGGCTCCGCAGGTTCGTGGACGGATCTTCCCACGTCAGGCTCCCACGGCTGGAGTCAGGACGCGGCTCCGCTCACAACGTGCCCCCTGCGCCCGCTGACCCTCCAGGCGTGTCCAGGTCACGCGTGTCTCCTCCAGGGGCGTGTCCAGCCCTGCCCCGCGCAGACGTCCTGGGGTGGAGCTGAGCCCCCAGCACAGGGTGCCCTGGGGGACCAAGCCCTGCCCGTGACAAGAGGGGATGCGGGTCAGGAGCAGGGGCTGTGGGGGGTGGGCAGGGAGGGGCTGTGAGCCCCTGGGAAGCACCTGTTCCCCTGGGGTTCGGGGAGGAGGAAGTATCTATCTCAGGGGGACCGTCCCCCTCTGACACCCTCACCCGCCCAGAGCACCTTCCTGCCGAGTCTCTACCCAAAGAGCACATTGTCACGTGACCCTCAGGACCCTGAGCCCAGGATGCAGAGGAGACGCAGGAGCCCCTGCAGCCCCAGGACCTGACAGGAGGCAGGACACTGGGGAGGGTCAGCATCCTCCATGGGCTGAAGAGCTCTTCCCGCTCCCCAATTTCCCCTGTGTTGATACACCCGGTTTCTATTTCTCCTGAGCCTCTAGGGGATTGTTGGGAAGAAAGTAAATAAACACCTGGACAGGTGAGGGTCTAGAAACAGGTGAGGTCTCACCTGAGCTCAGACAGTCACCTCCTCCTTAGTGCTCTCTAGGAATGTGGGGAGCCGGAGCCTCTCAGAGGACAGCAATGGTGCCCTGGGGAGCTGGGGTCTTGCAGAGGGAGCCCCAGATAGGAAGCCCCTGCCCCCCACCCCACACCTGCTCGGGGGCTGTGCTCTGAGCTGTGAGCCTCCTGGGCCTCCCGGTGTCCCTGGGCCCCTGGGGTCCTGACACGCCCCAGTGGACCCCAGCCCCGCCCCCCGTCCTGCAGGGTTTGTGTCTGGGCTCACACCCGCTCCCCTCACTGTGTGTCTCGCACAGAAATACACGGCCGCGTCCTCGGGCCTCAGGCTGCTCATTTGCAGATACAGCGAGTTCTTGGCGTCGTCTCTGGAGATGGTGAATCGGCCCTTCATGGAGTCTGTGTAGTATGTGCTGCCACCAGTATAAATGTATGCAACCCACTCAAGCCCCTTCCCTGGAGCCTGGCGAAACCAGCTCATGCCATAACTACTGATGGTGAATCCGGAGGCTGCACAGGAGAGTCTGAGGGACCCTCCAGGCGGCACCAAGTCTCCCCCAGACTCCACCAGCTGCGCCTCACCCTGGACACCTGCAAACACAGACACAGCCCGTCAGGACATGGCTCTCGCCCACTGCTTCCCCTCCTGCCCCCCCTCAGGGATCCTGCCCCAGGAATCACCCCCTAGAAGAGCCACGAGCAGCAGCCAGCTCAGCCCACGCTCCATGGCGAGTGTCCGCGTCCGTGCTGACCCGAGGGGACCCTGGGTGCGGGCTGGGCTCCTGTGCGGGCTGCAGGGCGGGCCGGGCTGGTTTTCAGCAGCAGGGGACGCCCTATTTGCATGTGTCCTGCTATATAGCAGCTCTGGCTGGGTCTGGGCAGAGGAGCCGGGGAGGGTCCTGGGACGTGGGGTCATGACACACGATGAGCAGGTCCCTTATGAGGGGCCAGAGCTGGTGACCCTGAGTCCCTGTTACTTGCTGGGATGCAGGCCCAGGTGCTGGTGCTCACACGTGCTCTGTGGGGTCTTCTCATTCAGACAAGAAGGGAAATGGAGGAGGAGACGCTGCCAAAGACCCTGGAAAGGGAGGATCCTGCAAACTGGGTTCACACCCCGCAGAGACCCCACGTCACACATTTTAGTTCCATGGTTGCTTTTTTGTTGTGCCTTTTCGATTGTGTTCAGGATTCATAATGGATATGTGTCACATGCATCCCACGCAAGTATCACCCCTGAGTCTGTGGCTAGTATTCGCATTTTCGTGCCTCTGCTTTTGCAGAATTCATGGTTTCCATCTAACTAGTCTGGAAAACAAGTATCTGAAACTGTGGTACTTCCAAAATAAACAGTGTAGACAAAATCTATGCTCCGATTAGAAAAATGGGAGAAAACACCACACAGCAGCACCTCAAGGGGAGAGACGGAGGCTTCTCCCCAAGGCCAGGCCCGGCAGGGACGTCCGCGGGCCCGACACGGCTCAGCGTCCTGCGGGGAGACGGGAAGGATCCTCATGTGAGAAGCGAGGGTGACGCTGCCCCTGTGGGCAGCAGACGTGGGGAGGGACACGGAGACCCCGACAGGCCCACGGAGACGGGGAGAAGCCGCGTCAGGGCCGTGACGTGCAGGCTCCAGACCCCGCGTGTCTGTGGGGAGGAGAGGCTTGAGGGTTTGGCACATTTTTAATTTGGGTGTTTGCTTTCTTGTACGTTTTCTCCTTGTGGCCTTTTCTGGAATGGACACATCTCCCACGATCACACCCCGTTATCACCCCAGGGCTGCTGCTCGCATCCTCTTGTTAAGTCACTTGCTTCTGCAGAGTTTACAGTTTTGATGTGACGCGTCTAGAAAACAATTCCTGCTGGAACTGGGTCATTTCTGTGGTGCCACCCCAGGGCCCTGTCCACACCCCACGACATAAAAGTCTTCTCCTTGTTCACCGTCAGGGTTTGATTCTTTCACATTTTACCTCATGTCCGTGATTAATTTTGATTTGATTGTTGTATTTGCTCGTCTCCTGTGCTGATGCTCCAGGGTGTGCAAATCCACCGTCCACGCAGGGTTTGGCATCTGCAGCCACCAAGGAACAACCTGAAAGTCTCAGGATCGTCGCGTTGAGTCCACCGTGACTGGGGAAGCTCTGACATGACCCCGTGTTTAGTGTCTCCTCCTGGCGTCGGGGCTCCCGTCCTCAGCACAGTTCCCGCATCTCAGTGTCAGGGTTTCCTGCGTCTCCCCAGAGATCTCACACGGTGTCGTCAGGGGGACGTGAAGTCGTTCCTCATGCGCCGGCGAACGTGATTGTGTCACTTCACTTCATTCACACAAACCTCGTGTCAGCTCGTCACTGAGTGTGTAAAGACAGGGGCCTGCCCTTGAGTCACCCCTCGTGAACTGCCCTTGCTCGAGGAGCTTGTTATGACCGTGAGGCGTGTTGGGATCTTCTGGCCTTTTCTGTGGAGACGCTCGTGTCCGCGGGATGAGAGTGAGTTTGTTTTTACTGTGGTTTCCAGCAGTTATTTTCTCATGAGGGGGTGTGGAACATCCCTGATGTTTTCCCATATCCACTGATATTCTCACTGTACTGTTGTTTCAGCATATTCCTTTGAAAACCAGATTTCAGACTATCACTAGTCATGGTCTCCCCCACTCAGATCTGCTCAGACACCCCTTTCAATCTTATTACTAACAGGAAGCCCCAGCCCCCCACCCCTGCACCTGCTCCCGGGCTGTGCTCTGAGCTCTGAGCCTCCTGGGCCTCCTGGTGTCCCTCAGCCCCTGGGCTCCTGACCTGCCACAGAGGACCCCCCAGTTTCCTCCTCTGGTCCTGCAGGGTTTGTGTCTGGGCTCACACCCGCTCCCCTCACTGTGTCTCTCGCACAGAAATACACGGCCGTGTCCTCGGGCCTCAGGCTGCTCATTTGCAGATACAGCGAGTTCTTGGTGTTGTCTCTGGAGACGGTGAATCGGCCCTTCACGGAATCTGCATAGCTTGTGCTACCACCACCATCACTGATACGCGCAACCCACTTAAGCCCCTTCCCCGGAGCCTGGCGGAACCAGCTCATGTAGTAGTTGCTGAAGGTGAATCCGGAGGCTGCACAGGAGAGTCTGAGGGACCCCCAGGTGGCACCAAGTCTCCCCCAGACTCCACCAGCTGCGCCTCACCCTGGACACCTGCAAACACAGACACAGCCCGTCAGGACATGGCTCTCGCCCACTGCTTCCCCTCCTGCCCCCCGCCCCAGGGATCCTGCCCCCAGGAATCACCCCCTAGAAGAGCCACGAGCAGCAGCCAGCTCAGCCCACGCTCCATGGCGAGTGTCCGCGTCCGTGCTGACCCGAGTGGACCCTGGGTGCGGGCTGGGCTCCTGTGCGGGCTGCAGGGCGGGCCGGGCTGGTTTTCAGCAGCAGGGGACGCCCTATTAGCATGTGTCCTGCTATATAGCAGCTCTGGCTGGGTCTGGGCAGAGGAGCCGGGAGGGTCCTGGGACGTGGGGTCATGACACACGATGAGCAGGTCCCTTATGAGGGGCCAGAGCTGGTGACCCTGAGCCCCTGTTACTCGCTGGGACGCAGGCCCAGGTGCTAGTGCCCAGATGTGCTCTGTGGGGTCTTTTGTGGAAACAGGACCCATGTGGGATGAGTGGGGGTTGTGCAACCAGTGCTGAGAACACTGTGAGTTTCCTAAACATGAGGGGACGGAGGTCTGTGTGGTCAGCATCTCACCTGTGGGCAGGTGTGCACAGGGAGCTGTGTAAGGACACGTGAGAGCAGGGAGGTGTGTGGTTAATGCCCATTTCAGTCCCCTGCATGCAGTGGGGATTCCATGGTCAGCTGTGATGTGGGCGGGTAAAGAAGGGGGAGGGGTCAGAGACTGTTGGGGGCAGAGGTGCTTCCCCTGGACATGGGGTGATTCTTGCTTTGGCCTTGTTGGGTCATCTCTGGAGCAGCCTGGGGTTGGGTGATTAGGATTATGATGAGCACATCTGGGGTCTCTCCGGTGAGGCTCCTCCTTCCTCTCTGGGTTGGGGCTGGTTTTCGAGCATCACAGTGACATCCTCGTGGGACAGGAGAAGGAGGAACACACAGAACACGGGGGAGTTCTGCTTGCGGGCAACCTGTCAGGAGACAGGGAGGGCGGAGAACACCCCAACTGCCGTCACCCCAGAACAAGGAGACGCCGGGTGACATGGGGGGCCAGGACCCGCACAAGGAGACGGTGAGACTCTGTCGTGAGGACGTAAGAGACGAGGCCTGGGGAGTCCTGGGCCCTGCGACGAGCACTGACCGCGTGGAAAGGGCCCCGGCCCCCGTGCGCTCCGGGGACCACTGCAGTCTCTGTGAGGGCACAGTGGCCCTTGACAGGACACAGAAAGACACTTGTCACTTCACAGGGGCAGAGGAGGCTTGGAAGAGGCCAAACCCTCTTGTGAGAAAGAGAAAATAAAGGCCTCCCCGGGGAGACACAGAGCTGGGAATACCCTGAGTCAGCATGGAAGAGGGAACAGCGTCCGTGGGCACCGGACCCCAAAGTCTGCACTGTCCCCCGTTCCTGAAACACAGTGTCCTCTTCACGGGACAGGAGCAAAGTTTCATGAGGATCAGCGAGAAACACCAAGACGCTGAGCAGCAACAGTCCTGGGAACCTGGGAGACTCTGCAGAGAAGGGTCCACCCGAGAGCTCTCGTGGCGGGTGCCCCCGTCACAGACACCAGAGGTCAGGCCAGGAGACCCGGGACCCCCAGAGCTGACCACGGGACTTTCAGACAAGGAGTTGGTTCTGGCCAGGACAGAGACAAACGCAGAGTCCTCAAACCCACGTCCTGGCCAGCTGCCACTAGATGTCCCCACATGCTGTCAAGGTCAGCACCCAGGGCCTGGATCCAGGACACTTTGTCAGGAGTCCCCACCAGCCTTCCTGGGGGCCCTGGATCCTGGTGACAGGGGTGTGGAAACCACAGTGATCTGATCCCACTGGGTCTCGGGACCAAACAGCGAATCAGTTGTTCTGACACATTTCAGAGGCACAGATTTTATCAGCAGATAGCACTGTGGAGTGACCCCAGGCTGGACACAAGGACAGTGGGGATGGACACCCACCAGGAGAGGACAGGGGTTGGCCTGGATGGCAGGTCCAGGCAGGAGGTCCTGTCCCTGTCCATGTCCTCCCACAGCCTTGAGCTGAGTCCAGGGCTGTGAGCTCGGAGCGCCCCCTGGTGGTGGGCCTGGGTGCTGCCCCCTCCTGTCCTGCAGGGTCTGTGTCTGGGGCACACCCGCCCCTCCCTGGGTCCCCCCAGTAATAGTAAGAAACAGACACCTGCACAGGTGAGGGTCTCGGCCCTGGGGAGGTCACATCTGTGCACAGACAGAGTCACGTCCTCCTTGGGCCTCCCCAGGAATGTGGGGAGCGGGAACCTCTCAGAGGAGAGTTATGGTGCCCTGGGGAGCTGGGGTCTTGCAGAGGGAGCCCCAGATAGGAATCCCCTGCCCCACACCCCTGCACCTGCTTCCGGGCTGTGTTCTTAGCTCTGAGCCTCCTGGTGTCCCTGGGCCCCTGGGGTCCTGACTCGCCCCAGTGGACCCCAGCCCCGCCCCCCGTCCTGCAGGGTTTGTGTCTGGGCTCACACCCGCTCCCCTCACTGTGTGTCCCGCACAGTAATACACGGCCGTGTCCTCGGGCCTCAGGCTGCTCATTTGCAGATACACCAAGTTCTTGGCGTTGTCGCTGGAGATGGTGAATCGGCCCTTCACGGAGTCTGCGTACCATGTGCTACCACCATTAGGATTAATTTCTGCAACCCACTGAAGCCCCTTCCCTGGAGCCTGGGGAACCCAGTGCATGTAGTAGCTGCTGAAGGTGAATCCTGAGGCTGCACAGGAGAGTCTGAAGGTTCCCCCAGGCGGCACCAAGTCTCCCCCAGACTCCACCTGCTGCGCCTCACCCTGGACACCTGCAAACACAGACACAGCCCGTCAGGACATGGCTCTCGCCCACTGCTTCCCCCTCCTGCCCCCCCCTCAGGGATCCTGCCCCAGGAATCACCCCCTAGAAGAGCCACGAGCAGCAGCCAGCTCAGCCCACGCTCCATGGCGAGTGGCCGCGTCCGTGCTGACCCGAGGGACCCTGGGTGCGGGCTGGGCTCCTGTGCGGGCTGCAGGGCGGGCCGGGCTGGTTTTCAGCAGCAGGGGACGCCCTATTTGCATGTGTCCTGCTATATAGCAGCTCTGGCTGGGTCTGGGCAGAGGAGCCGGGGAGGATCCTGTGTCGTGGGGTCATGACACACGATGAGCAGGTCCCTTATTAGGGCTAGAGCTGGTGACCCTGAGCCCCTGTTACTTGCTGTGATGCAGGCCCAGGTGCTGGTGCTCACACGTGTTCTGTGGAGTCTTCTCTCCTGAAATCTTTATATGTATAGGGTCAGCCCTTTGTTATTTATATTTTTTGCAACAATTTTCTCCCATCAGTAGGCATCTGTTGTGTTCCTGATAGTGTCTTTCCTGTTTAGCTGTGTTCATATTTGTTGTAGGCCAGATGATTGCAGTCATTTGTTTTCTCGTCACTGGAGCCCGGTCATTGAAGATGTCAGTGATGCCAGTGCTGGGGTGTTCACAGCACAGGCATGGAGACAGCTCCGTGCTCAGGACAGAGCAGTGGTTCGGGACAATGAGGTGTATTGAGTCATGTGCTTTTCACTCAGCCAGAAGCAAGGATGCTCCTGCCTCAGCAGAGCCCAGAGAGACACAGAGAGGAGGCTGCCACGAAAGCAGGGGGAGGAGGAAGACAAATGCTGGGGGGCCTGACGCTGTGCGGGTGCAGGGAACTTAGCACAGGGTCAGTCAGAACAACCAACAATACACTCTTGACATCTGGCTGCAGACCTGGAGCCAGCGAGGGGAGGAAGGTGGGGTGTGGAGGGAGATGGAGCCTGGACTGGGGTGGGTGTTGCTGGTGTCTGGAGGTGGACAGGGTTGAGAGGACACGGAGTAGAGATTTGAACATATGTCCTGGGAAAGGTGCAAATATGGGAACAAGTTGCCCTGCTGAGCGGGGACATGCGCAGGAGCAGCACGTCCTCAGGGAGCAGGAGTTGGTTCTGGGAAGAAGTTCTGTTTGCAGAACCTCTGCTGTCCTGGACTCCCTGTGCAGAGTCAACAGGGGCTCCAACCACTCCAGCTCCCTGCAGGGCAGCAGCTCCTGACAGCTGACGGCGTGTCCGTGGGTCTGTCCTGGGCTTGTCTCTGTCCCTGGTCCTCATGGCCTGCTCTGTCCTCAGCCCCTGGGGTCCTCCTCCCGGAGCTGTGCAGAGGCTGAGTGGGGCAGGGCCAGGCTCCAGCCCCGTCCCTCAGGGTGTGCTGACCTGGGCCTGGTCTCTCCACGGGGCTCTGGAGTGAGTCTGTCTCCACCCCAGAGGAGAAGCTGCGGGTGTCATTGTCTGAGCATTAAATCATCCCCCGGGGAGCATCCCGGGGTTACATCCTTCAGTCCTTCCACCCTTGCGTGTGGGCATCACTCCACATGGTCAGTTTTGTTCCATCTGTTCCTGTCACTTGTGCTGCTGCTGTCAGAGGCGGTTGCTGGCGTCTCTCAGGTGCTGAGGTTGGCCTAGAAACAGCTCGTGACCCTGGGGAGAGGTGCTTCCCCTGGACATGGGATGACTCATTCCTTGGACTTTTTAGGGTGTCTCTGGAGGAGCCTCGCGTTGGGTTATTAGGTCTCTTAGGCGAGTCTCCTCCTTCTTCTCTGGGTTTGGGGCTGGATTCCTCATGGTTAACTTCTATGTGGGGTGCGGTTGGAGAATTCTCTGCTGTGCCACGGCACCCTGATCACACCTCACCTGCAGCAGGTCACAGGGAAGTAGCCCTGACCACGGGAAGATGAGCCCAGGGGGTTCTGGGTGTGAAGAAACTGCACAGACATCTGGGACAGGAGAGGGTCTCGGCCCTGGGGAGGTCTCACCTGTGCACAGACAGAATCACGTCTGATTCACCATCTCAAATACTCAAAAAATCTACAGTTTGAGGCAGAGCTAATGACTCCAACGCCAGCGGCAGGAAGGAGACTCTGTCCAGAGCTGAAGAAAACGGACAAACAAGTGAAACCACAGCTGAAACACGCAGGGAGACAGAAGGTGGTGCTGGAGGAAGAAGCATCACACACGCCTGTGCTCAGCACCACAGCGGGAGACGCAGATAAACAGGAGGCGACACGGAGGAGGAGACGCGGCCACAGACCCTGGAGAGGGAGGGTCCTGGGGGCTCCGGGGTCGTGTCTGGGCCGGCAACTGGGAGGAGCAAGAAACAGACGCACAGAACCTCAGGCGCAAACATCCCCTCAGGCCAGAGTCAGGAGGACAGAAACCCGCAGACCAGCTGCCAGCAGGACAGTGGACACAGGATCCCGAGTCTCCCCTCACAGCACCACGGGGCCTGCGGGTCTTGTTAGTGAGCCCCAACCCCCGGGGAACCCCGGCCCGTGCTTCTCCTCTGCAGGGACCCGGGGGGGCCGCGCTGCAGGAGCAGGTCAAGAGGCCCCGGGGTCCCGACCCTGAGACAGACAAGGACGTCACCCCGGCAGAGACACCGCAGACCCGCGTCCCGACCCCACAGACGCTGGAGCCTCCACAACGTCTGAGCAAACGGGGCTCTCACCCCGCGGAGACACCCCGCGTCACACATCGGGGAGACGGGAGGATCCTCGTGTGAGAAGCGAGGGTGACGCTGCCCCTGTGGGCAGCAGACGTGGGGAGGGACACGGAGACCCCGACAGGCCCACGGACACGGGGAGAAGCCGCGTCAGGGCCGTGACGTGCAGGCTCCAGACCCCGCGTGTCTGTGGGGGGAGAGGGTTGAGGCACTTGGGGCATCATTTTTTTTTTTTAAGTTGCTTCCAATTTATTTATTTTCAAAGATTTATTTCTTTATTTACACAAGCCCTGGGCACAGTCAGAAGCACAGGAGGGTGAGAGGATTCACCAGAGCCAGAGTGGGGAGCAGAGCAGGCAGAAGGACCGAAGGACACTGCTGAGGGGAGCAGCGGGCGGCAGGAGAGGTCTGCGCGCCATGTGGGACCCTCGCCCTGAGGCCGGGGATCAAACTGGTGCTGCAGAGGCTACGGGCAGCTTTGCAACCCAGCGCTCAACCGCTGCGCCACCGGGGAGGCCCACTTGGGGCATTTTCAAGTGGGGATGTTTTGTTGCTTGTTCTTATTTGTTCCTATTATTAAGTGGAATGTTTGGGGTCTTGTTGCATTTTCCGTGTAAACGCTGACGTCACCTGCAAACAGTCACGGTTTATTTCTGTGTCGCGGCTGTTCTGGTCCTCAGCTGCTCCTGCACCAGCGCGGACACCACACGCGTGCACGTGACAGCTGTCCAGGGCCCGGCTCCGTCAGCCCTTCACGGGGAGGTTTATGGCGCCTTCGACTCAGGAAGGTTCTGGCCGCCGGTGTTTCTAGGTTTCACGTATCAAGGCTCAGACGTTCCTGTGTGTCCTCAGTTGCTGGACGTTGGTGACCAGGGTTGGGGGTCGGGCCTTCTCCCAAGTGTCCTGCATCCATGACGTCATCGCTCCAGTTCAGCTTCATCCTGTTTTCCGGGGGAGCCGCGTTCAGACTCTCCACAGTCACGTGTGGTCCAGGGACAGCTGCTCAACACCCAGTGTCGTTCATGCCCCGTAAATTAACTCCTAACATCAACCAGGAACCCGGCCCCCTGGTGTCCCCTGAGCCCCTGGAGTCCGATCACACTGGGGTGCCCGCGCCCCTGCTGGTCCTGGGCCCCCAGCCGCCCTCCCATCCTGCAGGGCCTGTGTCTGGGCCACACCCACCCTGCCCGGGTCCCCCCAGCACATGGCCGTGTCCTGGGTCATGGAGCTCAGCTGCAGGGAGAGCGGGTTCGGGCCGGGGCAGCAGAGATGGACAGGGGCCCGGAGCGGGGCTGTCGTCTGTGCTCAGGGTGACCCACTGCAGTGACCACGTCCAGCCACCCTGCCCTGCCCGGGACACTGGGGATCCAGACCACCATCCCCGGAGGAGACAGAGCCCGGGACGGCACAGGCGGGGGCAGGTCTGGGGTCACCAGCCCGGCCTGACTCCTGCAGCTGCACCTGGGACAGGACACCTGGGACAAGGGGTGTCCCCCTCAGTCCCCTGCCCTCACCCCCATCCCCGAGTCAGCCCTGACCCTCCCCTCGGAGCCCTGCAGGCAGAGGCCCAGACCCACCAGCTCCTCCTCTCTGGATGCGGCTCCGCCCGAGACCTGACCTGAGTGACCAGAGCCTGGGCCCAGACCAGGGAGTGACCAGGGAGGGTTCGCAGCGGGCGCCCGTCCCTGCGCGTGGGGAGGCCGCGGGTCTCTCAGCCTCGGTCTGGCCCTCACGGCCCGGCTCAGGGACAGGCCCCGCCTGGGACGCGGACGGGGTGGGCGGTGGCCCTGCCCTCTGTCCTCCAGGCCAGCAGGACGGGCCTTGGTCTCCCCACCATGAGCTCCTGCGGGGATAAACGTGATGAAAGTTTGTCTGGAAACTCTTTCAGCCTCGGGAAACCCACAACCACACAGGACGGCGCCTGTTTGGGTTCAGGAAAGTCTGACTCGGTGCCGTCGGCTGTGGGGGACCCGCGGGGGACGGAGCTCAGCCCCGGCTCCCGCACGAGGCGGACGCTGCTGCCCCGTCAGGCCGTTCCCTGCCCGTGGGCGGGAGGCCCCACTCTGCGGGTCACGGTTTTCTAGCCGAGGCTTCTCCTCCTTCCTCTTTCTCGTCACGTGTGTCGTCACGCGTGTCTCTCCACGGACACTATTCATTCACCCGCACTCGGCTCCGCAGGTTCATGGAAGGATCTTCCCATGTGAGGCTCCCCTGGCTGGAGTCAGGACGCGGCTCGGCTCACAACGTGCCCCCTGTGCCCGCTGACCCTCCAGGCGTGTCCAGGTCACGCGTGTTTCCTCCAGGGGCGTGTCCAGCCCTGCCCCGCGCAGAGGCCCTGTGGTGGAGCTGAGCCTCCAGCACAGGGTGCCCAGGGGTACCCCATCTCTGCCCGGGACAGGAGGGGACAGGGGTCAGGAGCAGGGGCTGTGGGTTGTGGGCAATGAGGGGCCGTGAGCCCCTGGGAAGCACCTGTCCCCTCGGGGTTCGGGGAGGAGGAAGGATCTATCCCAGGGGGACCGTCCCCGACTGACACCCTCACCCGCCCACAGCACTTTCTGCCCAGTCTCGTCCCAAACAGCACATTGTCAGGTGAAACTCGGGACCCTGAGCACAGTGTGCAGAGGGGACACAGGAGCCCCTGCAGCCCCAGGACCTGACAGGAGGCAGGACACTGGGGAGGGTCAGCATCCTCCATGGGCTGAGGAGCTCTTCCCGCTCCCCAATTTTCCCTGTGTTGATCCACCCGGTTTTTATTGCTCCTGAGCCTCTTGGGGCTTGTTGTGAAGAAACTGCACAGACACCTGGACAGGTGAGGGTCTCGTCCCTGGGGAGGTCTCACCTGTGCACAGACAGAGTCACCTCCTCCTCGGGGCTCCCCAGGAATGTGGGGAACAGGAGCCTCTCAGAGGAGAGCAATGGTGCCCTGGGGAGCTGGGGTCTTGAGAGGGAGCCCCAGACAGGAAGCCCCTGCCCCCCACCCCTGCACCTGCTCCCGGGCTGTGCTCTGAGCTCTGAGCCTCCTGGGCCTCCTGGTGTCCCTGGACCCTGGGGTCCTGACATGCCCCAATGGACCCCCAGCCCCGCCCCCCGTCCTGCAGGGTTTGTGTCTGGGCTCACACCCGCTCCCCTCACTGTGTCTCTCGCACAGAAATACACGGCCGTGTCCTCGGGCCTCAGGCTGCTCATTTGCAGATACAGCGAGTTCTTGGCGTTGTCTCTGGAGATGGTGAATCGGCCCTTCACGGAGTCTGCGTAGTATGTGTCACCATCATACCATATAACTGCAACCCACTGCAGCCCCTTCCCTGGAGCCTGGCGGACCCAGCTCATGTGGTAGTTGCTGAAGGTGAATCCGGAGGCTGCACAGGAGAGTCTGAGAGACCCCCCGGCGGCACCAAGTCTCCCCCAGACTCCACCAGCTGCGCCTCACCCTGGACACCTGCAAACACAGACACAGCCCGTCAGGACATGGCTCTCGCCCACTGCTTCCCCTCCTGCCCCCCCCCCCAGGGATCCTGCCCCAGGAATCACCCCCTAGAAGAGCCACGAGCAGCAGCCAGCTCAGCCCACGCTCCATGGCGAGTGTCCGCGTCCGTGCTGACCCGAGGGGACCCTGGGTGCGGGCTGGGCTCCTGTGCGGGCTGCAGGGCGGGCCGGGCTGGTTTTCAGCAGCAGGGGACGCCCTATTTGCATGTGTCCTGCTATATAGCAGCTCTGGCTGGGTCTGGGCCAGAGGAGACGGAGAGGGTCCTGGGACGTGGGGTCATGACACACGATGAGCAGGTCCCTTATTAGGGCCAGAGCTGGTGACCCTGAGCCCCTGTTACTTGCTGGGACGCAGGCCCAGGTGCTGGTGCTCACACGTGCTCTGTGGGGTCTTCTTTCCTGAGATCTTTATATGTTTCGGGCCAGCCGTTTATTCGATTTGTTTTTGCAGCAACTTTCTCCCATCAGTCGGGATCTGTTTGTGTTCCTGATAGTGTCTTTCCTGTTTAGCTGTGTTCATATTTGTTGTAGGCCAGATGTTTGCAGTAATTTTTTTTCTCGTCACTGGAGCCCGGTCCTTGAAGATGTCAGCGATGCCAGTGCTGGGGTGCCTGTGGGCCTGTATTTTCTGCCTGCATGGTGACTGCAGAACCAGAACAACCAAGCTGTTCTGGGTTGGGACAATTTAGTTAACTCTCTGCTGATAATCCCGTCTCTGGATTTTAGCAAGGGTAAGACTTGAAGAAAATGATCAACAGGAAATCAGATGGTATAACAAATATATACAACTTCCCCAAAATGCAATACTGAAACAGTGTCCAGTGTTGACATAGTTACTCAAAAGAACACTGTGTACAAATATGGACTAATTTAACATTCTTTTCATCAATTTTGCAAAACAAGTCATATTTACATGATTTCCTACTGTTATTATTGTGATTCCCTGTCTCTAATGTTCAATGACAGCAGACGGTAGCCTGAAGAAGCTTGGGTATGAACTGAATATCAACGAAATTGGCAAGTGTTTGAAAGCCTCCTTGATGTTTAGATTTTATTCATGGGTAAAATTGATCAACTGTTGCTCTAAAGTTTAATGTATAATGCAATTTATCACATATATAATATAAGCAATAGTCACTACAAGCATATTAGTTCAATATTCAATATTTTGAATTTTAGAAAGGCAAGTTCTTCTACAAGAAATATGGAAAAAACAGGAACTCTAAATTTCTTTTCGAAACATCTGTGAGTTATGCAATGTATGTACCTAAGGTATGGCTAGTCAATATTGACAACAAAGTATATATATATATATATGCATATATACATATACATACATGCATACATATATACATATACGCATATACATATATATACACACACATACATCAGTTTAAGAAGAAACATCTCATTTGGCCAAACATCTCATTTGCCTGATTCATTGGCGTGAAGGACCAATTTACTCACAATAGCCAATTCATAATTTGATATAAAAAACTACATTAATAAGCAATAGACACAAACTAGTGAGATCACAGACCCTGTGCTGGGGAGCGTGCCAGAGTGGACATGGGCATCTAACCTTCTGCAAGATCCTTCCAGTGCACGCCTGGAATGGCAGAGGCCACACAACTTTCTGTGAGTCCCCGCCAGTGTCTGTCCAGACCCATGAGACCCTGGGACCCCATTGGGGACAGTGCCAGGGCATCCAAAGTCCTTGTGACCTCCCACGAGACCATGCCAGAACCTGACTAGATCTACACAGAGCTTGTGACCTCCCAAGATATTCCTCCCAACACACCTACTGACTGTTAAGACCCTGAATGGCATCAGGTAGTCAGATAGTGGCCAGAGCATAACAACCTCCTGTGAGATGACACCAGCTGCTCACCTAGATAGCATGGACCACCACTGCCCTACAGACTCAGACCTGAATTGGAGGCGGGGCCCTGCTGGAAATCCCAACCCCCAGCCACAGCGGCCCAGGAAGGACCACCACCATACCACATGCCTGTACTCCCACAAGGGAGCCCCTCTGGGGATCCCGTCCTTCAGGTCCATCATCCAGGCCAGGTCTGCCACTCTGCTACAACCTGCACCTGTATCAGGGGAGGCCCACCTGAAGTCCTGACCTCCCATCCCAGCAGCCCCAGTCAATACTGATAGCACTGCATGCCCATATCTACTTCAAGGTATGTTCCAGCTACTGTATCCACCACCTGGTAAACACCCAAAACAGGAGAGGAAGACACACACCCTGTGAAAGCCAAAGCTACACAGAGAAAACCCAAAAACAACAATGGGGAGAATGAAAAAAACAAAGGACCAAACAAGCGCTCAGGGGAACAATAAACCACAGAGAGAAAACCAATCTCAGAACCCAACAACAAAGATATGGAAACTCTGGTGATCAGGAGCACGCCAGCATGCTTCCGGGGACACGTCTGAGAGACGAGTTGTAGAGCAGGTTTGCAAGGCAAGACTCTGCTGCTCTGTGAACAGCTCTCTTGCTATTTACTAATAGTGAACGAGCATGGTGGTCAATTGTGTGACAAGGCAGGAAAAACAAGGTTTAGGGGAAACAAAGGATATTCATCTTTACTGGGAACAGAATTTCAAAGGGATCAACGGGTAATCAATTTTATGGGAACAGGGGAGGCCACGTGTACAGGGAAGTGAGCGTCCAGGTCCAGTGACACTCTCGCCCTCAGGAAGGAACCCCGGGGAGTGACCTGAGCAGGGGGGACGGAGGTGCAGTGCAGACTCTGACCCTGTGCAGTGGACACGAAAGACCACGCAGGACATGCTGAGGCGTCCCGGCTCTGGGGGGAGGTGACATCATTGAAATGCCGCGTCACCCAAAGCCATTCACAGATTTAATGCATCACCTAGGACAGCACAAGTGACCTTGAAAGGAAACAAGAAGCAGTTGTGGACCCTAAAGGGCCTTGAAGATCAGAAACAACCCTGAGAGAAAAGGAGAAAAATGAGGGAATCACACGGGGAGACAAGTGGCTGGACACGTTCCTGTCCCCCCGCTTGGAAGAGTGAGCACTGACCCCACAGTCCACAGACCCACTGCACCCCGATGCCACAGCGTCATTCCCAGGAGGTCACAGTTTCGTGAGGTTCAGCGAGAAACACACAAGACACTGAGCAGCAACAGTCCTGGGAACCCGGGAGACTCTGCAGAGAAGGGTCCACCCGAGAGCTCTTGTGGCGGGTGCCCCCGTCACAGACACCAGAGGTCAGGCCAGGAGACCCGGGACCCCCAGTGCTGACCACGGGCCTTCAGACAAGGAGTCGGGTCCGGCCAGGACAGAGACACAGCAAAGTCCTCAGACCCCCGTCCCTGCCCTGATGCCAGGGGACTTCCCCCCACAGGGTCAGAGCTCAGCTCCCTGGGTCTGGATCCAGGACTTTCAGTCAGGAGTCCCCACCAGCCTTCCTGGAGGCCCTGAGACCTGGTGACAGGGGTTGGACACCACGGTGAATAGACCCCACTGGGTCTCGGATCCAGAACAGAGAGTCAGTGGTTCAGAAGTATTTCAAAGGCACAGATGTTATCAGCAGATGGCACAGGGGGAGTGACCCCAGGCTGCACCCGAGGAGGACAGAGGGATGGACACCCCTAGGAGCGGCAGGGGCGAGATGGACGGTAGGTCCAGGCTGGAGGTCCCGTCCCTGTCCATGTCCCCCCACAGCCATGAGCCGAGTCCAGGCTGTGAGCTCGGAGCGTCCCCTGGTGGTGGGCCTGGGTGCTGCCCCCTCCTGTCCTGCAGGGTCTGTGTCTGGGCCACACCCGCCCCCTCCCCGGGTCCCCCCCGTAATAGTAAGTAACAGACACCTGGACAGGTGAGGGTCTTGTCCCTGGGAAGTTCTCACCTGTGCACAGACAGAGTCACCTCCTCCTTGGGGCTCCCCAGGAATGTGGGGAACGGGTGTCTCTCAGAGGAGAGCAATGGTGCCCTCTGGAACTGGGGTCCAGCTGAAGGAGCCCAAGACAGGAAGCCCCTGCCCCCCACCCCTGCACCTGCTCCCGGGCTGGGCTCTGAGCTCTGAGCCTCCTGGGCCTACCAGAGTCCTTGGGGCCCTGGGGTCCTGACACGCCCCAGTGGACACCCAGCCCCGCCCCCCGTCCTACAGGGTTTGTGTCTGGGCTCACACCCGCTCCCCTCACTGTGTCTCTCCCACAGAAATACACGGCCGTGTCCTCGGGCCTCAGGCTGCTCATTTGCAGATACACCGAGTTCTTGGCGTTGTCGCTGGAGATGGTGAATCGGCTCTTCATGGAGTCTGTGTAGTATGTGCTGCCACCACCTTCACTGATACTTGCAACCCACTCAAGCACCTTCCCCGGAGCCTGGCGGACCCAGCTCATGTAGTAGCTGCTGAAGGTGAATCCGGAAGCTGCACAGGAGAGACTGAGGGACCCCCCAGGCGGCACCAAGTCTCCCCCAGACTCCACCAGCTGCGCCTCACCCTGGACACCTGCAAACACAGACACAGCCCGTCAGGACATGGCTCTCGCCCACTGCTTCCCCCTCCTGCCCCCCTCCTCAGGGATCCTGCCCCCAGGAATCACCCCCTAGAAGCGCCACGAGCAGCAGCCAGCTCAGCCCACGCTCCATGGCGAGTGTCCGCGTCCGTGCTGACCCGAGGGGACCCTGGGTGCGGGCTGGGCTCCTGTGCGGGCTGCAGGGCGGGCCGGGCTGGTTTTCAGCAGCAGGGGACGCCCTATTTGCATGTGTCCTGCTATATAGCAGCTCTGGCTGGGTCTGGGCAGAGGAGCCGGGGAGGGTCCTGGGACGTGGGGTCATGACACACGATGAGCAGGTCCCTTGTTAGGGGCCAGAGCTGGTGACCCTGAGCCCCTGTTACTTGCTGGGACGCAGGCCCAGGTGCTGGTGCCCACACGTGATCTGTGGGTCTTCCTGCCTGAGATCTTTGTATGTTCTGGGTCAGCCCTTTGTCAGACGTGTTTTGCTCAGATATTATCTCCCATCCTGTGAGGTGTCTTTGTTATATGGATAATTTCTTTCTCTTTCCAGAATCTTTTTAGTTTGATCTAATCCTATTTATGTTCATTTGTCCTTCTCCTGCCACTGGAGGACAGTCCCACAGACACCATGAGATGTACACTGGGGGGTGTGGAGCCTTTACTTGGTGCCTTGATGCCTGCAGCCCTACGGACACGCTTGGTCATGGGAGGCGCGTATGTGCCCAAGGACAGCGGCGTGGTTGGTGCAGGGAACAGGGTAATTACATGATCCTGTCTCCCCTGGGAAGGGAAGGAATCCTCTGCTTTGCCACACAGGGTGGAACTGCGGCAACCGTCCCGCGGGAAACAGGCTGGAATTTGAAGGCAAAGGCGGGAGCCCCCCTCACGCGGGGTCCCAGAGAACCTGACAAAGTGTCACCCGAGCCCAGGCTTGGAGCACACACTGGACATCTCCTGCAGGACGAGGCCCCGTGGGGTGTCTGGAGGGGCGGGAGGGACTCCTGGACCGTGAGGGGTGCTGGCCCCGGCGCTGGCGGGCGCGGGAGGACACACGTGTCGAGGTGGGACGCTGTGGCCTCGGGGCAGACACAGAGGTAAACCCGCCTCTGCTCCATCAACATGTAACTCTCCTGCGTCCACACAGAGGTGACAGCCGACGTCATGTCAGTGACTTCTCTGGTCACCACGGCACGAAACTGGGAATTTTCCACACACGGGAAGTCTGAAAACCTTTTCGTCTGTGGGGACCGCGGGAGGCACTCCTGGCCGAGGCCTGGTCCGTGGGGAGAGGAAACAAGGAAACATATTGGACCACGAGAACAGGAGGATGCACTCGCTCCCTCCAGGCCCGGGGACCCAGGAGACACCACACACGGGGCCGGACAGACAGGCAGGACACAGCACAGGCCAGAGAGGCTCAAATTAATAATCCGTCATCACAGCGAAGCAGCCACTCAAAAGTGAGCCATTGAAACCTAAAGCCAGGAGAGGGAAGGAAATAATGAGAACTGGACTAGAAATAGGTGAAGCTCGGGCCTCCCTGGGGGTGCAAGGGGTGAGCCCGGCACTGGGAAGGAGTCCGCAGCCTCTGCGGCACGAGCTCCATGTCCAGCCCAGACCCAGGGCGCGGCAGGCCTCTCCTGTGCCCCCGCGGCTGCCTCAGCAGTGTGTTTCAGCGGATCCGCCTGTTCTGCTCCCTACTCTTTCTGGGGAGTGTTTTCACCGCCTGTACCTCTGGCCTGCACCCCAGCTCTTGTATATATAAATAAATAAATCTTTTTAAAAAAGAAAAAACGAAGCTCAGGTGAAAGAGGCATCTCCAAGGAGCAGTCTGAGAAAAGCTGGGGATGGGGAAAGTCAGCCAAATGCACGCTCTCCTTGGAAATGTGGAGGAGACTCTCGTGAGCAGCGTCAGGGAAGCGTGAGGAGAAGTGACATGAGCACCTGGACCACGGAGGGTCGGGGAGGCTCCGCGTGTGTCGGCACAGATTGGCGAGGCCGGAGGAAATGGACAAAATCCTAGAGTCACACACACGTCCAGGAGGGAGTCGGGAAGGTGAGACCCGAACAGAACAAGCCAGAGCATCGAGAGGGAATCAGCGTCTCCAGAGAACAAACACCAGGACGTGCAGGTCTTCCGAGCCAGCCTGGCAGAGCCTGCGGGGGGCGCGTGTGCAGCCTCCTGCTCTCCGCAGGGACCCGGGGGGCCGCGCTGCAGGAGCAGGTCCAGAGGCCCCCGGGGTCCCGACCTGAGACAGACAAGGACGTCGCCCCGGCAGAGACACCGCAGACCCGCGTCCCGACCCCACAGACGCAAAAATCCTCAAAATCCTCAAAACAATCCTCAAAAAAGCTTAGGAAACAAAGTGAACGACACACTGAGAGGAGCCTCCACAGCACCCAGGGGTGTTCACTCCAGGACCCGGGAGGGATGGACGTGGACGGTCCGTCCAGGTCATTCTCCATCTCAGCAGATAGAGATGAAATCACGGCCCAGATCAGCCGCTGCAGAGAAGGCAGCTGACGAGACTCACCCCGTTCATGGTCACGTCTCCCAGGGAGACGCGCGGAGGTGACGCCCCCACAGGAGGGAGACCGTGTGCCCAGCCCACCCAGCAGCACCTCAGTTCCTACGTGAGCTGTGGAGTTTCTGTTGCGCCACCCCAGGGTCCTGTCCACGCTCCATGTCATGAATGTTTCCTCCTGTGTTAACTGTCAGGGCTTAACCTTTTACACTTTATGTCTGTGATTAAATTTTTTTCACTTTTTTCAATGTTATTTTTATATTCCCCACACAGTTGCAACCCTCTTATTTTGACCCCAAGCCCTGCTTTCCCCGCAGCCCCCCCATAGTGTGTCTCGGGTTCACAGTTGTGTGTTGATTTTGGCTTTTTCTCTCTCATTGCTGTTCTTTTTCCTCGTCCCTTATTTAGGTTTTCTAGATTCCTCTACGAGTGAGACCATCCGGTATATTTCTTGATGGCTGTATTTGCTCGTCTCCTGTGCTGATGCTCCAGGGTGTGCAAATCCACCGTCCACGCAGGGTTTGGCATCTGCAGCCACCAAGGAACAACCTGAAAGTCTCAGGATCGTCGCGTTGAGTCCACCGTGACTGGGGAAGCTCTGACATGACCCCGTGTTTAGTGTCTCCTCCTGGCGTCGGGGCTCCCGTCCTCAGCACAGTTCCCTGCATCTCAGTGTCAGGGTTTCCTGCGTCTCCCCAGAGATCTCACACGGTGTCGTCAGGGGGAGGTGACGTCGTTCCTCACGCGCTGGCGAACGTGATTGTGTCACTTCACTTCATTCACACAAACCTCGTGTCAGCTCGTCACTGAGTGTGTAAAGACAGGGACCTGCCCTTGAGTCATCCCCTCGTGAACTGCCCTTGCTCGAGGAGCTTGTTATGACCGTGAGGCGTGTTGGGATCTTCTGGCCTTTTCTGTGGAGACGCTCGTGTCCGCGGGATGAGAGTGAGTTTGTTTTTACTGTGGTTTCCAGCAGTTATTTTCTCATGAGGGGGTGTGGAACATCCCTGATGTTTTCCCATATCCACCGATATTGTCACTGTACTGTTGCTTCAGCATATTCCTTTGAAAACCAGAATTCACACTATCGCTGTTCATTGTCTGCCACACTCAGATCTGCTCAGACACAACTTTCAATCTTTGTACTAAAAGGAGCCCTGCCCCCCACCCTGCACCTGCTCCCGGGCTGTGCTCTAAGCTCTGAGCCACCTGGGCCTCCCGGTGTCCCTGGTGGAGTCCAAATATGCCCCAGAGGACCCCCCAGTTTCCTCCTCCAGTCCTGCAGGTTTGTGTCTGGGCTCACACCTGCTCCCCTCACTCTGTCTCTCGCACAGTAATACACGGCCGTGTCCTCGGGCCTCAGGCTGCTCATTTGCAGATACAGCAAGTTCTTGGCGTTGTCTCTGGAGATGGTGAATCGGCCCTTCACGGAGTCTGCGTAGTTTATGTAACCACCATCATAACTAATTACTGCAACCCACTCAAGCCCCTTCCCCGGAGCCTGGCGGACCCAGCTCATGTAGTAGTCGTTGAAGGTGAATCCGGAGGCTGCACAGGAGAGTCTGAGGGACCCCCCAGGCGGCACCAAGTCTCCCCCAGACTCCACCAGCTTCTCCTCACCCTGGACACCTGCAAACACAGACACAGCCCGTCAGGACATGGCTCTCGCCCACTGCTTCCCCCTCCTGCTCCCTCCTCAGGGATCCTGCTCCCAGGAATCACCCCCTAGAATCGCCACGAGCAGCAGCCAGCTCAGCCCACGCTCCATGGCGAGTGTCCGCGTCCGTGCTGACCCGAGGGTCCCTGGGAGCGGGCTGGGCTCCTGTGCGGGCTGCAGGGCGGGCCGGGCTGGTTTTCAGCAGCAGGGGACGCCCTATTTGCATGTGTCCTGCTATATAGCAGCTCTGGCTGGGGCTGGGCAGAGGAGCCGGGGAGGGTCCTGGGACTTTGGGTCATGACACATGATGAGCAAGTCCCTCATTAGGGGCTAGAGCTGGTGACCCTGAGCCCCTGTTTCTTGCTGGGATGCAGGCCGAGGTGCTGGTGCTCACACGGGCACTGTGGGGTCTTCTGTGGAAACGGGACCCTTGTGTGATGAGGGGTGGGTGGGGGTTGCTCAGCTAATGCTGAGAACAGTGTTTGGTCCCTGAACATGACAGGATGGACATCTTGTTGTCAACATCTCACCTGTGGCAGATGTGCACAGGGAGCGGCGTCAGGACATGTGACAGCAGGGAGGTGTGTGCTTAATGCCCGTTTAAGTCCCTCTGCCCAGTGTGGCTGTCCTAATAGGGTGCCGTCCAGAGTTTGGAGCCCTGAGGCAGTTCGGCCACTGGGTGTATGGACTGTCCCCATCCATCAACACGAGGTGTCTTCTCCCTGCCTGCCAACCATGTCGGCTCTGTCATTGCCCATGACGTTTAAGGTCCCCCAAGATTCTCCATGACTGAAGCTTATGTCCTGGTAGCTCAGGTGTGCAGGGCCTGGTGCACAGGGCACCGTGAGTGATCATTGAGGAAATAGTGTCATAGACGGACACAGAGAAGTTATTGTCAAAACAGCCTCTGAGCATCTGCGTGGTGACAGCTGTGAGGCCTCAGGCCCTGTGGGGGTGAAGACTCAGCTATATTGTGATGGAGGGACCCTCACCTGAGCCCATCTTCCTGGTGGATCGTCAGATGCAAACTAAGGAGAAGAGAGGACAGAGAAATTATAGAAATGAAGTATTTTAGGTCTGTACACGGGGGAATGACATTCGTGGTATATTTCGATGTCTTAGATTCTCTAAGTGGGAGAAAAACGTGTATCTCACCAGCCACGTCCTGCCGAGGCCTTTCTTAGGGGATCGGTCAGGATGCCGTGAGGGTCAGAGGGCAGGGTCTGGAAGGTGCTGACCCGGAGCCACCACTATTGAGGTTCTGTCCCTGCGTCCCTTGGCGTCCAGCCAGGCCGGTCTTGCAGTTCCAGAGCGAGAAGGAAACACAGATTCTCTGCAGCTTGGGCAGGGCCGGGCCTCACGGGGCCTGTCTCTGGGCACAGTCGGCGTTTCCCTGAGAGTCCGCGGGAGGATGGACACAAGCTGAGGGACCCGTCGCTGAGCATCCTTCCCAGGACGACAGGAGTTTGTTTTGGGAAAGTGGAGAAAGACGAACCCCTCCCAGGAGGCAGCTTGTCCCGACGCACCTCGTGACCCGTGTGAGGAATGATGCTTCTCCCTCCCGCAGCCCCGGTCTCTGCACTCCCCGGGGCCAGAGTCAAGCCTGGGGGCAGAGAGGATCCCAGAGACAACCAGGAGGTTCTGGAGACGATGTTGGTCCCAATCCAGGGTGGTGATTCTGCAAAACTGGAATTAGAGGAACTAGATGAATATTTTGAAAGTTGAGGGTGAGAAACCCTCAGCCACCGCCACATTCACGGTGAAAAGCTGAAATGTCCCCACTAAGACCAGGGACAAGACGGGCGTCCACGTCACCTCGGTCACTCACCGTCGTCCTGCACGTCCACAGGAAGCATCTGGGCAGGAAAAGACCCAAAGGATCTGACCTGGGAGAGGAAGTCAAGGGTCACCACTCCCAGCTGAGAGGCTCGTGTGCTCAGAGAATCCAGAAGATTCTGCACAGAGAACGTCTGGAATCACCAGTGGGCACAGCCAGGGGACAGGGTCCAGAGTGGACACACAGAACCCCACGGCGTTCCTGCCTGGGAGCAGCACCTCAGGGGAAGTGAGCGTCCGGGTCCAGTGACACTCTCGCCCTCAGGAAGGAACCCCGGGGAGTGACCTGAGCAGGGGGGACGGAGGTGCAGTGCAGACGCTGACACTGTGCAGTGGACACGAAAGACCACACAGGACATGCTGAGGCGTCCCGGCTCGGGGGGGAGTCGACATCATTGAAATGCCGCGTCACCCAAAGCCATTCACAGATTTAATGCATCACCTAGGACAGCACATGTGACCTTGGAAAGGAAACAAGAAGCAGTTGTGGACCCTGAAGTGTCTTGTAGAGCAGAAACAACTTTCGCAGAAAAGGGGAAAAATGAGGGAATCACACGGGGAGACAAGTGGCTGGAAACGTTCCTGTCCCCCCGCTCGGAAGAGTGAGCACTGACCCCACAGTCCACAGACCCACTGCACCCCGATGCCACAGCGACATTCACGGCAGGTCACAGTTTCATGAGGTTCAGCGAGAAACACACAAGACACTGAGCAGCAACAGTCCTGGGAACCCGGGAGACTCTGCAGAGAAGGGTCCACCCGAGAGCTCTCGTGGCGGGTGCCCCCGTCACAGACACCAGAGGTCAGGCCAGGAGACCCGGGACCCCCAGTGCTGACCAGGGGCCTTTCAGTCAGGGAGTCTGGGTCCGGCCAGGACAGAGACACACGCAGGGTCTTCAGACCCCCGTCCTCGCCAGCTCCCAGGATCCAGGACCCTTGGTGAGGAGTCCCCACCAGACTTCCTGGGCGCCCTGGAACCTGGTGACAAGGGTGTGGTCACACAGTGATCTGATCCTCCTTGGGGCTCCCCAGGAATGTGGGGAGCGGGAGCCTCTCAGAGGAGAGCAATGGTGCCCTGGGGAGCTGGGGTCTTGCAGAGGGAGCCCCAGACAGGAAGCCCCTGCCCCCCAAACTGCACCTGCTCCCGGGCTGTGCTCTGAGCTCTGAGCCTCCTGGGCCTCCCGGTGTCCCTGGGCCCCTGGGGTCCTGACACGCCCCAGTGGACCCCAGCCCCGCCCTCCCGTCCTGCAGGGTTTGTGTCTGGGCTCACACCCGCTCCCCTCACTGTGTCTCTCGCACAGAAATACACGGCCGTGTCCTCGGGCCTCAGGCTGCTCATTTGCAGATACAGCGAGTTCTTGGCGTTGTCTCTGGAGACGGTGAATCGGCCCTTCACGGAGTCTGCGTAGTATTGCTTACTCCCATCATACCATATAATTGCAACCCACTCAAGCCCCTTCCCTGGAGCCTGGCGGACCCAGTGCATGCCATAATTGCTGAAGGTGAATCCGGAGGCTACACAGGAGAGTCTGAGGGACCCCCCCAGGCGGCACCAAGTCTCCCCCAGACTCCACCAGCTGCGCCTCACCCTGGACACCTGCAAACACAGACACAGCCCGTCAGGACATGGCTCTCGTCCACTGCTTCCCCCTCCTGCACCCCCCCCTCAGGGATCCTGCCCCAGGAATCACCCCCGAGAAGCGCCACGAGCAGCAGCCAGCTCAGCCCACGCTCCACGGCGAGTGTCCACGTCCGTGCTGACCCGAGGGGACCCTGGGTGCGGGCTGGGCTCCTGTGCGGGCTGCAGGGTGGGCTGGGCTGGTTTTCTGCAGCAGGGGACGCCCTATTTGCATGTGTCCTGCTATATAGCAGCTCTGGCTGGGTCTGGGCAGAGGAGCCGGGGAGGGTCCCGGGACGTGGGGTCATGACTCACGATGAGCAGGTCCCTTATTAGGGCCAGAGCTGGTGACCCTGAGCCCCTGTCACTTGTGTGACGCAGGCCCAGGGGCTGGTGCTCACACGTGCCTTCTGGGGTCTTCTGTGGAAATGGGGCCCGTGTGACTGTGGGGTGAGGGAGGTTGCTCAGCCAGTGCTGATGACATTGTGAGGTCCCTGAACCTCAGAGGATGGATGTCTGTGTGGTCAGTGTCTCACCTGTGTGCAGGTGTGCGCAGGGAACAGAGTCAGGACACATGACAGCAGGGATGTGCATGGTTCATTCTCAGTTCATTCCTTCTGCCCTTTGTGGCTGCCCCGAGGGGGTGGCATCCAAGTTTGTGTCTCTGAGGCAGGCCGGCCATTGAATAAATGGACCTACACTCTCTGTCAAGCCACGGTGTCCTCTGCCCCCTACAAGCCAACCATGTCTGCTCTCTCATTGCCCATCAACTTTAAGGTCCCCCCGTGTCACTCCATGACGGAAGCTCATGTCCTGGTAGCTCAGGTGTGCAGGGCCTGGTGCACAGGGCAGCGTGAGTGGACATTGAGGAAATAGTGTCACAGACGGACACAGAGAAGTTACTGTCCCGACAGCCTCTGATCATCTGCGTGGTGACAGCTGTGAGGCCTCAGCCCTCGTGGGGGACGGAGACTCAGGTGTGTGTGGGGGAGGGACCCTCACCTGAGCCCATCTTCCTGGGGGATCAGTCACATGTAACTGAGGAGTATTGAGGACACACAACATGGGGAAATGAAATGTTTTAGGCACTTGACAAGGGTAAATTGCATTTATGGTATTGATTTGTTGCCCGACTTTTCACGTGTGGAGGAAAACACGAGTCACAACTCACTTCCTGCTGAGGCGTCTGTTCAAGGCTTGGGAGGGACTCGGTGAGGCTGAGAAGGATTTAGAGGGTGTGACCAGGGATGAGCTCTGCTTGGGGTCCTGTCCCTGGTGTCCAGTCAGGCTGGCCTTGGGGCGAGGGAGAGAGATGAAGGGAATGAACTGCTCTGCACGTGGCGGGGGGGGCTGTGCTCCTGGAACCTGGTCTCCCCGTCAGGGTCGTCTGAGTGGGGATCCGGGAGGGATCAGACACCCCTGAGCCTCTCTTCCCTGCACGTGTCTCTCCAGAAGGAGTCGAGTCAGGGCTGCGTCGTGGAGAGAGAAACCTCGTCCCCGGAGGAACGGGACCTGGTGACACCATCCGTGTGTCCTGACCCGGAAGCCGCGTCTCCACCGTCCTCCTGATTCCAGCTCCCCAGACCCTCCCGGGGCAGGTTCAAGCGCGAGGGCAGAGACGAGGCTCAGAGACAACCAGAAAGTCTCGGTGATGGTCACGAAGATCAGAGCATTTTCCTCCAAAGCTGGAATGAATGACGTGCAGAGGTGGAGTGAGCTCCGCACCCGCCACCCCACAGCCCCCGTCACAGCAAGAGGGAAAAGCTGAGACAGTCCCGCGAAGCTCAGGAACAAGACACGGACGTCACGGTCACGGGTGTCACTCAGCTCCATCCCGGACGCCCCACCTGAAGCTACTAGGAAAGAAAAGGCCACGGGGGTCGACACTGGACACAGACAACACAAAAAAGGGAATCACAGGCCCAGAGCCCTCGTGATCACTGAGGGGAACATCCTCCCAACGTCCTCGCCAGCAGGACCCGACCTGCGTCCCAGGGACCGTCCCCAGGATCACGGGGATCATCCTGGGCACGGGGCTGGTTCCACAGCCGAGAGAGCATCAGTGTATCCAACACGGCCACAAAGAGGAACACGGAACCCCAGGATCACATCAACAGACGCTGGAAAGCGCTCGACACAGTCCAACCCCCATGGGTGGTGCAGGCCCTGGACGCCCTCGGGGGAGGAACAGACCTTCACATGGTGAGAGCATCCGTGACCAGCCACCGCCTGTGGGATGCTCAGGGCGACACGCTGAGTCCTTCCTGGGAGGTCGGGAGCGAGACAGGGACGTCCTCTCTCCCCTGCCCTTCAGGAAACTGGGCAGAAGACCCGGGTCTGTGGGCGTCCAGCGGACACGATCCTCCGCGCAGGGAGAGCAAAAGCTCCCCGAGAGGCGATGGTCAGATCCTGAAGGGCCCCGCGGGGGCGGGATGCAGGGTGAGCACAGGCCCCAGAGGTGCCACCCCGGGACGCGCGTGAGTGGGAGGGGAGGGTCCAGCTCCGGTCACGGTCTCGCCCGAGGAGGAGATTCCCGGGAGCCAGCGGGGCCAGGCGGGGAGGACAGTGCCGTGACCACGTCAGCCCGTCACGCACAGACACGCACAGGACAGAGGGACATGGACACGATCCTGAGGTCATGCGGGGGAAGATTCGTTTTACTGCAATGGCCATGGAGGCGTGTGTGTGCGTGGACTGCCCATCCGAGAACACAAATCACCTTTCACAGGGAACAGATCCACAAAGGCTGCGAGGAGACAATCCAAGCTCGAGAAGGAAGAAGACACTGAAGGCCACACCCAGGGGAGAAAGAGCTGGACATTCCACACTCACGCGGAGGAGGGAGCTTTGTCCCTGGACACATAACTGAAAATCCACAGACTCATGCGTCCCCGTGAAATACACCAGAACCTCACAGAAATGCAGCAAAGTTTGAATAAAGTTTATCCAAAACACACAAGACACTGAGCAGCCACAGTCCTGGGAACCCGGGAGACTCTGCAGAGAAGGGTCCACCCGAGAGCTCTCGTGGCGGGTGCCCCCGTCACAGACACCAGAGGTCAGACCGGGAGACCCGGGACCCCAGAGCTGACCAGGGGCCTTCAGACAAGGACTTGGGTCCGGCCAGGACAGAGAAACACACAGAGTCCTCAGACTCCCGTCCCCAACAGCTGCCCAGGGGACTGTCCCCAGTCAGGACTCAGCTCCTGGGGCCTGGATCCAGGAACCCTGGCCAGGAGTCCCCACCGGCTTCCTGGGGGCCCCTGGGACCTGATGACCGGGGTGTGGACACCAGGGTGATCTGATCCCAGTGGGTCTCGGTACAGAACAGTGAATCAGTTGTTCTGACACAATTCAAAGGCAGAGACATTATTAAGCAGTCGGCATTGTGGGGGGTGACCCCGGACTGGACACGAGGAGGACAGAGGGATGGACACCCACCAGGAGAGGGCAGGGGTTGGCCTGGAGAGCAGGTCAAGGCTGAGTTTATGTCCCTGTCCATGTCCCCCCACAGCCATGAGCTGAGTCCAGGCTGTGAGCTCAGAGCGCCCCCTGGTGGTGGGCCTGGGTGCTGCCCCCTCCTGTCCTGCATGGTCTGTGTCTGGCCACACCCGCCCTCCCCGGGTCCCCCCAGTAATAGTAAGTAAAAGACACCTGGACAGGTGAGGTTCATCCCTGGGGAGGTCTCACCTGTGCACAGACAGAGTCACCTCCTCCTTGGGGCTCCCCAGGAATGTGGGGAGCGGGAGCCTCTCAGAGGAGAGCAATGGTGCCCTGGGGAGCTGGGGTCAGCAGAGGGAGCCCCAGACAGGAAGCCCCTGCCCCCCACCCCTGCACCTGATCCCAGGCTGTGCTCTGAGCTCTGAGCGTCCTGGGCCTCCCGGTGTCCCTGGGCCCCTGGGGTCCTGACAGGCCCCAGTGGACCCCAGCCCCGCCCCCCGTCCTGCAGGGTTTGTGTCTGGGCTCACACCCGCTCCCCTCACTGTGTCTCCCGCACAGAAATACACGGCCGTGTCCTCGGGCCTCAGGCTGCTCATTTGCAGATACAGCGAGTTCTTGGCGTTGTCTCTGGAGATGGTGAATCGGCCCTTCACGGAGTCTGCGTAGCTTGTGCTGCCACCATCATATCTAATGTATGCAACCCACTCAAGCCCCTTCCCTGGAGCCTGGCGGACCCAGTTCATGCTATTGCTACTGAAGGTGAATCCGGAGGCTGCACAGGAGAGTCTGAGAGACCCCCCAGGCGGCACCAAGTCTCCCCCAGACTCCACCAGCTGCGCCTCACCCTGGACACCTGCAAACACAGACACAGCCCGTCAGGACATGGCTCTCGCCCACTGCTTCCCCTCCTGCCCCCCGCCCCAGGGATCCTGCCCCAGGAATCACCCCCTAGAAGAGCCGCAAGCAGCAGCCAGCTCAGCCCACGCTCCATGGCGAGTGTCCGCGTCCGTGCTGACCCGAGGGGACCCTGGGTGCGGGCTGGGCTCCTGTGCGGGCTGCAGGGCGGGCCGGGCTGGTTTTCAGCAGCAGGGGACGCCCTATTTGCATGTGTCCTGCTATATAGCAGCTCTGGCTGGGTCTGGGCAGAGGAGCCGGGGAGGGTCCTGGGACGTGGGGTCATGACACACGATGAGCAGGTCCCTTATTAGGGGCCAGAGCTGGTGACCCTGAGCCCCTGTTACTTGCTGTGACACAGGCCCAGGTGCTGGTGCCCACACGTGCTCTGTGGGGTCTTTATATCTGTTAATATCAATCCTTTGTCAGTTGTTATATTTGCCAATATTTTCTCCCGTCTGTGAGCAGCTTCTTGGTTTTACTGATATTTTCTTCATTGAGAAGAATCTTTTATTTGGTTTAACCCATTTGTGTACATTTATTTTCTCCTCTTCCCATTGGAGCTCGTCCACCCATATCACAGCAGCCGAAGTCAGGGTGTGGGGTGACTTTTCTTTCTCCTGCACTGACCGTGGCGTGTCTACACAGGCTCCTTGTGGAAACCGTCTTCCTTGGGGACAGAGGATGGTTCAGAAAACGAGAGGTTTATACAGTGGCTTGTGCTCAGTTGTAGAATGTATGAAATTTCCACTTGGAATCACACGGAAGGAACAGGACAGGACGGCGCTGAGTGAAGAAAGTCAGAAGGAGCAAGACACGCTCAGGATGGTCTGACTCTCGTGTGGACACAGGAAACACAACACAGAGTCTGAACCCACCGACAATAAATTCTTGACCTCTGAGTGCAGAACCGAGGCCAGGGCTGGGGTGGGGAGAGGCGTCCCGGGGCCCGAGGTGGGGGTTGCTCGGCCCTCGGGCACGGCAGGGTGTAAAGGACACGTTTGTAGAGATTTATTCCTGCAAGCACTGAGCAGACTCAGAGACACAAACATAATTTTCTGTCTTAGTTACTATAAAAACCAGTGTCTATGAAGTGATGAGAACAGAAACTATATTAATTGCCTCCTCTGGTCACAGCAGCACCTACTGGAAATTCACTATGACTGTAAAGTCCAAAATTCCTGTAACATGTGGGACCATCCCAGCTCCACTGACCGGCCACTGGGTTAGTGACAAGGATAGTAAATTATTTTATACCCAGAGACTGAACAGGTGGAGTCACGACCACAGGATCCTGTGGACCCTCCAGCACCGAGCACAGGGGGCGTCCATAGGGGTCCGGACCCAGGCATGAGCCAGAAAGAGCCAAATAAACAATCGGACATTATCCCCGAGCAGCATGAATCGAAATGCAAGTGGACAAGAGGCTCACTGAGCAACGATAACTTTTCACGCTGGTACTCGAAAAAAATAATCCAAAGAGACGACATCTATTCCCTCCCTGAGAAAAACGGGAGAAGATTCTGAGAAACAGATGAGAGAGGAGCGAGGAGAGGTTGAACAGACACCTGGGGACACCGAGGACGCCGCCGCGGGCTGCGATGTGTTGCGCCAACAGCCAGAGCAGCAGGAGGACGTGGAGAAGATGCTGGAAACACACACCCTGACCGTGGAGAGGAACCAGCCGTCCTGATCATCCACACGCGGGAGAGGCTCCAGCAGACAGTGGCCCCAAAGAGATGAAGGCTGCGTGGGAGGGACGCGTGTGACCTGACGGGACAAGCTGGAGAAATGGACAAAACCTGAGAAGCAAAGACATTCCGGGATGAGTCCGGAAGAGACAGAGAAGTTGGACAGACCCTCCCAGGCCCGGAACTGAAGAGAATCAGAAGCATCCGAAAGAGAGAAGCACAGGCCGGCGGGTCTCCAGGGAGTCACCACCCTTCCATGGCCACTAGGGCCCGACCTTCTCTGTCACCCGGACACCCAGGGGGAGGGGGCTGCAGTGGCCACTGTACGAGGCCAGCATGACGCTGACCCTCGGAGCAGACAAGGACGTCACCCCAGGAGATAAACTGCAGAACAACGTCCCGATCAACACAGTCGCAGGAGCCTCAACAACGTCTGAGCAAAGTTATTTCACACCCCGCGGAGACCCCGCGTCTCACATCGGGGAGACGGGAAGGATCCTCGTGTGAGAAGCGAGGGTGACGCTGCCCCTGTGGGCAGCAGACGTGGGGAGGGACACGGAGACCCCGACAGGCCACGGAGACGGGGAGAAGCCGCGTCAGGGCCGTGACGTGCAGGTCCAGACCCCGCGTGTCTGTGGGGGGAGAGGGTTGAGGGTTTGGCGTGTGTGTGATCAGGTGATGTCTTTCTAGCTCTCGAGTTTTCAGGCAGTGATGATGATTGAGGATTAAATCTGCAGCACGTCCTGTCAGTTGTGCTGCTGATGCTGCTTGTGTCCTGATTTTCATATTTGCTTTTGTGGAACTGACAGTTTCCATTGGAAGAGTCTACAGTGTAGTCGTTTCCTGAACTGTGCTTTCTGGGGGCCCCACCTCAAGCTTTGTCCACACTGAGGGAAATTGAAGTTTTTCCAGGTCGCCTCTCCGTGTTCCCATCTTTTGCCTTTTACGTTTGTCCACGAGGCATTTTTATTCCACTCGGGAGAGTGTTGCTCCGCCAGGGCTGACTTTTCTCAGGGCAAATCCAGGTGTCCCTTCGCCTTTTCCTCAAAACTCAGCGTGTGACCCACGGTGTGGCGTTTTCTTCTTTCTGTTTTAAAGATTCATTGATTTGTGCCCACAAGAGCTGGGGTGCAGGCCAGAGACGCGGGGGTGAGAGGATTCACAGAGGCTCAGTGGGGACAACAGGCGGATCCCCCGAGACCCACGGCTGGGGGAGCCGCGGGGGGACGGGAGGGTCTGCTGCGCCCTGTGGGCAGCTCCCTGGCCGGGATGGGCTCGGGCTGCAGAGGCTGCGCACACTGCCCGGGGCTGAGCCAACCCCTGGCCCTCCGGGGAGGCCCCGTGCACTTCTTGATACCATAAGTTGACGGCATGTCCATGGGTCTGTCCTGGGCTTCCTCTGTGTCCCTTGATCCTCGTGGCCTGCTCTGTCCGCACCCCTGGGGTCCTCCTCACGGAGCTGTGCAGAGGCTGAGCGGAGCAGGGCCGGGTGCAGCCTCGTCCCCCAGGGTGCGCTGACCCGGCCCTGGTCTGTCCACGGGGCTCCGGAGTGACTTTGTCTCCCCCAACCCACAGGAGCGGCTGGGGCTGGATGAGCTGCGCGTTGCGTCTACACTTCCCTGGGGCAGCGCCTCCCGTCAGGGGGTCTGCTCCTCCGTCCCCGAGGGCCCCTGTCCGCGTGGGGGGTGGGGCTGACGTCGCTGTCGGGGTCTCTGTGCTGTCGTCACACGGCGGGACAGGACGGGAGACTCAAGCCGAGGTATTTTCCCTGGAGCGTGTTCAATGGGAAAAGCATCTTTGACGTTGATTGTCACGTTACCGGGTCTACTGGGTGTTGGCGAGAAAATTTAATCAGAAAATGAACCTGGAACTCAGGGGGCCGCAGTGGCTTCTTCCCACAGAGCAGCGTTTGCCTTTTCTCTGGGGACGTCCGCGTCGTCTGCAGGAAAGAGAATCCGTCTCTGTCCGCCTGTGTCCTCCTCCCCGTCGTCGTCTCACGGCCTCGGCGCAGGGGTCAGCTCGGTGTTGAGTGAGAGGCGAAGGGACCAGGCTCCTCCCGCCCTGAGCAGGGATGTCTCTGGCGGGTCCCGATGCAGTGACCGTCCGGCTGCTGGTGTCGGCAGGTTTCATAGACCGAGGTGAAGAGGGCAAATTTCTCTCCCCTTTTCGGGGAGGAATTTCATCGAGTGGGTGCTGGCGTCTCTCTCATACTGCGTGAGTCTGTTTCTTCCTTTTCTGAAAATCGTTTTCACCCTGACAACACATATTGTCCCCAACCCACTCTCAGCTGCTCACACACTCCATGTCCTGCATTTTGCAGAAAATATCTCTTAAAATAACAACAAGGAAATCCCAGCTCCCTGCTGTCTCCAGAGCCCCCTGGAGTCCTGATCTCACACTGTGGCCCCAGCGCCCCTGCTGGTCCTGCGCACCCCCAGACCTGCCCCCCGACCTGCAGGGTTTGCTGCCACATTTAGGATTAATTTGTTGCTCTTGAGCCTCTAGGGCCTTGTTGTGAAGAATCTGCACAGACACCAGACAGGTGAGGGTCTCGTCCCTGGGGAGGCCTCACCTGTGCACAGACAGAGTCACCGCCTCCTTGGGGCTCCCCAGGAATGTGGGGGAGCAGGAGCCTCTCAGAGGAGAGCAATGGTGCCCTCTGGAACTGGGGTCCAGCTGAAGGAGCCCCAGACAGGAAACCCCTGCCCCCCACCCCTGCACCTGCTCCCGGGCTGGGCTCTGAGCTCTGAGCCTCCTGGGCCTACCAGAGTCCTTGGGGCCCTGGGGTCCTGACACGCCCCAGTGGACACCCAGCCCCGCCCCCCGTCCTGCAGGGTTTGTGTCTGGGCTCACACCCGCTCCCCTCACTGTGTCTCTCGCACAGAAATACACGGCCGTGTCCTTGGGCCTCAGGCTGCTCATTTGCAGATACAGCGAGTTCTTGGCGTTGTCTCTGGAGACGGTGAATCGGCCCTTCACGGGGGTTGGCCTAGGAGTGCTGATCCAATCGTTGGGGCCAGAAATGCAGCCCGTTGCATATCTGTCCAAACAGTTGGACCACACCACCAAGGGATGGCCTCCATGTTTGCGTGCTGTGGCTGTCACTTGTGACCTCCTACACGAGGCGGAGAAGTTTACCTTGGGTCAGCCCATCACTGTGTGGGTGTCACATCAGGGCTTGACATTGCTGGAGCGGAAGGGTGGACTTTGGTTGACTGCCGGGCGAATGGGAAAATATCAAGCAGCTCTGTTGGACAATCCTCATGTGAAGCTGCAGGTTTCTAACTCCCTGAATCCCGCCACACTGCTTCCAAGCAATGCAGACGGACCTGAGGATGACACTTTAATCCACAACTGTTTAGAAACCACAGACACAGTGTATGCCAGCCGACCAGATCTGACTGACCAGCCTCTGCCAGACCCAGAGTGGGAGCTATTTGCAGATGGCAGCAGCTTCATGGACCAAGGCCGTTGATGTGCCGGATATGCAGTGGTGACGCTCAGAACACCGTGGAGGCCAAGGCTCTCCCGGCAGGTACATCAGCGCAGAAAGCCGAATTAATAGCCCTGACCCGTGCCTTGGAGCTCTCCAAAGGTAAAAGACTCAATATATTTACTGACCCCAACTACTCTTTTATGATTCTCCACATGCCTGGGGCCATTTGGAAGGAGCGGGGACTTCTCACCGCTAGTAACAAGGCTGTCAAACACCCATTGGAAATCCTGGCCTTGTTAAAGGCAGTAGCTTTACCATCAGCTGTCGCTGTGATGCACTGTCCTGGCCACCAAAAGGGTGGGTCTGACTTGGCAAAGGGCAACAGGGCAGCTGATCGGGTGGCTAAGGCCGCTGCCCGCTCTGCCCTCCAGGGTGCACTCATCCCTCGTGTGGACCTGACTCAGTATGCCCTGAGTACACCGAGCGGGATGAGGAGAGAGCTCGTGCGTGGGGATTTACTGAGTTGGACCCCAGCTCTACCTGGAGAGTAAACTCCCATGGGGTGATCCTCCTCCCGGAAGCCCTGGTGTACCCGGTGCTAAAACATCTTCACGAAGGATCTCACTATGGGAGAGATGCCTTATTAGAAACAGTGCGCCCATATTTGAAGGGACCATATTTGCGTAGAATAGCACAACGGATCACCCGGGGTTGTCAACTATGTGCCAGGAATAACCCCGAGACTGACTCCCACCCTAAAGCCATTGGGGTTCAATATCGGGGCAAGTGTCCTTTTGAGGACTGGCAGGTGGACTTTACACAAATGCCTAGAACAACAGGCAACTTCAAATACCTCTTGGTTTTTGCGGACACGTTCTCGGGATGGGTGGAAGCATTTCCCACAAAGACGGAAAAAGCTTCCGAGGTTGCAAAACAGCTGCTGAAGGAGATAATCCCTCGCTTTGGGCTGCCAGACTCTATCCAGAGTGATAATGGGCCGGCATGTGTCTCTGACGTCACTCACGCAGTGAGCAGTGCGTTGCAGATCAACTGGAAATTGCATGCTGCGTGGAGACCGCAGTCTTCCGGGCAAACGGAGAAAATGAACCACACCTTAAAGAAAACCTTGGCGAAACTGTGCCAAGAAACACAGCTTCGTTGGGACCAGGTACTATCCCTTGCCCTCCTCCGCATAAGAGTGGCACCTAGAAGTGGGCTACAAGGAAGCCCCTTTGAGATTGTGTTCGGAAGACCCTTCCAGGCCTCCGTTCTAAAAGCCAATCCGGAAATAGCTCAAGATTGCCGATCACGCAATATGTGAAACACATCCAGGAGGTTCTGGCAGTAATTCATAACTTTGCAAACTCAAGGATCTCTATGCCTCCTGGTCAACCATTGCATCCCTCAGACCTGGAGATCTGGTCTTACTGAAGACCTGGCAGAGCGGGGATGCCCAAAACCAGCTGTCAGAAAAATGGACTGGTCCCTAGGACGTTCTGCTGAGCACACATACTCCTCTGAAACTTGCAGGCATAAAACCCTGGGCACATCATTCCAGAGTTAAGAAAGCCCCAGGAGGAAGTGACCCAGAGACGAAGTCCCACTGGCCTTGTGAACCCATTGAGGACTTGAGATATTTATTTAAGAAACAGAAAGAAACTTGAATGTTACTGACTTCTTTTCCAGTTATTGTTGCAGGATACCCAAGAACTCGTTTTTTTTTTTCTGAAGAAACCCTGAGGAAAAAAAAACTAACATGCTCTAACCAATCTCTTCCTTTCAAAGTTTAGGAGATGTGAAATAACATCTAGGATCATGCATATGCTGACAGTATTTTTTTTCCATAGAAAGGTTTTCAATCTTGATTTTGTTATTCCCTTTTAACTTTTTGGTTTTTTTACTTTGAGGTTTTTTTCTCTGCTTGTTTTTTTTGTTGCTTTGGCCTATCAGTGAAACTGCAGTTGTGTGAGACATCCCACGCGTGATGACTGGTAACTACAGAGCTCTGTGTGTCTATATGTTGTCTGTCTGTATGTCCTTGTGTCTGACTGTCTTGGCCTCCAGTGATTGACAAATTGGTACACGTGGTGCCCAGAGACGTTGGAGGAAAAAAAAAAAAGAGTCTCCAGTTATGAGAAAAACTAGAGGTTATGGTTTGATTGTCAACATTGTGCTCCTGAACTAAGCCGGTGCCTTCACAGAGATTGAACATTGTTGTTTCTGTTAATTTTCTGATATTTATGGCAAAGCTTCCCAGAAATCTAAATTCAAGTGCAAATTTGGTGGCCTGTCATTTGGCTGATGCAAGGAAATTTTGTGGAACCTCAGTAGAGCTCCTGGGACACGCCACGAAGTTTCTCCCTTTCCTCCTGGGAAGGCACTAGATGAATTTGTTCTGCTTGGCTTTTACCTAATGGAGTAAACCTGGAAGGGAAGCTTTGTCACTTGGGGAAATTACGGTAAAACTTTGGCAGGTACAGAATGTTAACAGCGGTTTTCTAAAATGTGTATAAAAACCTCTCAGTGTCTGGTATGTATGTAAACTGTCAGTGGTGAGTGTCACCTTGTCATATTGTGTAATTCAATTGTTTCACATCTACAGAAATGGTTTCTGGAAATACAGGGAGAAAAGGTCTCAACAGATTCCTGTTGACGGAGCTGTTGAGGGTAAAAACTTTCCTACAAAGGACTGAATAGACCTGGAAATACACCTGACATTTACTAAATTTTCCTTTGACATAATACTGGTAATTTTTTATGCATTTTGTCCTGAATCCACAAAGTTTTGTTTTGTTTTGTTTTGTTTTGAGTAACCAGCATCTGCAGCAAGGTTGCAATTTTTTTTCCAGCAAAGCTAACTTGCCACATTTTCTCTCCCCTTGATACCAACCCAGCATACACATCGTGGTAGTAATTTTTGCTACGTATCTCAGAGTCTGTTTTTGCATAACTTCCATAGGGATTTTGTCTGCTTAGACAAAAAATTGGACGTGTGCTTGATTGGGTGGCTTTGCGTGGAGTTCTTCCAGAAAGTTGAAACAGAGCTGAACCAAGAAGAGGAGAGCCTGTTTGCCTTGTTCGGAGGGTTCCAGAGACCTCCAGAGAAGGTGAGGAAGCCGCCTCCATGGGCAGGACTGGGCAGCCCGGCCAACGGAAAGCCCTGGTGCCCTCGCGAAGAGGAAGCCCAGGTGGAGTCTGAGGAGACCCACTTTGTTCCTGAAGCCTACACGGACCGGATGCCACCGGTTCGCTCTGATCCTGCATGGAGTATTTCAACAAAGCCAGCTAAAAATTACTGTTAGTTATATCTGCCCTGGGATTTTATGCAAAAATAGGAAAAATGGTTTAAAAGTAGATTTAGTTTGCAAACTTTTGATATTCTGTTGAGAAAATATGGGTTTTACATCAGTTGAACCATTTTAAGATTTTTTTCCCTGTGATTTTGACGTATCTGCTGTCTTGTTTGGGCTAATGCCTCCAGACGGTTTTTTTTTTTTTTTGGCTTGGACTGTTGAACTGTTTTTCCAGGAATGGAGGACTTTTGCTTTCCACACTGGACAATACCTGGAGGGACTGGTTTTCTTTCACACTGGAACCTGATAAAAATGTTCATCTGAGGCTGCATCCCAGCGTCCATATATTCCATCTTCATCACCATGGAAATGTCAGCAAAAAGTGAAAGGGGGTAATTGTTAGGGGGAACAGGCTGTCCTAAAGCTGATTCCATACAGGCTTTGTGGACGCCACCCCCACCCCAGGCCAAAGCCAAAGACACTGGGAACTCCACATCCCATCCCCACCCAAGGGAAGGTGGCTGGGACCTGAGGGTGGGGTTCAGCAGCCAGGTTTGGTATAAAGCCAGACACGTGGGCTTTGGAGGGGTCCCCCATTTGGGCTCTCCGCCAGCTTGCAGCGTCCGGCCAGCTCGGAGAGTGCCTTTGGGTTTCCAGGTCGGCGGATCGGGAAGGACGCATGAAAGACTTTATTTCCCTGTTTTCTCCCTGAGTTGTACATTTTCCTTATTTCCTTTTCCCTTGTCAATAAACCTTTTATTACCCTGTTGTGTGTCCTGCCGTGGAGTGTTCATAAGTCCCTTGTAAGCACGCGG